>NC_143013.1:164488102-165088102 GCF_055824585.1 Amblyomma mixtum
CTACATTGGCCAAACGCCATAAGGTGGGCCGCATGGTCCGCCGGGTTTCCAACAAATGCCGGGGGTTACGAAGTAAGGATGCCTTGCGGCTGGCAAACGCCTTTGTCACCAGTCGAATTCTCTACTCGACTCCTTATCTGCACCTACGAACACAGGAGTAGGATGCGCTTCAGGTCATCCTTCCCGTCATTACTTCAAACAGCCGGCTTATGGCTCTCGGGGTGGTGAATACTTTCCGGGAGCTCCGGGAGGCGCACCTTACAAACCGGTACACGCATTTGTCGCTAACGGAGTCGGATCGCCGCCTTCTTGCTGAACTCCATATCCAACACACCGCTCCCATGGAAGACAGGTTTCATATCCCAGAAGAGTGGAGACGTGCCCTCCACGCGCGACCTCTTCCAGCCACCATGTCACACGAAGACCATAATGGTGGGCGCCTGGTACGACCGGAAGCCCTAACATTGTGGCAACAAATCAGGTGTATACTACGTGGACGCCTCCAGTCCTCAGCATGGGGTATGGGAAAGGGTCGCGGTAGTTCACAACAGCAACATATTTAACGGCCTCACCTTCAGAGCCCGTAGTGTACACAAGCATAAGAGGTCGCGATTGCTCACGGGGCCTCACATTGCAATTCAAAATACATAATCACCGACTCGCGAGTGGCCTGTTGGAATGGCGGCCAAGGCTGCACTCCCTTCGTAACCTTTCGAATCTACCAAAATTGCGTACGGGATACGGACCCCGCACACCGTTACATTATTTTGAAACCTGGCGGCCAGCCGAAGAATCAGGCGCGATGAACCATGAACAAGAGATGATTTATTGGCCGCTGGGCTAGCGCGAGCGCTCCGTCCCGCGCCACTGCCAGCATCGTCTTCTTCGTAACATTGCAGATGAGTCCCGGTCCACGAAGCACCCGGGCCGTATTGGGTTGGTCTTGGGGCGGTCGGGTCTTTAAGGTCCCTGGCATCAGCGCATCGTGTCCTGTGGTCCGGGCGGGGGACGGGGCTGGGGTTGGCGGTGAGGTCGGTTCAGGTCGGGTGAGCTGGGGCACGGCCGGGCAGAGCGGACCAGGTACTCACGGACGACGTCCACTGCAGGCGCAGGACACCGAAGCTCCGGGACCAGCATGGCGATGAAGGTACCCCAGCGCCTCACACCAAATGTAACGTGGCGGCCAGCCGAAGAATGAGGCGTGATCAACCATGAACAAGAGATGATTTAATGGCCAGCGCGAGCGCTCTGTCCCACGCAACTGCCACCGTCGTCATCTTCGTAACACTATGTTCTCCTGCTCATCAGGTGTTGCCAGGAAAAGAGGCAGCAGACGCCGCCACTCGCGCGCTCTTTCACAGGGCTGTTTTATCCTCCCCACCCGATCAAAACCCCGATCTTAATCCAATCTATACCATCAAAGATGTTACAACCTACTATCGAGACAGTCATCGCCTTTACCCTAGCCCATGTAAAGGCCTGAAGGAGGCCGATGAGCGGCTCCTTCTCCGTCTTCTCACCAATACAATTCTGTGCTCGACAGCTTTAAAACATTTTGACACCTCCTTTAACTGCAGCTGCCCGCACTGTAGTGCGGTGTTTTCGGACTCCTATCACATGGTGTGGGCCTGCCCATCCAACCCGGCCATTCCGTCCATCACCAAACCAAACCTGGAAGACTGGGAGGGGACCCTGCTTAGCTGTCACAACTTATAGCCCAACAAGCGTTAGTCGGGCGTTAGTCCCTGCCCCGCAGACCGCCCCACTTGCTGGAAAGGCGGCGGATCATGTGCCCTACCATTTCGCCTACTCTCTTGAGTTGGACAATAGTGGAGTCCGGTTTGAGTCTGTGATGAATGAAAAGGCCCAGAATACGGGGCTCCTCAGCTCTCTAACTGGACCTCGTGACAAAATGTGTACTGCTGTCCTATCGTTTGGGTTCGCTCAGACATGCAGAAGCTCTGATTTCGCTGGAGCACATTGGAGCTCACAGTGAATAGCATACGCATCGACTATGGAAGCGGCCAAATGAAGGCGGTCTTCCATGTCCTCAAGCCTCCCTTCGGTCGCCCAGACCACCACTCCTTCGCAAGACGTCTTGTTCCAGTCGAGAGAGGGAGACGCATTGCTCTGAAGTTGTCCAGAAGGCTTTCGCCAAGCACAGGTTAGAATTTCCAGTGTCTTCGCTGATTTAGAGCGCAGGTCTTTGGCTCCCGTTTCTGAGTTTCGCTGCGTCGCCGAAGCCGTTGCCGTTGTCCGTTGTAGCCAGCAGTAGACACCTTAGTCGCGGTTTAAGCTGCGAAACCAATGGAGCAGCAGTTTGGAAAGGAAAGGTAAGCGCATACCTGCCCTCTTGGAACAGTGGACACAATCGTGATTTAAGCTAGGAGGTGGTAGTGGGAGATGTGGTGGTGGTGAAAACTTTTAATCACTGAAATAGAGTTTGGGAGCCACAGTGGCCCGCTACATGGTCGGCGTCCCTAGTCCGGGACACCGCATGACAATGCCCCGTCTCTCGCCCGTTTCTCCAGAGCCCTTTGGGACTCAAGCGAGGAACACTTGAGGAGGGCAGTCTCCGATGCCTCTCTGGAAGGGGTAGGGGAAGGGGGGAGGTGGGGATTTTGAGGACATGCCCACACCATGTGGAAGATATCACAGGTCTCCCCACAGTGTGGGCATCGCCATCCGTGTTAGGATCGTAATGTTTTATTATTGCAAGACAGAGGAGAGCACCTGTCTGCAGGCACCTTAAAGTTCGCTCCTCCGTCTTACTCAGCCCTGTTGCAGGGGCCGGGAAAAGGCGGCGGTTGTCGCTATAATGTGTTAATATTTCCCTGAATCGCAGCAGCGGCTGGTTAGTCTCCGAGCCAGAAGAGCTGGGATGGGGAGCCCGGTGAGTAAGTGCTCGGGCAGCCGCGTCAGCGGTCTCATTATCTCGTAAGCCCTGGTGGCCAGGAGTGGGGGATGTGCGCTGCATTCGCTGGCACTGACAATGTTGTGTCATTTTAAGGAAAGGAAATTCCCATAACTGGCTTCCTTCGTCTGTGGACGCCTGAATCGCGCTGACAGGTACGTGAGGGGATGAGAGAGAGATATTTGGGCTCCAGGCATTGACATTTTTGTGACAGAAACGCTGCGCTGAAGCCCTAGGCCGACGGCGTTTATAGCTCCTGTTCAACATAGCTATGAACGCAGACGGCCTATGGCTTTAGCGCCGCGTTTCTGTCACAACGATGTGAATGCCTGCAGCCCAGATCTCTGTCTCTCTCATCACTCCATGTACCTATAAGCGCGATTCAGGCCTCCACTAACTAAGGGAGGGAGCTATGCGAACTTCCTTTCCTTAAGATGACTCAACGTTGTCAGTGCCAGCGCATGCAGCGCACATCTGTCACTACTACCTCCTAGCTTAAAGCACGATTGTGTCCACTGTTCCAAGAGGGCAGTGATGCGCCTTTCCTTTGCTTCCCAAGCTCCTGCTCCATTGGTTTCGCAGCTTAAAGCGCGACTAAGGTATTCACTGCTGGATACAACGAACAACGGCGACGGCAACGGCTACGGTTGCGCCGCGAAACTCTGAAACAGGAGCCAAAGAGCTGCGCTCTAAAATACCGAAGACACTTCGGAAATTGTAAAGTGTGCTTCGCGAAAGCTTTGTTGTCAACCCATTGCCGCTTTCCCGAACCGCTTGGCGCGGAATCACTGGGTCACTTCGGAGCCGTGCGTCTCACTCAGTGGACTGCAGCGAGACGCTGTTGTTCTTGTAGAGTATGCGCCATTTCACACCGCAAATAAGCAGGGGAAGGGGGTGCTTTTATCCTTTTGCAGCGCAGCAATTAAGCGCCCGTTTCTGGGTTGAGCGCGTCGCCGCTACGAAGTATTCAAGGAAAACAATAAATAAACAAAGAAATAAAAATAATCATTGACACGACCTGATCAGTTACGCTGGCCGCTGCACAGGAGCACTGAGCTATCGCTGCAGCCGATCACTCCTTGTGTTAAACTGCAGTACACTCTCGCGCTGTACACTGCACATTGCCCTCTTCTTCAAATAACGCTACTATCGAAATAATAGTGTCGCCAGACGTGCCTATGACACAAAAAGCAAAACACTGAGACTACTGAGCCTGAGACATCGACAGAATTCAGCTCAACTTTCTCATTAGGGAGAATCCTAAACGCCCCTATAATTTATTTCACGGCTATAAGCTCTATATGGTTCAGTGACTCCCCGTTTCCCTGATTGCAGGGGCTTAACGCGTTCAAATGGGTTTCATGTATTAGAGATGGTGGCTGGATGGAGTGGCTAGTCTACGCCTTGTAGTCACGGTCTCTACTGGATGGTCGCATGACCAGGTATCTCGATATTTGGTTTTTACAGCCACGAAGCCGCTGACGGCGGCTGAATTTTTAAGGAATAATTAGTAGCCCTCATTTCTTTCGCAGTTCAGGGCACCAATATGGTTCCGATTTTTTTAGGGGGTACCGGAACATCGCAAAGGAAAGAAGCACCACCGATTCCTAATGCTCTTCCTTGGCGGAGGATAACGCTTCTTTTTGTTTGCAGATTACATGCGAAAGCTGTCATAATAAACCACATAAATGCTAAGGCCTTCTTCATAATGCTTAAAAAAGTAAATTGGAATCATTCCTGGGCAGAAACATGCATAGAAACAAGAAAAAAATATCAAACAGACAAAGAGCTAAAGACAACATGACCCTATTTAAAATCATCAATAGACATGCGGATTGGGCTGTGTTTACTTCGGTCTCACTGCTTTTATCATTCGCGGGCCTCGATGAAGGCTTGCGTTGAATTATAATTTGAAGGGAGATTTCGCATTATGCATACATTATTACATTGTCAAAAGGGAGCACAATGCTTTAGCTTCAGAGGAGGTTATATCTATAGGAAACGCTAAAATGGAACCTGGAGACCGATTAAAAAATTAACAGAGACTCAGTATCATTATGTGGTGTGAATGCAGAAGTTTCTCTCGTTCATCATGAACTCTACTGCGCCGTATATTAAGAGCCTTTTACCTAAAGGTTCTTACAATAAAGCCCTTTAGCTTAATGCTTATGAGTGGTATTGTCACCAAGTACCCCCTTCATATTTTGATAGCATCTTTTATCTTTTCAGAACAATCCCTAACTACTCCTGTCTCATCTAATGTCTTGTTTCATTGCCTATGCTTAGCCATTAATACCTTATTCTACACAGTTGAGGCTACGTGAAACGCTGAACACATCATGCTGTTTTGGGGGTCACTCTTTGGTTTCAGAAAGCTTAAAACTGTGCAAAAGACGAGGATATAGGCAGCGAGGAACACACAAGACACCACAGGCGAAGACTGCCAACTTATTATCTTTGAAAAATACAAAACTGTCTATATCAAGCGGAACCCAAATAGCTGACCGCCTCGTGACTCGCACAAGCACAGATAAAACTGAGGTACGATCACAGCCGTGTAACACTGCTGCACGCTAAAGAACAACATAAAAACTTGAGTAAAGTGCACCCTGCCCTTCATGCAAACAACAGTAACAATACGAGAGGATGAGAGAGATGAAAGGAAGGAAAATGTTCTTCAATAATTAACCAAAGTCAGGGTGAATTGAAAGGAATGCATATGTCCTTCGACGATTAAGCGGGGTAAGGGGAAAAAGTAGGGAATAAAAGCTAATGTTCAACTATAGTAAAGGTGCAAGTGCCGACGTGAAAAACGTGAAATGCAAAAGAGGAGAAACTAGGATGGAAAAGGCAGGATGGGCGCGATTGTGGGCGTAAAAAGCCATGAAATAAAATATTAAAAGACAGCCTATAACTCGTGAACAGTTTCATCCCTGGAAGACCGAGCACTGTGAGAAAAGACATTGTTTTACAAGTACTCTCGAGAGAAGCAATTTCGACTGGTGAAAGGAAACCAGAGAGGGTGCTGACGCATTTGTTACAGGATTTTCTTATCTACAACACTACCAACATTTCCAATTCTATCTTCTCCCTCGTTATCAATACAATGGTCATGTTTTCGAAGAGCGGTTTGCAGGGAATCTTTCTCTTTCCCTCACTTTTATCCTCGGAGCCTTTAAACTTTTGGGCTCAGTGACCTCCTGCATTTTCATTCACACTCCAGTTCTGTTCGCGTGCCCTTTCTGTGATACGCCTATCGTTTTGAGCGATATAGACCCTGTGAAAGGTTCGGGAAATTGCATACACAGCCCCCGAAATGCACTCTGGGAATTTTTTCTTGTGCTTGATGGAACACTGTGGCCTATCCTGCTTTGTTTGTGTCAACAAGGCGCACACTTTGCAAAGCCTCCACAGAGCCAAGAAGTCGACCTTTACGACGTAACATCTAGCCACTGTTGATTTTATGTGAGACACAATGAATGTAGGGAACAGCCTGCAGTTTTGTCTATTTTGGCGGTCTCTTGCTGTTTCATACAACGTTTCATTTGTGTAGCAGACTTTTTCACACATTGCTAATTAAGAGATGTGGGCATTCACCTGAACAGAAGCGCTGCACTTGCTGATTGAAGCTATGTTCCATTTTATGCTCTTAGAATTTTTCGAGAGCAGAATTGCAAGCTATGGTTGTATTAGCGCGCTTAACCAGCTTAGAATGCGCCCTTTGAAATGGCAGGGGGTTCTTTTTTGACTCGGAGTTGTAATGCCAACAATAATGCTTCGAGGCGCAATCACGTTTATGTGCATGAACTGTAGGCTGTATCAGTGGCAACATATGGGTGAAGGTGAGGCCCCTTGAAGTGATTGCAAATATATATAGAACGTTAGTGACGGTATCACCGAAATTATATGTTTTCGACAGGTGAGTTATATATGATCAGATAGTCACCTACGCAGCGAAACACACAGAACATTCTGGCAAGAAAGTCATTGCTCAAAACAGTCATCACATGCTCATCACAGAGCAGCAAAGCTACCAGGTTCACACAACAAATTCCTGTAACTTGCTAGGATTCCAACTCCAGGTCAGGGAAGAACCCACTGCCGTTAAACCGCACATTTCAAGCTTGTGAAACGCTCTAATATAACCACAGATTGCAAGTCCGTTCTCGAAAAGTCCTTCGGGCATAAAATAGAATATAGCTGCTATCTGCAAGTGCAGCGCTTCTGTTTGGCTGGATACGCTCCTTTGTTAATTACCGGTGTGTAGGAAAGCTTGCTAGAAAAATTGAAACGTTGTGAAAAACAGAAAAAGATCTTAAAGAAAGAAAAACTCCAGGCTGTTTCCCACATTCACCGTGTCTCACATAAAATCCTGGCTAGACGTTACAGGGCAAAGAGGTCGTCTTCTCGGCTCTGCTTAAACTCAGAACAGTGTGCGCCTTTGTGACACAAATTACAGTAAGCCAAAGTGCTCCAACGAGCGCGAGAAGAAATTCCCAGAGTGCATTTAAGGTGTTGTGTTAGCAATTCCCCTGACCTGCCACACGGTCTATATTGGACAAACCGACAGATATATCAACGAAAGCGCACGTGAACAGAACTGGACTATGAACAAAAGAATGCAGGAGGTCGCTCAGCCCAACACTGCAAAGGGTTCAAGTATAAAGGTGCGGCATAGAGAAAAATTCTCTCCAAATCGCTTTTTGAATGCATTACCTTTCTGTTGAGGTTGAGGGACCAGATAGAAAGGGTAATCGAGGAAGCGGCACACTCAAGAGAATCCAGCAAGAACTATGTCAGCATCCTCTCTGTTTCGCTTCTACCGGAAGAAGCGGCTTTTTGGAAGACTTCATGTAAAACCTTTTTTTGTGCACTGTCCAGTCTTTCAAGGATAAAACTCTTCACTAGTTACAGGGTGAGTTTCAATATTTTTACCATAGTGTTTCGTGCTCACACTAGCGCACATTGTTCATTTTTCACGGCAGTTTTTCTATTCTTGCAATTCACGTTTTTGACTTCGCGAGTTTCACCTTTACTTTGATTGACCATTGGTTTTTTAGCCTTTTCCTCTTGTTGCCCGCTGCTTTTCATTGCGCTTGCATGTTTTTATTGCCTCAATTTTTGCCTCTACACCGGGTTGTTGTTGAATGACAATTGCCTTCTTTTCATCTCTGTCGATGTAGTCTTTAAAGGTGGAAATAAAAGTCTTTCAATCAATCTCCGTCATGCTCACTTATTGTTTTTTCTATTTTGCATGAAGCGCAGCGTGCATTTCGCTCAAGTTTTCATTTCGTTCTTTAGTACCTCGCAGTGGTACATGGTTAGTCAGCTGTGTTTTCACGGGAATTTTATCTGTACATGTGCGCGTGACAAGGCGGTCAAGTGCTTGGCTTTCTTTTGGTGTAAACTGTGTTGTATTTGTCATCCATAAAGAGTTGGCAGTCTGCGCCCGTGGTGTTTTGCATTTTTTTCGCGCTGCCTATGCCCTCGTCTTTTGCGAGGTTTAGCCTTTCTTGAGCTGTGAACCAACTAGCTTTGAAAAACGTCCTACTAAAGTTCTTTTTGTTCGACATTGCGTTTCGCTGCTGATGAGTCATGTAATGCCTTCGCAGTACTAACGCCTATTTTTAGGCTAGAAATTGCCTTCCGCAAGGCGACACACTGTAATGCTAACAAGAACGCAGTGTCATCCTTCCTACAGACAAAGAATGACGTGTGAGATGCGCGCTGACAGAATTCTTGTTGCAACAGGGCGCGTCCTGAAAGCTACCCGAAAGCTACCCGCTACGCGCTACCCGCATTACAATCAATTGCCTTCACGTTTCGCTCTTGACAAAGACGTACTGATCGCGGCCCGTGGGATCAACACACAACTCCAAGCCGACAACTCAGACTCAAGGCGCAGCAAGTGATCAGGCTCTTCATCTTTCGCAATTATTGGCGTGTCTTTCGGTCGCGTATCTTTCAGCCGCGTGTCCTTCGATGACCGGTACAAGAAGTAGAAGTGCCTGTATAGCTTGCGATGTTTGACGTTTAACTTACGGCTTGTAAGATTTTATGCTTTGAGGCTTCCGAGACCGAGCTCTTTGCTTGATCCCCTGCTCGCGTTCGGAGAATGTGGTATGTAGCTGCGCCGCACAATTTGGTCTGCCTAAGAGGTTCGTGATGTGTTAGATGAGCGATGGACAGGAGCTTTAAATGTTCGTCAATTAGTGACGTAGTGTTTTATTTATTGGGTTAGAACAACAAGAGGAGCAGTTCGCATGTACATTTTGTTATTTGGTGAACAGTTCTGCTGTGCACGAATTCGTTCCGCACGAGCGAATTAATATTATATTTGAACGGGATAAGCCAAAAAGAAAATTATGACGACAAATACCAAGAACAAAAAAAAACACTGGAAGGAGGAGAGCAGCTGCGTGATCAACACTGTACACTTCAAATATCTGTGTGCGAAGCTACCCACACTGACGCACTCAACGACGCAAGCACACAAATTAAAGCGCGACAGCGGTAAGGGCCCCGTGTCGCAGAAAAGCCGGTGTCGGGGGCGTTCGCCTATGAGCGAGAAATCCTGTAAGCATTAATAAATAAAACCGAGTAGCAAATTGGTCCAGTTGAGCAATCGAACCAGGGCCTCCGGAGTGCGCGACGAGCATGCCAACCACTCTGCTACGCCAGCTTTTTTTTATTTATTACCTGGCTTTGGCACATCAAATTTTACCAATAACACTTAAAAAAAACACACACAAAACGCTATGTACATGCGACACTGTCGTGGCCAGTCAACACGAGTCTGGCTTCGTCAGATTAAAATTCGTGTAAGATACACAACTGCTCTAGTCTTGAGATCCTCTCGGGAGGCTCCGCAGCGGCTTTCTGGATGGCAAGAAACCAGCCCATTCTTTCCAGAAAGAAAATTCGGGCAAGTCGTGCAGCTGTATCACAATGATAGCCTGCCATTCTTAAGCGCCATATGCAGTGGAGGCCCAAGAGCGTTATGAGGTCAAATTATACCCTAACTCGTTATCAGTGCCTATTTAACGAATTCCCTGCGCGTCAAGTGGTAGCTATTTCTTTATTGTCCTTTGTAACAAATACCAAAAGAAAACCCCTTCCCAGCAATGCAAAAAAGTGGTCTATTGTTTTCAGCTGTTAACAAATTAGGGAACTCGTCCCACACGATAAAAAAAAATCCTTTCCCTCTCAAAACTTTTTAATTGGTAGCGTCCCGGTGTGTAAGTTAAAAAAAAAAACAGGAGTTTACTTCTGGTAGCACCTGCATTTGCTTCACCCTTTATAAAACATTACCTCCCGGGCCTCCACAGTACGAGGCCCTGTACATGGGTTCTGGGAAAACATTATCACAAAGATCACGATACAACGTTTTCTTGCAGTTTTTTACAAATAAAGGAACCTGACGCTTGCGGCAATCTTTTTGTAGTAACCGAAAATTCCATCCGAGAGCTCTTCTGTAGACACAACAAACTCCGGCAGCAATCGCCGCAGCCCCAATTGGAACACGGTGCGCAAGAACGGGTCTGTGACGTCGTGAAAAAGAAAAAAATTGTGCACCAGCCGCCCCTGTCCCAGCCCCCCGTCTTTTACCCGCCGGAACAGGTTCGTTCTGCTGCAGCGTTCTCTTTTGGAAGCTCATATGAAGACGGCAAAAATCCTGTGTAGCTTCTGAATGTTCCCACGACAGCAGCGCAAAACCTGGCTTACATACCAGAGCTTGCTAACAAAAAAAGGTTGCAGACTGTATCCCTGGCAAAAATTGAGAGCTTGGTGCCTTTACATTTCCCAGCTTTGTCAGTGCGTGCTTTGTTTGCCCTTTCCAATACTCCTCGCTTTCGCGATAAGCATCGAGCGGAACGCAGAAATACTTGCCCGTGGTCGTCGACCATGGTACGTTGGCGAAATGGCCCTCGTAGGATGGCCCCCGTCCATGCCAGAGACCAATTGACCCCGCTGCCGGTAACTTCGTTGAAGTCGCGTACACACCCGACAGCCTCGCTTATGCTGCCCTGATCAAATGTGAAAAATGCAACGTCATCTTCGTAAGCTAGCAGCTCAACTTCCGCTGCTTGCAACCTAAAGCCATAATACTGTTGTTTTCTAATAGTTTCATGCACAGCGTTTCGATATAAATACAAAGAAAAGAGAGAGCTGAGCGGGCAGCCCCGAAGCACCAAACGCTGCACGCTAATGGGGTCCCCAAAATTCTTGTTAACGATCAATATTCTCGTGCCGTTTCAATTCACCAGAGCTAACCCCTCGCGGATAACTGAACCACTATTCGCATGGTCTAAAACCTAAAGCGAAATTTCATGAGGAACAAAATCAAATGCCTTTTCGAGAGCAATCTGAGGCATGGCCAATATCCCATTAATGTCATAGCAGCTCTCAAGTACACTGGGCGCTGTATGAATGTTTGAAAAAAGTGAATGACCTTTTATTCCACATGTCTGGTGGGGTACAACAAACCATAACCGGGATCATTGTTTGTATACTGTTCGCACGAATACCTTAAAATTATTTTGTAGTCTACATAAGTGAGTGGTATCAGTCGATATGCGGTAAACAATTTTAGTTTCTCTTTTTTATCAGTTTCAGGTATGAGTGCTGTGTAAGAAGGGCCAAAAGACGGAGGCAATACGTTTATTCGATAGGAGTCGCTATAGAGGGCGCATCTTGATGGCGCTACGTGCGCGCCAAGCGAAGAGGAAAAGTAGCGGAAACGCACTTTGCCACTCGCTTAACTGCAACTTCTGTAATTTCCTTGCTCATAATTACTAATATACACCACAGTACATGCCTCTAAAGGTCCCTTCTAAGACAACGCCGTAATCACTGGACGCGCGTTTGTTCATTGGAAGCTATCGAGCGGGCGTGGCGGAGTTTTGCCTGCCAACTGGTTAAAAGATGTCAGGAAAACTCCACCGGGCCAGCTCGATGGTTTGGAATCAACAATGACCGTCTAGTGAATATAGTGTTGTCTTAGAAGGGAGCTTTAGAGACATTTACTATGGTGTATATTAGTAATTATGAGCTAGGAAATTACAGAAGTTGCAGTTAAGCGAGTGGCAAAGTGCGTTTCCGCTACTTTTCCTCTTCGCTTGGCGCGCACGTAGAGCCATCAGGATGCTCCTCGCAATGTACGCCACTGCCCCAACAGAAAGCGCGTGACCGTAGCGCCCCCCGCTCGTCTCGTTCGGGCGCAGTGGGGCCGTGCGGGGACGCATGAAGGCTGAACTCCATGTACGCGAAAACTCACGCGAACGCGACAGCGGCAAGCTACAAGCGACGCCGTCGCGCGAAGCGAAATGCCCTTGTCGCTTCTCGTGTCGCTCGTATCTGCACTCACAGAAAATTTAGCTCCTCTCCCGGAAGTTGTTTACGCGATTAGCCAATAGCATCTAATCCGGCAGCGTACGTCACTGCAGGTATTTTCGCGCGCTTTCTCGAAAGTGCCGCATTTCGCTTTGGCAAGTTTTTTTGGAGTGCCCGTAGGCATTACACTTGCGCTACCATGGCACACGCCCAAGCCCAAGGCTTCAATGAGAGGCTCATCGACGCCGTAGAGTGGGAGTGGGTTCTTTGGGACCAAAAGCAAAAAAGTATTGTAAGGCGCGTAACGTTTGAGAAGGGGAAAACGGCGGGAGAAAAGCGCGCGGGGGAAACCGCCAAAGCCGAAACTCCCCAACCAAGCACCAAGATTTTATGTAAGCGTGCAGTTAAACTGTCTGTATTCAATGACAATGCTGTAAACACATTTAAACCCATGCAAAATTTTAACACATGCAAATAATGTGTCTTTTATGCGAAGCATATTACTAGAGCTACACTACAGCCCGTCGAGCGCGGCGGTGGAGCTACCATTTACCTTTAGCGTGACCACGTGACACCACGTGACAACATGACGTAACAGCAGAGGAGAAATGGGCTGCCGGCTCGCGCGGTCGGCCGCGGCGGTGGAGGCTTCACATCAGAGGCGCGGCGGCTGACCACGTGACAACATGACGTCACAGCAGAGGAGAGATGGGCTGCCGGCTCGCGCGGTCGGCAGCGGCGGTGGGGGCTCCACATCAGAGGCGCTGCACCTGAACACGGGACGCTACTGCAGCGGTATAAAGCTGAGTATGCCTCCGCTTCGGCGAGCGCGGCTTCGGCCGCTTACCTGTTTTTTGAGCAGCGTCCGCTCCGCGGACGCAGTTGTTGCTGCGACGCGCGTCATTTCTTTCCTTTTTCTCTTACCTCTGATCTTTTAACTCTCCTCTGTCTGCACGTGGCAGCGGTAGTGGCTCGGATCGAGCCAGTAGGCAGGCCCGTGCAATTTCCTTTCATCCTTCTCTCAGTCACAACAACAGCTCTCCGGGCACTTACGAGGCGGCCAGGTGTTGGGATGCCGCCAAGAAGCAGGGCTGATTTAAACGAGAAGCGAAAGCTTCAGCGTGCCACAGAGACCGATGAAGAGCGGGATGAACGTCTGGCTAAGCGGCGTGCTCAATATGCGGCTCGGCGACAACGTTCTACAACAACTGAAGAACAAAGCGAGGAACTTTACGAAGCCTAGCCATCAATATGCTTCGCATCTGACTAGGCTTAACCTTAGCTAAGCCTCAGCCATTTTTGTAGGCGCGAACAGCTTTGCGGTGTATTATGCCAGCAACATTGATCGCGTCTCCATTTCGCGTTCGCGTCTGTTTCGCGTTGTTGCAACGCACGGAGTTTGGCCGGTGGGCGACAGAGCGAACGCCAGCCGTCGTCGCCGCGCCGCCTCGTCGCGTCGCTTAATTTTTCGCGTACATGGAGCCCAGTCTTGAATCACGCGGTGTGCGGCCAACAACGCAGCGCACATCTAAGGGGCGGTCAGCACGAAGCTTGCGGCTTGCTGCTCGTTCGCTCGGCGCGGAAGCTATGCTGGCGTTTGTGGCTTCGGGTTGGTTCAGAGGCCTCCTTGAGACTCCAAGAAATTTGTCCAACGATCAAGGCGTCGTGATGATCGGGCGATGGCGTTCCCCGGACTCCCTGGCAGGCTGCGACACGCTGTCACGCTCCACTCTTAAAGGCGAAGCTTAAGCGTCGTCCAAGTTTTAAGCATGAAATGCCTTTAGCTCCCGTTGCCGGAAGTGTGGCGACGTCAAGCCGAGACCGAGAGCCAATATACGGGCACTGAATTCCACTCATCCGGGCACTGAAACGAGAACATTCGGGCACCGTACGAGATTTAACGAGACTCTCTAAGCCCTCCTACAGGACTGGCATACAAACGCCGGTAGCTTCGCGCCGAACGGGTGGTGGCGTTCCTCCGTGTACAGTCGCTTCGGCTGTCCATCGAGGTGACAGAGAATTACAGAGTAGTTTCCTTTCCTTAAAAAGCGTCGCGTTCAAAGGGCAAGGCATCGAACCGAACGGATGGTGGCGTTCTGTGGACTGCCTGGCAACGCTACAAAAACGCTGTCGCGTTCCACCCCTATAGGCGAAGCATAAGCTTCATTAATTGGCAGTTAATTAGTGTTCAGTCATTAATCAGTAATTAGTCACTAATCAGTAATTGGTCATTATTCGTCATCAATTATGAATGACGTAATCCAGTGGTGACGTCACCAGTGTCACATAGGCAAAGTGGTGCGGAAAACGCTTTCGCCTCTACGCACTGTAGACAGTTTCGAACGCGCTGCTTCTTCTTGTCAGGCCTGCGTGTCGTCGTGTTCGCGTACGCTTCTGATTGATTGATTGATGCATCGTCCTGCATTTCATGCTTACTCTACTCTCGGTTACGGGAGAGGCAGAGATAGCTATGAGGGACGCCGTAGTGAAGGGCTCCGGAAATATCGACCACCTGGGGTTCTTTGACGTGCACTGACAATACACGGGACTCTAGAATCTCTCCTCCAAAGAAATTCGACCGCCGCGGCCGGGATCGAACCCGCGTCTTTCGGGTCAGCAGCCGAGCACCATACACTCAGCCACCGCGGCGGCCATTTGAGGAAAGGAAGTGCACATACCTTGCTCCCTGGGTCAGTAGACGCCTGAATCGCGCTTATAGGTACGTGGGGTGATGAGAGAGAGATGTGGGCTTACAGGCATTGACAACTTTGTTCCAGAAACGCGGTGCTGAAGACATAGGCCCTCGGCGTTCATTGTGTTCATTGGCGTTGGCGTTGACAACGTTTTATGCTCTACGATAATTTTAAGGAAAGGAAGTGCGCATAACTGGCTCCCCGGGGTCAGTGGACGAGTATACATTCTTGTCAGGCCTGTGTCTCGTCGTTGTTGTTGTTGCGACTCAGAGAAGAATGAAAAGGAAAGTGCACGGGCCTGCCAACTGGCTCCAGGCCGAGCCACCACCGCTGCCACGAGGAGATAGAGGAGAGTTAAAAGATCAGAGGAAAAAGAAAAAGGAAAGAAAAGACGCGCGTCGCAGCAACAACCGCGTCCGGTTACGTACGCTTCTGCATCACCCTGCATTTCATGCTTACCCTACTCTCGGTTACGGGAGAGGCAGAGATTTTTTCCACTCATTGATGCGTAGGACAAACCACAAGGACAACACGTCTCTACACATATCTCTGTTGGGCGGTCCCATCAGAGAAGTGGCACAGCTCCGGATTCAGGGTCTGTTCATCAATAACAAACTTAAGTCGGACTCTACTATAGCGAAACTCAAGAGCATAGGTGAACAGGTAGGGCGCATGATCCACCGTGTTTCCATCAAGCGGGGTGGTCTGCGGGGCAGGGACGGGCTGCGGCTCGCCCATGCCTTCGTGACCAGCCGGATCCTCTACGCCGTGCCATATCTCTGCACTACTAAGCAAGACGAGGCGCGAATAGACGCCATCATCCGCAAGGCAACTAAGCGAGCATTGGACCTCCCGGTGGCTACCTCCAACGCCAAACTGAAGGCGTTGGGAGTGGTAAACTCCTAATCAGGAGTTGCGGGAGGCCCACCTCGTGAACCAATATACGCGGCTATCGCAGACGGTTCCTGGGCGCCGCCTGCTAAACCGCTTACACATCCAACACACATGCAAACCAGAGGGGACGGAGAACATCCCGGTGTTGTGGCGCCACATGCTCTTGGTCGCTCCGCTCCCTCGTAACATGGACATGGCTTCACATGAAGGCAGACGACAAGCGCGGGTTCGCACGCTTGAGAGGCAGTATGGATATAAAGAGGGCGTCTACTGCGTGGACATCACAGGGCCGTCGCCCACGGGATTCTTCACGGCTGCCGTAGTCCACCGGGGAATGCATGTCGATGGGCTATCTTTTCGGGCCCCAAATTCAACACGAGCGGAGGAAGTCGCAATAGCTCTCGCTGCCGCCGATCCAAAATCGAGAACAGTTATCACAGACTCTCGCCGGGCCTGTGAACATTATCTTGCAGGCGAAATATCCCCTCTTGCCTCCAAAATTCTAATACGCGCTCCCGCCGATCCAACTCTCACAAAAGTGATCTGGGCTCCTGGCCACCAGGGTCTACGAGGCAATGAGGCCGCTGATGCGGACGCCCGAGCCCTCACACACCGGGCACCTCATCCTAGCTCTCCTGGCTCAAAAGCTCATAAACCGTTTCTGCGGTTCCGCGAAATCCTAATTCATTATAGCGACAGCCACCGTCTCTACCCAGAACCTGCCAAGGGGCTGAGTAAGGCGGAGGAGCGAACTCTGCGGCGCCTGCAGACAGGAACTCTTCTCTGTCCTGCCATAGCAAAACACTTCGATCCGAACACAGATGGGCGCTGCCCGCACTGTGGAGAGATCTCCGATATCTTTGCGATATTTTGCAGACCTCTTTAGCCGCGCGCTAAG
Source organism: Amblyomma mixtum (assembly GCF_055824585.1). Lineage (NCBI taxonomy): Eukaryota > Metazoa > Arthropoda > Arachnida > Ixodida > Ixodidae > Amblyomma > Amblyomma mixtum. Next base: position 164,504,835 of record NC_143013.1, read on the forward strand.
AGTGACGGGCCGCGATCCCCTGCTGATTGTGGGCGACATTAACGCTCCCAGTCAGCTGTGGGGGTATCGCAAGGAGGAGTCGCGCGGACGTAGGCTGGCGGAGCTTGCGTCCACGTTGGGCCTCACCCTCCACACGGACCCCGTCCACCCAACACGGCTAGGAAACTCCGTGACACGGAATACGTGCCCGGACTTAACCTTCACTCGCAACATACGACACGCAGACTGGCTCAGCACCGAGGAGACCCTCGGTAGCGACCACTGCATCATTAACACTACACTACGCACACGCCCTCTCAAGCGTCCCAGAACACAAGCCCGTATCACAGATTGGACGAAATTCAGGCAAAACTTTAACTCACTTGATAATACACCCATTTCCGCGCAAGGCTACACAGCATAGTCCCAACAGCTGCTGGCACACCTTTCCTCGCATGAAACATACATCCAGCTCTCAGAGGCGGTCACGGTCGTGGATAACCACCTTCTACACCGCTGGGAAGCCCGTCGCAGCCTCGTCCGCCGTTGGCGACGCCAGAAACACAATAGAAAGCTTAAAGCTCGAATTTCCGAGCTTACCCAGAAAGCGGCAGAGTACGCGGCCCAACTCGCTGACTCCAACTGGGTAGATAGATGCAACACGGCCGCGCGACAAATGTCCAGCCGAAACACGTGGCGTCTCTTTCGAGCCCTAATCGACCCAACCCAAACACGAACCGAAACACAAAAACATTTGCAGCGAGCCATGCACGCTTTTCCTGGCAACACGACTCAACTGGCAAAGAAACTTCGGGACCAGTATCTGTGTACAGCCCAAGACCCCCGTGGATCTGCATACTCTTATGCAGGCAGAGAGAACACGGAGCTGGATCAACCTTTCCAGCTTCATGATCTGCGAGCGGCTCTTGCCAAAATAAAACGGGGCACTGCGCCAGGACGGGATAAGGTCACCGTCAAGCTTTTGACGAACCTGCCCGACTTGGCATACCAGTCCCTCCTGGAATACGTCAATGCGATTTGGCGCGGGGACACCCCCCTGCCAATCGAATGGAAAACGGCTTTGGTCACTTTTATTCCTAAAGCTGGCAAACCAGTTGACACAGGTAACCTCCGCCTCATCTCTCTCACCTCATGTGTGGGCAAACTAATGGAGACGATGGTACGGGATCGGTTATCTACATATCTTGAACACAAACATGTCTTTGCGAGCACCATGTTCGGATTCCGCCCACACAGGTCCGCACAGGATGTCCTCCCACAAATCAATCGGGAAGTCCTTGACCCCCTCGAATGCCCCCATAATGAGCGGGTCGTACTCGCCTTGGATCTTAAAGGGGCATTTGACAATGTAACACATGAGATCATACTTACTAACCTAAGTCACACCGACTGTGGACTCAACACATTCCGATACATAAGCCAATTTTTAATGGATCGTCAATCCTACATTCGAATTCAAGATAGAGACCATGGTCCTTACCTACTCGGCACGCGGGGAACCCCTCAAGGCGCGGTACTTTCCCAGCTGCTCTTCAATCTGGCCATGATGCACCTGCCGGCCCAGCTGAGTGGTGTCGCCGGCGTGCAGCACGCCCTGTACGCCGATGACATCACTCTGTGGGCCACGCAGGGCAGCACAGGGGATACTGAAACCAGCCTGCAAACAGCGGCGACGATAGTAGACCGCTACGCCCGCCGCTGCGGTCTTCAATGTTCCCCTCAAAAATCGGAATTTGTGCACCTCCGCCCCTCACAGAAGTGCACAACTAAAATATCTTTTTCTCTTGACAGTGGTCCCATACGCGAAAGTGATGAGATACGGGTACTCGGACTCTACATCCACAAACACAGGCGGCCAGACACTACATTGGCCAAACTCCGTAAGGTGGGGGCCCAGGTGGGCCGCATGGTCCGCCGGGTTTCCAACAAACGCGGAGGTTTACGATGTAAGGATGCCTTGCGGCTGGCAAACGCCTTCGTAACTAGTCGAATTCTCTATTCGACTCCTTATCTCCACCTACGGAAACAAGAGGAGGATGCCCTTGAGGTCATCCTTCGCAAAATTGTTAAACGTGCCCTTGACCTCCCCATCACTACTTCGAACAGCCAGCTTATGGCCCTTGGGGTGGTGAATACTTTCCGGGAGCTCCGGGAGGCGCACCTTACAAACCAGCACACGCGTTTGTCGCTAACGGAGTCGGGTCGCCGCCTTCTTGCTCGACTCCATATACTACACACCCCTCCAATGGAGGACAGGTTTCGCATCCCGGAACTGTGGAGACGTGCCCTCCACGTGCGGCCTCTTCCAGCAAACATGTCACATGAAGACCATGATGGTCGGCGCCTGGCACCAGCGGAAGCGCTAGCCCGATATTATGGCAACAAAACAGGTGTATACTACGTGGACGCCTCCGGCCCTCAGCACGGGGGATGGTACACGGCCGCGGTAGTTCACAACAGCAACACAGTTAACGGCCTCACTTTCAGAGCCCGCAGTGGAACACAAGCAGAAGAGGTCGCGATTGCACTCGCGGCCTCACATTCCAATTCAAAATACATAATTACCGACTCGCGAGGGGCCTGTCGGAACATCGAACAAGGCAGCACTCCCTTCCTAGCCTATCGAATATACCAAAATTGCATACGGGATACAGACCCCGCACACCGTTACCTCATATGGGCCCCTGCTCATCAGGGGTTGGCAGGAAACGAGGCAGCAGACGCAGCCGCCCGCGCGCTCTGTCACCGCGGTGTTTTTTCCTCCCCACCTGATGAGGAACCCGATTTTAATCCGGTTTATACGTTCAAAAATATCGCAACCTACTTTCAAGATAGCCATCGCCTTTACCCTAGCCCATGTAAAGGCCTCAAGAAGGCGGATGAGCGGCTTCCTGTCCGCCTCTTCACCAATACATGGCTGTGCCCGGCAGCACTAAAACATTTTGACCCCTCCTTTAGCGGCAACTGCCCGCACTGTAGTGCGGTGTCTTCGGACACCTATCACATGGTGTGGGCCTGCCCCTCCAACCCGGCCATTTCCCCTATCCCCAACCCTACCCGGGAGGACTGGGAGGCGACTCTGCTCGGCTTCCACGACTTACAGGCCCAATAAGCCTTAGTCGGGCGCGCCCGGGCGGCGGCTACCGCCACTGGGATCCCAAACTAGGGACCTCCACCTAGTGTTTGTAAGGATCGGTCCCTTACGGGCCGATCCAAACACCTCCTGTCCGTTCTGAATAAATGTTTTCACCACCACCACATGGTGTGGGCATGTACTCATAATCCTCACCTTCCCCCTTCCCCCACCCTCACCCGAAAGGCATCGGAGACTGCCCTCCTCAACTGCTCCACACTGGAGTCTCAAAGGGCTCTAGTAAAGCGGGCGCGAGACGGGGCCTCGTCGTGCGGTGTCCCGGACTAAGGATTCCGACCATGTAGCAGGGTTTTTTTTTTGACCCTCAAACTCTCTTTGCATATTCAAGTTGTTGACCACCGGCGAGCGCGGCTTCGGCCGCTTATCTGATTTTTTCAGCAGCGTCCGCTCCGGCGGACGCAGTTGTTGCTGCGACGCGCGTCTTTTCTTTCCTTTTTCTCTTTCCTCTGATCTCTTAACTCTCCTCTATCTGCACGTGGCAGCGGTGGTGGCTTGGCTCGAGCCAGTAGCAGGCCCGTGCAATTTCCTTTTCCTCCTTCTCTCAGTCACAACAACAACAACCACCACCACCACCGCTGCCACGAGCAGATAGAGAGTTAAAAGATCCGAGGAAAGAGAAAAAGGAAAGAAAAGACGCGCGTCGCAGCTACAACCGCGTCCGGTCACGCACGCTTCTGCATCGTCCTGCGTTTCATGCTTACTCTACTCTCGGTTATGGGAGAGGCCGAGATTTTTTGCACTCATTGATGCGTAGCGGAAAGAATTGGTTTTTAGATACATGCGTTCAACATTAAGAATTCGCTTTCGGATACATCCGTTCAACATTTATTGAATTAATTTTGCTTAATGATCTTGTTGTCCGCATAAAAGTGAGGTTGGGCAATTACTGCTGGTGTCTTGATCCCTAAAAATTTATTTTTCATAATTTTTAACCTGAGGTGTTCCTACGCATAAATAAGGGTTCGCAAGGTTCTTAAGAAAGGTGTCAGGTTAAAAGGCTTTCGCAATGAACAAATATTGATGCACTGATTCGAACACATTCAAGCATAACAGAAAAATAAGCTAAGGAGGTGCAGTACACTGAAGACAGATATTCTAGAACAGGTGTTATTTTGATCAAAAGCAATGCTCCTTTAAAAAATGGCTGAGGCTTAGCTAAGGTTAAGCCTAGTCAGATGCGAAGCATATTGATGGCTAGGCTTGGTAATACATGGCTTTCCTTGGTTGAATACTTGGTCATATTAATACAACCACTAGAAGCCTTCGTCGTGGGGGAAGACAACGGCATGGCTACAGCGGAACGCCGACTAACCCCGAGACGCGCGTTGGGTGAGCGCCTGGATTGCCACGGAAGCCGCGTCCGCCTGCCCGGTGGAGCGAGCGTTTCACCTACACCGAGTGTGAACGCGCGTTCGAAATGCGCGGGAAACGCCGCTCGAGGACATTCCGGCGTCTGTGCGATGGCATCGTTCTCCCTCTCCCAGCGCGTGACGGCGAACTGTCGTGACGTCATCGTGTCACGTGGTGTGGCATCATCGTGTCGCGTAATTTGGAGGCGCACAACCACAGCGACGGCGCGAGGTGGGCCCCCGTTTCTCTACTGTCGTGACGTCATCGTGTCACGTGGTGTGACGTCATGTATCACGTGATTTGGAGGCGCATAACCACGGTGAAAGGCTGAACTGGTAGCTAAAGTAGTATGCTTCGCATAAAATATATGGAGCTTTATTTAATTACCTTTATGGAAATTGAGCCTTCTGAATGCGTTTAGTCAAATATACTCAAAATGCCTCGTTCACGTAAAGCTATTTGAGAAGGGTACGCTAATATAGTTGTATGTGGACATATTTTGCAAGTGAATGCCTTGTAACGTGCATTGGTTTGAGACTTGAGTACGATTACACTGATAGGGGCACATTGGCATTTGTAAGCATTGAAGAAAATCTGGCAATTAGGAGATGAGCACTAAATTGAACCCGAGTCAATCTGAAGAGATGCTTTAAATACCATGATAAATGAGGCAATCATCAGAATGGAGCTCCAAACTTTGCAGACAATGTCCGAAGATGTAAATCAGGAAAAGAAAAGCCTAAGAACTGCCCTCGTGTTAAAGTGTGCACGGATTTAATCAAAGTCAGAGCCAATAATCAAAACATGCGGATATCGCTAATCATGCGAATCAAGCACAGTGGCATGAAGACTAGGAGAGACAGCTGTTTCAGTAGCTGTGTGTAATGTCTACAACCAAAGGCTTTTCTAAAATAAAAAAAAATATAAAACCAATTTGATCGCCTATCTCAAATGAAGAAAACATGCCATCAATAAACTAAAAAAGGTGATTAGACCAAGACAAAAAGGTTCGATAACCTTATTAAGTTGTAATGTACTCATATTGGTGAAAGCATTTTATGACTATTTTCTAAATTATATGATTAAGCGCTTTACAACCCACATCTCTCAAAATAATTGGTCGATAATTACAAACAAAACTTCTGGAGTCATTTTTATCTACTGGGACTACACTAGACTATAAAGAGACAGTGCGCAAAGAGGCGGGCTAAGTCGTTTCTGCAGCAAAGTGCTTCTGTTCGTTCATTCGAGCATGATTTTAAGACTAAGAGCTATTCGACTCTCGAGAGACAAAGACGCTATTCGAACAACAGGAAATTGAGGTCTCGATATTAATAAGCAGTTTTGGCCCACCTTAAAGAATAAGAATCAATTCAGTTTTCTCAAGTTGTCTCAGGCACATTAACGCCAACGCAGATTGAACATATCGGTGTAAACAAAGCGCATTAGCTTCATCATTGGCAATCGTGGCACCTTCGACGTGTAGATTTGTAATTCCTATTGATTTATGGACATTACGTTAAAAATATTTCTGAGAAGGGTTGTTTTGTAGGCCTGTTGGTCGTACATATTTCAAGAAAAGCTTCGGCGCGGCAGACGCGGGCAAAACGTAGAAAAAACCACAGAGCGCAAACTAATAACTGATTTTATTGAAACCCGCGTCAACGAATATATGCTTTGCGCTCATCAACGACAAAAAAGAAAAAAAGATAACATGCAGTGAAGAGAGCATTAGGCACAAAATGATCAGCAGCCATGGCACGTGTGACACTAGCGAACATCGTTTGAAGTTTGAAGTTTATTAAATTCTGACAGTACAAGATTGTCATGGCGCCGGAGCGAGGCGAGACTATGCCCGCCTGACTAGGCCCCTGGCGCCACGAGCACAGCAGACAACACTGCACAGAAAAAATGTATACATAGGTACACATAATACACACATATACATACTTATATATATGATAAACACAATTATACATACAATAAATCAATGCAACTTAATAGGTATAAATAATGCAACTGAAGAAATGAAGATACAGGAAGGCCAAAAGCAAAGTGGGAATAAAACGTCTTGCAACGTATGAAATTGTATGGCAGTCGAAAAAAAACAGAAAATAAATTACAAAAAAACACTAGTCAATTGTTGGAAAAATACAGTTTTGATTTCTTTCTGAATATGGAAATGGTTGAGGAATCTTGCATGATACCAAATAAAGCGTGCGCATTATTAAGTAAGTTAGGAATCTGCCACTGTAAAAGCTGATTGCCGTAGTTTGTTCTAGTTTTAGCCTTAATAAAGTTCCTAGCTCTTAAGGTGTAGTTAGTTGTGGTATTAGTATATATAGAAAAAAAGTTCTCACGATTACTTATGAATTCTAAAAATGCTTTTTCGAATAACTTTTGTTTATATAGATTAGTGACACTCAAAATACTGTCCTGGGGAAAGTACTCAGAGGTATGTTCGTACATCGATAGGTTATGAATAATACGAAGACACTTTTTCTGCATTCGGAATAGAGTTTCCAAGTTAGCCCTAGAAGTGACGCCCCAGATAAGTAGACAATAGTGTAATCTAGAATGAATAGTAGAAAAGTATAAATGACGTTTAAGTTTTAGAGGTAACAGCGTGCGATGTTTATTGAGCATACCAATTAATTGTGCTATGCTACGTTTAATACGACTTACGTGATGCGTCCACCGTAGATTTTCATGGAAGAGTACACCCAAGAACTTGTACTGGGAAACCCTTTCAAGTGGTTGAGATTGAAATATTAAAGAGGATGCGAAATTAACTGGTTTATTAATAGGAGTAAAAACAATAAACTTTGTTTTTTTAACATTTAGGCTCAACTGATTAGCCGATAACCATGCTGAACCATGCCGATAGCCATGCCGATAACATCGTCATGCCCCAAATTTAATCATTCTGATAGGAATTCTAATTCTCTGTTGAGAAGCGTAACAGATGAATTGCTCACGCATGTGTTCGTCCCCGAAAGAAGGATGACTGCTGCTTCAAAAATTTCCCTTTGAAGCTTGTCTTTTCTGCGGCCTAAAATAACTGTACCTCTGAAGAGCGGGAAGCAGCCGCATTCTTTGCAGTGCACCGGCAGGTGCACCCCAGTGCTGTTCTTGAGAGAGTTTGAGTGTTCTCATAATAGGTCATTTATGAACCTGCCGGTTTGTCCAACATAAAACTGACCACAGGTGAACTTGAGTTTGTAGATCACGCGTTCTGCACATGGGATGAAAGGATTTTGGTGCTTTTTGCCGCAGACTATTCTTTCTGATTGCACCCTGCCAACCATCGGGCATAGTGTTGCCAGTTTACACGGTGCCGTAAAAACCATGCTGACGCCATGCTTCGTAGACACCTTTTTAAGGTTGTGTGAAACCTTGTGTATGTATGGAACCACCTCAAGTTTCTTTTCTCCTAAAGGCTCCTGTAATGTGGCCGCTCTGCCTGGGTTCTTCAACTTTTTGAATAATGATTCCGCGGCTCCCACCCTCAGGGATGACTTGTAGCCGGCCATGCGAAGACGCTCTGTTTGAGTTGTAAAACTTTCGGTAACCTTGTGTTCGCAAGACTTTAGAAGGACGGACTTAAATAGGGAAACCACAAGACCGAGTTTTACAAGTTTTGAATGGCAGGAATTGAAGGGTAATGGAGCCTTCTTACACCGCGGGAGATACTGCCAACAAATGTGCTCTTTGTTATCAAAAGATAACCTTAAATCCAAAAATTGAATGCACTGCGAAGATGGCAACTCAGAGATGATACGGAGGGAATTAGACACGCTAGGGAATTAGACACCTCTGACTTGCCATCTTCGCAGTGCAATCAATTTTTGGATTTAAGGTTATCTTTAGATATCAAAGAGCGCATTTGTTGGCAGTATCTCCCGCGGTGTAAGAAGGCTCCATTACCCTTCAATTCCTGCCATTCAAACCTTGTAAAACGCGGTCTTGTGGTTTCCCTATTTAAGTCCTCCCTTCTAGTCTTGCGAACACAAGGCTACCGACAGTTCTACAACTCAAACAGTGCGTCTTCGTATAGCCGACTACAAGTCATCCCTGATGGTGGGAGCCGCGGAATCATTATTCAAAAAGTTGAAGAACCCAGGCAGAGCGGTCACATCACAGAAACCTTTAAGAGAAAAGAAATTTGAGGTTGTTCCATACATACACAAGGTTTCACAGAACCTTAAAAAGGTGTCTACAAAGCACGGTGTCAGCAAGGTTTTTACGGCACCGTGTAAACTGTCATCACTATGCCTGATGGTTGGCAGGGTGCAATCAGAAAGAATAGTCTGCGGCAAAAACACCAAATTCTTTCATCCCATGTGCAGTAGGCGTGATCTACAACATCAAGTTCACCTGTGGTAAGTTTTATGTTGGACAAACCGGCAGGTGCATAAATGACCGATTCTGAGAACACTCAAACTCTCTCAAGAACAGCACTGGGGAGCACCTGCCGGTGCACTGCCAAGATTGCGGCTGTTTGCCGCTCTTCAGCGGTACAGTTATTTTAGGCCGCAGAAAAGACAAGCTTCAATGAGAAATTTTTCAAGCAGCAGTCATCCATCGTTCGGGGACGAACACATGCGTGACCAATCCATCTTTGACGCTTCTCGACAGAGAATTAGATTTCCTATCAGAATGATTAGATTTGGGGCACGACGACGTTCGCTAGTGTCACACTTGCCGTGGCTGCTGATCATTTTGTGCCTAATGCTCGCTTCACTGCATGTTATTTTTTCTTTTTTTTTGTCGTTGATGAACGCATTGCATATATTCGTTGACGCGGGTTTCAATAAAATCAGTTAGTTGGCGCTCTGTGGTGTTTTTCACCGTTTTGTCCTCGTCTGCCGCGCCGAAGCTTTTCTTGAAATAAAAATATTTCTTGAGTTCATCAAGATTATTACAAAGTTTCAAACCTGGTCCTTTAAAGTACCTATCCTTAGAAGATTTTTTTACAAAGTTTAAAATTATCACGGCTGGGCGCTAGGTGAGGGGCGAGAGCAGTTCAAAGCAGGGCACACAAAATCAGGCAGGTCTGCCCGCAGCAAAATCGTCATCGCCAACCAGCTCTTCGTCTTTGTCTCTTTAAATCTCGACACTACCTACATATGTAAAGAGGAATTGTCGCGATAGTAAACACATGGCCTAAAGTACGCAGGGTGCAAAATCATGCACTGCCGTGTCAGATCTTGCTGGCCGATGTAAAAGAGAGTGGGAATGACGAAGAGCTGAAGGAATCGTCACGCTTAATGCGGCTTAAGCTGGACGCCGTGTACAATGTCAAGGCAGGGAGAATGACCTGATGGCAATAGGGCTCCGTCGGGCCGCATCTCATAGCTACCCGATGCGGCGAATAAACGTGTACGGGCCAAAGTATTGCTCCATGAGTTTTTCCGAGAGACCTCGATTGCGTACCGGCGTGCGTGCCCAGAGCTTGTCCCGAGGTTGAAAATGAAGGGCACTTCGAATGCGATTGCAGCGACGACCTTCGGTATGTTGTTGGCGTTGGATGCGGACTCCAGCTAGTTTCCGAGCTCCTATCGCGCGCTCGCAGACTAATGGGGCATCATCAGCAACGTCCACAAGCAGCTTGTGCGGCATGATTGCGGCAAGCACCCTGATGCCGTGGGCAGTCTGCAAAAGGGATATACTCCTGCTCATCAGTGGTATTATAGGCGAATGTAACATAGGGTAGTCCTGATTTCTATGCGCTACATCCACGTGTATGGCGATCATATCGTCCATCATCTTGCTCAGCCTCTCCGTTAGCCCATTGGCTTGGAGATGGTACATATTAGATCGGTGGTGGCTGGTGCCGATTAAACGCAGAACCTCTTGGGTGAGCAGCGCCAGAATTTCGGCACCATTGTGAGTGGTCAAAGCGCAGGCTCAGTGTGACGAAGGGCATTACACTGAATTAAAAATTGGGCTGCTCCAGTAGCTTTTGTCGTCGATGATGCATTCTTGTCTTGTCATCAGTGGTATTACGGGCGAATGTAACGTAGGGCAGTACCTCGGGGCAGTTTCTGTGGCCAGCGTCCATGTGTATGGTGATCATATCGGCCATCGTCATGTTCAACCGCTCCCTCAGCCCATTGGCTTGGGGATGGTTCGCACTAGTTCGGTGGTGGCTGGAGCAGATTAAACGGGGAACCTCTTGTGTGGACTGTTCCAGAATCGCGGCACCACGAGCAGTGATCTTAAAGGTGGCGAAGCGTGACGAAGGACAATACATTAAATAAAAAATTTGGCTCCCTCAGTAGCCGTCGAGTTGGTCCATCGCTATGTTTATATATCTATTGCGCGACTTCGACGTTGAAAATAGGCCGAGATAATCCATTCCGACAGTGTGAAATATAGAAAGCGGTGGCTCGATTGCCGGGAGAAGACCCACCGGTCGTATAGGCAGTGCATGTACAATAATTCTGAAAAAAAAAAGCTTTTCAGCGCAATCTTTAAGACGGAATATGCCAGCAAATATCCCGCCACCAGGATTGCATATTTTTGCTAATGTAGGATGGGGTTGTGGCTGAGCAGAACCTAGGTCGCTTTGCAACGTTCAGCAAACGTGCAGGCCAAGCGTTCGCGCTGCGAGCGAGCGACACACCTCAGGATCGTCGTCTTCTTTCACTACTACAGTTCACCACAGTGAGCGAGCGCGGCTGCTACACTACACTAATAACACTTTTGCTATCGTCAAAGCGTTCTCCACTGCTTTACTCTGGTAGCCTTAACTGCTGATGGGAGCGATGGAAACACTACAAAGGAAACATATTGCTACATATCATAAGATTGGACTATTTTACAATATTTTTATATCAGTACCTTACAGTTCTCAAAAAGAATGTTGGACGTGACTTTCGACTTTGGCACGCTCGAATGGATACCCGAGGGAAGAAACGAAACGCAGAAGGCTAATATCCGCCATCGCCTCTACGGCACTGACCCTTATCTCACACACGCACCACCGGATGCGATTTGGCACCACCATGCCATAGGAAATGTCCTCCGACTTCGCGGCCGTTCGCAATGCGCAAAACTATGACTGCGTTCATACGGGAAACCATGGTAGAGAGAGGGTGTGGTAGATGGTTCTTGGCGATCACAAAATGATCAAGGGAGGGGAAAACCTCAGGCCAGGTTCCCTGGCTCAAGCAACCTGAGGTTTTCCCCTCCCTTGTTCATTTTGTGATCGTACGGGAAAGACCCTTAAAGCGATAACTATGTCCTACAAATCACCTTCGAAAAAACAGGCGCGGCAAACCATGAGGAAAAGCCAAAATAAAGCATTGGAAGAGATTCAGGAAGGGCCCCAAACTAGCTGCGTCGGAAGGAATAACTTTCAACGCAGCGCGAAATACGAGGACAAGATCAGCACACAGACAAACGCTCAATTGACGGTTTATTGACTGCATGCCATGGCTTGAATACAGTGGCAAACAATCTAAAAAAAGAAAGAGCCCCACCTAAAAAAACACATGAATGGCGCACGACAACCGTTCCATGGCAACAGAACAAATGACCGGCTGGGTGTCTTTTTTATCTCTCTTCTGGAAATCAAAGTTCCTTATCTGACACGGCTACTGAACAGGTGCTTACATAGCGATCTTGGTGTTTGCTGATCTCGTACGCTTCAATGATTTCTCTGGTGATTTTTATGGAACTCTAATCTCTACCTGTGATGAGATTTTCATCTCTGCGGTGAACGCCGCGATGACCGGCCGTACTGTACTCATGTTGTTGTTGCGCTCCCCATAGCCGGTCTTTGAGGTATCTGCCAGCCTGTCTCGTGTAGTGCTTACCGTAAACATGTTAGCCGAATCCTGTTGACAACATCTTTTGTTCACGGTACGAATATCTTTTGGTCCTTCTTTGCATAGCCCACCTTGCTGTTGTTGCTTGTGCTTACAATGCGGCAAAGCAACGAGAGCTTAGCTGGTGCTCACAATTTCAGCGTGGAATAGGGGAGAGTTCTGCAACCGTCACCTCAGTGGATTGGTCCCTGGACTGCGGCTCCATCTTCTATGTGATATAGTGCGTCATGAAGCAACATTACTTTGTTGTCTGTGGCTCGGAGTTGCCTTCACAAATCAATATGTTTTCCGCATCGCAATGGCCGCAGCCATTCTTATGTACACTCTGCCTGTGAAGAAACAATCAGTAATCTCCTGTGCGAGTGTCCTGTCTTCGTGAACGAAAGACATAAGCTGCGTTGTGCTCAGGACCGCCATGATCCTCGCCAACTCACAGAGGCCAAGATCCTCGGTCCTTCGCTACAACAATCGACTGCCATCAAGGCTTACAAGGCACTGTAACAAGGTACCCATGGGGGCTAGTTGGTGTACATCAGGGATAACTTCACCAGCGAAAGAACGAGACACGAGGAGAAGAAGAACACAGGACAACGCTGGACAACGCTGGGCCCTGTTTTGTTATTTGGGAGAGAAAGCCTTGATAAACAGATTGTGACGGTTTCCCGTTCCTTCTATCTTCCCTCTGTAACCTCCACATTCCCTTCCCCAGTGCAGGGTAGCCAACAGGAAACCTTTCTGGTTAATATCCCTGCATCCCCCCCCGCCCCCCACTATTTCTATATATCTATCTCCTGTAAGTATGCTAAAACCGCGACCTTTCTTTTTCTTTCTGTTTTCTTCTTCGTCTCTCCCCTGCTGCTAAATTTAGGATATCTCGTAGCAACGTTTCTGAAACAGTGATCAGAATATGGCTTGGGTACACCGATGCCTGAAGGCGGTCTACCTGACGCTAAAGGCTTTCGTGCAATACATGACTGCACATATTTTCCAAGCCGTATTGACAACATAATTTTGCAATTGCACGTTTGACAAGTTTAGAATGAGTGGAAGAAAACGACGTGAGAGAGATTGCCTCTTTTGTCGTTGTTTGCCACTGTATTTAACCAGTGGGACACCCTCAATAACCCATCAGTTTAAGTTCTGCGCTTTTCCGTGTGCTCGTCTTGTCCTCGTGTTTCGCGCGGCGTTGATAATATTGAACAAACTTGCCCAATCTTCCGTTTTGTCTACAAATAACTAGTTACAATGAATGAAAAGCCTACTTATAGACCTTAAAAGAAACTTTACAGAAACTTTCGACACCACAAGTGACACCCCAGCTGTAGACAACCACCTGCTACACACCTTTTGGTAGCCACAAGAGGTCTCGTGAAACGGTGGAAGAAGCAGACTAAATAGCAAAATACGAATTCGTACAGTAAGGCTTCAACTTCAAGCCGATCAATACGCGGGGGCGTCGTTCACACGGATTTTTGAACAAAGTACCTCTTCCTCAAAGGCAACTTAGACACCAAGGCCGCACAGAGCCTTCTCCGATGCGTAATAGACCCTCACAACGCTAAGGGCGAACGAAATATAATTGGCAGTGGTTTAGCTCTGGTGAAACCTGGAGGACTGCGAAAGCAACGAGTAGAGAGAGAGAGGGGCGATCGGGAGCGCGCGGCAGCGGCGGCGGCCCCGGCAGGCTAGCTATGTGCCGCTTCTCCGCATATGCAAGGGGCGATAGCGGCAGCGGCACGTCTGAGTCACCAGCGCAGCGACGGCGGTCCAGCTTTGTGCCATTTGACGTCCCTTCTCCTTGCGTATGCGCAGTATGGCCTTTCCTCAGCTCCGCGAAATGGCTCGGCGAATCGCGTAGTATTGCTTTCGCAACAAACACTTGTGTTCAGCCCTAAGCAGATTTGAAAGCATGCACCATGGATGAACTCACGCGTCACTGTGTGTGCAACAGGAGAGACCTATCGCCATCAAATAAGTAGTACCAGGGAGGACTGTGTAAAGAACTACGCAGTGACTTCTTTGTCGAGAAAATAAAATTAGCACTAGGAGGAATGAGCAGAGATAGTGCGAAGGTAAAGAAAATCACGGTAGTACTTAAGGTGAACCTCGGTGCGGAGGAATTACAAGAACTCATGGATTACATAATCAATAGCTGAGGTAATTTCACCCCTCCACAACCATGAGAAACAGCAAATGAACGCTTTGTCCCCAAGCCCGGCAAAGAAAAAAAATATGTTTAGTGTTTCGAGCCAGATTTTGAAGACTTCTCTTCAAACAAGAATTTAAGCGTAGTCACTGCATAGTTTCAGCCTACTGCTGGTCCTAATGGGAGGTCTTCTAAAACCCCGTTCCTCTTTTTTTTCTTATTCGTCTAAAGTCAGAGCTTCTGGCGCTAAGCGTCCACCTCTGTTCCCTCGTTGCCGCATTCTGGCGAAATTGCTGTGATTGCGCCGTGACGACGAAAAGAAAAAAAAAAGTGGTGCAGCTCCTCTTTTCTTAACACTTGGCAATGGCAGGCGGAATTTTGTAATTTTCTTTTTCCCTTTCCATCCACTTGCTTCTTTGCCGTTGGCCAGCGCCTCTCTGACGTTATAAGCGGCTGGTGCCAGCAGTGCTGCCAACCCTAGGGATTTTTCCCGAAATGTATAGAATTTGGGTGCTGTTTAGGGAAACAGAGATTTTTTTGTATAATCTATGGAACTTTCATTTGCTCGGAGAGTTTGTTTTTTTCTCTCTCAAATTGGGAAGACAGTGCAAGCTTTTTATTCTTTTTTCTCCACAACTGACGGAGGCCCGCACAACACCGCCGCGCGCTCGAGTAAAGCCTGTTTCAAATGCAAGTGAAAACGCTGTGTTGCTGCTGCGCAAAGGCTATTTAGAGCACATCGCGGCGGCTCCAGCAGTCAGAGCGGCGATGTTCCAACAAGTTACGGATTTTTCGCCGCTCTGCGCTGCTCAATTTTCAGTCGCTTGCATGCATGTGAACCAGCCTCTACACGGACGTAGTCGGACGTGTATGGTCCCTGACGTGGGGTGGCACGCGCTGCTGTGATCTGACGCGCCACGGCCTTCCCTCAACACGCGCGCCCCTTCCTCGCGCTGTATATGGAGCTCGCTTCAAGACGTGAAGTTCCTATTTAGTAAGCACATCTGCATGTTCATTTTGATAACTTGAACAGAACAAGGGCGCCATTTTTTTGATAAAGGAGTGCCGTGCTTAAAATCTTAGCTAGTCCAACTAGGGAAACAATTCCCAGTTCACCCGCTGCGATGGCTGAGTGGTTATGGCGCTCGGCTGCTGACCCGAAAGACCAGGCTCCGATCGCGGCCTTTGCAGTCGAATTTCGGTGGAGGCAAAATTCTAGAGGCCCGTGTACTGTGCAATGTGAGTGCACGCTAAACAACCCCATGTGGTCGAAATTTCCCGAGCCCTTGACTTTTTCGTCTCTCATAGCTTGGATTGCTTTCAGACGTTAGACCCTCCGAAGTCATGGACCATAATTCGCAGTTCTACCACGGCGAACAAAGTGAGTTGAAATCACACGAGGTATACAAAAGCTATAACAATGACCGCTTCATTGTATTAATTGACTCGAACTGTCACGTCAGCCACACTCTAGAGCTATCGCAGCAAATGAACAAGCAGCGGTCATATCGCAGTTTCCGTACACTCCTGAAGCGACCTCCAGGCTTTTTATACGTGCTATCCTTCGGCGGAAGTCTAATCCGACACATCTTAAGGGGAAAAAAATCAGTTAATTCCATGTGCCAATGCATGTTTACTATTATCTTGCGCACAGTGGGAAAACAACACAGACATGATATAAAGCCTTTAATTTGTAATTTCTAAAGAGCGCTACGGTATATCTTGTAGCTTCATTTATAAGTTCTTTATTTTGGATCTTTCATTTTAAATTTACAGCTAATTTGCTTAGAAACGTCAGCTGCATCATAAAACTTGCTACTGAACTACGCATAAGTATACATTTCTTTCTCAATTTAACACTACTTTTGGTATGTAGTGAAATCTAGGGAATTTGGTTGCAAATTGGGGAAGAAGCGGCTCTGGAGGTGGATGAACGCCACTAGGCGCGACGAGAGCGGACGCACCTTACGTCGGCTCCCGCGATCTTCGCCCGGACCGCAGAAAATTCTGGCAGAACCCTGGATGATTCAGCTGCATCGTGTGCCGCAAGCCATCAGGACCAAGTAGACACCAAGTTTGCTCAGGTGGGATCATGTTTCTGCATTTAAGCCGAGTATTGATTTCCCCCCGAGCATCTGTTGCACTAAGCCTAACGCGTCGCCGCTGCAAAGGGAATCCCCGAGCTGCCGCCCAACATGTGGACCTCCGCTCGTCAGGGATATGACCTGTTAACTGCGACGTGGACTGAAATCATCCCTACAGAACCCCTAGAAAACGACCCGCTTGCAGAAGAAATTAGTGATGAGCATCTTGCAGCGTGGATCACTCTTCACAAAAGGTGGCCATCGCTCCAAGCGAGACGCCGCCTCTAACGGTAACATGACGGCAAGAAAACAACTCCAGACCGGCGGCGTCCGATCATCACCTCCAGCCAAACTTTCCTGGTGACCCAGTCGAACTCCCAAATTCGACAAAGAAGACATCATTATTGTGGTCAAGCCACGCACATCCATCGACCTACAGGCAGCATTCCCACCGGGCGAACTTGGCCACGCCTTGACCGCTTATGTTGGCATCGACGCGGCTCAGCAAGCCTCGTTCGTGAACTGCCCTCTGTGGGACCAAAGCCTATTCATTTGCACAACCCAAGACACCACCATTGCAAACAAATTGGCCAGGGAATTCATCCTTTCTTCCAGCAAAGGTCAGGTTCCCGTGCAAGGACACGTAAAATTCAACGGTGAAGTGTGCTGTGGCATTATTACCGTCAACGAGCGCGCGGCCACGGCAACGCTCAAAGGCAAGATTTTGTGGAGGGACGCGGACATTGCCTTCATCCGAAAAGTGGGCAAATCTTCGATATCGCTCATCACCTTCGTGGGTAGAAGAGAGCCGCGCTTCGTCCGCTATAACACGACTATCACACCGGTGCGAGAATACAAGCGCACTATTCCCGCCTGCTACCGGTGTGGTACCATTGGCCATCGTGCGAACATCTGCCCCAGGCCAGTGGAAGAAAGATGCGGCCATTGTGGACTGAATGTGGGGTCAACGACCGAGGGTATGAAACCTCTTGAGTGAAAGCCATCGTGCATCGTGTATGGGGAAGCCCACCTTACGGGCTCCCAGGCATGCAAGGACAAGTTCTGGCGTCCCCAGGCGGCGCAGCGACCCCCCGCGGTACGCCCGGCCATGGACACTCCGGTGCAACGTCAAAAGTCGTCGCCGGACACCGTGCCAGGAGGTGCTTCCGGCAGCCCAGCTGCGGGATCGCGGCGAGAAGGCGGCGACGCCCGGCCCCCGCCAGCCAACCCGAAGACGCCACAGGAGCCGCCGAAGACGACGCCGCAGCAAAACCGACAAACTTCAGATCAGGGCGCTCCGGCCTTCCAGCCTGAGGACTTCCCGGATCTCGGAGGCACCACCCAGCAGGAGGATTCCAAGAAATCACAGGTCAAGGTTGGTGGTCGACCTAGGGTCGTTTCTCAGTCCCCTCCTCCCCCTCCTCAGCCCTCTCCCGAACTCATCGAGGTGCGCCGCGAAATGGAGGATCTACGCGACCAAGTTAAACATCTCGCGGCTGAAAACGAAATTCTCCGCATGGGAAAATCCACATCGTCCCCACTGGCACGCGAAGGTACGCCCGCCTCAGAGAACCCGGAGCCCATGAGCGAAGGGTCCGTTCCCCAATCCAATGCGAGTCGTCTGGACGCTCTAGAAAACAGCGTAGCTGAAATTTATATTCAACTTAGCGGTATCTGCCAGCTAATTTCCGAAAATATCAACAACACTATTGCCGAAACCACCCAGAAGATGACCCTCGCGGTCACAAGTCACATTAAAACCTGGACCAACAATTCCAACCGCCTGGGGCGTCGCCCAAGCCACAATTATGGAGCGTCCATCAAAATTCAACCGCCACATTGATCTCAGCGAAATTAGCGAGGACCCCATCGAACCTCCTTTGGCTCAAGGCGCTGGACAGGCTGCGATGGAGTCTGGCCCAGCTCACCCCGAAATTCATCATGTCACAGGGCACTAAGCGACCCCGCCGCTCCCCAAAACAGCAGGCTTTTTTCATTTATTCAGTGGAATTGCAGAGGTCTCAAAGACCGAAAAAAAAACGAGATCACCTTCGCCTCTATCTAGAGACGTTTAATCACCCAACTACGGTAGTCGCCCTACAGGAATCTGCGGCGGCAGTGAAGCTGTCGGGATATAATACGTACCAGCGTAACCCCTCCACCTGTCTGCTTGTCCACAAAAGCTACACAGCGCAAGAGGTCGATCTCGAATTAAATCTGCCCTACTCGTATGTAATGGTCTCCGTCCTCCCCCTGAAAAGGACTGACCCCCCCGTACACATTCTTAATATTTGCTGTCGCCCTAAACGTAAGAACATAATTTTTTCCGGCATCTTCAGTAAGGCAATGAAGGTGGCAGGGCGCTACCCCTTTCTGATTGTGGGTGATTTCAACGCCCCCAGTCGGATGTGGGGCTATCGCAAGGATAAAACGCGTGGCAGAAAGCTGACGGAGCTTATCTCCACGCTGGGCATCACCCTCCAAACCGACCCTGCAGTCCCAACCAGACTGGGCAACTCCGTCAATCGGGACACGTGCCCCGATCTTACCCTCACTCGGAGCATTCAACACGCAGAATGGATCAACACCGAGAACACCCTCGGCAGCGACCACTGCCTCATGACACCCGTCTCTACACCCGTCTCCTGAAGCGATCCCTAAACCAGGCACGACTCCCAGACTGGACGGCTTTCCGGCAGTCCTTGCCCACGTACAGTCTGGTACAAAACGGCTATTCCTCTTAGGCCCACACCCTTATACAAAATATTCGCTAACACGACAAGCAAATTCAGCTTACAGATAGGAGGACAGATGTGGATAACCATCTCTTTCATCTCTAGGAGGCGCGTCGCAGTCTCACAAAGAAATGGCGTCGCCAGAAACACAATCGGAAGCTCAAAATTCGAATTCTCGATATCACCCAGCAGGCGGCGGACTACGCTGCCCAGCTTGCCGACTCCAACTGGGTGGATCGCTGCAATCTGGCCGCTAGGCAAATGTCTAGTCGCAACACATGGCGACTTTTCCGTAGTCTGATCGATCCCACCCAAACACGCACCGAAACCCAAAAACACCTTCAAAGAGCTATTCACAAGTTTAAGGGCAATACGGACCAGCTGGCACAGACACAGCGGGATCGATATCTGTCACAGACACAAGATCCCCGGCGGTCGCAGCATCTCTATGCAGGCAGAGAAAATCCTGATCTCGATCGGCGATTTCAACTCGATGATCTACGGGCGGCTCTTGCCAAAATGAAACGAGGCACGGCTCCGGGTCGGGACAAGGTAACAGTCAAACTTTTGGCCAACCTACCGGATCCGGCGTACGAAGCACTCTTAGAATGCATAAATGGCGTCTGGGAAGGGTGCCATCCTCTACCCATAGAGTGGAAAACTGCGCTACTCACCTTCATCCCAAAGGCCGGCAAACCAATCAATACAGACAACCTCCGACCCATTTCCTTAACATCTTGTGTGGGCAAACTCATGGAAACTTGGTTCGAGATCGACTCTCAGAATACTTAGAAAATCGCAACACCTTCGCGGATACCATGTTCGGTTTTAGGCCGCATAGGTCGTCTCAAGACATACTCCTCCAACTAAAATATGAAGTGCTTACTCCTGTCGAGTGCCCCCATAACGAGAAGATAGTCCTGGCCTTGGACCTTAAAGGTGCATTTGACAATGTTAAGCACAGCGTCATTCTCGCCCACCTGAGCGAGACTGACTGCGGCACTAAAACCTTCAATTATATTGAACACTTTCTAACGGATCGGCAGGCCTTCGTCCGCATCCAGGACGAAGAGCACGGCCCGTACAGTATGGGCAGCAGGGGTATATCACAAGGCGCTGTACTGTCCCCTCTGCTCTTTAACTTAGCAATGCTTCACCTACCCACTAATTTGGCCGAGGTCGAAGGCATCCAGCATGCTCTGTATGCCGACGACACAACTACGCCGCGTACTCCGGCCTGCAGTGCTCCCCACAGAAATCAGAATTCGTGCATATTCGGCCAACAGCGAAGTGTCCAATCCCCATTTCCCTCTCCCTCGCCAGCGGCCCCATCCATGAGGCATCGGAGATCAGACTTCTCGGACTCTTTATTAGTAGAACACGTCGCGCAGACACAACACTGGCCAAGCTGCGTAAGGTTGGAGACCAGGTGGGCCGCATGGTCCGTAGGGTCTCCAACCAACGCGGAGGTCTAAGCACACATGCGTTGCGACTCGCATTATGCTTTAGTTACGAGTCGAATACTCTATTCGAACCCCTACCTTCACTTACGCAAGCAGGACGAAGATGTCTTGGAGGTTACCCTCCGTAAGATCATCAAAAGGGCGCTCGACTTTCCGATCTCCACTTCCAACGCGAGGCTCCTCGCGCTGGGAGTGGTGAACACATATCGGGAGTTGCAAGAAGCGCACCTCACCAACCAATACACGCCTTTAGCCCAGAACGTGTCCGGTCGTCGTCTTTTGGACCGACTACACATTCAACACAACCATCACGCCGAGGAAAGGGTACGAGTGCTCGAAATGTGGAGATGCGCCATCCACGTTCGAACCTTTCCTACGAAAATGTCCATAGAAGACCATAATGGCCGACGGAAGGCGCGGGCGGATGCCCTCCACCGCCATTATGGTAACAAACGCGGTGTGTTTTATACGGACGTGGCCGGCCCGCACCGCTCAAGGGGAGGATGGTACACGGCCGCAGTCAAACACCAGCAAATACAGGTGGACGGGCTCACTTTCAAAGCTCACAGCGCAACTCACGCTGAGGAGGTAGCCATCGCCCTGGCGGCCTCTCACCATCAGGCGCAATATATCCTATCAGACTCGCAAGGAACTTGTCGAAATTACGAGCTGGGTGGGGTATTCCTCACAGCTTATCGAATACTTCGCAACGCGGCACGGGACCGAGATCCTACGCTCCGCTACTTAGTCTGGACTCCGGGCCACCAAGGCCTACCAGGTAACGAGGCTGCAGACGCAGCCGCCCGCGCACTCACCTCCCGGGCCCCTGGCGATGACCTTACTGATTCGGATCTGGACAACGAACCTTTTTTAAAATGTAAAGATATAGTCAATAACTACCAAGACTCTCACCATAAGTACCCGACCCCCCTCAAGGGGCTGGGAAATGCAGGTGAGCGTCTTCTGATAAGACTTTTTACAAATACATTGCTATGCCCGGCAGTCATGAAACACTTCGGCCCCTCCTTTTCTGGCCTCGGCCCATACTGTACGGAGGTGGCTGGCACCTACCATATGGTGTGGGCAGGCCAGACGAATCCTTCCCTCACCTCCCATCCCAACCCAAACCGAGAGGACTGGGAGGCGGCCCTGCTCGGCAGCCACGACCTGCCGGCCCAACAGGCCATGGTCCGGCGTGCCCGAGCGGCGGTAGAGTCAAATGGGGTCCCGGAATAGGGACCCCACCTAGTATTCTGAGGGGGGTGGTGAACTAGGGGCGACCTCAAAAACTACCTATCTGTGTATCTTGTAATAAATGCTTTTCACCACCACCACAACCACCTGGAGGTGGACAGCACTGGGTTCCAGTGTCATGACGCCCCCAGACGTCACATACCCTGATGTATACAGAACACTGTGATGTACTATCAGCGTCAAATGAAATGCGAACAAAACACGTGAAATGCGAACACAAAAAATCAAGAATATGAGAGGCTAGACGTGAAATACAGGCGTGGCCTATTAACATTTCAGAAGAGCGGTCTTTTCGGCTTCGATGGGAAAACCAACTTCTCATGTATTTTGCCTAACTAGTATAATATCTGCGAGTTGTGCTGTTCGCGTTTCAATTGGCTTGTTCACGTTTCAATTTACGCAGATAGTACATACATGCTTCTTTTCCTTACTGTCGAATTGTGCCGTATAGTTCTGCGTAATTCTGCATTCGTGCGTAATTTCCTTTCCTCAAATACAATTTTCAGTTTCTTCATTACGGCCCCTGTTTCTTTTTCTTCTTTCACTCCCAATTCCTCCCTTCCTGTACGGTGCAGTTCGGGTGTCCACCGAGATGACAGAGAATAACTGCGCCATTTCCTTTCGTCAAAAAGTGTTGCGTTCAAAGGGCTAGACATCGCGCCGAACGGGTGATGGCGTTCCTGCCTTCCTGTACTGTGCGGTTGGGGTGTCCACCGAGCCATTTGCTTTCCTGAAAAAGCGTTGCGGTCAAAAGGCAAGGCATCGCGCCGAATGAGTGGTGGCGTTCACCCCTTCCCGTACCGTGCGGTTCGGGTGTCTACCGGGATGACAGATAATTACTGCGCCATTTCCTTTCCTCAAAAAGCGTTGCGTTCAAAGGGCAAGGCATCGCGCCAAACGGGTGGTGGCACTGCGAGGATCCCTGCCAGCGCCTACAACACGCTGTCGCGTTTAGCCGAAGCATAGGCGTCATGAATTGCCAGATAATTAGTATTGAGGCATTAATCAGTAATTAGCCACTAATTCGTAATTTGTCATTAATTCATCATCAATTATGTGTGACGTCATCCAGTGGGGACGTCACCAATATCACATAAGCAAAGTGGTTCGGAAAACGCTTTCGCCTCTACGCACTTTCGACAGTCAAAGTGCCCAATGAATTTTTTTGTCAGTTGCGACCGCGGCAGTCAGAATTCTATAGAGAAAACGCTTTACTCAGCGAGAGAGAGAGAGAGAGAGAAAACTTTATTTACAAAGGAATTCGGGGCACGCCCCAGGGTCCCCGCACGACCCCACTGCACTCAAGTGTTTATGTTCCTGAGGTCCATAACACTGGCAGCACGGCCGGTGGCGATGGTCTGCACGGCCGGGTCCTCCGAATGCAGCAGGGTCTCCCAGTCCTCCCAGGTCTTGAGGTTCTCTAGGAATCCCCGATCCGAGGCCACCTGAGCCCGGTTTAAAGAAACTCGGGCTAAAAGGTTGGCGGCCTCGTTTCCGGGATTCCCGGAGTGCGCAGGCACCCATATCAGCTCCACTTGGCGGGGCGGGGGTGCATAGGGCGAGTCCAGTATGCCAAAAGCAGGGACATGAACTCGGCCTCGAGCAAAATTTAGAATCGCAGTTTTAGAGTCAGTTAAAATATACCGGGCTTCCGTGCGGGTTATAGCAAGTGCAATGGCGGCTTCCTCTGCAGCCTCTGGGGACGTATCTGGAGGGAGAGGTAGTGTGAGGAGGGTGGATGAAGAGGAGTCCACCGCAGCTGCTGTCGCTTCATCACCCGTGCAGGCAGCGTCCACCCATACGGCGTCCGGCTGGGGGCCGTACGCTCGATGGAGTGCCTTCGCACGGGCTCTGCAGCGCTGCTCATGGTGGGACGGGTGCATATTCCTCGGGAGCGGCCTGATGAGAAGCTCTCGGTGAAGGGATCGTGGGATGGCGAGAAGAGTTGGGTCGTTGGCCGGTATTTTGATTCCCAGGGAGTCCAGGATATACCGACCTGTGGAAGTTTTTGTGAGCCTGATGTATTGGGCCTGTCGGTGGGCCTCCACCAGTTCCCCGATCGTGTTGTGGAGGCCCAGGCCTAGTAATCTGTCTGTGGGTGTGTTGAGGGGAAGATGAAGTGCTACCTTGAATGCCTTGCGAATCAAAGCATCCAAAGCGTTTATGTCATGTTTGGATAGTTGTAAGTATGGGGTAGTGTACAGTACACGGCTGAGGACAAAGGCATGAATGAGGCGACATAGGTCGCGCTCCTTCATGCCTCTATGATGTCCCGAAACCCTGCGGATGAGGTGCGATATCGCGCCTGCAACCTGCTTGAGTTTCTTGAGGGTAGTGGTGTTTTTGCCATCGTTCTGGATGTGCAAGCCCAATACACGGAGGGTGCCAACCTCAGGTACCGGGTAACCAATCAATTCAATGACAATGGGGGAGCGGGGACAGCGGTGGTTCTTAGGCCGGATGAGGAGCAGTTCGGACTTCTCTGGGGAGCAAGACAGACCGATGGTCCGTGCGTAATTTTGGGTGAGGGTGGCTGCTTCCTGTAAGGTGTTCTCTATGTCGCCGTCACTGCCGTGGGTGGTCCACAGGGTTATATCGTCGGCATAAAGAGTGTGCTTGAGGTGGGGAATAGTTGCCAATTTCCGGGCGAGGGGTATGAGGGTTATGTTAAAGAGAAAGGGAGAAAGGACGGACCATTGAGGGGTGCCGATACTCTGAAGTGTGTAGGAGGTGGAAGACAGAGGCCCGAAGTGTATCTCTGCCGTGCGGTCAGTCAGGAATGCTTGAATGTAGGCATACGTGCGCACACCCACATTCAATGGGGATAGAGCAGTCATGATCGCCTGATGTTCAATGCGATCAAAAGCTTTGGAGAGATCCAAAGCTAAGACTGCCTTGGTGTGACCTGGAAGAAGCGGGTCAAAAAGGTCGTGTGTGAGTTGCAGCATGGCATCCTGTGCGGATAGATGAGGGCGGAATTCCACCATGCTATGCGGGTAGAGATTGTTGTCCGCCATGTGACTTGTGAGTCTCGCTAACACAACATGCTCGAGGAGCTTCCCGAGGCATGAGGTTAGCGAAATCGGGCGAAGGTTTTGAATGGTGAGTGGTTTGTTGGGTTTTGGTATAAATATTACCTTCGCGTGGCGCCATGACTGCGGGAGGTTACCCTCCCTCCAGCACTGGTTGAAGTATTTCGTAATGTGGGTGATCGATTGGTCATCCAGATTACGGAGCATGGAGTTTGTGATTTGGTCTGCACCAGGTGCGGAGTTGGCGCGGAAAGTCAGGAGGGCCGCTCTGACTACCGTCTCCGTGATGTCGGTGTCGAGTGTTGGATTTGCTTGTCCTGTGTAGTGCGGTAGAGGTATGGGGCCGCCTGGAGATGTGTACATGGTTTGAAGTGTGTCTAGAAGGGTGTCGGGATCGTCAATGTGTTCATGTGTGAGGCGTGTCACGTGGTGCTGTGCTGTTGATTTGGTGCGTGTGGGGTCAATGAGGTGTCGGAGGAGTTGCCATGCTCGTTTGCTGGACAGGGTTCCGGCGATGCCGTCACATATCTGTCCCCAGTTGGATCGACAGAGCTCCTCAGAGTGCTGTTGGATTTGTGTCTGCAGCGCGGCCAGCCGCTTTTTAAGCGTTCTGTTGTGTTTGTTGCCTTTCCAGCGTTCCAGGATGCTGTGATAAGCCTCCCAGTGGTGGGCTAGGCGTGTGTCAAGGGTCGGTGTTTCGGTTGTAGTTTCAATGTGTCGTGTGTTGTGGTGAACGTCATGCTTGAGTGATTGCACCCATGCATCGATGTCTGCGATGGGAGTGTCTGGGAGGGCGGTGCGTGCAGCGCGAAAGGCATCCCAGTTAATGAGTTCGTGTGTCATATTTGCGTGACGGGGTGGTTTGTATGGGACAGTGATTTGTATAATGTAATGATCACTGCCCAGTGTATGTTGTGTTCTGTTCCAGGTAACGGCGCGGATACAGCGGCTCAGCGTCAGGTCCGGACTGGTGTCCATGCTGACACTGTTGCCGATCCGCGTAGGCGTCTGAAACGTGTTGTGCACAGTGAGTTGGAGGTTCTGCAGGAGCAGCCAGAGCCTGCGACCTCGATGTGTCGTGGTTGTGTATCCCCAGTCAGTATGCTGACTGTTGAAGTCCCCACCGATGAGTAGGGGATGTTTCCCTGCTAGATGTTGTATCTTTCGCAGAAGTGATTCTAGCGGGGCCATCGGCAGGGACGGGGGTGGTATATGTTTGCTATAAATATAGAAGGAAGTGAATGTGTGTGATGTATAATTTCCGTGATCACGCAGGGCGTCTCAGACGTAATGTGATGAGTTTTGTAGGTGAGGCTGCGGTGGATGAGTGTGGACGCCCTGGGTGTGTTAGTGGTACCCGAGTGTGTAGATGTGTAGCTGGGGAGGGTTGCTCGGTGTGCAGTCTCCTGGAGAAGAAGTATGTGGGGCGTGGGTGTGATGGTGGGAAGGAGAAGTTGCAGAGGTGCGCGCTTTGCCCGGAAGCCGCGGCAGTTCCAAGTTATAATGGGGAGATAATTAGTGTTCCCCCCCGCCATATTGGATGGTGGGGGGATTGAGGAGGGTATTAAGACGGGTGTCAATTGGTATGTGTGGCTCAGGGAAGGTGTTTTGTGCTTGTGGAGGTAGGATGGGGGGAGTGGAGGGGGTTTGAAGTTGGGCGAAGCGATGGGTAAGATTATGCTCCAAGAGCTCCATCATCTTGGTAAGCATAGCGTCCATGCGCTGCTTAACTTTTTCGGTGAGGGCGGCGGCAAGGTGATTGAATCTGACCTCGAGGCGGGCGTCTAGCTCCTTTAGTTTATGGTCAAATTTTGCTTCGAGTGCTGCTAATTTAGCGTCTATTTCTGGGGGCACGGGAGGGGGTGTGGCGTCTGTGGTGCGCTGTTTCTTTGCAGGAGGGGTGCTCGAAGTGTCTGTGGATGATGAGCTCGAATTAATGACAGGGGGTGCGGGTTGAGGGGGGATGGAGGGGGCGGGGGTGCTTAGGAGAGAGGAAAGGCGGCTTACCTCGTCACTCAAGGCCTTGAATTCCTGGTCTCTCGGGTCTGCCTGGGAGGACTGGGGTGGTTGGGGTTGACGGGTGGTTTTGCCGGAAACGCGGTCTGCCCAGGTGAGACGCGTGGCGTTCTTGCTGCCATTCTGCCGGCTTGTAGAAGGCGACCGGGAAGCCGTCGAGCTGCGTCTGCTGGCTGTGCCTGGTTGATCGCAGCGGGAAAGCCGCGATCTACCCGGAGGAGAGAGAGCGTTCTTCGGGGACGCTAGTTTGCGGCCCCGTCCCTTGCAGTTCCCGGTGCCGGTCATATGAGGTCGAATGAGTGAATGAATGAATGAAAAACTTTATTGCACAAGTGTTCTTTATCGAAGAGTAGGTGGAGCCCTCAGTCCAGGGCCCCAGCGGCCTTTGCAGTCTTGCAAGCCCTGTCGATCAGCTTGAGCTGCTCTTCAGGCTTCGAGCTGGACAGCGCAGCCTCCCACTGCTCCGGTGTTGGTGTGTTGTTTATCGGCACTGCCTGCATTTTCTGACAGGCCCATGTAACGTGGTAAAGCGTTGGGTGTTCACCGCATAGCGGGCATTTGTTGGCATATGTGGAAGGATAAATTTTGCTGAGTAAACTCAGATTGGGGTATGTATTAGTCTGCAGTTGTCTCCAGGCAACCGACTGCTCTCTACTAAGGTCTCTATGGGGAGGAGGGTAGGCCCTAAGGAGGGCTCGTTGGTGTTCTAAGATGGCTCCATACCGTCTAGTGACTGCGTCCAGTTCCCCTTCGGTGCGCGCCTCCCGGTTGGCGTATCCTCGGGCATTGGCGTCCGCACATTGGTTCCCTTTGACAGCCTCATGGCCTGGTGTCCACGTGATGAAGCATCTCGTAAAAGTGATCGTCCTCGCCTTGAGTATGTGAATGGCTGCAGTGGATATGCGTCCACTGCTGTATCTTCTGCACGCCTCTTGCGAGTCTGTAATGATGTGTGCATGGGGCTTGTCACTCTGCTGGGTGATGGCGAGTGCAACTGCTGCTTCCTCAGCCTCGAGGATGTTGTTGGTTTTTATCGAAGCGCAGTTGATTTCCCTGAGCTGGTGATCCACCACGCTGGCTACCGAGCCGTATCGGTGTCTGTATGTTGTTGCGTCAACGTATAATACGTCTTTTGCCCCGGTGAAGCTTCTTTCGTGGAATTCAGATCTTGCCTTTCTTCTCGCCTTATGTATATCGGGATGCATGTTTTTAGGAATCGGACTGATCTCAATAATCCTCCTGATTTCATTTGGAACGCTCTCTGTGCTATTGATTTCTTTCAAAGCGTCCCTCATGCCGAGCAACCGCAGCGTGTTTCGGCCTGTTGCGGACAGCATCAGTCTTGTTTTATGCGCGAGAAGGTGGGCCTCGATATGTTCTTGTACTGTGTTGTTTATGCCCAGTTTAAGGAATTTCTCCGTCGAAGTGTTGACCGGCAGTCCGAGAGCGCATTTGTATGCTTTTCTAAGAATTGCCTCTAACTGCTCCTTTTCTTGCTCGAGCGGTGTTTGGTAGGGGACGCCGTATGAGATCCTACTGACCACGAGGGCCTGTACTAGCCTACATGTGTCTTCCTCCTTCATACCTCTTCTTCTGTTGGAAATTCTTGCAATCATCCTGGTGATCTGTGCTGTGGTATTTGCTAGCTGTCTGATCGTGTGATCAATACGACGGTTGCTTTGGATCCACATGCCGAGGATCTTAACTTTCGATACTTCCGGAACCTTCGTTTCCCCTATGTAGATATCTATGGAGTTTTGCAGATCATACCCTTGTCTGTAGACTCTGAGCACCTCGGATTTTTCAGGGGAGCATGCGAGTCCACAGTGTCGGGCGTATGCGTTGAACGTGTCTGCTGCTCGCTGAAGAAGCTCTTGTTTTTCTCCTAAGGATCCCCTTGTCACCCAGATTGTGACATCATCTGCGTAGATGGCATGCCTGATTCCTTCAATTTCTTCAAGCGCCCTTGCTAAACCAATCATTACAATATTAAAAAGCATAGGTGATAACACACAGCCTTGCGGTGTTCCTTTTTCGGGGGTGTTGAAGGTGTCAGTCCTGATGCCTCCTATTCCAATGGTAGCGGTTCGGTTAGTCAGAAAGGCTTTCACATAGTTGAATATTCTCTGCCCACAACCCAGTTTGCTGAGCCCCTCCAGCACAGCCCTATGACTGACGTTGTGGAAGGCCGCTTGAAGATCGAGAGCGAGCAAGATGTTTTCTCCATATTTTGGAACGGTAGTAAGCACCTCCTCCTTGATCTGCAGGAGAACGTCTTGTTTCGATAGGTATTTTCGAAATCCAAACATAGTGTGCGGCATGAGTTCGTTGTCCTCAAGGTGGGTCTGCAACCTGTGATGCACAACTCTCTCGTACACTTTTCCCAAGCATGATGTTAACGAAATGGGTCTAAGATTTTCCAGGTTTGGAGTCTTTCCGGACTTCGGAATCATTACTATTTCCGCATGTCGCCAGTCGTCCGGGAGGGTCCCCTGTTCCCAGTGTTTATTGACGAATTCTGTGAATCTTTTGATTGAATTGTCATCCAAATTTCTTATCATGGCATTAGTGATGCCATCCCTCCCTGATGTTGTGTTCTTTGTGGCGGACATCACAGCGTGTCTGACTTCTTGTATGGTAAGGGGTTCGTCCAGAGCGGGATTCGCTTTGCCCGTGTATGCCAAGCTGCTGTCGGCGTGTGTTGCATTGCCGATATAACGCTGCTTGATGTTCTGTAGTAGTTCCTCGTCAGTGCCTTGGAACTGGTGCGCGATCCTTTGGGTCGTCTTACGAGTTTCGGATTTTGTCGTGGTTGAGTCTATGAGAGCCCTTAGCAAGGCCCATGTCTTGGCCCAACCTAGAGTCCCCTGAAGTTCGTTGCACTTTTGGTTCCAGTCGCGCCTCGAGAGCTCCGTCGCATATTCTTCGGCTTGTCTGGTGACCTCAGCGATCTTACGCTTGAGCCGCCTATTATGCTTTTGCCTTTTCCACCTTTTTAGTAGGCCCCGTCTGGCGTCCCAAAGGTGTAAGAGATGTTTGTCCACCTCGGGCGTGTTGGTAGTGCGAATACTGCGATAATCAGGTCTAAACCTTTAATGGCTCATGCGGTCGCGGTGTCCATCCATGCTCGCGGTGTACGTCCGCGCGAAAAAACCGTGCCAACTGTGGCCTCTCCTCCGCTCAAGGCGCAGCCTCGTCCGTAATATTCTTTCCTCAAATTCATTTTCTTCATTACGGGCCTTCTTTCTGTTTTTTTCCCTCCCACTTCCTCCCTTCCTTTGTCGTGCGGTTCGGGTGTCCACCGGGATGGTTTTTAGGCAACCGCTTATACGGCCTCACCAACAACACAACCGGTCGATTCAGGCACCCACTTACCCACGGCGCCAGTTTTCCCGCCACTCGACAAGCGGTTCGGGGAAGCGGCAGTAGGTTGACCAGAAGGCTTCCACAAAGCAGAATTTATAATTTCCAAAGTGTCTTCGTGTGCAGTCACTCAAGCATGAAGTGCATCACAAAACGCGACACATTGAAACTACAACCGAAACCTCTACCCTCGAATCACGCATAGCCCACCTCTGGGAGGTTTATCACAGCCTCCTGGAAGGCTGGAAAAGCAATAAACTCAACAGAACGCTTAAAAAGCGGTGGTCACGCTGCAGACACAAATCCAACAGCATTCTGAGGAGCTGTGCCGATCTAACTAGGGTCAGACACGTGACGGCATCGCCGAAAACCTATCCAGCAAACGAGCATGGCAACTCCTCCGACACCTCATTGACCCCGAACGCATCAAATCAGCAACACAGCCCCACGTCACGCGCCTCACACATGGACACATGACGATCCCTACACCCTCCTAGAGACACTTCAAACCGTGTACACCTCTGCCCTATACACAGGACAATCAAAACCCACACTCGACACAGACATCACGAAGACGTAAGTCAGAGCGGCCCTCCTGATTCTCCGCGCCAACTCTGCACCTCGTGCAGACAAAATCACAAACTCCATGCTCCGTAATCTGGATGACCAATCGATCACCCACATTACGAAATACTTCCACCACTGTTGGAGGGAGAGTAACCTTCCGCAGTCCTGGCGCCACGCGACAGTAATATCACATACCTGAACCCAACCAACCACATACACACCACCACCTTCGCCCGATTTCGTTAAGCTCATGCCTCGGGAAGCTCCTCTAGCATGTTGCGTTAGCGAGACTAACATGCCACATGGCGGACAACGATCTTTACCCGCAAAACATGCTGGGATTCTGCCCCCTTTCACCGGCACAGGACGCAATGCTGCAACTCACACACGACATTTTCGATCCGCTTCTTCCACGTCACACCAAGGCAGTCTTAGCTTTGGATCTCTCCAAGACTTTTGACTGCATTGAAAATCAGGCTCTTATGACTGCTCTATCCCCATTGAACGTGGATGTGCCCACGTACGTCTACATTCAATCATTCCTCACTGACCGCACGGCTGAGATACACTTGGCCCTCTGTCTTCCCCCTCCTACACGCTTCAGAGCATCGGCACCCCGCAAGGGTCCGTCCCCTCCCCCTTTTTGTTTAACATCACCCTCATCCCCCTCGCCCGAAAATTGGCAACTATTCTTCACCTGAAGCACACTCTTTATGCCGACGATATCACCCTGTGGACCATCCACGGCAGTGACGGCGGCATAGAGAACACCTTACAGGAAGCAGCCACACCCCCCAAAATTACGCACCGACCATCGGACTGTCTTGCCCCCCAGAGAAGACCGAACTCTTCCTCATCCAACCTAAGAAGCACCGCGACCCCCGCTGCCCCATTACCATTGAACTGAGTGGTGACCCGGTACCTGAGGTTGGCACCCTCCGTATATTAGGCCACCATATCCAGAACGATGGCAAAAACACCACCACCCTCAAGAAACTCAAGCAGGTTGTAGGCGCGATATCGCACCTCATCCGCAGAGTCTCGGGACATCATAGAGGCATGCAGCAGCGCGACCTATGTCGCCTCATTCATGCCTTTGCCCTCAGCCGTGTGTTGTAGACTACCCCATACTTACAACTACCCAAACATCACATAAACGTTTCGGATGCTTTGATTCGCAAGGCATTCAAGGTAGCACTTCATGCTCCCCTCAACACACCCACAGACAGGTTATTAGGCCTGGGCCTCCATAACACGATCGAGGAATTGGTGGAGGCCCGCCGACAGGCCCAATACATCAGGCTCACACAAACCTCCACACGTCGGTATATTCTGGACTCCCTCGGAATCAGAATACCGGCCAACTTCGCAACCCTATTCGACATCCCACGACCCCTTCACCGGGAGCTCCTCATGAGGCAGGTCCCGAGAAATATGCACCTGTCTCACCATGAGCAGCGCCGCAGAGCCCGTGCGAAGGCACTCCATCGAGCGTACGGCCCCGAGCCGGACGCCGTATGGTTGGACGCTGCCTGCACGGGTGATGAAGCGACCGCAGCTGTGGTGAACTCCTCTTTACCCGCCCTCCTCACACTACCTCTCCCTCCAGACACCTGCCCAGAGGCTGCAGAGGAAGCTGCCATTGCACTTGCTATCACCCGCATGGAAGCCCCGTACATTTTAAGCGATCTAAAACTGCGATTCTAAATTTTGCTTGAGGCCGAGTCCATGTCCCTGCGTTCGGCATACCCGACTCTCCCGATGCACCCCCACCCCGCCAAGGGGAGCTGATATGGATGCTTGCGCAGTCCGGAATCCCGGAAACGAGGCCGCCAAGCTTTTAGCCTGAGGTTCTTTAAACCGGGCTCAGGTGGCCTCGGATCGGGGATTCGCGAAGGAGCGCATGCACTCATTCAGCGAGCTGACGCAGGCCTACAAAGCCTCCCTAGATAACCTACTCCTACTCCTCCCTAGATACTCCTCCTCCCTACTCCTCCCTAGATAACAAACAAGCAACACTGGCACAGACTACAGACACACTCTCTCCACTCACCCCTTACCCTAGCCCACTATCATCCATCCTTCCCCACTACGGCATGTGCTTTATGCTCAGAACCCTTCGCTTCTTCTCTCCATATCATTTCCCTCTGCCCGGCGGATCCACCCCCGCGGGACCTAGAGAACCTAAAGACCTGGGAGGACTGGGAGACCCTGCTGCGCTAGGAAGACCCGGCCGTGCAGACCATCACCACCAGCCGGGCTGCCAGTGTTATGTGCCTCAGGAACATATCAAAACTCTGACCCGCCCATGCTGCAGTGCTCACTGTTCGAGCCGCGGCTGGAGAGGAGGCTGGACGAGGCATAACGTAGACAACGTTACACCCCCCCCCCCAAAAAAAAAAGTTTTAAGGCTTATGGGAGCTCAACGTACGAGCTTTTAAACACTTGAGTGGAATGGGGTCGTGCGGGAACCCTGGGGCGTGCCCCGAATTCCTCTCTCTTTCAGCCCGAGGTTCTTTAGGCCAGGCTCAGATGGCCTCGGATCGGGATTCACGAAGGAGCGCATGCACTCACTCAGCAAGCTGACGCAGGCCTAGAGGGCCTGGCGCCAGCTCTACCCCCCGCCCCACCTCTCCTTTGATTCCAAACACGAAAAGCTCTGGAGCAGACTACAGACACTCTCTCCCCTCACCCATCACCATAGACCACTATGTTTCTCCTTGCAAACTCCTGTTTGCGCCCTATGCCCAAATCCCTTAACATGTTCCCTCCACATCTCCATCTGCCCGGCTGGAGCTACCCGCGGAGCATAGAAAACCTCAAGACCTCAAACACTAATTATCTCCCCATTATAACTTGGAACTGCCGCGGCTTCCGGGCAAAGCGCGCACCTCTACAACTTCTCCTTCCCACCATCACACCCACGCCCCACATACTTCTTCTCCAGGAGACTGCACACCGAGCAACCCTCCCCAGCTACACATCTACACACTCGGATACCACTAACACACCCAGGGCATCCACACTCATCCACCGCAGCCTCACCTACAAAACTCATCACATTACATCTGAGACGCCCTGCGTGATCACGGAAATTATACATCACACACATTCACTTCCTTCTATATTTATAGCAAACATATACCACCCCCCGTCCCTGCCGATGGCCCCGCTAGAATCACTTCTGCGAAAGCTACACCATCTAGCAGGGAAACATCCCCTACTCATCGGTGGGGACTTCAACAGTCAGCATACTGACTGGGGATACACAACCACGACACATCGAGGTCGCAGGCTCTGGCTGCTCCTGCATAACCTCCAACTCACTGTGCACAACACGTTTCAGACGCCTACGCGGATCGGCAACAGTGTCAGCATGGACACCAGTCCGGACCTGACGCTGAGCCGCTGTATCCGCGGCGTTACCTGGGACAGAACACAACATACACTGGGCAGTGATCATTACATTATACAAATCACTGTCCCATACAAACCACCCCGTCACGAAAATATGACACACGATCTCATTAACTGGCATGCCTTTCGCGCTGCACGCACCGCCCTCCCAGACACTCCCATCGCAGACATCGATGCATGGGTGCAATCACTCAAGCATGACGTTCACCACAACACACGACACATTGAAACTACAACCGAAACACCGACCCTTGACACACGCCTAGCCCACCTCTGGGAGGCTTATCACAGCATCCTGGAACGCTGGAAAGGCAACAAACACAACAGAACGCTTAAAAAGCGGCTGGCCGCGCTGCAGACACAAATCCAACAGCACTCTGAGGAGCTCTGTCGATCCAACTGGGGACAGATATGTGACGGCATCGCCGGAAACCTGCCCAGCAAACGTGCATGGCAACTCCTCCGACACCTCATTGACCCCACACGCACCAAATCAGCAGCACAGCACCACGTGACACGCCTCACACATGAACACATTGACGATCCCGACACCCTTCTAGACACACTTCAAACCATGTACACATCTCCAGGCGGCCCCATACCTCTACCGCACTACACAGGACAAGCAAATCCAACACTCGACACCGACATCACGGAGACGGAAGTCAGAGCGGCCTTCCTGACTTTCCGCGCCAACTCCGCACCTGGTGCAGACCAAATCACAAACTCCATGCTCCGTAATCTGGATGACCAATCGATCACCCACATTACGAAATACTTCAACCAGTGCTGGATGGAGGGTAACCTCCCGCAGTCCTGGCGCCACGCGAAGGTAATATTTATACCAAAACCCAACAAACCACTCACCATTCAAAACCTTCGCCCGATTTCGCTAACCTCATGCCTCGGGAAGCTCCTCGAGCATGTTGTGTTAGCGAGACTCACAAGTCACATGGCGGACAACAATCTCTACCCGCATAGCATGGTGGAATTCCGCCCTCATCTATCTGCACAGGATGCCATGCTGCAACTCACACACGACCTTTTTGACCCGCTTCTTCCAGGTCACATCAAGGCAGTCTTAGCTTTGGATCTCTCCAAAGCTTTTGATCGCATTGAACATCAGGCGATCATGACTGCTCTATCCCCATTGAACGTGGATGTGCCCACGTATGCCTACATTCAAGCATTCCTGACTGACCGCACGGCTGAGATACACTTCGGGCCTCTGTCTTCCACCTCCTACACACTTCAGAGTATCGGCACCCCTCAATGGTCCGTTCTTTCCCCCTTTCTCTTTAACATAACCATCATACCCCTAGCCCGGAAATTGGCAACTATTCCCCACCTCAAGCACACTCTTTATGCCGACGATATCACCCTGTGGACCACCCACGGGAGTGACGGCGACATAGAGAACACCTTACAGGAAGC
Source organism: Amblyomma mixtum (assembly GCF_055824585.1). Classification (NCBI taxonomy): domain Eukaryota; kingdom Metazoa; phylum Arthropoda; class Arachnida; order Ixodida; family Ixodidae; genus Amblyomma; species Amblyomma mixtum. Next base: position 164,540,685 of record NC_143013.1, read on the forward strand.
AGCCACCCTCACCCAAAATTACGCACGGACCATCGGACTGTCTTGCTCCCCAGAGAAGTCCGAACTGCTCCTCATCCGGCCTAAGAACCACCGCTGTCCCCGCTCCCCCATTGCCATTGAATTGAATGGTTACCCGGTACCTGAGGTTGGCACCCTCCGTGTATTGGTCTTGCACATCCAGAACGATGGCAAAAACACCACTACCCTCAAGAAACTCAAGCAGGTTGCAGGCGCGATATCGCACCTCATCCGCAGGGTTTCGGGACATCATAGAGGCATGAAGGAGCGCGACCTATGTCGCCTCATTCATGCCTTTGTCCTAAGCCGTGTACTGTACACTACCCCATACTTACAACTATCCATACATGACATAAACGCTTTGGATGCTTTGATTCGCAAGGCATTCAAGGTAGCACTTCATCTTCCCCTCAACACACCCACAGACAGATTACTAGGCATGGGCCTCCACAACACGATCGGGGAACTGATGGAGGCCCACCGACAGGCCCAATACATCAGGCTCACAAAAACTTCCACAGGTCGGTATATCCTGGACTCCCTGGGAATCAAAATACCGGCCAACGACCCAACCCTTCTCGCCATCCCACGATCCCTTCATCGAGAGCTTCTCATCAGGCCGCTCCCGAGGAATATGCACCCGTCCCACCATGAGCAGCGCCGCAGAGCCCGTGCGAAGGCACTCCATCGAGCGTACGGCCCCCAGCCGGACGCCGTATGGGTGGACGCTGCCTGCACGGGTGATGAAGCGACAGCAGCTGCGGTGGACTCCTCTTCATCCACCCTCTTCACACTACCTCTCCCTCCAGATAAGTCCCCAGAGGCTGCAGAGGAAGCCGTCATTGCACTTGCTATAACCCGCACGGAAGCCCGGTATATTTTAACTGACTCTAAAACTGCGATTCTAAATTTTGCTCGAGGCCGAGTTCATGCCCCTGCTTTTGGCATACTGGACTCGCCCGATGCACCCCCGCCCCGCCAAGTGGAGCTGATATGGGTGCCTGCGCACTCCGGGAATCCCGGAAACGAGGCCGCCAACCTTTTAGCCCGAGGTTCTTTAAACCGGGCTCAGGTGGCCTCGGATCGGGGATTCACGAAGGATCGCATGCACTCATTCAGTGAGCTGACCCAGGCATACAGAGCCTCTCGCCAGCTCTACCCCCCGCCCCACCCCTCCCTAGATAACAGACACGCAACACTCTGGCGCAGATTACAAACACATACTCTCCCCTCGCCCCTTACCCTAACCCACTATCATCCCTCCTTCCCCACTCCTGCTTGCGCCCTATGCCCAGAACCCTTCGCTTCTTCCCTCCACATCCTTTCCCTCTGCCCGGCGGACCCTCCCCCGCGGGACCTAGAGAACCTCAAGACCTGGGAGCACTGGGAGACCCTGCTGCATTCGGAGGACCCGGCCGTGCAGACCATAGCCACCGGCCGTGCTGCCAGTGTTATGGACCTCAGGAACATAAACACTTGAGTGCAGTGGGGTCGTGCGGGGACCCTGGGGCGTGCCCCGAATTCCTTTGTAAATAAAGTTTTCTCTCTCTCTCTCTCTCTCAAGACCTGGGAGGACTGGAAGACCTTGCTGCGCTAGGAGGACCCGGCCATGAAGACCATCGCCACTGGCCGCGCTGCCAGTGTCATGGACCTTACGAACATAAACACTTGAATGCCATGGGGTCGTGCGGGGACCCTGGGGCGTGCCCCGATTTCCTGTTACAGTAAAGTCACTCTCTCTCGGTTGATTTTTGTGGCCTAATTAACCTCCATAGCGACATACGGGTGCTGTCAAAGCCGTCTCACATGCATCGGGGCCCGAGCCCCATTTCGGAAAGGTGCCATACATGGAGCGGCTATACTTGCCACTCACGATATGTTCCTCTCCAGCTCGAGTAACTACAGGGACGAACATAGTAAGCTGACATTTTGATTGTAATACCACACTGCGTTGTTATTGTGAATTTAGGCTTGGTGCAGGAAAACCAATTGGCGGGGCTTAGCTTCGGTTAAGACTGGAAGGTTGCGAAAGCAAAAGCGCAGCGCCCCGAACTGAAAGAACGCAGCGCGCCGCGCCTACGGGTCACGCGTGGCTACCGGCCGCCGCTTCGCGACGACTCATAGTGTGTTCGGCAATTTTTTTTTGATATTTTGTTTTTGATGTTGCTGCGACTGAGAGAAATAAAAATGGCTGAGGCTTAGCTAAGGTTAAGCCTAGTGAGATGCCAAGCATATTGATGGCTAGGCTTGGTAATACATGGCTTTCCTTGGCTGAATACTTGGTCATTTTAATACAACCACTAGAAGTCTTCGTCGTGGGGGAAGACAACGGCATGGCTACAGCGGAACGCCGACTAACCCCGAGACACGCGTTGGGTGAGCGCTTGGATTGCCACGGAAGCCGCGTCCGCCTGCCCGGTGGAGCGAGCGTTTCACCTACACCGAGTGTGAACGCGCGTTCGAAATGCGCGGGAGTGTGACGTCGACATACCACGTGATTCACACGGCCTGCAACCGCAGCGACGGCACAAGTTGGAGCCCCGTCTCTCATCTGTCGTGACGTCATTGTGTCACGTGGTATGATGTCACCATACCACGTAGTCTGCCCGGCCTGCAACCGCAGCGACGGCACAAGTTGGAGCCCCGTCTCTCATCTGTCGTGACGTCATTGTGTCACGTGGTGTGACGTCACCATACCACGTGGTCTGCACGGCGTCCAACCGCAGCGAGGGCACAAGTCGGAGCCCCGTCTCTCATCTGTCGTGACGTCATTCTGTCACGTGGTGTGAGGTCACCATACCACGTGGTCTGCACGGCGTGCAACCGCAGTGACGGCACGAGTTGGAGCCCCGTCTCTCATCTGTCATGACGTCATTGTGTCACGTGGTGTGCACGGCGTGTAACCGTCACGAAGGGCTTGGGTTACCTATTGTAATATGCTTCGCATAATCTGCAGCTGGTATGACGTCGCAGCGGCAGTAGAGCCACAGTTGCGCAGACCGGCAAACACACACCGCAACTGCAGCCGGGCTCTCTAAAGGAGAGACTTTTTCGCCCATAATCTACAGCTGGTAAGACGTCACAGCGGCAGTAGCACCACAGTTGCGCGGCGCGGCGTAACTGCAGCAGGGCTATCTGAAAGAGCGAGTTGGTCGCCCATATTCACTGCGCTAAAGTTCAAACGTAACTGTGGCATGGACACGCGAAGGCTTGAAATAGAGAGTAGTATTGATTTCGCAATAAAAGGATTGCGAAATAACCCTTATGGCAGCACTAACTTAGTAGCCACAGGCTGGGAAGGATAAAAAGAGAACTTTTATTCGCACCTGTCAAAATTCATGGGTAGGTTGATTGATTGATTAAAAACATCTTTATTTGTTCAGTAATCTCAGAACGTGTGAGTGGGCCGCCTAGTCCGGTAGTCCATTGGCTGCTGCTGCTGCGCTGGCCCTCCCCACCAGCCAGTGCTGACGGTCAGGATCATCGCTTAGCAGAATAGCCTCCCACTGCTCCTCCGAGGGTTTGGGATTGGGGTCAACTAAGGAATTAAATTCGCATGGCCACACCATATGGTAGAGGTTAGCTACCTCTCCACATTGTGGGCACTGCGGAGAGTATAGTGTAGGGTATCACTGGTGTAATTTAGCTGCTATTGGGTATGTGTTGGTTTGTAGTCTCCTGAGGGTGTTCTCTTCTAACTTATGGAGGGATTTGTGTGGGGTTAGGTACTCCTTTCTGGCTGTTCTGTATGGCTCGAGATTGTCAGCATACACTGCTAAACCTATCAGGTCACGTCACCCTTCATGTTAATAGAAGAGCTCGGGCATGCCTTTGAGCGGCTTCATTTCCTCCTGGTAGTTCCAGGTGACCGTAAAACCAGCTGACTGAGGCTTGGTGGGGTCGATGCTTAGTCATAAATGACAACCCTGACTTATGAATTAATCCGTAACTGAAGTTGCGACAGGCGTTCTGGGAATCAGTGAGCACAACGGCGTTGGGGTTAGATGCTACAGCTACTGAAATAGCTGCCTCCTCTGCGTGAGTGGGGTTAGATGGTTTCACCGAGGCGCAGTTCACCATCGACCCTCAAGGCGTTGAGACTACAATAGTCATGACTCCATTCTTTGGTACTGCTGTGTCCCCGTAAAGGGTGTTAGTTTGCTTGTCCCATTTCTTCTGCAGGGCTTCCCCTGTCGCTTTCCTCCTCTCGACGTTGTATGCGGCATGCATATTCTGCTGAATGGGGTGCACGTTCATGCGTCTTCTCACATCGCGTGGGACCTCTTTCCTTTGGTCAATTGTATAGGGCTTGTGCTGTCCCAAGTCCAGTTTGAATTTCCCGCCCGTGCGCCGGCTTCATGTGCAAACACTGGACTTCTCTCCTTCCCACTCTTTCTCTTCCTCCTCACTGTGCGCCTTCACTCTCGCCCGCGTGCTTTCTCTCTCTTTACTCCTTCTAGCAACCATAACCTCCCTCTAGGGTGCCATCATACGTAACTTGTGTCTTTTCGTTCCTTCTACCGCGCTGCACGACTGTGGCCGCACCGCATTTTTACAAGTTGTAAATGACTGGATAAATGATCGATTTTCCTTGTCTTTGCGATCTGTCATCTGAGGAGTGGCCGCAGCCCCAACGCGTGCCACGGAATCAGAATAATAAAAACACAATCAACGTCGAGTCGGTGTTTCACGCTCTCTTCGAAAGCCCGTACGCTCTTCTGGCTGGCTCCGTTCTTCAGAAGTTCCGTTTTCGCATCGCAGCCACGGACGACATGGCATCACAGGACCGCAAGTCGCCCGCTGCTGAAGTGAGTCCGCACCAGTCTCATTTTGCATGCTCTGAGAAAACAGCAAGCTATGTGCAGTCACGGCATTCGTCGCGCTCAGCTCGTTCGGAGCGTTCGCCGTCTCGACCACGCCAAGTATGCTGGCCGCCAGAGCAAGAGCGGAGGCCGCGGCGGCGCGAGTACAGGCTTCTCTCAAGAAGAAAGAAGCCGCGGTGCAACTGGAAAAGGCCAGACTCGAAGAACAAGAGAAAAGGGCGGCTGCAGCAATCGAACGCAAGAAAGCCGAGCTAGACACAGAGTTACAAGTCTGAACAAATGAAATCCCGTCCTTGTTCTCTCGTCTAGTCCTCGTCTCCTTGCGCTGCTTCATTCGTGCAAACATGTACCAACACGCCCAATTTTCCACGTTAGTCAAGTTACAAGTCATGCCGTTGGAAAGGGAAGCGGCCGCCGCTAAAGCGCAAGCGGATGTCCTGCAGGCTGCCGTAGATCAGCACGGCGGGGAGGTATCACATCTGTCGATCTGTCTCCGAGGCATCCGAAGACCGCGCTCAACGTACTTTTCACTACGTGCTTGACCAGGCTCACGTCCGCATCGGCCCGCGCCAGCAATCGCAGCTGCATGACGGCGGGGAGTGTTGCGTCTGTCAGAACGCCAATGAAGCTCCTGAAGACCGCGCTCCATGCGCACCAAGCGCTCGCAACCAAGGCATCACGCCGAACATCGCTCGTCAGCAGGGAGATGAACCTAACGCCCCTGAAGTGATCGCCATGGCAAAGTATCTGATTCGGCGCGACCTTGTGAGTACCTCGCTTACGAAGTTCGACGACTGCCCTGAAAACTACCGTTCGTGGAAATCTACGATCAAGAAAACGACTCGGACTCTCGAAGTCACGGCAAGCGTGGAACTTGACCTTCTCGTGAAATGGCTTGGGACCGAGTCGTCATGCTACGCGAAGAGGCCGCGTTCCGTGCATGTCGACAGCCCAGAGGCCGGGTTAAAGGGTAGTTTGGGAAAGGCTTGAGGAATGCCATGGTCGTCCAGAAATTATAGAAGAGGCCATCTTTCGAAAACTTTCGAGCTTCCCCAGACTGACCGACAAAGACACCCAGAAATTTAGAGAGCTGGGAGACCTGCTCCTTGAAGTTGAGGCAGCGAAATGTGACCGTCACCTGACTGGGCTCTCCTATCTAGACACCGCTAAGAGGGGTAAACCCCATTGTAGAAAAGCTGCCCCAGCGCTTGCAAGACATGTGCATCGCGAAAGGCTCCAAGTACAAACAGAATCATCAGGTCGCCTTTCCCCCTTTCTCGTTCTTTGCCAGCTTTATCAGGGACCAAGCGAAAACGAGAAACGATCCTAGCTTCAAACTCAGCTCCGCAAGCAGCACACCTTCAAGGCTCGCAAGAGTAGACAGATGGGCAACGGATGGAAGCCCGAGAAGAGCGCCCATCTCAGTGCAAATGACGGACGTGGAAGCAAGCACTGACCATCCGCCCTCACACGCATTAAAGAAGTGGCACGATACAACCAAGTATTGTCCTCTGCACAAGAAGCTTCACCCCTTCCGGAAGTGTCGCGCATTCAGGGAAAAGCCGCTGGATAAACGAAAATCTTCGCTGAAAAATTTTGGGATATGCTACAGGCGCTGCGTTTCGATAGAGCTCTTTGCAAGAGACTGCACTCTTAATCTGGTTCCACTTATGTTCCACATAAACTGAGTTGGCTCACCAGTTTCACTGGAACAAGGGGGATTTTATCTGGATCACACTTAATTATGTGGAACCATAAGAATTTTTCGTTTATATTTGTTTTTCTTTATGTGGAACAGGCCGTCCCGCAGCGAACCATGCAGGTTTAAGTGGAACTTGCTGGTTGTAGAACTTATTTTGATCCGCTTATTTCTCACACGTTCCACATAAGATCTCAGACCGCACGCTTGAGAATTTTCTGCATTGCAACTTTTGTCTACACCCTGCAGTGTAATGCACCACGAGGATACTGTTATGGGTCAATGCGCTGCTATATTTGTATATACGCCACCAGAACCGTTTTCACTTAGAGTTGTGGATCGATTCGGCCTCGCCCTACCATCAACAATAGCCACGGTTAGCTTCGTTGGGAGAGCAACTGTCCCGCAGATAATGGTGGTCCCGGGTTCGCTTCCTGTTCAGGACTGAATTTTTGAAGTGAAAGCTTTACTACGCCAGGTTCTCAAGAGAGCAGCGCCAGTGAGTTTATCCTTGAATTTCCCCTATTGGTTGGGAGAGGTCATGTGACCTACTGACGTCATCACAATCTGCCCACCATGGCAGTTGGCAACAGCACCATCGGACTGTGAGGAACCTCCTTACCGTGGTAGGTGGAGATTAAATTGATTATTGGTTTGGCTTGGTTTGTTTTATGGGGTTAACGTCCTGAAGCGACTGAGGATATGAGAGACGCCGTAGTAAAGGGCTCCGGAAATTTCGACCACCTGGGGTTCTTTAACGTGCACTGATATCGCACAGTACACGAGCCACTAGAATTTCTCCTCCAAAGAAATTCGACCGCAGCGGCCGCGATCGAACCCGCGTCTTTCGGGTCAGCAGCCGAGCACCATAACCACTAAGCCACCGCGGCGGGCTAAACTGATTATTGGCTGAGAGGCCACCTAACCTTTTAACTAACCAGCGACGCAGAGTCGGAGGCTTCTCCAACTTCGGCACTGTACGCGGAGATGGTTTCAACTGAGATGGAGCGCCGGAACACTGACTTTGTGATCAGACTCAGCGAGTGTGACGACTCGGCTACGCGTGCATTTCATCGACGCTTTACCGACAATTCGTTCGGCAGTGTGCGTGGCGTTTGTGAACGTAGCCATGCAAAGGAAGCTTTAGCTTCTCACCATGGTTGGCCAAAGTTTAAACCACAGGTAATTTTTCTTGAAGCATCGCATTTTTTTGCCTATTTTTTATTATTGTTTTTGCCCCGTGCTTTCGCTGAGTGTTTTGAGGACGTCTGCCGCGCGAAATCATTCAACAAGGAGCGGGACAGATGATGACCTTTTACCGTCTTTGAGCGTCACATTGTGCTCTAGCTTATAAACGCCTTTTATGCACCCACGGCCACAGCACATAAAAGGCCCCCTATACGCAATAAGCAGGGTGTCTTGCAACTTCTCGTAACATTTTAGTGTAGGATGTTAAAACATCCATTTCGTGTTTGGACTCTAAAGTGAAAGAGTTCCATATCATTGCAGCAGAAAGCTTGAATATTGTACAAATGCGTTGCTTTACACATCCGTCAATGCGACCGTAGTTTTCTTTTTATTTCAAACGTATACCACGATACCCACTCCTAAAGCGCAGCAGGGACCGGAAGATTGCAATGCATGACCATTACGCTCGAAACGGCAGAAATATTAAAGAGCCACTGACGCTCTTTCCAAGATCGCGCCACTGAACCATGGTAGCGGCGTGCGCATTTAGATGCCCGCAAAATGCTAAAACAGCCCTGTGCTACGCAGTGTTAGTGCATGTTACTGAGCCCAGACGGCAGAAATCACTTCCGCGCCATCACAAAATCGTCAACACCGCCCGCACACACAGCCCGTACGGAGCTCGGTAGTATGACGCAACTAACGTTCGTGTGCGTGCAACGGAACCCGCCATGACCCGCGCTAACCCGCGCCGACGGCCCCGGACATGCAGGAGCCCGAAAAACATAACACCATAGTAAAGAAAAGTTCCTCCCTTAGGAGAGCACAGATTTTTTTCTCGGAGCCACTAACACGACCACAGCGCCACCGCTTCGTCAACTGAGGCGCCCGCAGCGCTGATACAGTATCTCTCTCGCGCGCCACTGGCGGCAAGCTCCGTTAATTTGTGCGTTCATTTTGTATTCCGCACTACGCCGCGATATTTGAGTACCTTCCGCCAAGAGAGGACGCCGTCTCCTTTGGATCGCTGAAAATTGCTAAAGGTAGGTGTTTTTTTCTTATTTACTGTAAGGTTAATTAGTGGCGCATGTGTGTTTTGTGCTCCTCCTAGGTTAGTCATTATGCCGCGCCGGTGGGTTAGAGCAGGAACCAACGGTTGGAAGATTGAAATGTGCACATGTTCGCTACGCACGCGGGCAATGGCGTTGTCAATTTTGCGGATAGGGCTCGCTGTTCCGCCAGGATCCTCCTCTCGGTTACTAAAGATATTATTGCCAGAAATTCTTTGTCAGCTATGACCGCCGTACAATTAGGAATGCTGTTCAGTTGTACGGCGGTTATGTTTAAAGTAGCAGGAGCTGCTAATTCCACGGCCGGCGCCGTTCACGGCCGTTGCGTTCCGGGCGCTTTTTTACGTGTGTGGTCAGGTTTACGCGCGCTCGTCATGGACCTTGCGAATTCGGGTTCCGCAACGAAATGGACCATACGCTATAGTTTCCTGTGGTTGTGGATTGCAAGTTGCCGGTGCCGGGCGGATTTCAGTTCTGGATTTCGAATTACGTTAAGCTCGATCTGTGCCTATATCAAGCGTAGAAGGTGCCGATCGACAAGCCCTGAGGCATCGTTATTATTCTGAAGTATGTATACTAGCTAATAGCGCCCTTTATATTTCCCTCGTTAAAAAGTTAGCGGCTTCAAAAAGGTGAGCGAAATGATCCTGTGCCTTTACGTCCAGGTAATGTAAGCGTGCGCACGTTTGGTTGTATGGTATCTTGTTTAGTGTTCATTCCTGTTGTAGCAAATACGGTGCGAATCGTAGATCTGTTTTGTAGACGCCACGTAAATGTGATTTCTTTGTGTGCAATGGCATATTGAACCAGTTGTCAGGGCGATGAGTAAAATGTGATAAAGTATATGCTTGTTATTTGAAAAACTTTTGATATTCAAGGGTAACTGCATGCAATATCACTATATTATATTATATTATATTATATTATATTATATTACATTATATTATATTATATTATATTACTATATTTTTGAAAAAGAGTAAAATTTTGAAAGCTCCTGTAAATATAATGTAAGCTTATGTTAGGTCTATTTTGTGAAAATAAAGATATCTTTTTAAATATGTTTTATTGTACGAAATGTAAGCACTAAATTGATGCACTCAGCCTTTTCATATTGTGGTTTTCCCACAGTGCAAATTCATTAGCTCTGTAAGCTCGGCAAAGAAAACAAGAGAACTGCATGCAAAGAAAGTAGCTGCTGCATCTATTGTTCACAATGCTGATGTTTCTCAGCCAGCTGTTTCTCTAAATGATGCCCTGCTTGAATTGAAGGTAACAGTAGCCTTTCTTTGCTTATAATAAATGGTTTCTACCTCAGTAGTATACCTGATGATGAAAATGCACAGCTTCAAATGTTACGCTGGTATCACAAGACCTTGCAGTGACGTAAAAGGCATTGCAATGATATGCAATGTCCTTGAAACAATCATGGGATTTCAGTGCACACATTTTTCGGCTGCCGTGTGATTTTGCTAACAATACTCATTGGAATGAATTTTGTAAAAGTTTTTGTTCACATTTAGGCACTACAGGATGTTGCGTTTGATGCTGGACACTTGAACCGGACAAGAATGAAGGCTCTTCTGCATGTAACATTTGCGGCTCATAAGGCTGAGACTCCACAACAGCTGCCTGCCTACTCATTGAATGCAGACGTGGTAAGAGTATGCTATTTTGCTTTTGGTTCTTGTCAAGAATTTTGAACAAGCTTCATAGCACAATGCAACCTGCAAAGCACTTCAGCACATCCTCTATGAATAAATATAAACTGTTATGTTGCTGGTAGTGATCACTTTTCTCAGTGCATGTCACTAGTTGCATATTCCTTCATCTGTAAAGAGCTATTGCAAGTTGCATTGGAAAACAAGGATGTGGTTTCAATGTAACTTACCCTGGAGCACATAAATGAATCAGCATATATGCAGTGCATTACATAACTGTCATCTGTACAGGTAATGGTCGGCAGTATCTGGATCATTTTAGTGGCCTTACCTTTACTTATTTAAAAATAGGAAAGGTAGAGCATAGATTCTGCATTTTGCAATTTTCCCTAGCATCTGCATTTGGTGTCTTGCTGTGTGAGGTCCCAATAGACTCATGAAATTGTCAATATTTTTGATATCTTTGCAAATTATAGGCAGTTTCCTTACGAAGGTCGAATAATAGTTTCTGTAAAATATGTGCTTAAGTTGGTGTTTTTTTGCAGCTTACACTTGAAGCAGAAATTCTTTTTAAAGCAACAATGCAAGATATGGAAAGATAATAAGAGATGTCCAGCAGGCACTTCACAGGGCAGATTTTGTGGAGCTGGATGGGTATCTTCGACCAAAAAATTCTGAATTCTGTGTGATCACACAGGTAAGACAGCTTCCTTTTGTAATTACTGCTGATAGACTTAAGCAACAATGAAAATGCATAAAATATTTGGGGTCCCTGGGCAGCATAATAGGTATGTCTGTAATACTTGGCTGAAAATGTGCAAGAACCTGTGGTGCATGTTTATTTTATTGTTTAATATAAGTGATGAATTTTTCTTGACAAAGAATGTATGGAGGCTAGCATTCAGTTCTTCCACTGCTATAAAAACTAGCCATTCAAATGAGTGTTCACTGGTATACATTCAAAAGAATGCAGAATAGAAATCATTATAGGCAGTGATTAATGTTTTTCATGCTTATTTAAAATTGAGCTTAAGAAACTATAGACACTTAACATTTTGATTCGTGTTTTCTTGCTTGTGGTGATGTGTGAGGCATTATTATGCATGAATTACCACCCGGTGTTCTCCTACGACCAATAAATAATTTATAATTGCATTTCTTTCTCGTGCTGTTTCGGTTTCAACAGCCGAATTAGGACTCTGACGTCAGTGTGTGCTTGCAGGTCATGTGAGACGTGAAAAAACTGCAGTATGATCACTGCTTCCTCATTTGTTGTCATTGTGGTTCTTGAAGAAGGCTGACTTCAGCAGTGCAGTAAATCAAAACAAAGAAGCAGTGACTACATGGACGTTTTTCCATGCCTCACGTGACAAAAGCACTTTTTGATGTTACAGCTATCGTTCAGCTTTTGAAGCCGAATTAGCATGACAGAAAAAGTTCAATTATAAATTATTTAGGGGCCTAGGCTAATATTACATGCTGATTCATATGTAGTAGTGTCTTTCGAATCCTCGTTGAGTAATTTAAATGAGCATTTATTGTTTTACATTTGAAATAATGCATCATGCAAATCATCGTATCAAGGCAGTCAATGAATTGTTGCGTATAGCCTGGACTGTTTTTGCATTAAAGGGGAGATGCAACACTGACAGGCCCGTACCAGGCCCATGTATCATTACTGACGACGGACTGATAATGATCGTCACCAGGAAGAACACCATTGCCTTGTGCTCCCGGCTCATCTATGGAGAGTGCCCTTATTTTGTGCCTAGCTGTCTACTTCATTTTGTACCTTTCTTATCCGCATGCTTTTGGCTAAACTTTGGGACTAGTTCAGACATTGCTGCTACAAAACGAAAAATTTGATAAAGGGCTGATATCCTTCAAACTGAAGAGTCTGCTTAAAGGCCTCAGACTTACTTAGACACAGCCATTCCTGTATAGTTCATGGTTTTGATAATAAAGGATTGAAGGTTTCGGATAAGCGTTAAGGTAAAGCTTAACACATCAAATATAGCATCTTAAGAGACAGCTGTCATATTTGAAAATAAAAGCCTCAATTTCCTCCGAGTAATTAAGTATTGTATTTTTTGTGGCAGTGAAATAAAGCTTTGATGTAATGGATGCTTGTGTTCATCAACCATGAACAACACTGCTGAAGTGCAAGCATATCTGTGTATTATTGCCCATTTGTCTATGCAGGAGGCGATTCTAGGTTGCATAGTGATGAAAGAAGACTTTTAATATCTCTCATCCCACAACCTCAAGCTTTAAACTTAGGGGTGCATCAGACTCTATTTGTATAGTTTGGCTGATGGACTAGGTGTCCAACCAACAGAAATCATGATTGTATACTGTGAATTTGATGCAAGAAGTGTGGTTTAAGGGTACAGGAATATGCATATAGTATATCTGTTAAGAATTACTACAGGATGATTTCATTCATATCAGGTGTTTTGTGAACTTTATATTTCACCCTATAGTCCCTTGTGTGCAGTGCACTGCATATACAACACTATTGTGGAATAATTTTGTTCATATATAGACAAAATTATTTTACTATGGTTTGTACAAACAGTGCACTGCGTGCAAGGAACTCTAGAGTGAAATATGTGGTTCACAAGATACCTGGAACGGGGTTCCAGCTATCTATATGATGCAGCGTTCCTGCTAAATTCCTGGAACGCTGTTTCAGATATATAGGCGCAGCACTGTTCCGGCTAAAACCTCGGAAATTTGTTCCACATATTTTGGAGTATCTGGAGCATAGTTCCAGCTATATAGGTGGAACATTTTTGCAAAAATGTTCCAGCTACTAAGTGGATCCTTAGGTGGAACCAGACTAAGAGTGTGTAAAACAGTTCTCAAATGTGACGATTGTGGTAGCGATCGGCATGCCACGGCGCTTCATGCTGGAAATGTCAGCCACAAGCCTCCTGTAGCTCAGAACGATGCTGAAGATGCAATTATAGAGAAGGATTTTGCACTTGAGGTGTCATCTAAGTGCACAGAGGTCTGCGGTCAAAGCAACGGTGTCAAATCCTGCTCTAGGATCTTTTTGTTGGAAGTCAGTCATCCGACTCAGCCTCACAAGACTGCAAAAATGTATGCCATCTTACACGACCAGAGCAACAGGTCCCTTGCAAGAACAGAGTTCTTCGACATTTTCGGACTCAATGGTCACAGTTCCCCCTACACACTAAGGACATGTGCTAGAACTACCGAGGCGAGAGGAAGAAGGGCGTCTGGCTTTCTCTTAGAAGACATTCATGGCTCCGTGAAGCTTCATTTAACAACGCTTATCGAATGCAACGAAATGCCTAACAACAGGACCGAGATTCCAACACCGGAAGTGGCATTGCATCACCCTCATCTCAGAGCTGTTGATAAATTCATTCCTTGTTTGGACCCGGAGGCCAAGATTCTACTTCTCCTCGGGAGAGACATCCACAGAATACACAAGGTTCGACAACAGCGCAACGGACCGGCTGATGCTCCATTTGCTCAGACACTCGATCTGGGATGGGTCATCGTAGGAAATGTCTGAGTAAGTCGAAGTCGCACACCGGACTGTGTCAGCAACCTCAAAACAAACGTCCTCAAAAATGGCGTCCCTCCCTTTTCGAGCCATGTGAGAAGCACTTGTTGGTCAATGAGAAACTCACTGCCATGCAAGGGTCGAGACACTGCTTCCAACCAGCTCAGCACGCTGCTAGAAAACACAGCTATGACGCTGGGATCGCTGAAACGCTGTTCCAGGCAACGGAGGATGACAACATGCCTTCCCTTTCTGTCGAGGGCAGGAAGTTATTGAAGATGATGGACGACGAGTTCTCGAAGGACGAATCCAACAGTTGGGTAGCGCCTCTTCCCTTTCGCTCTCCAAGGCCTTGGCTTCCGAATAACAAGTGCTTGGCCGAGTCACGCCTCACTGCTGTCCAACGGACCTTGAAGAGAAAACCAGAACTGATGGAACAGTTCCCGGCCTTCATGGACAAGATGTTCATGACGGCCGTGCCAAGGAAGCTCCACCAGTTCGAGAAGGAGAAGAGTGTTGGTACCTCCCCATCTTAGGTGTTTGCCACCCACGAAAACAAGGCGAAACACGAGTTGTGTTCGACTCCGGTGCACAGTTCAAAGCGTGTCTTTAAACAGTGTGCTGCTTACCGGTCCAGACTTGATCAACAGCCTGCTCGGAGTGCTCAACCGATTCCGGAAGGAACCCGTGGCCATAACTGTGGACATTAAGCACATGTTCTACTGCTTCCTGGTGCGAGATGACCATCGAAATTATCTAAGATTTCTGTGGTTCCGGAACAACAACATTTACAGTGACGTGGCGGAGTATCGAATGAAGGTTCATGTGTTTGGAAATAGTCCTTCATCAGCAGTTGGAACGTATGGGCTGCGGAGAACAACACGAGAAGGAGAGGAAGAATTTGGCAGCGACGTCAGGCAGTTCATCGAGAGGGATTTCTATGTGGACGATAGGTTGAAGTCTCTCTCTACAGACAAGGAAGCCATCAGCCTGATACGCCGCACACAGCAGATGTTGGCCGCGTCAAACCTCAAGCTCCACAAAATAGCCTCCAACTGCCCTACAGTGTTGGAAGCATTTCCAGAAAAAGACCGTGCCAAGGATTTGAAGGATCTTGACTTGTGCAATGGTACGCCACCAATCCAACGCAGTCTGAGAGTTTCTTGGAACCTGAAGAAGGATGTCTTCACATTTACGACTCCAATCCAAGAGAAGCCATTCACTCGGCGCGGTGTCTTGTCAGTGGTGAATAGCCTGTACGACCCACTTGGGTTTGTTGCTCCAGTCATCATTCAAGGGAAGTCCCTCCTCCGAGAGCTAGTCATTGGGACATGCGACTGGGACTGTCCACTTCCTGAAGACAAGAGGGCCGCGGGGTAGACGTGGAAAGACTCCTTGCAAGTACTCGAGCAGCTGGACATATCTCGCACCTATTCCCCTGCCTCACTCACTACCGCACAGCGCAAGGAACTGCACATATCCTCCGACGCATCAACCAAGGCTGTGGCTGCAGTGGCTTACCTCAGGGTGACATATCCAGATGGTGCGTGTCATGCTGGGTTCGTGCCAGGAAAGGCTAAGCTAGCACCACATCCGGAACACACCACCTTAAGGCTTGAACTGTGCGGCGCGGTGTTGGCAGTGGAGCTAGCAGAGCTCGTCAGTCGTGAAATATATATGGAACTTGCTGCTGTAAATTTCTACACTGACAGCAAGGTGGTCCTAGGTTACATACATAATGAGACTCGGAGCTATTATGTGTATGTCCGTAACATGGTGGAATGCATCAGGAGCTCTACACGACCAGAGCAATGGCACTACGTTCCTTCAGACGTGAACCCTGCGGACCTCGGAACAAGGTCTGTGCCAGCAGCCCAAATGGCAGGATCGGCCTGGCTGACAGGCCCGGAGTTTTGATATCATCAAGAACACTGCACGCGGGTATTAGGGCAAGTTCGACTTGGTCGATGCTGATTCTGACATGGAGGTGCGGCCCCACGCAAATGTTCTCGCAACCAGTGTAGACGTGCAAGAACTCGGCAGCAGGCGATTCGAGCGCTTATCGAGTTGGATTAAGCTGACTCGCGCAGTTGCAATGCTCAAGCGGCTGGTGAGCGAATTTCGGGGCACCTCTCACAACATGTCAGACTGCCCGCATAACAGCTCATCTCGACAACTAGGATCTTGTACAGAACACCTAGCCCGAGCGAAGGCAGTCATTATTTTGTCTGTCCAGCAAGAAGCCTTTTCGGAAGAGTTGAAAAGCTAGCAACGAGGAAAGCGGCTTCCGAAGTCAAGCCCTCTATGGAGACAGGACCCATGGGTTGATTCCGACGGTCTTTTGAGAATTGGTTGCCGACTAGACAGAGCAAACCCTTTCGATCAGCAAGAGCGGAAGCCCATCATCTTGCCAGGACGACATCCCGTCACCACCCTGATTTTGCGGCATTACCAAGAGCTGGTGAAACACCAAGGACGCCATTTTACTGAGGGAGCGGTCAGGGCAGCTGGGTTCTGGATCGTCGGAGCTAAGCGTAGCATCGCCTCATACATGCACAGTTGTGTTACGTGTTGCAAGCTCAGAGGAAGGCAGCTGCAGCAGGAGATGGCAGACCTGCCTGCAGAAAGACTTAGCACCGAGCCACCTTTCACTTATGTCGGACTAGATGTATTTGGCTCGTGGCAAGTCGCATCTCGTCGGACCAGATGCGGTGAGGACAACAGCGAAAGGTGGGCCGTGCTCTTCACTTGCATGAGTATCCGCGCTGTTCACATCGAAGTGATCGAGAGCACGGACACCTCAAGTTTTATTAATGCTCTCCAGAGATTCTTCGCCATAAGGGGCCCGGCAAAGTGACTGAGGTCCGATTGCGGTACGAATTTTGTTGGAGCGTGCTCAGAACTAAAACTGCACACCAGTGGCCCAGACCACGAGAAGCTAGGAACATTCCTGTCAGCGCAAGGATGCACTTGGGTATTCAACCCCCCTCATGCTTGTCACATGGGAGTAGTCTGGGAAAGAATGATAGGAGTCACACGGCGAATTTTGGACTCCATGCTTCTTGAGAGTACCTCTCGTCGCCTTACTCACGAAGTCTTGGTAACCTTCTTGGCGGAAGTCTCGGGGATCATAAATTTCCGACACCTTGTTCTTGTCTCAACGGACCCCGAGTGCTGGGAAGGGCTGACTCCTCAACGCTCCTGACCAAGAAAGTCGGCGGCAACACAGTGCCACCAGCCTTTGGTGAAATGAATATGTATCCGCGACAATGGCGGCAGGTCCAGTGGCTCGCCGACGCCTTTTGGTGCCGTTGTCGACGCGAGTTCCTTACCACCCTGCAGAGTCGTCAGAAGTGGCAGGGGACAACTCGAAATCTCAAGGCAGGTGACCTCATGCTCCTGAGAGACAGCCAGGTTCATCGCAACGAGTGGCCCATGGTACTCATTGTGAACGCCATCGCGAGTGCGGACGGCAGGGTGCGAAAGGTCGAGATCAAGACGGCGACGCGGGGAGTGATAAAGAGGTTTCTCCGTCCTGTGACTGAGACAGTCCTGCATATTCCGTGTGAGGACTGAACACATCACATGGTGGTTATATGCACAACCAGACGGGGAGTGTGCTGTCCCAAGTCCAGTTTGAATTTCCCGCCCGATCGCCGGCTTCATCTGCAAACACTGGACTTATCTCCTCCCCGCTCTTTCTCTTCGTCCTCACCGTGCGCCTTCACTCTCACCCGCGTGCTTTCTCCCTCTTTACACCTCCCTCCGGGGTGTCATCTTATATAACCCGTGTCTCTTTCGTTCCTTCTACAGCGTTGCACGACTGTGGGAGCACCGCGTTTTTACAAGTTGTAAATGCCTGGATAAATGTTCGGTTTTCCTTGTCTTTGCGATCTGTCACCTGAGGAGTGGCCGCAGCCCCAACGCGTGCCACGGAATCAAAATAGGGCTGATTAACATGGATCTTCTAGAGCAGTTCTCTGCCGGGTGTTGTAAGTGCGAGCCTATTGAGTTGTAAGAGCCATTGTGCTTCCCACATCTCATTGACGGTGTTATGTACTCCTACAAGCCACGAGATTGGCCGTTGGCGTGGAGTTCGTTAGCCCAGTGCCGTCTTGAAGGTTTTCCTCATGAGTGTCTCCAGCTTTTCGATTTCCGACCTGGAGAGGTTAAGGAATGCCGTGCCGTACATTATCCGCGAGATCACGAAAGCTTGCACTAATCGGATGGTGTCCCTTTCCTACATGCCATGGTGTTTATTTCGGATACGATGTATCATCCGGAGGCAGGAGCAGGAGTTAGGCCGCGTTAGGTAGCTGCGGCCTCGCTACGCGTCGGCGCGAGTTGGGGCCCCGCTCTTGCAGCTGTGACGTCAAACCGCTAAGCGCGCCGCTCGTGGCAGGAGCAGGAGTTAGGCCGCGCTTGGTAGCTACCGGCTTCGCTACGCGACATGCTGAAAGTGCAAGCAGTATTGCTTTCGCAATAAAAACTTGATCAATTTTATTCTTGCGGTTTTAGGCAAATTTCGGATACGATGTATCATCCGAGCAAATCCTCCGGATGATACATGCCGTCACTGGGCGGTAGACTTTTCAATAATAATCAAGTATCTCGAGTATCACCTCAGTGAGATGGGAACAGAATGGAACGAACCACAAATTCGTACTCCTTGCGGTCATATCATGACCCTTACCGCAAGGTGCACTGCTTGAGTCACCGTACCAACTCTGCTTCTGTTGGCATATTTTTTGTTCTACCACCTGCTACAAGTACCTGAAACTTAGAATGGACTTCTCGCTTGGCAATTGCGCCTTCATAAACGTTCCTGGATGTCTGGGAGCATTTTTGACATTTTTAGCCTAAACCGAACCACACAGACCGGCTCTAGGCTTCGTCGACGTGGCTGTGCCTCCGCTAAGCTGTGCAATTGTTACCTTCCTTTGTTACGACCCGTGTAGTACTGGCGGCGTTGTTGAACAGAACACTGTGCTTGTGCTAGCTAATGAGGTCTGCGTCGCGAAAGGTATCGTGTGTATAACCAGCGGCCTGGTGGATGTCCTCAAAAATTTCGGATCCGAATGGCGACACATCAGCATGGGCACCGCAGTCGTGCACTTCGAGGGACATCACCGAACTTCACGAGTGTCTTGATAATCAGAGCGAAACATACACCAATCGAGCACCCCAATTTGTCCCTGATGTCTACCTAGGATTACTACCAACCAAGAATGAAATACTAGTTTGGCTCCTATATCGGTTCTTCTTCTCCTCCACATGAAAATGGCAGAAACCCACGCGGGGGGATTGGCCAAGGTGGTGTACCAAACATTACATCGTCCTTTCGCAAATCTTTGCATAATAATACACACAAGTACATCCGACCTTTTTGACACATCCCCTACCGAGACTCATCAGGAGAGCGCGAAGCTACTCGCTGAGCAATTCCATGAAATGCTCCAAGAAATGGCGCAGGCGGCAGCTGCAGCCGTAGAGAGTCCTTGGGCTTCGCGTGTACTGTTGGTGGGAAAGAAAAATTGCATTCCACGATCTTCTATTGACAATCAGAAGTTTAACAATTTAAGGAAAAACACGTTTTTCCTTTACCACGCATTTACAACCTTCTTGACTGGTTAGGGCACACGCGCTACTTTCTCTGCAGGACATAAACTTTGGGTATTGAAAATCGAAGTTGAGGAGCGGAATTTTAAGGAGACAGCGTTCGCGATGCCGGTTGGATCTAACGACTTCAAAGTCCTTCCTATCGGTTTATTTTCAGCTCCTGCGAAATTATAAACACTGATGGAAGCTGTTTCATCGGGCCTAAGTGAAAAACGTGCTTCATCTACATGAACTGCTTTGACTTTACGCTAACTTTCGAGGAACAACTCTACCACCTCTTCTCCGTGTTAGAGGCTTTAACATCTGCCGGTCAGGTCAAAAGCCCAAAAAATGCCAATTCGGTTATGCTCTGTTACTGAGCCATGCCAACAGTGATTTATGGCGTCCGGCCGAATCCTGCTAAAACCGCAGCTGTCGCAAGTTTTCCGCTCTTTCTAAGAAGAAAACGGTCCGGCGCTTTTTCGGCCTCTGCTCTTGTTACCGACGGTTCACTGGTAACTTTTTCTGCCTTGCTGCACTATTTACGCGCATGACTAGCTCCCCCTCATGTGGACAAAAAAGCAGCAGGCGTTTGATGGCTTATGGCACTGCTTGAAAACCACGTCTGTCCTTGCCCATTTCCATTCTCCTGCCCAGACTCTGGTCCTCAGAGATGAAAGCACCGAGAGCCTTGGTGCTCTATTCGTCCAGTGGCAGGACGGCGCACAGCTCTTCATAGCGTACGCTAGCCGAACTCTATCTCGTGCTCAATCTGAATACTTCGCTACCGAAAACGAATGATTCGCTGTTGATTGAGCAGTGATTAAATTTCGACCTTATTTGTACGGCCAGCATTTCGAAGTCGTAAGCGACCACTACTCGCTCTGCTACTTAACCAACTTACGGGATCCCTCTGGTTGCCTTGCACTTTGGAGCTTACGGTGCTTGTTATCTCTACTGTGTACAAAAAAGGCCGCCAGGAAAACGATGCCGATTGCTTGTCCAGGTTTCCAGTCAAGGGGACATGCCTCTCATCGCAGTCGTAGACGCAGCAACTCCTTCCAAGCAGCAACAGTAACTGCCGGCGCTGAAAACTGTCATCGGTTCCTAAAACCATACCATAGATGTTTTCCAGCCATTCGCATGAACGATGGCGTTTTGTATGCGCGACGACGTGCTGTACAGAGCTAAATTTGATCCAATATGAAGAGACTGCCTCCACGTTTCTCTAAAGCCTCTCCAGGAAGGGACCTTGAACGCGTGTCATGAGGAGCTCATCGCCGGTCACCTATGATATGCCTGTGCTCTAACTGCTATCCAAAAGAGATATTACTTACCTATGGCTGCTGCGGCAGAGTGACGCTGCATGCGCACGTGTGACGCTTCTCAGCGATGAAAAACACCCCCTCTAAAGTCAGTTGAACTTTTACATTCTGGTGAAGTGCCCAGAGCCCCGTTTGATCAAGCTGACACGTACCTTCTCTGCCCTTACCCAGGTCATCATCGTCATTGATTGTCTTAAGCCCTCCGCTGAAATCAAGGCACTCCATTGCATAACAGCAGCCGAGATTTCGAAATTTTAAATTGGACACGTCCTGGGGCGCGGCGCCCAGACACTTATTATCACGGATAGAGGCATCGCTTTCTCTAACAAACTCTTTGAATCCCTCTCGTCGATGTGCTGCCCATGTACTTTGACGTTGAACATCTCTGTTGGGACCTCATTCTGTCGTATATTACGTTCGTGTACAACGCGGCACAACAAGAAACCACGCGGACGACTCTCTTCTGTCAAGGCCATAAAAGGTATGCCCTTGAAGTATCGACATCATTGGAAGAAACGTAGTTCTCTGATGGCCAAGACCCTGACGTTGGCACCAAGGAATATGCTATTCGCGCAGAAAAACTCCGACAACTGCTTAGGCGGCGCATACAGCATCAACAAGGACGTAATGAGCGGCGTTACGAGCACTGCCACAAACTGATGACATTCGCACCGAAAGTCAGGATGGGGTGTGGACACCAATTCGAATACTTCGCCTTTCAGAAAAGCGACTAAAGCAGTACTCCCGCCCCTACAGAGTGCATCTTCATCTAAACGACGTCACTTAACGAAGATTTTTCGGATCCGTTTTCCTGGACTACTCGCCGTCAGCGGGGACCTTAGATAGTCGTTGGCAGGCCGATGAAGGCTGAATTTTCACGAGACATTTACTGGCTAAGTACCGAGCGTCCCTCAGTTTTGTTTCCTTTTCATTCTGCCTATTGTTGTCGCAAAGCATCGGGTCGATGCTTTTTTCGAGAGGAGAGCAATGCCGCGTCTACAACAATAGCTGCTCGGCATGAACCTGGTGCGGCATGCTGGTGGCTGTTGTGGAGAAATGTTCTGCTCCGGCCACTTGTCGGTGCTGTTGTCGCTTCTCAGTGCTCCACCGAACGTTGTTCAATTTTGTTGGATTTTATTCTCCCGATTTTAGTCCCTATTTTCGTGCGGCGGCGATGCCGTAGAGGTAGACCATCCGCTTTGCGTGCAAAACGACCGGGGTACGAATCCCGCTGCCAAGCAATTTTTCACCGGATAAAAAAAACTCCGCGTGCCGATGGAATTGTATAAACAGCCCTGGAGTGCGGCCTGTTCTCAGGATGTCATAGGGCTTAGTGAGGTTAGGAGGACAAGTGAGGCGTGTACTGTACTAAAGGGCGGGCACGTACTGTGCTATGGTGGATTAACTGATAAGCGAGAACAAGGTGTTGTGGTGTCGGTGATGAACAATTTTAATACTCAAAGAGAGTTTGAGGGTCACAAAGCCCCGCTGCATGGTCGGTATCCTTAGTCCAGGAGAGCGCACGACGAGGCCCCGTCTCGCTCCCGCTTTACTAGAGCCCTTTGGGACTCTAGTGTCCCATGCCTCTCGGGTGGGGGTGGGCGAACTGGGAAGGTGAGGGTTCTGAGTGCATGCCCACACCATGTGTAAGATGTCGCAGATCTCTCCACAGTGCGGGCAGCACCCATCTGCTTTCGGATCAAAGTGATTTGCTATGGCACGACAGAAAAGAGTTCCTGTCTGCAGGCGCCGCAGAGTACGCTCATTTGCCTTACTCAGCCTCTTGGCAGGTGCCGGGTAGAGGCCGTGATTGTCGCGATAATGGATTAGAATTTCGCGGAACCGCAGAAGCGGTTTATGAGCTTCTCAGCCATGAGAGCTAGGATGAGGAGACCGGTGCATGAGCGCTCGGGCGGCCGCATCAGCGGTCCGATTGCTTCGCAGATCGTGGTGGCCAAGAACCCAGATCACATTTGTGCGAGTTGGATCGGCGGGAGCGCGTCTGAGAATTTGGGAGGCAAGGGGTGATATTTCTCCTGCAAAATAATGCTCAGAGGCCCGGCGAGAGTCTGTGCTATCCGTTTTCGATTTTGGATTGGCGGCAGCGAGCGCTATTGCAATTTCCTCCGCTCGTGTTGAATTTGGGGCCCGAAAAGATAGCCCATTGACATTCATTCCCCGGTGTACTAGGCAGCCGTGTAGAATCGCGCGGGCGACGGCCTTGTGATGTCTACGTAGTAGACGCCCTTTTTAGATCCTTATTGCCTCTCAAGCGCGCGAACCCATTTTTGTCGTCTGCCTTCATGTGAAACCGTGTCCATGTTACGCGGGAGCGGAGCGACCCAGAGCATGTGGCGCCACAGCACCAGGTTGTTCTCCGTCCCCTGTGGTATGCATTTGTGTTGGATGTGTAAGCGCTTTATCAGGCGGCGCCCAGGAACCGTTTGCGATAGCAGCGTATATTGCTTAACGAGGTGGGCCTCCTGCAACTCCTGATAGGAGTTTACCACTTCCTACGCCTACCACCGGGAGGTAGAGTGCTCGCTTTGTTGCCTTCCTGAAGGTGGCGTCAGTGCGCTCGTCTTGCTGTTGGTGGTGCGTAGTTACGGCACGGCGTAGAGGATACCGCTGGTCACGAAGGCATGGACAAGCCGTAGCGCGTCCCTGCCCCGCAGACCACCCCGCTTGTTGGAAACGCTGTGGATCATTCGCCCTACCTTTTAACCTACTCGCTTGAGTTTCGCGATAGTAGAGTCCGGCCTAAGTTTGTTAGTGATGAACAGACCCAGGATCCGGAGCTCTGCCACTTGTTTGATGGGACCGCCCGACAGATATATGTGTACAGACGTGTTGTGCTTGTGGTTGTGTGTTGTGCTTGTGTGTGGAAGCTCTGATTTAGCGGGAGCATATTGGAGACCGCAGTCGGCAGCATATGCATCGACTATGCAATTGGCCTGCTGAAGGCGGTTCGTCATCACACCAAGGCTCCCCTCGGAGGTCCAGATTGTAATATCGTCTGCGTAGAGCGCGTGTTTTATGCCCTCCACCTGAGCCAGTCGGCCGGGCAGGTGCACGATGGCGATGTTGAAGAGTAGGGATGATTACACCACCCCCTGTGGTGTACCTCGTGTACCCATAGAGTACGAGCCGTATTCCTAGTCCTCGATCCGGAGGAGCGCCTGACGAGGAGAGAGGAAGTCTCTGACATAAGAGAAGACCTTCGGCCCGAAGTTAGTGGTGAAGTTAGACAGTATGGTATTATGTTAAACATTGTCAAACGCCTCCTTAAGATCGATGGTGAGAATGGCCTTGTCATTTTGTTGCATGGCTGTGTGTCGTATTATGTCCCTGTGTAGTTGGAGTAGGACATCCTGTGCAGACATGTGCGGGCGGAACCCGAACATAGTGTCTGCAAAAAGGCTCTTATACTCCTTGAATGAAGACAGGTAATCCCGAACCATCGTCTCCAGGAGCTTTCCCACGCACGAGGTCAGTGAGGTGGGTCTCAACTTGTCCGTAGTCACGGCTTTACCTGCTTTGGGTATGAAGGTTACAAGCGATTTTTTCCATTCGAGAGGGAGAGGACACCCATCCCAGATCCGATTTATGTATTGTAGCAAATGGAGGAATGCAGAGTCCTAGAGGTTCGCCAACAGTTTCACTGTTATGAGACCTGGACCCAGTGCCCCACATCGGCGCATTTTAGCCAGGGTCGCCTTAAGGTGATGCAGTGCAAAAGGGGCGTCTAAATCCTGATTTGGCTTGCCGGAGTACGTGCACTCGGGCCCAACCGCGTCATTTGTATGGCAGAGATACCTGTCGCGCAAAGTGTCCGCAAGTTGCGCCGCCATACCTTGGTACCCGTGCACAGCCCGCCGGAGCCGTTTTTACGTCTCGCTTTTCGTTTGAGAAGGGTCGATGAGGCTGCGTAAGAGACGCCAAGGCTCCTTCGAGCTTATGTGACGCGCTGCCGAGTTGCAACGCTCTATCCAATTGGTGTCTGTGACCTGTGGGCCATATGCCGCAGCCTGCTTCGTAATTTGTGGAATGCGAGCTCCAAGCTTGCGATTCGTCTTTTGCTTCTTCCACAGTTTTGTTAAGCTCCGGCGCGCCTCCCAGAAATGCAGGAGGTGATTGTCCACTGCGGGGATTTCGTCGGTGGTGTGAAGTGTTTGCATGTGTTGTTTCTGTATGTTGGTGGCCTGTGTTGATCACTCCGCATAGCCGTCGGATAATTGTACGGGAGGGATATCATGAGTCCGAAATTCCTGCCAGTTGGTTATTCTGGCCTTTTCCCATTTTTTTGCGGGCTGCCTACGCCAAAAGTGTGATGCGGAGAAGGCAGTGGTCGCTGCCCAAGGTATCCCCCGTAGGTTTCCTTATAAATCAGAATATAGCTGGTAACATCGATTAATTTTATAGTATTGAAGCGAGAGAGTGGCAGCTACCGTAATTACGCTTAATAAGAGGTACAAGCTGAAGGTGATGCCAGCCTACGCGCCTGCATCAAGCCATGATGACCAGATAGTTGAAAGCTTCTATGAGGATGTGGAATCGGCAATGGCCAAAGTAAAATCACAGTACGCTGTACTGATGCGCGAGTTTAATGCGAAGATAGGTAAAACGCAGGCTGAAGACCAGGCGGTAGCTGACTATGGCATAGAATCTAGGAATACTAGGGGAGATAAATTAGTAGATTTCGCAGATAGGAATAATTTACGAAACATGAATGCCTTCTTCCGCAAACGAGCAAAGAGGAAGTTGAAGCAGAACAGCCCCACTGGTGAGACTAATAATGAAGTACACTTCATACTGTGCGCTCACCCTGCCATCGAAGAGAATGTGGAGGTCCTCGGTAAGGTCCGTTATAGTGACCACAGGAAGGTAAGGTCTCGTATTAGCTTTGATTTGAAGAGGGAACGGAGGAAACTAGTGAAGCGAAAAGGTTTAATGAGTTAGCATTATGAGGGAAGGTAGAGGAATTCACAATATCGCTGCAGAACAGATTTTGCGCTTTAAATGAAGAAGACGACCGTAGTATTGAAACAATACATTGTGCGAGTTACAGAGTGCGGCGCACAAGTAGGTGGTGGAATGGTTTGACAGGAAACCACCAAGCTATCTCAGGAGACTAAAGATCTGATTAAGAAACGCCAAAGCATGAAGACGTCTAACTCCACAGACAGAATAGAACTAGCAGAGCTATCTAAGTTAATAAATTAGCTCAAGGTAGCCAATGTAAGACTGTTTAACATGGAGGAAATGGAGCATGCTCTAAGGAACGGAGGTAGCCTAAATTCAGTGGAGAGGAAACTGGGCATATGTAAAAATCCGATGTATACGCTACAAGACAAAGAGGGCAATGTCATTAGCAATATGTATAAGACCGTTAAAGTAGCCGAAGAGCTGTACACAAATCTATATAGTAGCGAATGTGATCATCAAGTTACTGAGAGAGGCAGTCGAGCAGAAAAATGGAACATCCCGCCAGTAACGAAGGATGAAGTAAAGAAAGCCTTAGGAACAATGCAAAGGGGGAAAGCAGCTGGTGAGGATCAAGAACAATCAGATTTGTTGAAGGACAGAGGAGAGATTGTGCTAGAAAAACTAGCCACCTTGTACACGCAATGCCTTGTGACCTCGAGAGTACCAGAACCTTGAAAGAACACTAATATTATCTTAATTCATAAGAAAGCAGACGTGAGGGACTTGAAGAATTACACACCGATCTGCTTACTGTCCGTTGCCTAGAAGGTATTGACTAAGGTAATCGCTAATAGAGTAAGGACAACCTTAGACTTCAGTCAACCAAATGATCAGGCAGCCTTTCGTAAAGGATACTCGACAATAGACCACATTCACACTATCAGTCTGAATATAACCAAACCATATATACATGTATAGCCTTCATCGATTACCAGAAAGCATTTGACTGAGTGGAAACCTCAGTTGCCATGCAGGCATTGAGGAATCATGATTTGGAAGAGTGTTATGTGAAAATATTGGAAGATATTTATAACGATTGCACAGCTACTATAGCTCTCCATAAAGTCAGCAATAAAAATTCCAAAAACGGAAAGGTGTCAAGAAGGGAGACATGGTCTTGGCAATGCTATTCACCGCCTGCTTGCTGGAGGTATTCCCGGGTGCTTTGCCCCACATGTTGGAATTCAACGAGCTGCACCTCCCTTTTTAAAAAGTGCACTGAGGGACTCATTCTGATGTCTTCAAAAAAGGATTTCTTTACCTAAATGCTGGGAAGTTTTTCAATTTTTGTTTTCTGCCCCAATGCTACCCGAGCACTGCTCATTCTGTGCTCCGTGTTCGAGGTTTGTTTTCTTGCTCCCTCATGAATTATCAATGGCCGATTGCCGAGTCCTGGGCATTTAGGGCCCATAAATACAAAAGTATTGACTCGAAGACCTGCATGTTCTATTCAGGAAGCATGCTTGAATTTCTAATAGCGCCTCATGAAAACCCTATTGATCGCTCGCCTGCGCAACTGCGAAAATTGGGCTCTATTTCCTTGGCAACTAGAGCGTAGCAAGATGTGGTGGTGGGCGAGTTTTTTTGAAGACGCCAAATTGTTTTTTTGGTACACGGTGAAACCATCCAGAGCCTGGTAATTAGACCATTTTCTGTTTGTGCTACAGCGGCAGATCAGGTAATTTCAACAATAATTGCCATGTGTAATGCTTCTAGAGGAAATTAACAAGATTTTGTTCTCACAGCGCAAACATAGTCATAGAAAGAACATTTAGTGCTCATGCTCACCCTGACAGTTCTGTTTTCTTTACTGCCGTTTTTCGGGCAAAAATGAAGGTAGCAAAAGTTCTTTTCCTATATAAGCCGAAAGACAAACAAAACATTCTTAAGTGCAGGTCGCTGACGATATCATCGTTCTTAAACAACGACCCCGAAAAAAAAGCTAGATGTTAGACTTCACAGCTACTTGGAAATGCATAGTATTCTCTCACCCTACCAAGTTGTGTTGAACAAAGGGTATTCTAAAACACCCCTGTTTCGAACTTTGCACGCATAGTTAGGAATTTTACATGTTCTGGGTCCCAAGAAGCACTCATATTCATTGACTTCGCGAAAATGACTGATTCGTTAAACCACAACATGCTAAAAGAAAAATTTCTATATTCCTGGTCGACAATATGATTTTCAGACGGCTATTGCTACGTGGGATGTCAATAGGGCGCCGTACGCCAGTTTTCAACATATTGAGACGCTGCTATCTATTGGCTCTTGGATCGCATATAAAGTCGATGTTAATTGCACATAAATTTTTAAAACTGTCGCGCCGCGAATGAAGCGGGAGAAGCGGCGATGGCGTCAAGAATTTGCGGAGAATATGGAATGAGGCACGGATATGGCGCGTGACGATACCGACGTTGTGTTGCGATTGGAATACTGCAAACGATTTTTTTAACTCTTTTCATGCGTGCTTTACAACGGCTCCTATGAAGATCTGGATGCAACAATTTCTTTGGAAGTGAGTTCATCAAGCTTCTGAATGCAATAAGGTCATGACATCAATTTTTGTAGAGGTTGTGGACTTTCTGCAGCCTTGTAGTTTTTCGAGAGATAGTGCCACTCAGTATGTGACGAAGATTATTCTACAAAGCACGATTTATTTAATGTGGCACTGGGAATTTTCATCGCCTTCAGCAGAACAAAAATTTTGCACTTTCAGTTTATCATCGCGTTTATAAAATCAAGGAAATTAGCAATTCATTCCTCAGTAAAATCTTTTAGGGCTATATTTCTTCAATGTGAGCAAGAGCTACACCAGATACTCTCATCTGAAAGATCATTGCCGCGAGTGTGGGAAGGAAAATGATAAAAAACAGAAAAAGTGCTGCCCTTTGGTCACAAAAACTAAAATTTTGTTTAGACACCGGGATAAATTGACAAGGGAGATTATGGAAGCTTATTTCATACGGAAGAATGAATCACAGTGTATCAGCCAGCCTTCTTTGGCATTATTTGCCAAAGAAGTATCGTTTTTAGATAATTCGTGACTTCTTTCATTTCGGTTCTCAGGGGTGCTTTTGTTCGGAGTTCACCACGTGGCATATTGTGCGTTTGATGGTCTTGATTCCGCTAGACCAATGCTCGTTCCTCTGTTTGTGCACGTGATTGTGATGTATATATGTTTTCGTTTTTCAAAAAAAAATTCTGTTTCGAGTCGGCGCTCGTCTTTGTGTCCTGTTGCTTTGTCTGTCGTTTTGTTTCGCGCTGTTCCCTCCCACTATGTATCAGTACAAACTCGCCCAGTTATCCAGCCTTCTTAAAATGGGCACCATTACGATAAATATGAATGCGTTATTGCAGCACAGCTAATAAAAACTTCACCGTGCGATTTCCCCACTCTCTAAGAACAATAAGACGCGCCGCCCGAGTGGAGCACAACGAGTGTGCAGCCAAGATGCAGGTGTGAAAACTCCCGAAACAGAAGCACGCCACCGGCGTCCCCGAGATCTAGCTGTGCGAGCCGGTTAAGCACAGCAGTTAGCATAAAAACAAAGAAATAATGGCTGAACATCTTCAGATATTCGCAGAACTAATCCGGAATATCTTTTCTGTAATAATCTTTCAGCGAGTGGGGTAACTGCGCTGTTACTGTTTTTTTTTCTCAAAGTAACAAGGCAACCTTGGCGCCATCGTAACGCCAATCTTAAAGGAGAAAATGTGGTAAGTATTCGAAGTTGCCACTACTCTCATTATTCCAAAAGACGCCCCAAATTTTACATGTAGCCGCACCCCAGAAAACAACAATTAGAGTGCAATAGGGGGATTTAGTGAATAGATTAAGGTGGATTAGTGAAGATTAGTGGGTAAATTAGGTTGGTTTGGCAGAGATTGTTGGTAAATTAAGGTCGAAGAGTGGGTCGAGTTGGTGTTCTATTGTGTTCTAATATTGTATTCGGAAGAAAGATTCCCGAACAACGTCACGACCCTCTCGATCAGTCAGAAATTTTGTTATGGAGAAACCGGATGTTTTTTACAAACCTACAAGCTAAATTTATTTATTTATTTATTATTATTATTATTATTATTTATTTATTATCAGTACCTCAAATGCCCCAGGAATGGGGTATTACATGAGGGATGGGCTGAATGTGTCACTAATGGGAGATTGGATGGCAGCCTTGAAGTGCAGTGGATCGGAGTGGTGTACGGAGTCGATTGGCAGGCCGTTCCAGTCTCGAGCAGTTCGCACGAAGAATGAGCGAAGATGAGCTGTAGTCTGTGCAGGGGGAGGGTAAACTGCTTTGGGATGGTTGGTACGGCTTGATAAGCGATGAGCTGGCAGGATAGCTGAAACATCAAGTTGGCTGTGATAAAATTTATGAAAGAGGCAGAGCCGAAAGATGCAACGTCTGGACTCGAGATTAGTAAGATTAGCCTCAGATTTAAGTGCAGTGACGCTAGTGTGATACGAGTACTCGGAAAAAATAAATCTAGCTGCGCGATTCTGAACTAATTTCAGGGTGTTCGAAAGGTTAGATTGATGAGGGTCCCAGAATGAGCATGCATACTCCAACTTCAGCCAGAGAAATGTGAGGTATGTTAATGTTTTAATTGAAGCAGAAGCGAGTCGCAAGTTCCTACGGAGGAATCAAGAGTGCGATTGGCTTCGTTTGTTATGTTTGTTATGTGCGCTGACCAATTAAGTGTGTTAGAAAATGTGATGTCGAGATATTTATACGATCGAACAGATGCTATTTCAGATGCACTTATTTCATACTTGAAGCGTTGATAGTTTTGGCGCCGATGGAAAGAAAGCAATGACGTTTTATTAGTGTTTAAGGACGTTAACCAAGGTTGCACCAGGCTTCAACACGTTTAATGTCGTCTTCAAGTAAGCGAGAGTCAGAGGTGTTATGGATGGGGCGGTAGATTACACACTCGTCTGCAAATAGGCGGATATGAGAAGTGATATTATTAGGCAGGTCGTTAACATAGATTAGAAAAAGCAAAGGCCCAAGCACAGTGCCTTCGGGGACACCGGAAAGGACCGGGGAGCAAGATGACGAAAGTTTATTAGCATGCACAAATTGTTTCCGGTTAGTGAGAAAATTGCGTATCTAATCTAATACAAGGGGGTTAATGTGTAAGCTTGAAAGTTTAAGTAGAAGTCTTTGATAGGGAACCTTGTCGAATGCCTTTTCAAAATCCAAAAAGAGAGCGCCGACCGGAATGTTTAAATCGAGATTAGAGCTTATGTCGTTAATGAATAAAGCTAGTTGAGTATCACATGATAGCCCTTTGCGAAACCCATGGTGATTAGGATGAAAAAAGTGATAGATATCAGGAATTTTAGTATGTGAGAGTAAAGCACATGCTTCATTAGTTTTGAACAAACGCTAGTTAGTGAAATGGGACGATAACTAGAACATAAATATGGAGGACCTTTTTTCGGGACTGGAACAACCTTGCCTACTTTCCAGTCTTCCGGCACCATTCCTGATGACAATGATTGCTGGAAAATATGGCATAAAATCACACTGACAGTGTTTTTTGTATGTTTTACTACCTTGGTGTTAATGCCATCGACACCTGCAGAAGATGAAAGCCTTAATGAGTCAATGATTTTCACAATACCGGGAGGATTAAAAGTGATCTCAGGCATAACAGTGTGATCGTAATGGGGAAAATCTGGTAAATTGTTAGCAGGTTCTTGCGTGAAAACAGAACTGAATGCACGGTTTAGTTCTTCGGCTGTTTGTCTTTCAGGAATCGCGCGATTGCAGTGATCGTGTAATTGAAATGGTTGCGAGCGTTTAGGGTTTACAGCACTCCAAAGTTTTTAGGGTCATTTTTTAACATGGTTGGCAAAACTGATGAATAGAAAATACGCTTTGTTTTGTTAGCAAGTGACTCAAGCTCCTTTTAGGCAGTGTAATACTTTTTCCATGAGCATCCGTTGTTAATTCGTTTAGCAGAGCGAAAGAGTCTTTTCTTTTTGTTGTTGAGACGTGTCAGCGTGCGCTTGAACCATGGCGATGATTGTTTTTCGGTTACAGTGATAGTGGGTATGTACGTCTTTATCAGCTCATGCATTTTATCCTTGAAAAGTAACCAGTTAGTCTCAGTGGAACATTTAGAAAAGTCCCAAGAAGCCAGGCGGAAAATTCCTGAAGTGCAGTGTTGATTGCGGAATAGTTTCCTTTGTCATATAATGTTATCGTTTTCATTATTGTTGGTGTACCCGGTAGATGGCAATGAAAGGAACAGCGAACGATGGAATGGTCACTAAGACCTGGTAAATATGTGAGCGAAGAGAGCTTATCGGAGTCCGAGGTAAGGATCAGATCGAGTGTATTAGACGAATTGCTGCTATGACGTGTTGGTTGGGCGACTACTTGCGTTAGTCCAAAGGTTAGACAAGTGTTTACGAAGTCACTTTCAGTGTTATTCTTTGATAGTGTTTTGAAGAGATTAGACCAGGTAATAGCAGGAAAGTTAAAGTCTCCGAACAGTAGAATAGGTGACTGACGGTGCGTTGCAGTTACGCATTGAAGAACTGCGTGGAATTCGGCGACAAAGGAAGCGTTGGCGTCGGGGGGGGGGGGGGGGGGGGGGGGATAACAGGCGCCGATTATTATAGGCGGGTAAGAGGCATTGGAAATAAATATAATTTCTAGGGGCGATGATATTTTTAATTCGATGCATTGGAGTTTTCGGTGGGCTGCTATCAGTACGCCACCCCCGCGCTTGTCGATTCGATCCCGCCGGAAAATATTTAAATCGGAAGAAAGCGAGGAGAGTCGGTGATTGATGATGTGAGCCATGTCTCGGTAAGAACAACACGGTTAGACTCTGTTGTGTGAATTATATTGCTGAGGGGATCATGTTTAGGCAAAAGGCTTCTGATATTAGTATATATAAAGGATACGTAAGAACGGCTAGGTTTAAGACAAGTGTTTCCTACGTGCGTAAAGGGTGGGGGACGGCCATCTGATTACTGCGGTCAAAAGTATAAGTTTTCTTTCCGATGGTTAGTTTGTCGTGTCTGAGTTTGAATTTAGTTTCTTCCTGTGCCTTTGCGAATTCCACAAGGCGCTTTCTAGCGGCAAGAGTACTTGGGCAGTAGTCCTGAGATATACTGTAACTTGTACCTTTGAGTTTTTTGAAACAGGAAAGAACTTTTTCTTTTACCTTAAAATGCGCAAATTTAACAATTATTGGTCGGTTTCGGTCCGCCCCAAACTTTCGGAGCCTGTGAGCTCTTTCGATATCTAGGGGAGCAAGAGTGGTGTCTAACTGCTCGCTTCAGTGTTGGATAATAAGGGCCTCTCTCTGACTGCGCCTGTGTTTCCCGTTCGTCATCTTTATGCCCCCCCCCCCCAAAAAAAAAACAGGTTTGATCTGCGCGACCTGTCGTCCGAATCATCAAGTCTGCTTTTAATAGCAGCAATCTGCTCAGAGTTCTCTTCGGAGAGCGCCTGTACATCGTTCACTTGTTTCTTTACAGCTGTTATCGATGAATAGTCGGCTTCAATTTTTGCCAGTCGATTTTTAATTTCTTCAAATGCTTCGTCACTTTGGGAAAGCTTGAGGCGGATAGCCTTCATTTCTGTGAGAAGTGAGGCTTGGCCGGCTCGGATTTCGTCGAGTGCTTCGAAAATGCCACTTTCACCGGAACGAAGGGTGGGGGGAGCGGGGTTTAGCTCAATATCGCCTGACAAGATTAGTAACTGCTTTATGACATGGTAACAATCAGAGGCAATATGAATGCAACACATTGGGCTTGGCAGCACCAGTAAACCAGCATACCGCGTGCGTCGCGCAATAAAGCAGTATTCAGAATTTACCTGCAGCAAGAACAAGCGTCGCAGGTGAGAAGCGGTCGTCATGGTTGGGGTGCTGCCAAGCCCATAGAGCGCGGCGGTGGCTGGTGTCGCGTTTATACATCGGTCAGGTGGGGAGGAGGTTGATCGCTGGTGAATCATCATCGGAAGTAGCGGTGATAGCCTCGGGGCGTTTCCATCCGACGGTGGT
This sequence comes from Amblyomma mixtum, assembly GCF_055824585.1. Classification (NCBI taxonomy): domain Eukaryota; kingdom Metazoa; phylum Arthropoda; class Arachnida; order Ixodida; family Ixodidae; genus Amblyomma; species Amblyomma mixtum. Next base: position 164,574,622 of record NC_143013.1, read on the forward strand.
GCCGGGCACTGGCGCAACGCTGTCGCTGACGTGGGGGTGGCGGGCGTGATGAAGTGCTGCCGCACATGTTGGGCACCGCGCCGTTCCGGCGTCCAGGCCGGCATCCATGAGGGCCTTCCGGCATCTTTCCAGTCGTTGCAGTGGGCGTCGCACCTGAAAAGGCAGATGGACAGCTGCAGCAAGAACAAGCGTCGCAGGCGAGAAGCGGTCGTCGTGGTTGGGGTGCTGCCAAGCCCATCATACTATCGTTACAAGCTAAATACTATCAGATACGGTGTTTCGTTTTTTGTTTTTATTCGAGATGTTTGTCCTTAGGCATAATGAGCGAGGGAGAAAAAGCTAGAAGGACAGTAAACAAGCGTGGTTTAAAAAGTTACAAAAGTTCTCGAAAAAGCGAATATCATGTATCAACTTTCGGTATACGCGTGCAACGGCCCATTGCAGGCCTATCTTCCTTAGGTATCGTCGCCTGACGGAGGCTGTAGGGAGGTCAGCCCACACCAACAGTTTTCGTCACACTGGTCGGGAGCAGCACCACAATGGGAACACTTGTTAGTCACTTCTAAACGTTTGTCACGCTACCGATGACGCACAGGAAGAGACATAATCGCCCCTGTCCGATTCCGGCGCACATATACGTCCTCCTCCCGAGTGAGACTAAAGGGGAGAGGGTACGAACACGGAGCAATTAGAGTGCGTCTTCTCAGGAGCAAAGCCTGTTTTTCGGAAACATGGGACACGAACATATCTGGTGGAAGAGGGGAAGGCAGCACGATGTCTGAGGTGTCAAGGTGTGCAATTTTATCCCCATGATTATACTGCGGATCATGAGCATGGTCTCGAACCCAGTTGATACGCACAGGACAGGGGTAATTTGTGCAAAATTGGTGAATGAATTGTGTAATATGTGATGTGTGTCAGACAACCTTAAGCTACCTAAGGGCAGCAAGGTAGTCAGTGTGGGTGTGAACAATATCGAAATTCGGTACGAGTGGAAGGGAAACATCTCCACTGTGTATCGCTTGAAGCTCCAAGGCAAGGGAGAGAAAGTATCCGCGCTATATGTAGCGCGGGAGTTAACATGAGGATGGGAGGGATTCCAAACTGCGGTAACTCCCTGCAAAGGTGTGTGTGATGCATTGGAGTATAGTACGAACCACGAAGGTAGATGCGAGGTTGATATACGCGGCGAAGCAGAGGAGCGATTGTCTTTGTGTTGACACCATGACCATGAAGGAAGAGTTTGTAAACGATTTAGTTTAAGCGGCACCTTGTGTAGTCTGGTTGCCTCACGCTGGTAGACAATTTCACTTAACGTATTAAATTGAGCGTTCTCTTGCAGAATGGGTATTGGCGGGATGCGAGGAAGATATGTTATGGCGCGCATATCCTCACGATTGATTGATTCAAGGGAGTCCCACTGTCGACGGGTGAGGGAGAGGCAATGAAATTGAGCCTGGTACGGTATCTGCGACTTGAGGATGGAGCGCACGAGCTGAGGGGCAGTATCAAAACGCGCTCGGCCAGAGCGCATAGCTACGCGTCGAATCAGAACGAGAGCAGCGTGAGCCGATTTACTGGTCACGTTTATACACGGAGTTCCAGTCCCAGAAGTATGAAGTAGGAAACTTAGAACACGCACAATTTCTACTTGAGGAATTTGAGAATTATCTACCGTGAATGTAAGAGGGGTTGCTTACCGTAAGCGACATCTGTTTAAAATGCTAATAAAACGTGGTTTATTACACGAAAGGGTCAGATTCAAAGGGGGCAGCCGGGATGTTAAGGCATCCAGCGCTTGATGGAGCGCCCGCTGCTCCGACGGATCTGTATGACAGGACCTCGAGGTTACGTCGTCGGCATACGCAAGAGCGCGTTAATAAGTCATTTACTCTAGGGCTCGGGCAAGAGATATTAAAGTTATTAAAGTTACGTTAAATAATAAGGGGGTGAGGACGGAGCGCTGGGGTACGCCGCGGTTGGAGGTAAAGTGACCAAAACGCTCCCCACGGACTTGTACACTGAACGTTCTGTTTCTTAACAATAAGTCGAATTGTGAGGAGAAACCGATGCGGGAGACCGAGATCTTGAAGGGTGCCAAGAATTGCAGAGCGAAGGACGTTGTCATATGCCTTTGTGATGCCAGCAGCGATCACCGTGCGAACAAGATGACTATGGGAGATTAGTGATGTACGTCCGATAAATCGATAATATGGGAGATGGGGTAGGAACGCTGCACTGATGTGAGAAAAAGTGACCGGCTGCCTGTTGTGCAAATGAAACTTCGATCATATGCAGAGCCGAGTGAATCCTATCGGTATATTCAGCAACTTGAGAATTTCGTTCTATGGCTTGAAATACCCGCCAAAGCGGTCGATTACCATGTGTAGAGGAGAGGCGGGCACACCATGCAGCCCAGCGCTGTCTGCTAAGCAGCTTTGAATAGCGCCGGGCACGTGCAGTAACGCGTTGAAGAGCTGAAAGGGCTGAAGGGTGATCAGGATTACGGGAAGCCTAGTGATTCGCCCGGCGACGATGAGCCCAGAGATGAAGAAGGTGCGTGTCCGGGGTTCAAATCATCTTCATTTACAGTAGTGGAGAATGTGTGAGTCGACAAAAGAGCCAAGAGTGCAGACAGAATAGTAGATGGGTTGAAAGTGGACAACCGATTATCTGCGCGTACGGAAACACATGATGTAAAGGGCACGCTGCGCTGTATTTGCCGGAGACGCGAAGGTGTGATAGAGATTAAAATACCACTGTGATCAATGCACCAAGTGTCTGGTTAAACCGTCTAACGAGGGTTGCCGGGGCCTAAACAGCAGGACAAATCAGGGGAATACGGACGACACTGTGGGCGCGTTCAATTTTGCTGTTGATTTAGCAGTTTAAATGAATTATCTCGAAAGGTGCCATTAATGTGTGCACCCCGGCAGGAATTCAAACGGTAGCTCCACGAAGTGTGAGCGCGTTGAAGTCTCCGCCAGCCAAAATAGTGGTGGCCTAGTAGTTATTCCGTGGGAAACGAAACCAACCCAGGTTGGGAGATGCTGTTCCCGGACGGTCATAGAAAGATGGAGTATCCGCGGTGTATGTGCAGGTTTTACGAGAAGGCTAAGGAACTCTTGGCGAGTATTACACCACCGTGAAAGACATACCGGTGTACGGGGAACAGAACGATGAACATGAATTGCAGATTTGCCGGGTTGGACGGTGAAAGTGATAGAGCGGCGATGAAGGATGGAAGGAAAATGGTACGCGCCGAAACCAGAGAGTCGAGGAGGGGATGTGTGCTTTTGAAAAAGCAAGGTCCAGGTCTTGAGTTTCCGCCGCAGAGGCGGTTGTTCACTTCAGATGAATTATTAGCAAATCCTCAGCACTTGCACTTCACTACCAGAGGTGAGGTCGAAGAGCTTCAATGATCAGGGCGGTCAACTGCTTCATGCGCGCCAATATTTTATCCACTGCCGGGGTGTGCTCATTTAAAAGGACGTCGCGGCCTGTATGTGGCTCAGTGCTGTTTGGAGACGCTTTATGAGGAGGTAGCTCGTTTGTTGTGTTTCTCCGAGATGACTGCGGCCTCGGCTGTTCTCGGAGCTTTTTGAGTTCCTCTAAACGGCTACGAGCCTCTGCGATGGCATTCTCGAGAGTAGTGTCATCATCTGTGATGATGTCCGTGGCCTTATGTGTTCATGCAGGCTTGCTTTCTCGACGGTGTACAGCTTGTATGTAAGAAAGTTGTTGAGCAGGCAGGTTGAGAGTTGGGGGGTCAGGTGTAGGAAGCACGGTGAAGTCGCCTTCAACACACGCTAGAGCAGCGAAGCGATTGCTTGTGCTGATACCAATGCTCCCAGATGCCTTATTCAACTTCTTTGCCTTCTTCTTCGGACAAGCAGGAGAACGAATGTCGACACCTGGCAGTTTGCAAAGGGCGTAAAGGCCTGCTGTCTCGTCCATATCGGCCACTGCTGCACGATTGGGAGAGGTGTTTTGCATATACCCTTCTTTATGACAATGAGAACAGAAGATAGGGCGTGGACGAAAGTACCGCGGCTTGACAATCGCGGCGTAGTAGGTCATGTAGTCTGGTAGAGTATATGGGCCTTGAAGGGTGAGGAAGTACGCGCCCCTGCACCCTATAGGCCGGACTTGGAGTACTGAGCGTGTTCAACAGCTGATAATTGTTGTCACTTCCTCAGGAGGGGTACAGCTGTCCACGTGGTAGGCGACGCATCAGAGGGTGTTAAGCGCGGATGCGTAATTTATTTGTACGGGGACATGTTTACTGAGTCCACGGGATCTGCGTAACAGTGCATACTTTCTTAGCGGCCTCTGAGGATGGTAGGTTCACCGCGATAGTGTTGGAAGGGCAATGAACGACAAATTCACAGCAGTTAGACGAGCCCAGAACGTGATCAATAGCGGCTTGAACATAACGGGGCGGGATGGCAGTTATGTCAAAGTGCAATGTAGGGTTGATGGAGTCGGTAGAAGTGCACCTGAGGCGCTACTCACAAGGGGTTTCTGTTGACGTGGCCGGGGCACAGTCAGTTCAGTCAGTACCGGTATCCTTGGTAAAGAAACCACGGCTGGTTCCACAGGCGCAGTTTCTTGAGGCATCTGACGATGTGTCAAGGGCTCAGCCGGCACAGTTGACTTTAGACGGGGAGACGCAACTGCAGCCACGCGCACAGTTCATTGAGGCAGTTCGAGAGGCACGGAGGAGATTGAGCAGTCCATGTCACAAGCCGTGGAGCGCGAGGACGGGCAAGTGCGTAGCCGCGAAAGCTTGCTTTGACGTGGAAGCAGCAGAAGGCTGTGTGCCTGCCACTGATGAAGGCGAATCCATGCAGAAGGCGCGTAGCGCGGCCTCGCTGAGCAACGGCGAACTTAGGTTAGTTTGCGCCTAGTGTTGGCAGTTATGTTTTGTTACTTGAGATTTCGGCCACTTTGCTGGAAATCTGTCCAGAGGGGTGTCCTTGTACCCTGTTTGCCCAGAAGGCATTTTGTAGCTCGCGCATAATGACCGTCAACAGGAGAAACAAGAATAAAACACAGAGTTTAGAACCAACACGCGTCAGCTCAAAGGCTTATTCCTTTCCCCCTTCAGTGTTTCTGGTGCCCTGAATTCTTGCTGATACATGTCCAACGTTCTGGGCCAAAAATTTTGAAAATCGGAGATAATATACTCTAAAGGAAATCTTGGACGTTATGTTCCATTAATCTGATATCTACAGAATCTTTGTTTTAAAGTGCTTCCATCGATCACATCGAACAATTAAGACCGCCTTAGAAAACCAAATGGGAACGATTTTGTCGAAACCAAAAACGTTATTGGAGAATAAAATGTAAGAGTGCCATCGTGTAATCTGCGGATATTAATTTTTATTGTGAAATCTTACATTACATGAAAAAAATTGCGTTCATAAGCTGTTTCCCGCTTAAGAATGCTTTTGTCCAGAATGGCTCGGTATGAGGAATAAACCAGCGCAAACTAGACTGAGGACAAGGCATAGAAGAGCCACGCTCGCCACTGCTAATCCTAATTCTATAGTCGGCTCCGTGGTAGTTCAGTTGTTATAGCACTCGGCGACTGACCCGAACGACGTGGGTTCGATGCTGAGCTGAGCTACCGCATTTCGATGCAGGCCGAATGCAAGAAATCCATGTACTGTGCGATGTCAGTGCACGTTAAAGAAACCCAAGTGGTGTTGATTATCCGGATCTCTCCACAAGGCGTCCCTCATGACAAAATTCGTGGTTCGACGTTAAGCCGCATCAAACCAGAAATATTCTAACGATTCTGCGGTGTCCTTATGTCTACTTTGCGCTCGTTCTTTCAACTACAGCCTTGCACTAGCGTGCATGGCATTTCGCATTGCATAGAAGCTTTATTAATTAACAGAGGCTGAATATGATCAGTTCTACCCTTATCAACCATTTTTCATGCGACGACTCATAGCAGGCTTTGGCTATTTCTTTCTCGTTCTTAATCTGCTACGGAATTTATCGCTGCGTACACTTCACATACATCGGCTTCGTAGTGTGCCTACTTCGTATATTTACGTTCTAAGCCTGCAACATTAGCGGAGGTGCCGCATACTTTCGTATCCCATAGTGATCCTCTGCAAAATATGCGAGGCAAATAGCAGACAGAGCGGCAAAATGTTTAGAGGCGTCTAGTACGCATATATTATGAACAGCGGTGAACATTTTCTCAAACAGTTCAGCCAATGAAAGCAGTATTCAAAGCTCAGCTGTAAAGGCTCTAAAGGCTCTAAAACGTGTCGAAACAGTGAAACTTCAAGGTAAAGCATGCGAAATCTTTTTCGCGATGCTCTGTTTGGAGGCGCATGATAACTTCATCGCATGTATGTGTACATTTCCAACGCATGGGCGCATGTTTTGAAGGAGCTAAAAACCAACGCCACCAAAGGCAAAGAACACCGGGTTTTCTTTCGCAGCATCTAACAATGCACATCAATGCTTGATCGACGGCAGCGGAAATACAAACTGTATCCTGTATGAGATCACACTGACCTTCTTTGGACTTGTCTGGTGGAGCGAGACGAAGCTGCAAAATTAATCGTCCATTACGTCACAGTCTAGGATGTCAGCGCAAAAAAATTTGCGCGTTTAGCCTACAGCTCACATAGTATTCAATCGTTAAAAATTTCCGAATGATCAAACCGTGGTGCAGCTTCCCTTTAAAGGTCTCTTGCCAGAAAGCACTGAGCGAAAAACTAAGAACTGGGACAATATATATATATATATATATATATATATATATATATATATAGCGCTAAAAACTGCTACTTAACTCCGTTTTTTGGCGATTTATGTTAAGACGTGAAGCTTATATATGTGTGTTCATCCCAATAAAACTTCAGTTGAGAGTTTGCGCACGAGAGTTTTTGTCGTCCCAGTTTTTTCCCGTCTTTTCAAAAGCGCTATTATGTTTGACCATGTTAACTACTAACTAGCCCATTTTGAAACCCTCTTAATGTTTATTTCGGACAGAGCCTGTCTTTTTTCAAGACTGATGTTACTTGGTTCTTAATTCTCTTCATAAAGGGTCTTCATCTGCACAGGTGTTCGACACATGAGCCAAAACAAGCAGACGATGCAGGAGGAAGAACGGCCCAAGGAAGAGAAAATATTAACAAAAAACACAAAAGCAACAGGAGAGGGAAGGGTAATGTCGTCGCCCGCCACCGACATATGCGGGCGCTAACACAGCGGGCAGCTAGTAAAGTGTATGGCGACGAACAGTGGCCGAAGGAAAGCATACACTTGAGATGTACTGAAATGTTGTCCACGTAAACGAGTAAACAAAATACAACGAAGCAAAAGGAGGGGGGCAGGGGGACTTCCGCCATGTGCAACTCCTTTGGCAGGATGAGTCAAGGCGGGCAGAGTGGAATTCAACTAGACGCACGTCAGGTCTAGATGCGCTCACATGCACACTCTCCCGCAGAAGCAACAAACAAAAAAGCAAAAGAAAAGGCCGGAAGCGCAGGCGACTTTGGGGTAGAATCGTCGCGCGGGGCCACTATGAATGGCGGGCGTGCTTACGGTTCTTTGATTGCGCCGCTCTCGTCAAGATGGCTGAACGGGGTCAGGTAAGAGCGCGGTGTCCGATGTAGACATCGGTGTACGCGTATGGGAGAAAGCTTGCGAAGGAGGAGGAACGGCCCAGGCTTGTCAAGCCGGCACTCGAAGGTCAGTTCTGGAATGGAAAGGGGCGTATATAAAACAAAGCGCCTAAGTTCTCATTAATGTCTTGGCAACTGTTCCAAAATTATAAATAAAGTACGACTCGCGTTGCTCCCGTTCCAGGGTGTTGTTGAACCCACCCTGTAAGACTGTTAATTTAAATGCTTCAAGTGGGTGTTTTTTGTCATTAATGTGCTTTGACAAGGGGAGGTTAGGTAGAGACAGGGCATGAGCGCGGTAGTAATTAAAGTGAATTCGTAGAGGGTTCACCGTCTGCCTAATGTACTGCATACTGCACACACCGCATTCTAGGAGGTAGATAACGTTGTAGGAGTCCAAATTAAAGACGCCATTGATTTTCGATTTAAAGGCTGATGCTGTGCTTATTGCACAGCTTGTTGTTTGCATATGTTTGCAGACCTGGCATCTAGTTTTGGTGCAGGGTCGGCAACCCAACCCCAGGTGGTTAATGTGTTGTTGAGTGTACGAGAATGTTTTGAATGTTTTTCGGTCGTCTGTAGAATACGTGAGGGGGAGTAGTGAACATTTTGGCGAGGCGCTCGCTTTGTTCGAGAATGCTGAAATGTTTTTTTAAGGATTTTGTTTACGTTGGGGGGATTACTTGTGAAGGTGCGTACAAAGTTTGCGTGGTGATCTGTTTCTTCACTGCGTCGACGTCCATCTAGTATGTACTCTCGTTTGAATTTAGATACCCTTTTAATTGCATCGTGGACAATGGCGGGGGGATATCTTTGCTCGGTGAGGGCTTCTCGCATGCGATTGCAATTCCTCACGAAATCTTGGTATTGTGAACAGATTCTTTTAAATCGATGTGCCGAGAGTACGGGATGCTTGTTTTGGAATGACGAGGATGAAAACATTGAAAGTATAAGTATTGACAGTCGTTCGGTTTTCTATATACGCTGGTGTTAAGTGAGCCTTCCTTTACCGAAAATCTCGACATCTAGGAAGTTAATTGTGGTGTGGGAGTACGCATGAGTGAACGACATGCTGGCGTAGACAAGGTTGAACTTTTCAATAAAATCTAGGAGTTCCTGCTCTGTGTCAGTTCAAATTTAAAAAAAAAATGTCATCCAAATAGCGTTTGTTTAGGATGGGCTTCATGAGAGAATCTAGCAAAACTTGATTCAATACTATGCATGAAGATGAGGGCGCAGGTGGGGGCCATCCTTGTACCCATGGCTGTGCCATTAATTTTTAAGTAGTGTTGATCGTTGAATTCAAAGTTGTTGTGCTCGAGTACGATTTTTGCAAGTATTTCTAGGGGCTGGGGACTCCTTTTTCTATCTTGCTTCTACGCTTCGGTCAGAGATCTGATGCCATCGAAAAGAGGAATGTTAGTGTAGAGTGAGATTAGATCTAATGCTACCAGAAAGGCTCCTTCCGGAAGTTTAAGGTCTGCTATTTCGCGAAGGGAATGGTTTGTGTCTGGTATGTAGGATGAGTGTGTTGTTGGAAAATGCTGATTAATGGATCAATGTAACTGTAAATTGGTTCCGTAATCGTGCCAATGCCAGATACTATAGGGCGGCCAGGATTATCATTTTTGTTGATTTTCGGTAGTAAGTAGAATCGCCCTGGCGACGGGTTTGGTGCAGTGAGGGCTTTGGATAACCTTACGGCTATGTTCCCCTTTTGCGCAAGCTGATCCAGAGTCTCTGCTATACATTGTTGGTATTGTGTAGTTGGGTGTTTTTCAAGAAGTTGATAAAAGCAAGTGCTAGAGAGCTGTTTCAAGCCTTCCTCAATGTATGCTTCACTATCGATGACTACTACACCACCTCCTTTATCTGCTGGCTGTATAGTTAAATCTGTCCGTCTGCTGAGAACCTTCAATGCATCCCGTTGTTTTTTGGACAGGTTCGGTGTCCCTGGAGTGTGGCTTTTGTAAGCGCGAATTATGTCGTTCTGTACCGAATTAATACAGATGTCAAAGTGTTTGTCTCTTCCCGTGTAAGGAGTCCAGTGTTGGTTTGTAACGCAGAGTTCTCTGCTGTCCGCACTAAGTTGGGGCCTATCACAAAATTATTCTTTTAGTCGCAAAATTCGTGCGAAATTGTCAAAATCTTTTAAAACTGAGAATACATTGTATTTACTTGGGGTGGGGCAGAACGTAAGGCCTCGAGAAAGAACTGATCTCTCGTCAGTCGTTAGGGTGCTGGATGATAGGTTAATAATGCTATCCTGGAAACAAGATCCAGAGCTTGTCGCAGCGGGTTTATAATTAGTGGCTGCTCCCGTTCCAGAGCGTTCTGCTTCTGTAGTCGGTATTAATGTCGTTTGTGTCGTTGCGTTAAATTTGTTTCTGTGGCTTGCCGTAACAATGGGGTGATTATTAGTAGCTACCTCGGTTTCGGATTCTTCGCGTTCAGCTGGGTTTGTCCACGCGAGGTGTGGAATCCTGTTACTAAAGAATTTTTTGCGTTTTATCTCGCGTACCTCGCTTGTTCTCCTTTGCTCACAGAGCGTAAGTTCGGTGGTCTCAGGCGCGGTTAGGGGAATGTTTTGACGAGCAGGACTCTGTCCTTTTCGCAGAGCCCCCAAAACCCTCTCTTCGAGTGCCGGCTTGACAAGCCTGGGCGGTTCCTCCTCCTTCGCAAGCTTTCTACCAAACGCTTACACCGATGTCTGCATCGCACACCACGCTCTTACCTTCCCCCGTTCGACCATCTTGACGAGAGCGGTGCAATCAAAGAACCTTAAGCACTCCCGCTATTCATAGTGGCCCCACGCGAGAATTCTTCCCCAAAGCCGCCTCTGTTTCCGGCCTTTTCTTTTCCTTTTTATTGTTGCTGCTGCGGGTGTGTGCATGCGAGCGCATCAACACCCCGCGTTTGTCTAGTTAAATTCCACTCTGCCCGCCTTGACTCATCCTGCTAAAGGAGTTGCATATGGCGGAAGTCCCCCCCCCCCCCCCCCCCCCCGCAACTCCTTTTGCTTCGTTGCATTTTGTTTACTCGTTTAAGCGGACAACATTTTAGTGCATCTCATATCTAAGCTTTGTTTCGGCTACTGTCTGTCGCCCTACACTTTACTTGCTGCCAGCTGGGTTAGCACTCATGTTCGCCGTCCATTCTCCTATCCTGTTTTTTTTCTCTTGTCTCTTTTCATCGTCTTATCTCCTCGCGACCGCATATGTGGGTGGCGGGCGAGGACATTCACCTTCTTGCTCCTGTTCCGTTTGTGTGTTCTTGTTAATTTTTTTTTCTCTTCCTTGAGCAGTTCTTCCTCCTGCATCGTCTGCTTGTTTTGGCTCATGTGTCGAACACCTGTACAGATGAAGACCCTTTTTTAAGAAGAGAAGCACGAAATATGTAACTTCAGTCTTGAAAAAGTACAGGCTCTGTCCGAAACGTTGACTCCCAAGAAATGTTTACTTAAATTAAGCGTTTCTCAATTTCGGATATATATGTGTGTTTGTGTGTGTGTGTGTGTGTGTGTGCGTGCGTGCGTGTGTATCTGTGTGTGCGTGCGTGTGTGTGTGCGCGTGCGCGTGGGCGCGCGTGCGCGCATGTGTGCGTGCGCGCGCGTGTGTGTGCGTGCGTGTGTGCGCGTGCGGCGCGTGTGCGGCGCGTGTGCGTGCGCGTGTGTGAAGCCAACAGCCACAGAAACCAACTGACACAAGGGATTTTTAATTAATTTATTTATTTGGTGCTGTTCTATTTACAATATTCCTGAATATGTTATCGCTTAAGGCTAATTGATTAGAAAAGCAGAAGAAAAACAACCACTTGCCGCCGGTGGGATCCGAACCCACGACCTATGAATTATGCTTCTGGTGCTCTACCGCTGAGCTACGGCGACGGCTGTCAAACCTTCTGCTTTCGGTGATATTTATGTTCACAAATAGCCTAACCTTGAGAGTGTTCATCAGCGCCACCCACGTTCTTAAGCAGCCGACGTAGCATGCCCTGAGTTACCGCTGATGTGACGTAGAACGTCATCGAACGGCGACGTGGAAGCTGTGTGAGAACCCTCTTATGCTTCCTATGGCGTCAAGGCTGCCAGAACCGAGGCCCTCGCTAAGCAATTAAGCAAACAAGGGAAGGGGAATGAGGGGCTAGTTATAAATATGACAGAAGCCAACAGCCACAGAAACCAAAGGAGAGAGGGGATTATTTTTGTTCGGGCTTTAAAATAAGCCAGAACATCCAGCGTGTTCATGCGAAAACCGAAGAACACTCATTGAAAGACGGCTATTATACCATACCTCTTTTTGCATAGTATGAAAACGATCGAGTTACAGGCAAGTATTCGCATTTCCGAAAAAAAAAGATGACCACAGGAGGAAGACACCACATGGTGGAATCTCTGAAAATATATCCATAATTTATTCAATATACAACTCGCATCCCATTCACTGCTGTCAGCAAACCATTCGCAGTAAATGTATCATTCATGTTTTCTTCTTTATCTACATGGTGTGTCTTAACGAAAACAGGAAGAGGAAAGTATAGAGGGACTTCGTTAATGAGGGAGGTGGTTCCTGTGACCGGAAGCCTCTTGTGAAATAAAAAGTGTTCTGAACATCCGGCATCTGTTACGAGGACATTGTCTCGTGTCGACTTCGTTTGACTTTTTGCGCAACTTTTCTAATTCCCTGCGCGGGGCTGCTCTGGAATTTGTACAGTCCCCGTCAAAATATATATATAGCCCAGGGGGTTTGCTTGTAAACTTTTTAGTGCGGCTCCTTAGCACAGCTAGCAGTACAAAGCTTGGCAGGATTGGGGACTCGAGGCCATTTATGGTTCGAGAGATGACGGTCACTTAGGATGCATAGCTAGGCACGCTGAAGGCCCCGCAAGCAAACCCGTTGGCCTGTATACATTATTCATTATTTCTTGGTGCAGTTTCTTTTTACATAGTTCATTGCCTACATCGGAAGTTAACGCTAATCAGTAGAAAACGCATTTGTCTTTGATATTCACAGAGGTCATATAAAAGTCTTTAGGGAGAATCGAGGCTTTGTCTAGCTAATTAGGATTCAGGATTTTTCACCAGCGAACTTTTGTTCTGGTATCAAAGAAATAAACATTTGTATTGTAATCCTCGGTGATTATGAATAACGAAATGAAAAAAATGGCCTGGCTTAGCTTATGGTTATGCCTAGGATGCGAAGCATAGTAGCCAAAAAAATTAAACGTTGCTTCTTCCGGTAAGTACGCTCCTTTACAAGGCGCTGTTCCCGTTGTTCAGGAGTTTCTTCAGCACGCATTTTCCGTTTGGTAGCATTTCGCCGCTCGAACCGAGTAGACGTACTCGAAGCTTCATCCTTCACCTCGGCATCGGTTGTCGAACGCTGCCGTCTAGCTGCATACTGTGCACGTCTCTTTGCAAGCCGTACTTCTCGTTCTTCTCCCGTTCCCGTGGATCTTTGTAACTTGCGCTTTGCGGTCTGACGAGCCGCCCTCTCCCTGGCCGACATCTCGCTGCTCAACTGGCTGTTGTTGTTGTTGTGACTGAGAGAAGGATGAAAAGGAAATTGCACGGGCCTGCTACTGGCTCTAGCCAAGCCACCACCGCTGCCAACGTGCAGATAGAGGAGAGGTAAGAGATCAGAGGAAAGAGAAAAAGGCAAGAAAAGACGCGCGTCGCAGCAACAACTGCGTCCGCCGGAGCGGACGCTGCTGAAAAAATCAGATAAGCGGCCGAAGCCCCGCTCGCCGAAGCGAGATCAGATCTCTCAACTGGCTCAACGAGTGCGTCGCCTTTTATACAATTGCGTGACGTCAGTATCTCCTAGCGGTAGGAGCGGGAGTTAGGCCGCCGGCGGAGGCTGCGCGTCCGCAAGCGAGCGCACGAGGCCCCAGCTTTCACAGCTGTTTTGACGTCATATCACGTGGTGCGCCGATGAAGGTCAAGTGGTAGCTACGCGGCCGTGCGCGACGCAGCAAGGAAGAGCTCGGTTGTGCGGCTAGTATGCTTCGCATAAAAGTGTCTTTCCATGAACTGCAGCTCACATTCCAGGCAACCTGGTTGACAGGAAGTTCCCGCTGGTGACGTATTTTCATCCTCTCCCACACGGGGTCCACCGAGTCATTTTGTGCTTGCACGTCACAAATCTGATTGGGCGGCGGAAAAAGTTTAAATAACTCGGTTTCAGTAATACCTGTGTCTTTTCCTGACTGGAAAACATAAACATAAGCAGAATGAATAAGACAACAGGCTCTTACCAGGGACAGAAGTTTTCCACAGTTTCCCTTCGAGTTCGGGCACGGATGAAACTTCAACCGTACGTGTATGGCCGGCACTTGGAAGTGGTGAGTGACTGCCACTCGCTATGCTACAATACCAACTTGCGGGATCCCTCTGGTTGCCTTGCAAGTTGGAGCTTACGGAGCTTGGTATGACCATCGTGTACAGATCAGGCCGCCAGCAAAACGATGCCGACTGCTTTTGCAGGTCTCTAGTCAAGGGGACATGCCGCTCATTGCAGTAATAGACGCAGCAACTCTTTCCCAGCAGCAGCAGTATGTCCCGGCGCTGAAAACTGTCATCGATACCTAAAAGCGTGCCATAGATGTTCTCCAGCGCTTCGCATGGACGCAGGCTTTTTGTACGCGCCACGACGTGCTGTACAAAGCTAACTTTGCACTATTTATTTATTTACAGAATACTGCAGGCCCTTCTACGCCCTAGCAGGAGGGGCAATACAGTGCAAAATGAATATACAAAAATAAAACACTGAAAGAAAATTCGAAACACAAAGCAAATAATTTAGTAGGCGTCAATTTTCTATTTCTTCAATGGAGTCAATGTCACATAGTGCTGTTAAAGGTAAACCATTCCATTCAGTTACGGTGCGGGGGAAGAATGAGTATTTAAATAGGTTAGTTCTGGCGGTGAATGGAGTTAGTGAATCATAGTGGCGATGTCTTGTTGGTCGTGGAGCGGAAAATAGCTTGACGTAGGGATCCGGGCACATTGACAACTTATGTTTGAGAAGGAAAAGAAATTTTAATCTGAGAATTTTACGTCTTACCTGCAATGTTTGAATTCGGTTTGCTCGCATTATGGCAGTAGGTGAGTCGGTTCAAAGGTATTTTGAAAAGATGAATTGAATGGCCTTGCGCTGGATCATTTCAAGCGCTTGAATGTTAGTTTTAGTAAATGGGTCCCAGACAATGCAAGCGTATTCTAACTTGGGTCTGATTAATGATGAATAGGCTAGAAATTTGAAGTCCGCAGGAGCATTCTTCAGTTTGTGCTTGAGGGTACAAAGTTTACGAAACCCTGATGCACATACGTTACTTATGTGTTTGTTCCAGCTTAGATTATTAGTTATCGTCACGCCAAGATA
This sequence comes from Amblyomma mixtum, assembly GCF_055824585.1. Taxonomy (NCBI): domain Eukaryota; kingdom Metazoa; phylum Arthropoda; class Arachnida; order Ixodida; family Ixodidae; genus Amblyomma; species Amblyomma mixtum. The sequence goes on from NC_143013.1 coordinate 164,589,659, forward strand.
TTTATATTCAGTATCCTGCGAAAGTGGAAATGATGGAAGAGCGTAAGGGTATAAAAGGCTGTTTTTTTTTCTTGGTTAATCTCATAAATACGGTTTTCTGAGCATTAAGTTTCATGTCCCACTGGTTGCACCAATCCAGAATATTGTTTAGGTTTAAATTGAGTAATAGTTGGTCTTCACGACATGTAATTACATTAAACAAAACACAGTCATCTGCAAACAGCCGGATTTGAACGGGATGAGTAACTACTTTTACAATCTCATTCACATATATTAAAAATAACAGGGGCCCGAGGACACTTCCTTTGGGAACACCAGAAGAGACAGGCAGGCTGTGTCAATAATGGTCGTCAATACTAACAAACTGCTGTCGGTTAGATAAGTAAGCTGACACCCAGTTAACTATAAAGTTAGGAAGACCAACTTGTTTAAGCTTGTCAATTAATTTAGAATGGGAGACGAGGTCAAATGCTTTACTAAAATCCATGAAAATAATATCAGCCTGGCCGGCTTTATCAAGTACAGATGCGAAACTATAAACAACCGATGTTAGTTGAGTTACAGTAGAATAGCCCTTCCTAAACCCGTGTTGAACGTTAGAAAGGATATTGTTACTGTCAAGAAAACCGATGATGAACTTGGCTATTATGTGTTCTAGTAATTTGCAACATGTTGAAGTGAGAGAGATGGGACGATAATTTGATATCAGTGATGCGTCCCCTTTCTTTAGAACAGGAACAGTTTTCCACTCTGAAGGAATCACAGCTGATGACAAAGATGCGCGAAAAATAACAACCAGAAACTCGGAAAGCTTTTCGGCATACCGACGCAAGAAAGCGTTCGAAATTTTATCAGGGCCTGGCGACTCGTTAGTTTTCAGGTTTAGGAGCAATGCAACAATGCCAGGTCTTGATATCATAACAGAAGGCATAGTACAGGGCGTTTCAAAAGGACCGTGTTCACCACTTGCATTAGCAAAGAAACTGTGGAAGTAGCGGTTAAATTGCGTAACAATATCGTTTTTATCTGTGAGAGGCTTCCCGTCGTGCATTATTCGGTCAATAGGTTTTTCTTTTGACATAAGTGGTTCCAAAATTTATCAGGTGAAGTTCGAATGAAATTAGGCCGTCTGTATTCAAAGTAATGGCGTTTAGCGGTCCTCACAGCTGAATTAAGGGATAGTTGAAAAGACTGAATAATGGAACGACTGGCACCTCCACGTTTCAAACGTTTCACTTTTCTTTTCAATTGCAGGACTTCACATGTGATCCAGGGAGAGCCTTTGCGTGATTTTATTAGTTTGTTAGGGACAACGTTTTCAAGGCAGTGAGTGCATAGTGTTTTGAACTTATTCCATAGCTCATCAGCATTACTGCCTCGGAAACTGCTGAGGCAAAAATCTAAATAATCCAACACGCTCTCATCTTTCGCACGCGAGAAGTCCTTTACATAGCAGACTTTGGCCACAGGCTTTTTACAAACAATATGAACTGGGAAAGAACAATGGACCAAATCATGATCGGAAATTCCCTGCTCAATTGAAACATGGTAGTCACTAATAGATCGGCTTACACAGATAAGGTCAAGTACAGAAGAAGTACAACCATGTACACGTGTTGGCTGCCTCACTACTTGCTGCAAGTCATGTCTCAACATAATATTAAATATGTGCTCTTGATGAGCAGCATGATCGGGATCAAGAAAGGGCTTGTCCCAGTTAATTGATGGAAGGTTTAAATCACCAATTAATAAGATTCTGTCATGATGAAAATCATTCATGAAATCAGACAGTTCACGTAGAAACTGCGGGGGGGAATTGGGAGCTCTGTAAACTGAAATTACTAGAAAGGACCGTCCCCAACAAGAAAGTTTTAACGCGAGGCTTTCATGGTTTTCAATTTGAGTTAGGAAAGAAGTGTCGATGCCATGTTTTACGAGTACGGCAACACCACCTCCTCTGGTAGATCTGGTCCGACGGAACACCCGGTAAAGGGGAGGGAAAACATCTTCATCATCAATTCCTTCATGTAACCAAGTCTCTGTGATTACAACAATGTGTGGCTGATACCCTAGAATTATGGATTCAAGATGATCGCGTTCATTTGCCACGCTGCGCGCATTTATGTTTAGAAGCTTAAGTTCCTTGACAAGCGGTGATGCGAGTCACTCTTTACTCTACTCATTTGGTAACTTCATTCTGCAATTGTTGGCCTCATCCCACGGGAAAATCTGCCCGTCCATTTTTAGTTTATCATGCACCAGAATAGGCTTCTTGCCTTGATCCCTATCAATTTTTGTACTATCCCATAAAAGTTTTCTTATTCTAAGCGTGTCACGTGAATAGTCATTCTGTACCGAATATTTGGTTCCTTTAAGCTTACGGGCATTCCGCATTACTTCTTGTTTTTCATTAAAGTCCTGGAAGAACAATATGACGGGTCGCTTTTTCCCAGCTTTGCCAATACGGTGGATTCTGGCGACTGAGTTGCATGTCACACCAAGCTTCTCTTGAAAAACCTCAGAAATAACTTTCTCCCTGAGGACAGATTCTGTTTCATCGCTGTCTTCTTCTACCCCAAACACAACTAAGTTGGAACGCCTACTTCTGTCCCCCAAGTCAATAATTTTTTCGCGTAGGAAGGTGACTGTTCTTTCCAGGTTATCTACACGGGCTGATTGGTCTTTTAATAGATCGAGCTGTTGAGTGAATTCGCACAATATCTTTCCATCTTTGCGTTATGCGTCCTTAATGCTGCCATTTCGTCTGTCAATTTTTGCTGTCCCAGAATCAGTTGCTTCAACATCTCTTGCGTGCTCATACTGTCCGAGTCGGTCTCGGGGCCAGGATTAAGTTCGACGTCGCCACACAACATCAACTCGCACATTAGGTATACATCACATGCGAGACGAATGCAGTGCTCGGGGCAAGGCAGAACCAGAATACCACGGCAATCACTTGTAAATGTACAATAATAGGCACCAACCTGGGTTAGACAGAAGAAGGGTGCGTAAGGCCACATGCCGCTGCCTGGTCTGCCGAGCCCACTGAAGTGATATTCTTGCGGTCGGGTATTTAAAGGGATGTCCGGTGAGGTCACATGCTGATGCGGCGGCGCTGTAGGCGTGACGCACGTAGCCAGATTCGTGATGTCATCAGGCTCTTGATGGAAGTTGTGCTGATAGTCCGCTCCGGCATGACCAAGCAAGAAAACCTGGGTTAGACAGAAGAAGGGTGCGTAAGGCCACATGCCGCTGCCTGGTCTGCCGAGCCCACTGAAGTGAAATTCTTGCGGTCCGATATTTAAAGGGATGTCCGGTGAGGTCACATGCTGATGCGGCGGCGCTGTAGGCGTGACGCACGTAGCCAGATTCGTGATGTCATCAGGCTCTTGATGAAAGTTGTGCTGATAGTCCGCTCCGGCATGACCAAGCAGAAAAACCTAGGTTAGACAGAAGAAGGGTGCGTAAGGCCACATGCCGCTGTCTGGTCTGCCGAGTAATTCATAGGTTGTGGGTTCGGATCCCCGCGGCGGCAAGTGGTTGTTTTTTCTTCTGCTTTTCTAATCAGTTAGCTTTAACCGGTAATATATTCAGTAATATTCTAAATCGAACAACACCACAAAATAAATAAATTATTTAAAAACCCCCTATGTTCCCTGGTTTCTGTGGCTGTTGGCTTCACACACACACACACACACACACACACACACACACACACACACACACACACACACACACACACACACACACACACACACACACACACACACACACACACACACACACGCACGCACGCACGCACGCACGCACGCACACACACACACACACACACACACACACACATATATCCGAAATTAAGAAACGCTTCATTGAAGTGAACATTTCTTGCGAGTCAATGTTTCGGACAGAGCCTATCCTTTTTCAAGACTGAAGTTACATGTTTCTTGCTTCTCTTCTTAAAGGGTCTTCATCTGCAGAGGTGTTCGACACATGAGCCAAAACAAGCAGACGATGGCTCAAGGACGAGAAAAAAATACACAAATGGAACAAGAGGGGGGAGGGTCATGTCGTCACGCGCCACCCACATATGCGGTCGCGAAGAGAGAGGGCGAAAAAAAGAGACAAGAGAAAAAAAACGGGATAGGAGAATGGACGGCGAACATGAGTGCTAACACAGCTGGCAGCTAGTAAAGTGTATGGCGACAAACAGTAGCCGAAACAAAGCTTAGATTTGAGATGCACTCAGATGTTGTCCGCTTAAACGAGTAAACAAAATGCAACGAAGCAAGAGGAGGTGGGGGGGGGGGGGGACTTCCGCCACATACAACTCCTTTGGCAGGATGAGTCAAGGCGGGCAGAGTGTAATTTAACTAGACACACGTGGGGTGTTGACGCCCTCACATGCACACAGCCACAGAAGCAACAAAAAAAGGAAAAAAAACGCCGGGAACCGAGGCGACTTTGGGGAAGAATTGTCGCGTGGGGCCATTATGAATGGCGGGAGTGCTTAAGGTTCTTTGATTGCGCTGCTCTCGTCAAGATGGTCGAACGAGGGAAGGTAACAGCACGGTGTGCGATGAAGACATCGGTGTAAGCGTTTGGGAGAAAGCTTGCGAAGGAGGAGGACCGCCGAGGTTGGTCAAGCCGGCACTCGAAGAGAGGGTTTTGGGGACTCTGAGAAAAGAACATACTCGTGCTCGTGAACGCATTCCCCTAACCGCGCCTGAGACCACCGAACTTACGCTCTTTGAGCAAAGTAAAACCAGCGAGGTACGCGAGATAAAACGCAAACAAATTCATTAGGGACGGGATTCCACACCTCGCGTGTAAAAATACTGCTGCACGCGAAGAATCAGAAACGGGGGCAGCTGCTAATAATCACCCCATTGTTACGGCAAGCCCAAGCAACAAATTCAACGCAACCACACAAAACACCATTAATACCGACAACAGAAGCAGAACGCTCTGGAACTGGAGCAGCACTAATTATAAATCCGCTGCGACAAGCTCTGGCTCTGGTTTCCAGGATAACATTATTAATCTATCATCCAGCGCCCTAACGACTGACGAGAATCAGATCTTTCCCGAGGCCTTACGTTCTGCCCCACCACAAGTAAATACAATGTATTCTCAGTTTTAAAAGATTTGGACAATTTGGACAAACTGCAGTCTTACTTCCGAACAAATTTGTGAGAAATTAAGACTGCAGGTCGAATTTACGCATTCATGAGTTCAAGGAAAGAAATAAACGAGGCGGCATTAGTAGGAAAGGAAATTTTAATTTCGGTGTTGAAAAAAAAAGAGGAGAGAGACACGAGGAGGAAACAACAAGATGTAAAACAAACGGGAAAACTGAACAAAGCCCTCGCGAAAAGTACAGAGAGTAGTCAAAAAAGGCAAGGCACATTTGTCGCTTACACAAGCGTCGAGCGAGGAGGAGCGGCTGGGCGTCGGGCAGTCTTTAGGCAATCCTTGGGCGTCCCAGTTTCGACCCACCTCTGCCGGCGTTGTCCACGGCGGTCTCAACGCTGCCCTAGAAAATAGTCAGCGTCTCTGTGCTCCGGGCACGGCCCCCAGGTCAGGTAGCCCGGCTATGCAGCGGAGATCTCAGAGGCGGCCCGTGTCGAGAAGCTGTCGGCTGGGCGGGGAGAGTGGCGCCTGGGTCTGATGGCTGAGGCTCCCGACGACGGCTGTCCGGGTCTGGTCACCCGGACGTCTGCGGCTGAGGCCCAAGCCTGGGAACTTGGGGAGCCAGCAGAACACGTCCACCTCCGTCGCCGACCTCCGTCGCTCTCTTCTCCCCCGCACGTTCTATCTGCCACGTATTCCTTTGCTTTTCATCTTCGTTCGCCTCCCGTGCGTCTTCTGTCGCCGCAGTGTGGCGCTGGCTCCTTACAAATGCGTACTAGGCGCCTCAAAACATTTTGCCACTCTGTGTGCTATTTGCCTCGCATGTTTTGGAAAGGTTCACTACGGGATACGAAAGTATGCGGCACCTCCGCTAGTGTTGCAGGCTTAGAACACAAATATACGAAGTGGGCACACTACGAAGGCGATGTATGCGAAGCGTACGCAGCGATAAATTCCGTAGCGGATTTAGAACGATAGAGAAATGCCCAACGCCTGATATGAGTCGTCGCATGGAAAATGGTTGATAAGAGAAAGAACTGATCATATTCAGCCTCTGTTAATTAATAAAGCTTCTATGCAATGCGAAATGCCATGCCCGCTAGTGCAAGGGTGAAATTGAAAGAACGAGCGGAAAGAATACATAAGGACACCACAGAATCTTTAGAAGATTTCTGGTTTGATGCGGCTTGACGTCGAACCACGAATCCTGTCATGAGGGGCGCCTTGTGGAGGGCTCCGGATAATAAACACCATTCGGGGTTTTTTAACGTGCACTGACATCGCACAGTACATGGATTTCCTGCATTCGGCCTGCATCGAAATGCGGTAGCTGCGCTCAGCATTGAACGCGCGTCGTTCGGGTCACACGCCGAGTGCTATAAGGACTGCACTACCGCGGAGCCGACTATAGAATTAGGATTAGCAGTGGCGAGCGTCGCTCTTCTATGCCTTGTCCTCCGTCTTATTTTCTGTTATCATTGTCATAAAGAAGGGTATAAGCAAAATACCTCTCCAAATCTTGCAGCAGTACCCGATATGGACCAGACAGCAGGCCTTCACACCCTTTGCAAACTGCCAGGTGTCGACATTCGTTCTCCTGCTTGTCCGAAGAAGAAGGCAAAGAAGTTGAATAAGGCATCTGGGAGCATTGGTATCAGCACAAGCAATCGCTTCGCTGCTCTAGCGTGTGTTGAAGGCGGCTTCCCCAATATTCCTACACCTGACCCCCAACTCTCAACCTGCCTGCTCAACAACTTTCTTACACACAAGCTGTACACCGTCGAAGAAGCAAGCCCGCATGAACACATAAAGCCACGGACATCACAGATGATGACACTGCTCTCGAGAATGCCATCGCAGAGCCTCGTAGCCGTTTAGAGGAACTCAATAAGCTCCGAGAACAGCCGTGGCCGCAGTCATCTCGGAGAAACACAACAAACGAGCTACCTCCTCATAAAGCGTCTCCAAACAGCACTGAGCCACATACAGGCCGCGACGTCCTTTTAAATGAGCACACCCCGGCAGTGGATAAAATATTGGCGCGCATGAAGCAGTTGACCGCCCTGATCATTGAAGCTCTTCGACCTCGCCATTGATAGTGAATCATCTCTGGTAGTGAAGTGCAAGTGCTGACGATTTGCTAATAATTCATCTGAAGTGAACAACCCCCTCTGCGGCGGTAAACTCAAGACACGGACCTTGCTTCTTCAAGAGGACAAATCCCCTCCTCGTCTCTCTGGTTTCTGCGCTTACCATTTTCCTTCCATCCTTCATCCCCGCTCTGTCGCTTTCACCGTCCAACCCGGTAAATCTGCAATTTATGTTCATCGTTCTGTTCCCCGTACACCGGTAGGTCTCTCACGGTGGTGTAACACTCGCCAAGAGGTCCTTAGCCTTCTCGTAAAACCTGCCCATACACCACGGATCTTTCTATGGCCGTCCGGGAACGGCATCTCCCAACCTAGGTTGGATTCGTTTCCCACGCAATAACTACTAGGGCACCCCTATTTTGGATGGCGGAGACTTCAACGCGCTCACACTTCGTGGGGCTACCGTTGGGATTCCTGCCGGGGTGCACACATTAACGGCACCTTTCGAGATACTTCATTTAAACTTCTAAATAAACAGCAAAATTGAAGGCGCCCACAGTGTCGTCCGTATTCCCCGGATTTGTCCTGCTGTTTAGGCCCCGGCAACCCTCGTTAGACGGTTTAACCAGACATTTGGTGCAGTTATCACAGTGGTAATTTAATCTATATCACACCTTCGCGTCTCCGGCAAATACAGCGCAGAGTGCCCTTTACTTCATATGTTTCCGTACGCGCAGATAATCGGCTTTCTACTTTCAACCCATCTACTATTCTGTCTGCACTGTCGGCTCTTTTGTCGACTCACACATTCTCCACTACTGTAAATGAAGATGATCTGAACCCCGGACATGCAGCTTCCTCATCTCTGGGCTTTTGGTCGCCGGGCGAATATTTACGCTTCTCGTAATCCTGACCACCCTTCAGCCCTTCCAGCTCTTCAGCGGGTTACTGCACGTGCCCCGCGCTATTCAAAGCTGCTTAGCAGACAACGCTGGGGTGCATGGTGTGCCCGCCTCTCCTCTACAGAGGGTAATCGACCGCTTTGGCGGGTATTTCAAGCCATGGAACGAACTTTTCAAGTAGTTGAAAATACCGAAAGGATTCTCTCGGCTCTGCATGTGATTGAAGCTTCATTTGCACAACAGGCAGCCGGTCACTTTTTCTGACATGATGGCAGCGTTCCTACCCCATCTCCCATATTATCGCTTTATGGGACGTACTAATCATTCTGCCACAGTCATCTTGTTCACACGGTGATCGCTGCTGACATCACCAAGCCATATGACAACGTTCTTCGCTCTGCAATTCTTGGCACCCTTCAAGATTTCGGTCTCCCGCACCGGTTTCTCCTCTCAATTCGTCTCATCGTTAACAAACAAAACGTTCCGTGTACAAGTCCGTGGAGAGCGTTTTGGTCACTTTACCTCCAACCGCGGCGTACCACAGGTCTCCGTCCTCGCCCCCTTATTATTTAACGCACCTTAAATATCTCTTGACCCAGCCCTAGAGAAAATGTCTTCTGAACGCGCCCTTGCGTATGCCGACGACGTAACCTCGTGGTCCTGTCATCCAGATCCGTCTGTGCAACAGCCGGCGCTCCATCAAGCTCTGGATGACTTAACATCCCGACTGCCCCCTTTGAATCTGACCGTTTCGTGTAATAAACCACGTTTTATTCCCGTTTTAAACAGATGTCGCTTACGGAAAGTAACCGTCTTACATTCACGGTAGATAATTCTCAAATTCCTAAAGTAGAAAGTGTGCGTGTTCTAGGTATTCTAGTCCATACTTGTGGGACTGGAACTCCGTGCCTAAACGTGACCAGTAAATCGGCTGACGCTGCTCTCGTTCTGATTCGACGCGTAGCTATGCGCTCTGGCCGAGCGCGTTTTGATACTGCCCCTCAGCTCGTGCGCTCCATCCTCAAGTCGCGGATACCGTACCAGGCTCAATTTCATCGCCACACCCTCACCCGTCGACAGTGCGACTGCCTTGAATCAATCAATCGGGAGGATATGCGCGCCATAACTTATCTTCCTCGCATCCCACCAATACCCATTCTGCAAGTGTACGCTCAATTTAATACATTAAGTGAAATCATCTACCAGCGTGAGGCAAGCAGACCACACAAGATGCCGCTTCAACTTCATCGTTTACAGACTCTTCCTTCATGGGCATAGTGTCAACTCAAAGACAATCGCTCCTCTGCTTCGCCGCGTATATGAACCTCGCATCTACCTTCGCGGTTCATACTATACGCCGATGCGTCACACGCACATTTGCAGGGTGTTACCGCGGTTTAGTATCCCTCCCATCCTCATGTTCACTCCCGCGCTACATATAGCGCGGATACTTTCTCTCCCCTTGCCTTGGAGCCTCAAGCGATACACAGTGCAAATGTTTCCCTTCCACTCGTGCTCAATTTCGATATTGTTCACATCCACACTTACTACATCGCCGCCCTTAGGTAGTTTAAGGCTGTCTGACACACATCCCACATTACACAATTCATTCACCAATTTTGCCCAGATTACCCCCGTCCTGTGCGTATCAACTGGGTTCGCGCCCATGCTCACGATCCGCAGAATACTCATGGGGATAAATTTCCACACCTTGACACCTCAGACATCCTGCTGTCTTCCCCTCTTCCACCAGATATGTTCATGTCCCATGTTTCCGAAAAGCATGCTTTGCGTCTGCGAAGACGTACTCTAATTGCTCCGTGTTCGTACCCTCTCCCCTTTAGTCTCACTCGGAAGGAGGACGTAATGTGCGCCGGAATCGGACAGGAGCGGCTATGTCTCTTCCTGTGCGTCATCGGTGGCGTGACAAACGTTTAGAAGTGACTAAGAAGTATTCCCTTTGTGGTGCCGCGCCCGACCATTGTGACGAAAACTGTTAGTGTGAGCTGACCTCCCTACAGCCTCCGTCAGGCGACGATTCCGAAGGAAGATAGGCCTGCAATGGGACGTTGCACGCGAATACCGCAAGTTGACACATGATATTCGCTTTTTCGAGAACTTTTGTAATTTTTAAACGAGACTCGTTAACTCGCCTTCTAACTTTCTCTCCCTCGCTCATTATGCCTAAGGACCAACATCTTGAATAAAAACCAAAAAAAGAAACACTGTAGCTGATCGTTTTCTTTTTCTCTTTTAAAACGATAGTATTTAGCTTGTAGGTTTGTAAAAAAACATCCAGTTTCTCCATAACAAAATTTCTGACTGATCGAGACGGTCGTGACCTTGTTCGGGAACCTTTCTTCAGGATACAATATTAGAACACAGTAGAACACTAACTCGCCCACTCCTCGACCTTAATTTACCAACAATCTCTGTAAACCAACATAATTTACCCAGTAATCTTCACCAATCCAGCTTAATCTATTCACTAAATTCCACTATTGCACTCTAATTGTTTTTTCTGGGGTGCGGCTACATCCAAAATTTGGGGTGTCCTTTGTAATAATGAGAGTAGTGGCAACTTCGAAATCTCATCACATTTTCTCCTTTAAGATTGTCGTTACGATGGCGCCAAGGTTGCCCTGTTACTTTGAAAAAAAAAAACACTAACAGCGCAGTTACCCCACTCGCTAAAAGATTATTACCGAAAAGATATTCCGGATTATTTGTGCGAATTTCTGAACATGTTCAGCCATTATTTCTTTGTTGATATGCTAACGGCTGTGCTGAACCGGCTCGCACAGCTAGATCTCGGTGACGCCGGCGCCGCGTTTTTTTTTTATTGGGGTTTAACGTCCCGAAGCAACTCAGGCTATGAGGGACGCCGTAGTGAAAGGCTCCGGAAATTTCGACTACCTGCGGTTCTTTAACGTGCACTGACATCGCACAGCACACGGGCCTCTAGAATTTCGCCTTCATCGAAATTCAGCCGCCGCGGCCGGTATCGAACCCGCGTCTTTCGGGTCAGCAACCGAGCGCCGTCACCACTGAGCCACCGCGGCGGTGCCGCGTTTGTGTTTCGGGAGTTTTCACACCTGCATCTTGGCTGCACCCTCGCTGCGCTCCACTCGGGCGGCGCGTCTTATTGCGCTTAGAAAGTGGGGTAATCGCACGGTGAAGTTTTATTAGCTGTGCTGCAATAACGCATTTTTATTTATTGTAATGGTGTCCATTTTAGCACTGAATTCATCCTTTCGTTCACTACATTCTGCTGTTTTCTTATCAAACGAGCACAGAGCCTCCGAAATATATCTTAAGGCGTCTCAGGACTTCTTGCGATTGCGTGCAGCATCTGCTGATAACGGAGGCTGCATGGTACGCTAGTCACGGCCAGCTCGCACGAATCGGGCATCCAATCGCGAAAAAAGCTGCGCATGGGCAAGTGATCGAGGGTGCGCGTCTCACTCCGAGGCCATCAGTAACATAGCGCTAAAAAAGTGCAGGAAGTGGTGGGTGATCGGTTGGGGCTACACCAAAGGCGAGCCAGGGGTACGATACTGCGGTTAGTTTCGGTTTCAGCTAGACCTGACGTTTCAGGATAATATTAAATCGAGTGCATGCAGGATGCCACATATATCCTGCGACGATGGGAGGAAGAAGAGGAAGAAGCCGTTCTGTGCGGCTGTGCTTCAACATGTTTCTTGCTGGAAACAACGCATCGGCCGTTGGCCGAGGTCTACCGACGACTCAGGACACTATGGACTCGTACAAAGTTGTACTTCCCCGCTTTCCTACCGGTAATGTTGTCCTTAATACCGTTTTCCTGCATGCTGACCTTAAGGGTCGCCCGTACCGAGCACCTGACTTCCGTGACGCACTCGCACAGATATTGGATCTCCGGGAAATTTTGTGCTTTGGTCAATACCAAATGAGCCACGTGTGGATGGTTACCTGCGAGAGTAGTTCTTCCAAACAGAAGCTTGTTAACAAAGCGGAGTTTCCTGTCAAAGGACTGCGGTGCATGGTGTTTGACCCGGATACTAAGAACGTCAAGGTTAAGCTCCTTTGGCTTCCCCGCTGTATGGAACACCGGAGGATTGTGGAAGCATTAGAGCCTTATGGCACGATTCAGTCTGTGGAACGTGAACAGTGGCGGTGCCCAGGGATGGAGCATATGGAAACGGCGAACCGTGAAATCTCCCTCACACTCAAGGATGGAGTGTCAGCAAGCACAATCCCGCACACACTTAATGTTTATGGAGTGCAGGCATTAGTCCTTATCCCGGGGAGACCGCCACTGTGCCTCCGATGCAGCCGGGTTGGACATGTACGGCGCCAGTGTCGCACGCCTCGATGCACCCAGTGCCGACGCTTTGGCCATACTGCGGAGAACTGTGTCTTGAGTTACGCTGACAGGCTGCGTCAAGGCCAGTGGTCATGGGACGATGACGTGGCATCAGAACATATCATGGATGTGTCTGAGGTTGTCGACGCGACCGGAGAACTAAGTCGTGAGCATCGAATAGATGGGGAACAGAAGACTTCGACACCTCAAATCAACACGGAATCTAAAGCGACTGGCCATCTAGCATCCGCGCCTCCAGAACGAAAACCGCCGGACCCGGGCACCCCGTGAGTGCTACAGAGACTGCTGTGCTTGCTGCACAGGAACACCTCGTCGCCACAGGTCAACGTCCGGATATGCCTCATGCGGAGTCAGTCGATGCGATACAGCCATTGAATGCTCGCCGATCCTCCTCTGCTGCTGATTCTGCTTCGTCGTTGGAGGGTAACTGTGAGCCGTGTGTGGCGTCGATCTCTGACGTGTCCGGTTCTCTGTTGGCTGTCAGTGTGGCAGCGAGTGATGTGCTCACCTCGGGTTCGTGGGCCGAGGCCTTGGCTGTCTCAGAGGAAGACATGGACAGCACCGCACCTTTGAAACGTCCAGCAGATGCTGACGAGGTGTGTATTGATGGCGCTGACCACAAGGCACAATGTGTAGAGGCCACGGGAAGGGTGGCGTTAAAGAGGAGGGTGATGTCTGCCCGAGAGGCCGCCAATTTGGAGGCGGGCCATCCCATTCCAGGGGATGGCGTTTGTTAAGACTGGCATCAAAAATGGCGATCGTCGCAGCATATCAAGTCGCTACCCTTAACGTTAGGAGTATGCGTAATCGTAGGAGGCAACAGCAGGTACGGCATCTCTTAAAGAAATGGAGTGTGTGTGTAGCCGCTATCCAGGAAACAAAGTTGTCCTCTGATGAAGAGACAGCAGCTGCTCTCGAGCCTTTTTTGTCGGAATACAACATTATTGTTAGCCACGCGAGAGGCTTATCCGGAGGTTGTACGCTATCCCTGGCGAACACGCTAGAGATGACAGCCATGTCTTATTGCATAGATCACGAGGGGCGACTTATATGCTGTGATCTCACAATTTCAGGTGTACAGTGGCGGATTATTTGTGTTTACGCCCCCACAAAGCAGCGCGATAGAAGGCTTTTCTTTCTGTCATTAGTTGAACATTTGTGCACGGACCGCAAAATTATATTGTTGAGAGATTTTAATTGCGTTTGTAGGGATGAGGACCGATCAGTGGTATGTAAGAGATGCGACCCTAGTGCTGCATTACTTACCGACTTGGTTTCTGAATATAGTCTTGTGGATGTGGGACAGGAAAAAGGCGACAGTATGCATTTCACTCATTTTAAGTTTTCCTCTAATGCTCGCGTTGACAGAATTTACGTTTCTGTAGACGCGTTAGCAAGTGTGTTTGGTTACTGGGTGCGGCCCATCTTCTTCAGTGACCACTGTATGGTGTCTCTTCAGATAGGGAGGTGCACTCGGCATGTACTTCACCCTCGATGGGAGTTGTGGAAGATGAATAACTGTCTGCTCTCAGACGAAATCTTTCAGCGTGCTCTACCTACACTCTAAGAACTGCTACTCCTCCATTAAGAGTAAAAGAGCCTCGCTACTCCTGCAGGTCTCAATCTACTCTCTCTACAAACGAGAAAGAGTGAAAGGTCCTGTTCACTCCTCTTGACAAAAGAGTAAAATGGCATTTCCACTCCTGCGTACTTCAAGGGAGTTCAGTGCTTGTTTTACTCCTCCGCCCTTACGGCCATACATTCGTAAGGGCGCGCTAGCTTCTCGGGGCCGGCCTGCCAGCCTGGATGCCGGCGTCAGAAAAATGCACTATTGTTTGTTCACGACCAAAGCTCTGGGATAGAGTATCATTAGCCAATGTCGAGTTGTTGGTAGAAGCGATAACAGCCATACAAATTTCCTCCCATAGCCGCTTTGCTGCTGCTCTGGAGTTCGCCTGGCCTCTGCTATAGCTCCGCTCCTGAAGGGGTCGCGGAAACCGAGCATATATTTATTTCCCTATGACGCCGGGTTCAGAGTAAAACGGTGCCGAGGGTAGCACCTAAGTGCTGGCCAGTTTCGAAGCGCATTCAGCTACAGCATCTATGTGAAATCGGCTAGGTTTAGCGACGACAAGGGCAGCCAGCGAGCAGCGCACAGTTCGTCGCCCGGCGCGACCGCGGGCGGCGTCGTTGCCGAAAGCTCGGCTCGCTCAATGATTCGCTCCGTAGCTTGCGAATCGCGCACGCAAGGCTGGAAAATCGAGCAGCGACTGGCCTGCGATTGAGCGAGCCTTTATGCCCACGTTTGCAGCACAGGTGAACAAATTTAGCACACATGTATGCATGGAATATCGGCTGCGTTGCGGCGATTCTTAAGCTCGTCCTCGACGCCATCATCACCGTTCGGGTCGACCCGAGCATATCTTTATTTCACTACGAGACATAGTTCACAATAAAACGTACTTACAATGCAAAGAGTAGCACCTCAGCGCTAGCCAGTTTCGAAGCGCTCTCAGCTCTGGCATCGAAGTGAAACCTCCTAGGCTTAGCTACGAATACGGCAGCCAGGGAGCAGGCCGAAGCTCGTCGCGCGGCGCGCTCGCGAGCAGCGTCATTGCTGAAAGCTCGGCTCGCTCACAGATTGCCTCAGAAACTTGCGAATTGTACTCGCAAGGCTGGTAAATCGAGCAGCTAGCGGCTGGCCTGCGACTGAGCGCACGTTCGCAGTACAGGTGAACAACAATTAGCGCACGAATGCTTGGGATACCGGCTGCGTTGCGGCCACGTTAAGGCGATTCTTAAGCTCGTCCTCGACGCCATCGTCACTGTACGTGACACACAGGCTGAGAACTTGAATTCGAGTACGTGCTAAAGTAAGCTGCTCGTATTTCTCGGAACAATCTGAACTCGAAAAGACAGTTGCTTCTGTCGGCTTCCATGCATGTGGGCTCTTGCTAGTGAAAGTACACTCGAACAGGATGCGGCGAGTGCGGGCCGCTGTTGCATATAAGCTAAAGTGTGAAGCAAGTATCGTCGTAGTTCCGTAACGCAGTTGATATCACAGTAATCCGCTTGTACGGGTCACATTTAAGCTCTGTTTCATGTAGATCTCCGTCGAGCATGCCAGTGTCGCGTTGAGTAATGCATCGCAGCAGCTCTTTGTCCTACCGCTCGCGTCGAACATATCCTTGATATGGACCAGTTTGCGATACGGTGCGTTTCTTTGCGTTTTTTGTCGCATTTAAGGGATTTTCGCTGCCGTCAATCGAAATTGCATTCCGTCAACAGCGTCGTCTGCGCCGTCGTCTGCTAGGATACCCGGGGATGGGATCACAGGATCGCAGCTTCTACAAACGACATGTCAGCAAAAGTATCTAAAAGCGCTTTGGTATTCGCATTTAATAAAGAAATAAAATGAAAAAATATAATTTGTTTTTGTTGCGAACACAATTCAAATATTAGTAATAAAAAAAGCGCATTTGTAGGTTTTTTCAACGAAGCAAAACTGCAGCCGTCGTCACGTTTTGTGTTATTTGGGTTTTCGTAGCATTGTTTGAGTGCTCGTGCGGTGGACGTGTATGAAGAACACAAGTGTGTTTTGGAAACCAACGACGAGAATTACGCCCTGTCAACACTGGTGATTTTGAACGGGTAAAGCCGTGAAGAAAGGTAGCGCTACGACTTCTTGTCATCTGGAGCGGCAACGAAGAAGAATGTGCGGTTTTGCTAAGCCTTGATGAGCCGTCTGAACGGTGAGTCCCGTGTACGTTTCTTTACTTCTGATCTCTATTCGCACGCGTTATTAGTGTGCGCCTATATAGGGATGGCAGTGCAGGCAGT
Source organism: Amblyomma mixtum (assembly GCF_055824585.1). Lineage (NCBI taxonomy): Eukaryota > Metazoa > Arthropoda > Arachnida > Ixodida > Ixodidae > Amblyomma > Amblyomma mixtum. Next base: position 164,605,987 of record NC_143013.1, read on the forward strand.
CTGCGTGCGGTTGCCTCAGCTATAATGCGTTTCCGTTCGCCCGCGGCCCGCGCACTACGTATTCAGGCGCGCTGTCGGCCGCGGCCACCAGTTATCACAACAGAGTTATGCGGTCGCTTGCTAGCGCTGCGAAAAACAACAGACAATGTTTACTACTCCAATAGCATAGATTTGTGCTACGTAGGAGAGGATGATGAGCGTGCAGTGCCACGTTAGAGAGCGCTCTTGCTAGGCCAGCTGCGGACAGACAAGGGAACTGACAACGGTCGAGTTGCCTCGCGGCTGGTGACCGTCGGATTGATTTGTGCTACTTAGAAGATGACGATGAGCGGCAGTGCCGCGCGACAGAGCACTCGCGCTAGGCCAGCTGCCAACAGACAGTGCTCAGTGTGTGTACTCGTCGGATTAGTGCTTACGCCTTAATATTTGTCATACAATGTTTTCGGGGACAATGATCGCGTGTAAAAGGCTGGGGCATATCCCTTGCCTAGTCATTTGTAAATTTTTATCTGTGCTTCCCCATGGAACAGAATTTGACACAGTATTATGTCAAAGTTAGATCGTTCTTGCGTCTGCCCTGAGGTGTAGGTGTCGATGCTTCCTCGCCTTCAGATTTTGAGAACTGTTTGGGATGCAACTGCGCACTTATTTAGGATTTCAAGCTTCTTGCTATATCCCTCGTTTGTGCGGCCCGCTTTCAAGTCGTTCGCTATATCGGTGATGGTTTGTTATTGATTTTCACTTTCTCTTATTTATTCTTGGTTGACTGCCACCAGCTGTGCTGCCGGCGATTCTCCGCGCTCGGAACTATTCCCAGGCACGAGACCCTACCCACAGACCTCCCTGCACCACACTCACCAGTTTTCTTCGGTATTTTTTTCCCTTGCTCTTACTTGCATTGCCACTAGGCAGTTTTTATTTCTGTGCAGATTTGTTAAATGCAATACCAATTTTCGTTTCATGCTGTGATGTGAGATATCGTGCTTCTTGCTAATGAATGCATGCCTTTTCCATCCTCTCGTCATTTGTGCAAAGCAGACGGGTCTACTGGTCGCTACGTTCAATTTAAAAATACCTTCGGCGCTGCTCCAAAGCACCCTAGTACTAATAATTAAATCCTGTGCATGCTATATTCGAATAGTTACGCTCTTTTCATCATGCATAAAAATAGTGGTATTCCAGCCTGCTCATCTTTCTATGCGGTTGTGACAGTCATGTAAATCTACTGAAAAAATGTATATCGGTGCATCACATACAATCTGTTCATTTCTTTTGTCATGGGCCATCTCATTGCTTTTTGTGTTCCTATGTGAATACCTTATTCTAATTTATGAAGCAGTAGACAATTTCTTCTCTTGTCATTCATGACATTGTTAAGGCCACTGACAACAGTTGCTCTGACATATTTATTTGCAGTTGCCAGCTGCCAGTATCTACTGGGCCATTCGTGCTTCCAGCTTTTGGCTGTGCTATCTCTCCTCAGCTGTTTGTGGTAGGTATTGTTTTCCAGTGATGCATACCTTACCTGCCTATTTAGAAAAATTTCGTAGACATAGACTCACAGCCGGGTTTAGAAATGCATGCAGAGCTCTACGTGCACTTAGCAGCAGTACCTCCCTGTATAATCACATGAATCTGATCCTGAATTACATGAATGTAATTACATGATCTGTATGAAATAGTTGCTCATGAAGCTTTTGACTGCTGCTGTTAACATAATGGAATTTACACTGCTTCAGGTGGAGTGACTATTTCACACATGTTGCCTCTTATGCATATGTGCCCTCTGAAAGGGCGAACATATTCCTTTATCCCTTTAAAAAACATTGTGTTCTATCATGATGCTTTACCGGTATTTCTGGTGTATAGACCAAAATGTCACTCAGTATTGTAACATGAAGCGGGAACTCAGTTTGTCCAATGTTTTAGAGGTAACATGAAGCGGGAACTGAGTTTGTCCAGTGTTTTAGGGGTCCTAAAACATTGGACCAACACAGTTCCCACTCGAGTTATTGATCACTTCGCTCTCGCCCTACCATAAGCTTGCCGTCCAGGTTGGACAAATTGATAGAGCGACTGCTCCAGTGAAGTGGTGGTTCTGAGTTCGAACACCGGACCAGGACGAATCTTTCTTTAACTACGAAGTTTCTGTGAAAGCTGTATAGCTTTCCTTTGTAGCCGTTTGGCTGTGCTCGAGTGGATGTCAATGAGTAATTACTCCTTATTACAGATCTTTTGTCAACGCCAAACTGATTCAGTAGCAACAAATAGTAGAAGGGTAAAAGCATGCTGCTCCCAAAAATTCGTTAAGCATGTTATAAAATGTATGCTGTATTGTTTTAACTGCTGCAAAGAAATAACGGTGATGTCAGATGCCCAGCCCCTATTAGGTAAACATAGCTCGCAACTAACACAGTGGATAGAAAAGAAATATGGACTTCAGCCCTCACGACGACCCTCACCCCAGTAAAACAAAAAGTGCCGGTGTTGCCATACTTGAGAGCTTTGCTCTTTAAAATTGCAGTAGACTGCTACTCAAAGTTGACAAAAAAATGCGTCTCGTTTTCTGCATGTGCATTCCACAGTGCTGGTGCCATTTTCACTGGCCATTGACATTCAGTCGCATGATGTGCACCCCGCTCCTCGAGTTGATTTTGTTTGTCTTGTGAACCTGCCGTCAAAATCAGTGCAGGATAATGCTTCCCCAGTTGATCTGCAGTTAACCTTGTCCTTTGCCAGCTGCTGTCACCCTTTCTCCACAGAGAAGGGCGGTGGGAGTCCAAGCCAGGTGGAGTTGAAATATTTGACTAGTAGTGGACAGGGATCCTGCGGTTTGTTGAGGACACAGGCAAATTGGAGACTTATGGAAGAATTTTTTTACCAGCCAAAAAAGACGCATGCACAAGAGAGAACCGCACAGGACAAGGGCTGGTAAAAGCCGTAGTCCTCTGTGGTTCTCTCTTGTGTATGCGTGTTCCTTGGCGGGTAAAAAAATTCCTCCGTAAGTCTCCAATTTGCCGGTGTCCTCCACAGATTGGAGGATCCCTGTCTGTTACTAGTCAAATTTCACTACTCCACCTGGATTGGACTCCCACTGCCCTTCTCAAACTTTTGAAATCCTGTTGCCCTAGCAGATCATCAGCTGTCGGTTGTATTACTTTCGCTTCAGTGAAATTTGACGTGTAGCGGACAGGGATCCTAGAATTTGTGGAGTACACAGGCAAACTGGAGACTTATAGAATTTTTTTACCAGCCAAGGAAGACACATACACAAGATTCGTTGTCTGTGTTTCACAACTGAAAGTTCTAAATACGTGCAAAAGTGTATCGTGCATTCGCACGTATTTTGAAAACTCAATTTTTGCAGCGTTAGGTTTTCGGAATTGGAGCTGTAGCATTGCCGCCAAAGAATCCCGCTCGTTAACAAAGCGCACACTTATTTGCCAGGTACATATTCCGTATACCGCAACCAGTACACGTCACTGTTAGGAAGGTTCTGTCGCGAAATTTCTGATTGTGCAAGGTAGCTTTTCTTTTAAATTCAAGCGCTCTCTATTTGCTTTTTCCTGTGCATATTCATCGGTCGTTTCAATTCGGAAGCATTGGTGCTGCAAGACGTGCATACGGAAGCTACATTTGTGCACAAAGCTCCTGAATTTTTGAAAGCGCAGCTCTGACAGTTCTCGTTGTCATAAATAAGTACAAAGCAGCCTAATCTTTTTGGACACACCATTTCATGCTCTTAGCTGTTTCTGAGAAACAGGCTGCCTTTTTTTCTGTTTTTGGTGTGAAACATTCCTGACAACTTCTTTCTTTCTCCATGTACAGATAGTCTATGCATACACGGGCAGCTTGATTGCAATATTTAGGGCAATATTTATAACAGGTGCAGTGAGCCTTGGTGCATGTGGACAGAAATTAAGCTAGGGTGGGGTGGGGTATTTTCGCACAGGGTAATGTTATGCGGAGGGTCTGGCGTATTGAAACCGAGTCTTTCTGAGCTCTTATTAGACGTCCCAGCACCAGGACAGTAGTTGAGGCTTTTCTTCTTTGTTGTCTAGTCAATGGTTTCCATCACATAAAATAGCCTTAATTCTAGCTATCCCGTGGCCGTCTACAGAACGATGCAGATATACTGAAGTGATCAGTGTTGCATAAAAGTAGTGAGAACATTGCAAATGCAAGACAACTTCATTGGTTTGCAGTGCACTAACGTGGCAGTCAGAGAATTACACATTACATTTGCAAATCTAAATTGTGCATAATAGTATGGACTGGCACGTAATGTGCGAAGTAATCACAGTTATCTCGTTCATGCCAAATGCTAGTGTCAAACATTGTCAGTATTGCATATTTATAAAGAGCAGACATGCTGCGCCTAACTTGTCGTTGGATAGATTTTATTACTATGAAAGCAAAAAGTTTACACATGGCTGTCGTGTTCTTGCGTGGGAAGTAGTATTACCTTAAATGAGTATAAACACCAAATTTTTGGTTATGTGTGTTCTTTGCAGCGACGTGCTGGGCATTCGTATACATAGAATTGTTGCATAGTATTCGTCTCCAATCGCTAAATAATTACAACCAGATTTCTTTTCTTCCCTGTTTCAATAGCATAGCAATTGCTATGACATCAATGTTCAGTATAGGTTATGGAAGGCACAAAAAAGCTACGATATCGCTACTTCATCGTTTTAATTAGTTACAATGCTAAAGCCAGCCTGCCTCAAGAGTCTGAATCACAATGAATGACGAAGCCGCAATTATATTGCAGTTTTCCTCATGCCTCCCCTGGCTTATACTGACCTTTGATGCCATTGCCACTGCTCAGTTTTTAAAAGTGAAGCAGGAGAGAGAAGATATTTAATTACAAATTATTTAGCAGTCATAGGCGAATACTGTGTGGTTATCCGTGCATAGTAATGCCTTATGCATCATTAAAAACAAAAAAAAATGTGCAACTGAAATTTGCTCGGCTGCTGACCCAAAAGACGCGGGTTTGATCCCGGCCGCGGCGGCTGGAATTTCTTTGGAGGAGAAATTCTAGAGGCCCGTGTACTGTGCGATGTCAGTGCACGTTAAAGAACCCCAGGTGGTCGAAATTTCCAGAGCCCTTCACTACGGCGTCTCTCATAGCCTGGGTCGCTTTGGGATGTTAAACCCCTATAAACCAACCCAAACCAAACTGAAATTTGTTGTCTGCCTCTTTGAGATGAAAAATTTTGAATTTTTCCTTCACTCTTTTAGAGCATGAAATTCAGTTAATGGTATCTGAGAAACAGGAATTGCAACAGCCATTTCTCTTCAGCAAGAAAACTGTAATTGGTTTAAGTGTTTTCCCGATTCAAGGTTACCCTGAATAACACCATCTGTCGGGCTAGTTGGTTGCGATCCATATGTATCAGCAGCGCGAACACAACACAGGAAGAAGTAGTAGAAGAAGGTAAAGAGCGCTGAACTTCCAACTTTTATTTGAGCAAAAATTGAACCCGCACTTTTATACACATACCAGGTAAAATCCCACCAGGGGGGTAATCAAGGCGTGCTATCGAATTGGGACCAACAGGATGTCCAGGGCATCAAAATGATAACTACTATCACACTATACAAAGACTTCCATGAAAAGCACGAATGACATGCGGAAAAAAAAACAAGACAATGTAAAAAACAGGGTTGAGTGTGCGCAAATGGAAAAAATGGAAAAACAGGGTTGAGGGCGCGAATTTTGCTAAAAGAAGAAAAAAAAAAACATGAGAAGGCGAGACACGGTAACAACGTAAGCGATGCGAAGGGATGAGCGCCAACAATTAACACGGCTAGAACTAAAATGCAGTGTGCCCCTAAAAGCCAGGTAAAATCAGGTAAAACCAGAGGGAAAGGTGATTTCTTTTTCAGATAATGAGATGGAAGGGGTGCTTACGCAACCTTCTTTGAGCCCTGAGATGTAGGTAGCTTCAATGATTTCGCATGTTAGTTGGTTTTTATGTTTCTTTAAGATGGTTGCTTTCTTAATGAGGAATGCACTTCTTTTGGCTGTCACATACGCTGCAATGGGCGGGCAGGTTCCTCAACGGCGCCCCAGTTAGATCGTTCCTATGTTCCATTAACCTTTCGTTTAAGCATCTTCCTGTTTGGCCTATGTACGCCTTACCGCAAGCTAAAGGTATAGAGTATACAACACCCTCCGCACAAGGCACAAAAGGATCTCGGTGCCTGGTTGTACAGCTACTATTCTTTTTCTTTTTATTAACTTTGTTGCACAGGCTTGACAGGCGCAGAGGGGCTGAAAAGACTACGTCTACGCCTGCTTTTCTGCCAATTTTCTTCAGATTATGCGAGATTTGGTGCAGGTATGGCAGAACGGCGACCTTTTTGTTCCGCTGTCACGTATCATCCGGGGCTTCACATTCATGCTTCATACTTATCAGGACTTTTTTTGCAACAGACGAAAGGAGAGATTGCGGGTATCCTGATTGCGTCAGCCTCAGCACTTGGCTCGAAAAACTGTCCTGCAACCTGTGTTCACAAGATTTTGTGAGTGCGTTCTTAAAAGTTGACTTCACGATGTTCCTTTTTACCAGTTTTGAATGGGCTGAATCGTAGGGTAGGATGGGCTTATTGGCTCTTGGTTCAAATAACCAGCACACATGGTCCTCTCCGAAAAACAACTTTAACTCTAAAAACCGCATGGCGTTTTGTTCTGGGAATTCATGAGTAACTTCAAGAGGTGATATAGTATTAGAAAAAGTGTGGAGGACTTGAGTTGCTTCTGTTTTAACGGCTTCAGTGTCGCAATCTAAGAGGACCAGGAAGTCATCGACGTACCGGAAAATTTTTAGAACGCTTGAAGACTCAAGCTTGTCCTTCAAGGATCTGTCATGCATAGCGAGGAAAAGGTCGCTCAAAATGGGGGCGATGCATGACCCTATACATATGCCTTGCTTTTGTATGAATCTCGAACCGTTCCACTCTGCCACTGTTGATTTTAGGTAAGCGCATAGCAATTCAATGAAGCCATCCGCAGAAACGCCACACTCATTTTGGAAGGCCGCAGTGTGGCGTTTCTGCGGATGGCTTCATTGAATTGCTATGCGCTTACCTAAAATCAACAGTGGCAGAGTGGAGTGTCCTTCAAGGAACATCCTTGAAGGACAAGCTTGGGTCTTCAAGCGTTCTAAAAATTTTCCGGTACGTCGATGACTTCCTGGTCCTCTTAGATTGCGACACTGAAGCCTTTAAAACACAAGCAACTCAAGTCCTCCACACTTTTTCTAATACTATATCACCTCTTGAAGTTACTCATGAATTCACAGAACAAAACGCCATGCGGTTTTTAGAGTTAAAGTTGTTTTTCGGAGAGGACCATGTGTGCTGGTTATTTGAACCAAGAGCCAATAAGCCCATCCTACCCTACGATTCAGCCCATTCAAAACTTGTAAAAAGGAACATCGTGAAGTCAACTTTTAAGAACGCACTCACAAAATCTTGTGAACACAGGTTGCAGGACAGTTTTTCGAGCCAAGTGCTGAGGCTGACGCAATCAGGATACCCGCAATCTCTCCTTTCGTCTGTTGCAAAAAAAGTCCTGATAAGTATGAAGCATGAATGTGAAGCCCCGGATGATACGCGACAACGGAACAAAAAGGTCGCCGTTCTGCCATACCTGCACCAAATCTCGCATAATCTGAAGAAAATTGGCAGAAAAGCAGGCGTAGACGTAGTCTTTTCAGCCCCTCTGCGCCTGTCAAGCCTGTGCAACAAAGTTAATAAAAAGAAAACGAATAGTAGCTGTACAACCGGGCACCGAGATCCTTTTGTGCCTTGTGCGGAGGGTGTTGTATACTCTATACCTTTAGCTTGCGGTAAGGCGTACATAGGCCAAACAGGAAGATGCTTAAACGAAAGGTTAATGGAACATAGGAACGATCTAACTGGGGCGCCGTTGAGGAACCTGCCCGCCCATTGCAGCGTATGTGACAGCCAAAAGAAGTGCATTCCTCATTTTAAGAAAGCAACCGTCTTAAAGAAACAAAAACCAACTAACACGCGAAATCATTGAAGCTACCTACATCTCAGGGCTCAAAGAAGGTTGCGTAAGCACCCCTTCCATCTCATTATCTGAAAAAAGAAATCACCTTTCCCTCTGGTTTTACCTGATTTTACCTGGCTTTTAGGGGCACACTGCATTTTAGTTCTAGCCGTGTTAATTGTTGGCGCTCATCCCTTCGCATCGCTTACGTTGTTACCGTGTCTCGCCTTCTCATGTTTTTTTTTCTTCTTTTAGCAATATTCGCGCCCTCAACCCTGTTTTTCCATTTTTTCCATTTGCGCACACTCAACCCTGTTTTTACTTTTTTACCGTGTTCTTGCCTTCTCATGGTTTTAGCAAAATTCGCGCCCTCAACCCTGTTTTTCCATTTGCGCACACTCAACCCTGTTTTTACTTTTTTACCGTGTTCTTGCCTTCTCATGGTTTTAGCAAAATTCGCGCCCTCAACCCTGTTTTTCCATTTTTCCATTTGCGCGCACTCAACCCTGTTCTTTACATTGTCTTGTTTTTTTTTCCGCATGTCATTCGTGCTTTTCATGGAAGTCTTTGTATAGTGCGATAGTAGTTATCTTTTTGATGCCCTGGACATCGTGTTGGTCCGAATTCGATAGCACGCCTTGGTTACCCCCCTGGTGGGATTTTACCTGGTATGTGTATAAAAGTGCGGGTTCAATTTTTTGCTCAAATAAAAGTTGGAAGTTCAGCGCTCTTTACCTTCTTCTCCTTCTTCCTGTGTGGTGTTCGCGCTGCTGATACATAAGGTTACCCTATATTTTAAACTGCACAATGTATTACGTGACAAGAAACCGTCAAGCACAATAGGTGTGGTTTTAGAAATGACTGGAAGTGATAAGGGAATACATTTACTTAGAGCAGGCAGTGACCGCTGATCCGGATCATGAAGGGTAATAACTAGAGGAATATGGATGGGGCGGAGTGCATATAGGCAGGTTCTCTCAGATCATGAATGGCAGTTTTCAATACCCCTCAAGAGAAAAGTATACAACAGCTGTATCCTACCGGTATTCACCTATGGGGCAGAAACGTGGAGGCTAACGAAGAGGGTTCAGCTTAAGTTAAGGATAACGCAACGAGCTATGGAAATAAAAATGATAGGTGTAACGTTAAGAGATCGGAAGCGGGCGGAGTGGGTGAGGGAACAAACGCGGGTTGAAGACATCCTAGTCGAAATCAGGAGAAAAAAGGGTGCTTGGGCAGGGCATGTAAGACGAAGGCAAGATAATCGCTGGTCCTTAAGGGTAACGGAGTGGATTCCAAGAGAAGGCAAACGTAGCAGGAAGCAGCAAAAAGTTCCATGGGCGGAGGTTTGCAGGAACATGGTGGACATAGCTGGCGAAGGACAGGGTTAATTGGAGAACATGGGAGAGGCCTTTGCCCTGCAGTGGGCGTAGTCAGGCTGATCATGATACTTGCAGAAGAGGTTGCTCATGTTAAAATTTTCATTTGGTAAATATGTGCTTGTTTTACATGCACACAGCTTTTGAAAGGACTAGCATAGTGATAATTGTATTGGGCTTCATAAAATTGTAGCTCTGAATGAAGGTTTGCAATGAAAGGTGTCTGCACTTGGTAACAATATAGGTACACACTAGTGGCGACATGACACACACGATCAGTACATTCTAGTTGTATTCTTTCTTTTTTTTCATGGGGTTATATGCAGGATAGTATGAAAAGGGCATTGGAATTGACTCTTACTTGCATTATTTTCATTTATGTTTGCAGGCACCCGGAGAAATGCACGCATAGCCAAAGCTCCTTCACTCAGCCGAGCAAGCTACGGCATCATCCAGCATCTTAGTTTCTTTTGAGCGCTTACAGCTCACTGCGGTGGATTTGGTAGATGGGTTTACTTTGCTTTTGGCAGTGTTCTTGGCATTTAATGTCAAGTACACCCCAAAAACAAAGCGGGCTTGTCTGCTGCTTGAGACACTAATGGGGCTTGATCCTAGCGAGTGCCTCCCGAGCGTGTTTTGGGCAGCCACAGCAATCACAGCAATGACTTGAGAAATAAAAGTTATCAGTGTTGTACATTTGTGTCATTATTTCTTGAACCATTGTTCCCAACGCAGACAGAGCACCATACTAATGTGCAAACTGTAGTGTAGCCATAAAGTAGTTGTATGAGCAAAAATTATAATCCCTTTTGCTCATTACTCTTTTGTAGATGTAGCGCAGGTGGATCCTGCAAAACATATGACCAACTTGCTCTGAAGAATATGTGAAATAAGAAAATTAGTAGGATACACTGAAAACACGTGAAACTCCTTTTGAAGGAGTAAAATAAGATCTGGGCTGATACTCCTTGAAGGAGTATAGTCACTCTAACAAACGGAGTCCTGGAACTCTACCTGAAATAGTAGTAGGATGCTGTTTCAATGTGGTAGCTTTACTCCCTCGGAGGAGTGCCTGTACTCTATTGCAGGAGTAGTACAGTACTCCTTGAGTAGGTGTTGGATCACTCTTTGTCCAGAGGGAGTAATTTTATTCTGGAAAAAGGAGTGGAATATGGGACAAGCTAATACTCCTTCAAAGTGTGTTCTGGGCACTCCTCTGCACTCCTTTAGTTCTAAGAGTGTACTTGTTTGAAGGACGTATGGTCACGCCGTGATCTGTCCGTTTTTTAAAAGTGGGAGTTGTTTAAACAGGATATCAAAAACTTGGCAATTGAGGCCTCAGCAAGAATCGCTTTCCTGAAGAGACACCACCTTCGTGAGCTTGGGCGCACCCTAAAGGAGCTACATGAGCTAGAGAGGGTAAGCCCGGGTGCCTATCTCGAAGAGATTAATAAAGTAAAAGCAGAGCTTCAATTTGCGACAGAAAGATATAAGGGGGCCTTGATACGATCTAGGTCCCGAGGGTTTCTTGATGAGCAACCTTCTCGTCGGGCCCTGAGTGATGAAAGAGAGAATGCTCTTGCGAAGGAAATATTGGAAATTCAGTATGGTGATTGCACATACAGCGATGCGCGTGGTATTCTTGCTGCTTTCTTCGACTATTATCGGAAGCTGTTTGGCAGTTGCGAAGATCCAAATCAGGGTTTCGATTATAGTTCCTTACTCGGAAACTTCCCTCGACTTAACAATGAGAAGGGTGCTATAGTGAAGGGACCTATCACTTTGGATGAAATTCAATCAGCCATTTCTGCCCTGCAGAGCCAGAAATCTCCTGGGCCAGATGGTATTACTAGCGAATTCTATAAAACATTTTCGCCTTGCCTAGTGCCTGTTTTGATGGAAGTTTTCCAAGCATCTTATGATGTGGGTGTCCTGCCTCCCACTTTCTATTCTGGGCACACAATATTAATTCACAAAAGCAAAGATACTAATTGGTAGAAAACTGTTGAGGGATATCGTCCAATTTCCCTCTGCAATGTTGATTACAAAATTTTTGTCAAGGTTCTTAGCAGTCGTCTGCAGCTCGTCATTATGGACTTGGTAGGGTCGCATCAGGTCTGGGGTATTAGAGGCCGCAGTATTCAAACACATATCCATATTGCACGTTCAGTATTAGAGACAGTATCAGATGAGACAGGCCAAGTAGCTCTGATTCAAATTGACTTGGCGAAGGCGTTTGATAAAGTTCGGCACGAATTCTTGTTCGCGGTCTTGGAGTATGCAAATGTTGGTGACGTCTTGCTCAAAGGCAAAAGGCTGTGCTATAAGAACTCCTTACAAGGGTTATTGTTAATCAGGAGCTAACGAAACCAATACCACTAGAAGCATCTGTTCGTCAAGGATGTCCACTGTCTCCATTATTGTTTTCCCTATATCTGGAACCCCTCTGTCTCAGTATAATTAACAGCGCAGCTATCCGCGGTTTCTCTCTGGCTCAATGTGAAGTTCAAGTTTTAGCCTACGCTGATGATGTCGCCCTCTTTTGTTCTGACAAAAAAGAGTGTGCTTGAGGCTCTAAACTTGACTAAACAGTTCTGCGATGTATCAGTCGCGCCTCTTAATTTAGAGAAATCCAAAGGCTTTTGGTTGGGTTATTGGGGAACTAGGCCAAGCCAGTTCGGTGGCATATGCTGGGACTGTAGCCCTCTTGAGTACCTAGGCGTTCCGCTGCACCAAGTTCCAACAGTACAGCCTACTGGGATTCACAAATTGTAACTCTACGGCGGCAAACACAGGCTTGGATGGGTAGGGAACTCTCAGTGTTTGCGAGGGCACAGGTCTGTAACTTATTTTTGTTTGCAAAGCACGCATATGTCCTTCAAGTCCTGCATTGTGCGAGGAGGAAGGTGCAAGCAATACACAGAATATTTGCAACATTCGTTTGGCGCTCTCAATGGGAGCCCATGAGGCGTGACAACTTGTTCCTTCCCTTAGAGGGTGGTGGAGTGGGCCTTGTTCACCTGTTCGTGCATCAACTTGTTTCCCGTTTTTTCTTTTTCAAATCGGCAAACCACCCGTTTCTGGTAGCTGTGCTCATTAGGCGGCTTAGTTTTCATTTGCCTTACTTATTCGCACCGACTGTGCAGGCTCGTGAGGGGACTTTATGGGGATTCCTTAAGGAGGTTGCTGACACTTTTAATTTCCTCACTGTGCGCTTCTCTTTAGATTACCTGTATAGCCTCTCGAGAAAACAGATGACCCAGGCTCTCACTGAGTCTTTGTTCCCTACACCATTGTATCAGCACCCTTATCTGGGCTCTTTGGACATCAGTGTTCTAAAGCGTGTTAGGCGGATGTGCATTCAGGCAGCCGCTAAACCGTTTTTTCAAACTACACACAGCGACGCTGCCTGTCAAGACATTTCTTAATGACAAGGGGATGTTTGTACCCTGGAATGTGAATTGCCGTCTGTGTAACGTGCCTGAGACAACTGATCATTGCTTCATCCTGTGCCGTGATGCCATGTTCTTTTGGGACATACTACAACGAACTCTTAAGAAGGACATTGAAATTACTGCATACACTATTAGATTTCTGCCTGTTGACAAAAACTCTGTTGTGCCTTATGATCTGTTTATGTTGATGGGACTATTTAGTCTTTGGAAATGCCGTATGATGGACAGACATGCCGAGCCACCAAGATCATTCAAATCTGTGTTTCGTGAACAGTGTGCTTTGGTGAGGAGTGTATATGCTGCACGCGAACAACCTCCCAGCTGGCTGCCGTGTCTAGGTGCATGTGTGTGCCTCCCTGAATTTTGATGTTTTGATGGGGATGCAGTGTTGAGGTAGGGCTATGGCGGGCTCCTATTAAGCAGCCCGGTAACTTGAGACGCGAACCAGTCTGATTCCAGTTTTCCTCCTTTCTACGGTAGTTCTTCCATGCAATAAAGAAAAAAAATCCTGCGACGATGGCTAAATTGCCCGAAGCACGGGGAAACTACGCTGCTGTGTTGTCGCCGGCGGTGGTTCGAAAACTTCTCAGGGATTATATTTTTCAGCTGGATAACGTTGCCGTGACAACGATAGGACACTGCATTTGGCTTTTCTTTTAACGCTTCGGAATGAATAAGCTCTGTCGTCTGGAGTTGGTGGACAATGGAACGTACTGAAGTTTCCTACCTCCAGCGGAACCTAAACACGAGGCAGCAAGAGCTGCCCAGCAAAATTCGTTTCGCTCCAGCGAAAACAGCCACAATCTTGAAAGAATCATCGATTGTTTCCTGAATTACGCTGCATACACTGCGCCCGTGTCGTGCCTTCTCGCTCTGTGTCTACGTTTTTTGCGTAGTTTTCGGTATGCATTGCCGTTTGGAAGCGGCTACGTGGACAATCTGAACATTCCGTTATGTGTTGGAAGGGGGTTAGAGAATAATATCTTTTTTAGAATACGCATAAGAGTTGTTTTTTTTTGTTGCAGCTGGCTTAACGTGGGAACGAACATGCGTCATAAAACTGGTCTTCTATTTGCACATTGGACTTTTTTCTTAAAAGTAACAGCGCGCTGAGATAAAATTTTGGTTTTTTTTCGTAAACGTGGCTGTCCTTTCCTGCAGACGGCAACATCGTGCAACTGAAAAATCGCTATCAAGCTGTTTGCTCACATTGATGAAATATAGCCCTAAAAGATTTTACTGAGGAATGAATTGCTAATTTCCCTGGTTTTATAAACGCGATGATAAACTGAAAGTGCAAAAGTTTTGTTCTGCTGAAGGCCATGGAAATGCCCCAGTTCTACATTAAATAAATCGTGCTTTGTAGAATAATCTTCGTCACATACTGAGTGGCACTATCTTTCGATAAACTACAAGGCTGCAGAAGGTCCGTAACCTTTACAAAAATTGATTTGATGACCTTCTTGCCTTCAGAAGCTTCATAATCCCACTGCCAAAGAAATTGTTGCACCGAGATATACTTAGCAACAGTTGTAAAGCACGCATGAAAAGAGTTTAAAAAAGTCATTTGTAGTATTTCAATCGCAACACAACGTCGGTATCGTCGTGCTGCAAAGCGCCATATCCGTGCCTCATTCCGTATTCTCCGCAAATTCTTGACGCCATCGCCGCTTGTCCCCCTTCATTGGCGGCGCGACAGTTTTAAAATTTATTTGCAATTAAAATCGACTTTATGTGCGATGTAAGAGCCTATAAACAGTAGCGTCTCAGTATGTTGAAAACAGGTGTACGGCCCCATATTGAGATCCCACGTAGCAATAGCCGCCTGAGAATCATAATGTCGACCAGGAATATAGAAATTTTTCTTTTAGCATATCTTAGTTTAACGAAACAATCGTTTTGGCGAAGTCAATGAATATACGTGATTCTTGGGAACCAGAAAATGTAAAATTCCTAGCTACGCGTGTAATGTTCGCAACAGGAGTGTTTTAGAATACCCTTTGTTCAATACAGTTTGGTAGGGTGAGAGAATACTATGCATTTCCAAGTAGCTGTGAAGTCTTACATCTAGCTGTTTTTCGGGGACGTTTTTTTAGAACGATGATATCGTCAGCGACCTGTACTTAAGAATGTTTTTTTTTTTGTCTTTCGGCTCATATAGGAAAACAACTTTTGATACCTTCATTTCTGCCTGAAAAACGCCAGTAGAGAAAACAGAACTGTCAGTGTGAGCACGTGCACTAAATGTTCTTTATATGGCTATTTTTGCGCTCTGAGATCAAAATGTTGTCAAATTCCTCTAGAACCATTACACATGGCAATTATTGTTGAAATTACCTGATCTGCCGCTGTAGGACAAACCGAAAATGGCCTAATTACCAGTCTCTGGATGGTTTCACCGTCTACAAAGAAACAATTTGGCGTCTTCAAACAAACTCGGCCACCAACGCATCTTGCTACGCTCTAGTTGCCAAGGAAATAGAGCCCAATTTTCGCAGTTGCGCAGGCGAGCGATCAATAGGTTTTCATGAGGCGCTATTAGAAATTCAAGCAAGCTTCCTGAATAGAACATGCAGGTCTTCGAGTCAATACTTTTGTATTTATGGGCCCTAAATGCCCAGGACTCGGCAATCGACTATTGATAATTCATGAGGGAGCAAGAAAACAAACCTAGAACACGCAGCATAGAATGAGCAGTGCTCGGGTAGCATTGGCGCAGAAAACAAAAATTGAAAAACTCCCCAGCATTTTGGTAAAGAAATCTTGTTTTGAAGACATCAGAATGAGTCCCTCAGTGCACGTTTTAAAAAGCGAGGTGCAGCTCGTTGAATTCCAACGTGTCGGGCAAAGTACCCTGAGCAAAGTAACAGTAGTTAGTCTGGCTGTCCCTCTCCAGTCGGTGTGAAGAGAACGCAGTCGAACCAAACGGGTGCGCTCGCTTCCTCTTATTGCTGCCAGTGCGGTCAGTGGGAGCAGCGGTGACAGCTGGCTCTCAGGAACACACTCTTCCTTTTCCTTTTGCTTTATTGTGCTTTATTGACAGCTGCTTAGCTCGCCTAGGATGGTGGATGCACTGGGCTGCCTCGTGAGGCTTGCTTTGGCAGGGGGTTCTGTGAGGTACAGCTAGGATGGGCAGTTTGCCTTTCCAGCGACCTGTGCGAGAGAATTCTGTCGGCAAGAGGAAAAAAAAATTCTTGCGACTTCTGTTCACGTGTTCAGGGAGGCGCACTACTCAGCAATGGCTGTCTTCTACCGCCGAATAAAACTTGCTTTGGGAACGCTGCGGTTTATTTTCTTTACTACTTTCAAACGCTGCGGGGAACTGTTTCGTTTTTCTGCACTGTGCTGTGCAAAGCCTTTGAACCTAATATCCAATATATCGGAAGAGATGGAATAACAGTCACCAAGACATGTTTTCGTTGCCTACTTAGTACGTCTCGGAGGTGAGGAAATGGACATGACAACTAAGTATTTAAGTAAATATAATGCAGCACACAGTACGCTTTAGCTCTAAACTAGAATACACATACATGCAGATTGATACACGTTCGGTGATTGAAATCGTAATGCATAGTATAAGGCTGTCACTTTACGGTGCAGACGGATTCTTAAAAATTCAAGGAAAAGAGCCTCCTGTGCAAGAACATAACTCTAACAACCTACTTCTCAGCTTGCGATTCCGTACGACAACGCAGAGTCAATTCTTCATCATGCTTCCGAGCTGACTCCTGCAAGAAGCAGAGTTTTATTTTCAGATGGAATAGGAACTGCCGACTATTTGGGCACGTAGCACTTTGCGTTCGAAACTCGAGGCCTAGACGGCAGTGGAACGCCAGCAAAGAGATGCACTGAGAAGCAAAAACAGCACCGAGAAGTTGCGGCACAGGACTTTCTTCTTCACCACAGCCACCAGCATGCCGCACCAGGTTCGTGCCGAGCAGATATTGTTGCAGACGCGGCATTGCTCTCCTCGCAGAAAAAGCATCGACCCGATGTTTTTTGACCAAAATCATCATCATCATCATCATCAACCTGTCTACACCCACTGCAGGGCAAATGCCTCTCCCATGTATCTCCAATTCACCCTGTCCATTGCCAGTTGCAGCCACTGTATCTCCGCTAACTTCTTAATCTCATCCGCCACCTAACTTTCTGCCGTCCCCTGCTACGCTTGCCTTCTCTTGGAATCCACTCCGTTACCCTTAAGGACCAGCGGTTACCTTCCCTTCGCCTTACATGCCCTTGCCAAACCCCTTTCTTTCTCTTGATTTCAACTAGGATATCATTAACACGCGTTTTTTCTCTCACCCACTCAGCCCTCTTCAGATCTCTTAACGTTACACTTATCATTTTTTTTTCCTTAGCTCGCTGCGTAGTGTTTAACTTAAGCTGAACTCTCTTTGTTAGCTTCACGTTTTTGCCCCTTAGGTGAGTACTGGTAAGATACAGCTGTTGTATACTTTTCTCTTAAGGGACCCAATCGAAAATTCCACCAGACCGTATGTGGTGTTAACACCAGAGTGGAAATTCAGACACGGTTCTGGTGTTTCCGGGCTGGTGTTTCCGGGCTGGTGTTCCCGGGCTGGTGTTTCCGGGCTGGTGTTTCTGGGCTGGTGTTTTTGGGGCTGAGAAACCCATCAGAAAATACGGTTTGGTGTCTCCGAGCTGGTGTTTCCGGGCTGATGTTTATGGGCATAAAAATCCACCAGGCCGTGACACCAGACGACGTTTCCATGCATGCAGGCATACAGGCTCGTATCACGAGCCTGGCATGTGCCCTGCTGCATTCGGTATGTATGGTGGGACGTAATGGTGCATTATATGGAGAAAGTTGCATAGGAAAAAATCCCATGCCACTTCTCGGATAAAAAACATGCAATTTTCTATGCTTACGCAAGATGTTTATTTTGGGGGCCTCTGTCGCCGCAGCTCACAGGCTTTTTGTGATAACCACGTCCTAATATTCTTCGAGGCCTTGGCGACGTCCTCCTCTGCGCAGCCCTTTTTTGATGCGTAGTGCGCGAAAAACACTGCATAGAAAAGAAAATGCACCATGAGTGTTAGAATGACGCGCATTTGGATCTCCGCACTAGTTAATTTTGCTGCAGTACATTAGAATGCAGCTGTAAACAAACAAAAAAATTTGAGGGGACATTTAAGCTCTGCGGCTCACAGTTTTCTTTATTTAACAGCCACCTCTCACAACCAATCATTAATTTAACTGCTACCTGCCATGATGGGCAGTTTCCTCACAATCCAGTGGGGATGTTGTGTTGACGCCACAACATATGGTCCTTTCTTCCAATAGCTGTCAAATTATCTGCTCTCAAAATTCCTCAATTGCTTTCCCACTGTGAACAATAAACCTTTCAGGCATTATTTTCTTTTAAAAACACTTAAATATTTAATTTCATGGCTGAAGGTGGAAACACAATATCAATCACACAGAATGTGTAACACCAACAGCAATCAATTTTTGCGGACACAGAGCACATTGAGTGAAAACTTTAGTCTGCTTACTAATAAATTTCAGAGTTAAACTGCAGTTAAATCACAGAACAGAGAGTAAGATGACCGCATTCACCCTTCAGTGCATCAACTTTGTGGGGGGTGAGGGGCTGTTGAGGCGGCTTCTCTCCGCCTTGGGCGACGAACCGGTTTGACAGTGTGCCCGTCACACTCCGCTTAGCGAGCACTTCCGTCGACCAAATGGCAGTCGCGGCTCGCTTCACGAAGTGTGAGTCCTTGGGCACTGTCAACAATTGGTCGTACACCCCTTTGGCCAAATAGACCCCATTGGCCAGGTGAACCTGCATGAAATCAAACCAAACTACTTTCAACACCACTTCATAATGTGAAAAAACACACACAGCCATACAGCCCATAAAAACAGCTGCTTCAAGGCAATGTGTGTTCAGTGTAGGTTGGAATATAGCAGTTAATGCAGCACAAAAAAAAGGTTACGTCACTTTCGTATCTGCCCTCAGCTCATGACAATATTGTGGCCCCTGGCCAAGTAATAAAACAACAAAACAAGAAAAAGGTAGGCACTTCCAAGAAATTAGTTATCAAAATTGGCCATGTTACATCCACTGCAACACAAATGCCTCTCCCACTGATTTCCAATAACAAACATGAGGAATTCACAGCCCCAAATATTTTCAGAACGTGTCCTCTCACTAGCTGTCGAAGCTTTCACACTCGCAGACAACCAGCTATATACCACACATCTTGCCTAAATCAATACCCAGGTCCCATGCAAGTCTATTGTTAAGAATTGTGCTTCATTCCACACTGCTCTCGTCGCACCCGAGTGCACCTGACCACCATCTGGTTGGATTTTTGTTTGACTTCAATGGTTTCCGGCCTGTTTCAAAGAATGCCCTCCCACAAAAATTTTCTGTATTGACCAATTAATATTGGAGATATAGCTATCAGAATCAAGAAATTTCGCTGCCTTCTGTTTTGGTTCCAGCAACTGAAAAGTGCAGTATTATCAAAGCACGCACACATACACTGCAAGCCATGAAAAGATGGAAGTACAGGTGTGTTTTTTGTTGCATTCCTACACTATCATTTAGAGGAACACACAATATAAATTTGAGTTGGCATGCATCCCGTTATATTCTCAGAGACCACTCTCATTCAAAATGTGAGCTTTTATCAGCTAGAAAACACCAAAAAACGATGTACAGATGTTGCCACTAGCGGCCCAATTTACCCAGAGTAATTGTTTGTTTGTAATCTCTGAACATGGTCAGGGGACCTTTAATATTATGGCTGTCACTGAAGGAATGAAGCTGCCTAAATATTAATTGCCCGGCAAATTTGTTGCTTGTGAATGTACTCTGCTTCTGCCTCCTTGCCAGTGCCTGTGGCACAAGAGTATCATTGTCTCGCCTTCGCTATTATGTGAAACAACTAAGTACTAACGTTACTACTAATATTAAATATTATTAAGCTGTATCTTTAAACATACCCTCCCATCCTCTGCTACTGTGCACACTTGTGTGCCTTCCCTGGTGGGGCCTTCCTCCTGGCTACCCAAGCCCTCTGTGAAGTCCACATGAGCCAGGGCGACAGGAATGGGGCTCGGTGGAGGCTCAGAGGGGGCTGCAGGCGGAGAGGAGGGAGCTGATAACACTTCAGCCCAAGGAGCATCTATTCCAGGCGCCCTGGTAGCAGCTGCCGATGTAGCAGCCATCAGTGAAGAAGCTGCTGATGCCGCAGGTGTCAATGCCGCAGGTGCCAATGTCGCAGGTGGAACAGAAGCAGACGCCGCAGGTGCAGATGCAGCAGAGGCAAATGCAGCATTGGCAGGTGCAGCAGAGGCAAAAGCAGCACGGGCAGGTGCAGCACTGGCAGATGCAGCCGCCACGGGCACGGAAGGTGCAGACGCAGCAGGCAGTGCTGCAAAGGGTGGCACAGATGTAGACCAATGAAAATAACTTCACCAACGATCATGGTTTTTTGTAATATGAAATTTGAGCACAGCTTAATTTTTTATATATTGAGGCAGAAAACAGACAATACTCAAGCTACCCTCAAGAGTACAATTTGTAGCACTCCCGCTTTACCCAGTTCAAGGCCTCTAAACTACAACACTGAAAGAACGCTCCTCAGCGGTGCGGAGTGGAGCAGTACAACCCTTGCCCGGCTGCAGCGTCCTCTCCTGTGTTTACTGCTCTTTGCAAGAATGCATTGCAAGTTGGTCGCCTCAGTGCTTCAAAGAGAAATGTTGAAGCCACAGAGGACGAGTCTTGAGTCTTTGTTAGGAGCGGGCCGCGAGGAACATGTCCCGTATATTTATAATATTGTGTGCCTGTTCCCATGGTAAACGCCTCGCACTCCACAAACAGCCCTCTTACACGCTCATGCATTTGCTGGTTGACAATTCGACTGCAGATTCATACCCGACTCAAGTTTAGACGCAGTTTTGTGGTAGATGTTACAGTGATTCCAACATAATCAGCCATGCACCTGTGCGAAAAGTGCCTCCAAAATAAGCTCCACTACAACCTTATCCCCCGTTATTCCTTCCCATAGCTGGGGTTTTTTTGCGGCATGGCTCACTGCTGTGCCAAAAAATCTATCAGTTCGTGTCCCACAAGAAACTGCATGTTTAGATATGGCTTTGTCAGGTATTTATTATTTTTTTTCTAACACCTGAACTAATTAATTTTAAGATCTGACATTAGTGGAAAGCTTGGTCTTATTGAACAAGCCAACATGACTGAGCGAAATACAAGCGTGTTGAATTTGTGAACAAACAAAAAATTTTGTGATTTATGACTTAGCCACTATTTACAATTAATCCATGTCCCGAAGCGACACACAGGCTATGAGGGACACCGCAGTGGAGGGCTTCGGAATAACTTTGACCACATGGGGTTTTTAATATGCAGACGTTGCAGAGTACACGGACCCTTTTTGTGTTCTGCCTCCTTCAAAACGCCGCCACCACGGCCAGGATTGAACACAGGTGTCCTGGCTAAGCAGCCAAGTGCCCTGACCACTCAGCCATTGAAGCAGGTACAGCAATTATTGGTATGGTGTTTTAAAGCAAGGGAAGAGAGTAAAAGAGTAACACAAAAAGATTTGTCGGCAGTCATGGCTAGGTTAAATCCTTCAAAGTGAGAGCAAGTTGCTCTTCAGTCCGCAGATTTCAATATGCGCCGTAAGCTGTTCCCCCCCTCCCACCCCAACACACACACACACTTCCTTCTTAAACCACCCAAAAATTTTTCCCGGGTTATGTGACCTGAAAACATTTATTCAATAAGCTTGCACAGCAGGAAATACAGAAAAAAAACTCATTATAAGGAGTGTACCATCAGCTGAGAGGAAGCGTAAGAGCTGGTGCTGCAGCTTGATGTTCAGCTGGCGCAGCTCCTCGTTTTCTTTTCTCAGCTTCTGCACCTCTTTCTCTACTGCTGTCTCTGTGCCTCTGGCCATAAGGTCGTCCGTTGCGGCCTGCTGTGCGAGCATCCGCAACTTTTTGATGTTTCGAACCTGCAGTAGTTAACACAGTGTCAAAACACATATTCACCCATATTGTCTTTAACATTATAAAAAAATTAAATTTCTTTGGACGCAAACTGCAGAAATGCTTGCATGTGACACAACGTTACTTAAAACCTATTAAACATCACATTTCATTACAAAATTCGGGTTTCAATTCCGCATACATACTTTATCCCGTGCCAGGTCTTTTGGGCGTTTTGCGGGGCGCGCGACTGCTCCACGATGACGTTGACCAGAAATATGTTGGTCCATTTCTTCTTTGGATTCTGGGAAGAAAAGAAATCTATTTTAGGGGTATGTTCGCACAATATTCCATACATTGATTGTAGTGATAAAATGCAAGATAATGTTTCGTGCACCAAGCCTTTTGCAGCAGCTTCTATTCTAAATTATTTAATTGACAGTGCCTATCTGGCCATCAGCCAAAATTCCCCCAACACTCATCAGAGACTGGCTGCTCAATTGAGTAGTCTGTCCTTTTTTTTAGAATGAATCATTTTCGCCACTGTTCAGCAGCAGTAACAAACATTGCTATATGAAACTGCAGCCTCAGGTTTTTTTGTTTATGGGGGTTCAACGTCCCAAAGGAACTCAGGCTATGAGGGATACCGCAGTGAACAGCTTCAGAAATTTCGACCTCCTAGGGTTCTTTAATGTGCACTGACCGCACAGTACACGGGGCCTCTAGAATTTCGCATTCATGTCAAGTTTTCAAGAAACAATGCAGAATCGACACTTCCTACCTAGTGTGGCGTGAGAACCTCTGTCACATTTGGCAGCTTTCTCGGCTACAGAGGCCTTCACAGTTTAATATTCAATACACGCAGCTGGGACATGGTCATCAACTGAGCTGTAACCGAGAGCAGTGAAGAATACATTTTATGCTTCCGAACTAGTCCCAAGTGATACACAACCCCCCCCCCCCCCCAAAAAAAAAAAAAGCAACGGGTTCACCCTGGGAAGACCAGCCACTCATCACTTGTACATAAGACATACGTGCGCAGTTCATTACTACTACTGAAGAATGCCTGGAGGGGCGCCAGTGAGAAAAAAAAAACGTATTCACGAGGCCCAGTTGATGGAGGTGCCGGGGTAATTTCTGCCGGGCGACACTACCATCTACCGGACACTGCCAGATTAATTTCGTTACATCCATCAACATGCAACATGCTGCAAACAGGACGGAATTCGCAAACCTGCAAGTTGAACGTGAGAACTGCACAACAGCGGTGCGCGTTACGAAAGGCAGAAAAGCTCAAGAACACATTCCTATAGCCCTGACAAGCAAATTCGAGTGCTGTACCGCCGTCACCACGCTTAACAGGAACGCTCGCTTGCGCGTCCTGCAGTGATATTACAGCCTCTGAGCGCTGGGCGCAGAGTCCAAGACCATACT
Organism: Amblyomma mixtum; assembly: GCF_055824585.1. Taxonomy (NCBI): domain Eukaryota; kingdom Metazoa; phylum Arthropoda; class Arachnida; order Ixodida; family Ixodidae; genus Amblyomma; species Amblyomma mixtum. Next base: position 164,629,270 of record NC_143013.1, read on the forward strand.
GCACGGTATGTTTGCGGACGTTGGAGACAGCTCGTGCCCTGCTTCCACTTTAATTTTGTCTCAGACGCAGCGGCCGACGCCCAGCGGCACTAACGTCAGTGAAAGACAATCGCTCGAGCGTCCGTGCTAAGCGTGCTCACGGCGGTACATACATAGAGGCTGAATGAAGTTTCAATATCAATCAACGCCCTACGTGTACAGCCATGAAATTTATGAGCGTGAACACGGCAGCGCGTGGCAGATAGCCTGGAACCCTACTCGTGGCGATACGCGTCGGCAGCCTTCATAAACAAAGTAGAAAGGGAGACATGTCCTTCTGTTTGCCGGTAGCCGGCAAGGCGGCATAACTCTTTCCACCACATTTCTAAAAGCAGCAGCCGCCGCGTATCGCCACGAGTAGGGTTCGAGGCTATATGCCACGCGCTGCCGTGTTCACGCTCATAAATTTCATGACTGTACGTTAAAGGCGCTGGAAATACACGGGTAGCTACAGCTGCCGCAAAGTAGAAATTACAAAAGTACTCAGACAGTAATAAAGGTGTTCTTACCTGTCATCTGTAGGATTTCTGCGTCGTAGTATCCGCCCTTTGTTTTCTCGTCCCCCTCCCAATAAACCTCATAGATATTCCCCGCCGCAAAATCGTCCGTGCTCTTTGGGTGGAAATTTTCACAAGAACCGATGAAGTGACTTTTTTCACGTTGTCAAGGAGAAACTTTACGTACACGTAAAACACCATTGCACTGATGCACACTCGGGAGCAAGTCACCAACGTCGCGCAGTATAGAACAAAAAGGATGTTGGAACGGTTGGAACAAACTCTCTACATGATGTTTTGACAACATAATGGTGTGTGTGGCGCTGCAGTCTTGTCAAACAAAAAATTGCATGCTGATGAGACTGCACACAGCTTTAGCGCGTTGCTCTGAAACAGATTGAGTTATTATCTGTATTATATGCTGCAAATGTAGTAGTTAACTTTGTAAGCGCCACTTTCTTTTTGGCTAGATTGTAGCGTTTGCCTTGCTGGGAGAGGCGGGAACGCATTGAAGCACGCTATAAAAAAAGAAAAAAGGAAAGGAGAGGCGGGCCCGCGGAATTTCCCGCGCAGTCTGTCGTCGCCTCCTTGGCTGTGCGTTCCATCTGTCTTCAGTGTCGTTCTTGCACCTTATACAAACCAACGCCTCATCTACTTGTACAAGCCTGCTACAAGCGTGCAAAGGAGGTGCTCCAACATGCCTCCCTTGAAACGCTACCGCGCCTATTTGGAGCCAAATGCGCTATCACCGAAAACTCCGCGGCAGACGACATGGAGCCGGCTGCAAAAGGAATCCGCTGCAACGTCTCAAGCACCGCAGGTAATTCACCGACTTGTTTACGCCATATGCTTGGGCCCATTCACTTTCTCCGGCGAAATGTTTTACATTCCATGAACTCATAAAGAATCCGCCTACTTGGCTAGTTGGATGTTTTATACTTTGCCGGTGTTACATTCATGTTTTTAATTATTTTCATTTGTTCTTTACTACTGCTTTGATCTGTGCGGCATGAAGTGAATTTTTATTTTAATGATTTGTTGTGTTTTTGTTGTAGGCACAGTAAAGTACCTGTTTGAAGGCGGTGCCATGGTTGAAGGGTCCCTCGACACTGTGCTGTCAGCCATGTCCCTTGCAGTTACAAGAAAGTGCTCTGTCGATGGAGTGAAGGGGCCATCTCCAGTTACGAAGCTAGGAACACTGGACTTGGTCTGGGGCTTCGCCCCCGATTATATGCATTGTGTCCTGGAGGTTGTGACTGCACAGATGACAGAGCTTTGCCTGTCTGCAACTGGGAAGCCTCGGTATGTAGGAAATAGAATTGCCGAGCTAAATCAGCGTATAATGAAAGCACGGCCACCAATAAGCTTCTCGAGACTACCAAGGCCAATTTCAGAGAGGGCATTCTGGAAAGCCAGAGAATGGAAGTATTGGTTGGTATACTACAGTGTGCAATGCCTTCAAAACATTCTGCCAGATAGATATATTAGGCATTTTTCATTGCTGGTAGAAGGCATTTTTATGCTGCTGAGAGAAAGTGTTGAACGCAGTGACACTTTTATTGCAGAAAGGTTCCTGAAACAGTTTGTGGAGGAAGTGAAAATATTTTATGATGAAAGTGCGCAAACATTCAATGTTCATCAACTTCTACATCTGGCGAAATCTGTTAGGATGACAGGTCCACTGTGGGCCACGTCAACCTTCCCATTTGAAGGGGGCAACGGGGACATCTTGAAGCTTGTGTCTGCTGCGAAAGGGGTTCCTCGACAAATATTAGAAAGATTCATTATGAATGGAGTTCTAAATTCTTTGAAACGTCTGGTACCTCTTCCTCCATTTTTGAAAAAACAGCAGGAGCTAATTTCATGTAAAATTTCTAAACAGCACAAATCTAGTGTCTTAGGTGCAGCTTTGCCACCTTGTGTCTATGAAGAACCCATCCAAATACTGTTGAGGCAAAACATTGGTTCCGAGGCATGTGTAAGTGAGTACCTTAGAGCTCGTGTCAAGGGGTTCACTGTACACAGCGCCCATTATCAACAAGCAGAAAGAACATGTTCATGCTACCTGGAAGCAAATAACGGCAAACTTGTTAAAATTCTCAAGGTGTTTGCTGCTGACAGTAAAATCTTGCTGTTGTGTCAAGAATTGATTACTGAAGTGTTTGAGCTGCCCTTTTTGTTCAGATCGAGCACCCTCCATTTGGCATCGCTCTCTGCATGCTTTGCGAAGAAAGCGTTGTTTCACCTTGTGCGCTTGTGGAACAAGAGAGCACATTCTTAGTTAACATGCCAAATCTTCATGAAAGTGATTAGTCATTTTCAGTACCATGAGGGAACAGCATGAAAATATTCTTGAGTAAGACACTTGTATCCCACTTGCTTCAAATGCTGTCAAATGGGAAAATGCTGCCCCTGTGCACCATATTTTTGCATGCTGGATACTACCGAGCTATGAAACAAACCATTCAGCATATTTTTAACTTTTAGGCCTCCTTGGTGTTATGTTTTTACAAGCACGGGTGTACAGTTCGACACGGCCCACTTTTCCAGGGAAAAAAAAAATTTTAACTTCTTCAGCTTTTGAGCTTTTTCATCGGTGAACTGCATCATAATACTTCTTGAAGCAAGTTTCAGTGTACATGCCAGTCGTCTTATACATCCAAAAGACTCCGGCATGGATATTTACCATATTTGAGGTCTTTTTATGAAGTGATTGCTACAGCTCTGTTCCTCTTTTTTTCTACAAAACCAGTGGTCAAAACTGCTTCAAAGCGATGTCATTCTGAGCACAGTTTTACGATATGTATGCAGCATGTGAGACACGAATACAGCTTTGTGAAAAATGCAAAAATGATGATGCTGATCTTTTCGACAAAGACAAAATACCCTTTGCCCAGTCTGTTGCACATCTTCCTCATAGCAGTTTCACTCATCCACTTTTTCACTCCATTTATGATTGTGGCCAACTTGCTATTGCGTTTTACAAAATTCAAAATGTCATGAAACTTGGCAGCACATTGCAAGGTACCTAGTTAGTGTTGTTTGACGTTGCAACGTGTTGCATTATCATTAACACACTTTCTTGTTTGTTGTGCATGTTCACTGTCACATGGCAGTGGCATCCAGTACACTGTCTTGTGCATGTTCAGCAAGAAAATGTTTCGATAGGCATGTTTTTCTTTGCATTTGCTAACACGTCAACACATACATCTTCAATGGCAGCTTAGTACAAAATTCACATACGTACTTGCCAACTGTCTCCATCAAGAGAACACGTAGCCTTAAATATAGAGCCCGCTGGACAGACCAACCAAAGCATGAATGCTCCTGCAGTGCCGTGTTTCACGTGAGGTTCGGAACTTAGTATTCGGAGAAGCCTTTGCCCCACATTATATGCAGTTTAGTTGATGATTTCTCTACAAGATATATCCCTATATATATGACTTAGCAACCCGAATGAGCCAGCTTTTTTGTAAGTGTTCATTTCTGTTAAATGAACACACTTATCAGGAACTGTTATCTTTGTGTTTTCAATCTGTTCCGCGTTCATGAACAGTTCTTTGAAGCAGTTCTCATGCATTCGTTTATATCCAGTGAAAACTGCACCCATTTATTTTTATTCTTTGCTTACTTCAGCTGGATAACCTGACTGACATTGTATCCTGTGATATGAGCCCTTTTTTATATAATATTGTGCCTTATTAAGTAATGTCAAGTTGCGGTGTACTGTCTTGTGCATTATTTGTTGCTCTGCTGCTGAGCACGAGTTTTTGGTTTCTTGTCCCTCATGCTTCGAAGTAGGCATTGTCGTGAAAAACAGCAACTTATGCTGAAGATGTTGTCTACAGTGTATTTGCACTTCCTTTGCACCTTTCCATAGCCTACAGTGGTAATGTACAGAGGGGAATTTTTTCAGTGCATGTAACTTTGGAAGAGCATTGTTTTCCAATACCCTTTATATAATGATATGTAAAATGTGTTTTGCTCTTTTTTTTACCTACATGTGCTGACCTTGAGACCTTGTTTGGCTGTTAATGAAAAAGTTGTCTGGGGCATCTCTCCTAGCTGGTGTTAAAACAAGTAAACTACAGTAGCAAAATGCTCCTTTTAGCAGCTATGCAATTGGTGGTGTTTGGTCAGTGCACGAAATTTCCTCGGCCATTTAAACTTGATAGTTCACATTCTCTTCTGCATCTCTTAAAAATGTACAGCTCTCATGTCAGTCAGAAAATTAAGCTCTTACAGGCAGAATCTATAGCACAGGGGGAGCTAGGATGTTTTCGGCTATTTTGCCGTGTGGCACTTTTCACTGTTGCCAACTCAGCCATGCCTGTTTCTGTCTTGCTGTTCCTTATGGTTTCTGGCATTGCGTCGATGAGCAAATGCACAGTGCTGTGTGAAGTCTTCAAATGCCCTTGCAAAATTTGTTATCAACTGAGCTGGCATTTCCTGTTGTGCTTAATGCAGCTGGCAACACTTCAGTACTTTCCCACCTGCCCGTCAAGTATTGTGTCTGCACAAAAGCCCACCTTCTTATCACCATTCCGATTCCAGTAATTTCATTGCCTTGATCACTGTGAAAGGCACTGGTAAGCACTGTGGAATCTGCCTGGCTGTATGAAAGGCCCCACATTGCTACAATTCAGGGGAATGAATTGATGGTGTTCTTTTGTGATGCTTTCAGGGGCACTTTCCCAAATGCCCATTTCGCGAAGGCACTACTGCAGCTCTGAAATGAACGTTCTATGCTGAATTTTGTGAATAAACGTATTTAATTTCTATCAAGCTTTTATTCAACCTGCTGTCATGCCTTTATGTTTTCGTAGTCACACCAGATACAATTTTTTTATTATCCTGGCTGATATGAGCATTTAACTATACCTGGAAGCTAAAAAAGTGCGCCTTTTTTGTCCACATAATAAACAGACTGCCATTCATCCTTAGTGTAATAGTAATAAATACTAAATTATATGCTGTATGATATGCAAATGCACCTCACAATTTACCTTGGACTTTTTTACGGTTTGACTGTGGTGTGAAGACATGAACACCCATAGTTGCAACAATGGACTATGCAATTAAGCAGGACAGAAATCTTTCATTAATCTCAGTAAGTACCAAACCAACCTACATGTTGGTCAGTGCATGAAATAATCCTTGGCCACATGTCCGGCATGTGCCTGAGATTGTATCTGGTACATCTTGCATGCAAACTAGAATGAACCGAACAGATCTTTTTGGTGGCGCTCGGCGCCCGCACATGAATACAGCAGCAGGTCTGGTGTGCTTGAGCTGGATCATACACGCCAGATGACTCGAAACCAGTCTAGTGTGCACACCAGACGACATGAAACCAGTCTGGTGTGCACATCAGACAACACCACACCGGTCTGGTGTGCACATCAGACGACACCACACCGGTCTGGTGTGCACATCAGACAACACCACACCGGTCTAGTGTGCACACCAGAGATCACCACACCGGTCTGGTGTGCACACCAGCACCACCAGGCTGGTCTGGTGTGCACACCAGACACCACCAGGCTGGTCTGGTGCCCACACCAGCCACACCAGGAAATCCTGGTGTTAACACCAGAGCACACCAAAACATTCTGGTGGATTTTTCAGCTGGGGATATTGGTAAACTGCCATTCATGATCCGAGAGAACCTGCCATATGCGCTCCACCCCATTCTTATTCTTCTAGTCATTTCCTTCCCATGATCCGAATCTGCGGTCGCTACCTGCCCTGAGTAGACATATTCTCTTACTGCTTCCAGCACCTCGCTCCTAAGTGTGAACTGCTGTTCCCTTGCTAGGCTGTTGAACATTAGTTTGGTTTTCTGCAGGATAATTTTTAGCCCCACCTTTCTGCTCTGCCTGTCTAACTTATTGATCATGCTTTACAGTTCTTGTCCTGAGTGCCTTAGAAAGGCAATCTCATCAGCGAATCGCAAATAACTTAGGTATTCTCTATTAACTCTTATCCATAACTCTTCCATTTCAGCCCCGGGAATACCTCCAGCCAGCAGGTGGAGAATTGCATTGCCGAGATCATGTCTCCCTGCCTGACACCTTCCCGTTTTTAGAATTTTTATTGCTGACTTTATGGAGAGCTATAGTAGCTTTGCAATCGTTATAAATATCTTCCAATATTTTCACATAACACTCTTCCACACCATGACTCCTCAATGCCTGCATGACAGCTGAGGTTTCCACTGAGTCAAATGCTTTCTGGAAATCGATGAAGGCTATATATATGATTTGGCTATATTCAGATGATGGTGTGAATGTGGTCTATTGTCGAGTATCCTTTACGTAAGCCTGCCTGATCATTTGGTTGACTGAAGTCTAAGGTTGTCCTTATTCTATTAGGGATTGCCTTAGTATATACCTTATAGGCAACGGACAGTAAGCTGATCGGTCTGTAATTCTTCAAGTCCCTGACGTCTGCTTTCTTATGAATTAAGATAATATTAGTGTCCTTTAAAGCTTCTGGTACTCTCGAGGTCACACGGCATTGCGTGTACAAGGTGGCTGGTTTTTATAGCACAATCTCTCCTCTGTCCTTGAACAAATCTGATTGTTCTTGATCCTCACCAGCTGCTTTCCCCCTTTGCACTGTTCCTAAGGCTTTCTTTACTTCATCCTTCGTTACTGGCGGGATGTCCCATTTCTCTGCTCGACTTCCTCTCTCAGTAACTGGATGATTACATTCGCTACTATGTAGATTTGTGTGCAACTCTTCGGCTACTTTAACGACCTTATACATATTTCTAATGACATTGCCCTCTTTGTCTTTTAGCGCATACATCTGATTTTTACCTATGCCCAGTTTCCTCTCCACTGAATTTAGGCTACCTCCGTTCCTTAGATCGTGCTCCATTTTCTCCATATTAAATAGTCTTACGTTGGCTTTCTTGAGCTTATTTATTAACTTTGATAGCTCTAGTCTAGTTCTATCCTGTCTATGGAGTTAGATGCGATTATGCTTTGGCGTTTCAAAAAGATCTTTAGTCTCCTGAGATAGCTTGCTGGTATCCTGTCAAACCACCCTACCACCGACTTGGGCGGCGCACTCTGTAACTCGCACTCTGTATTGTTTCAATGCTACAGTCGTCTTCTTCATTTAAAGCGTAAAATCTGTTCTGGAGCAATATTGTAAATTGCTCTACCTTCCCTCATAATGCTAACTCATTAAACCACTTAGCTTCACTAGTTTCCTCCGTTCCCTCTTGAAATCAAAGCTAATACGAGACCTTACCACTCTGTGGTCGCTATAACGGACCTTACCGAGGACCTCCACATTCTCTTCGATGCCAAGGTGAGCGCACAGTATGAAGTGCACTTCATTATTAGTCTCACCAGTGGGGCTCTTCCGCTTCATCTTAATGTTTGCTCGTTTGGGGAAGAAGACATTCATATTCCGTAAAATGTTTCTATCTGCGAACTCTACTAATTACTCTCCCCTAGTATTCCTAGATTCTATGCGTTAATCAGCTACCGCCTGGTCTCCCGCCTGCTTTTTACCTATCTTCGCATTAAACTCGCTCATCAGTACAGCGTACTGTGATTTTTTTTATGTGATACCTCAAAGGCCCCTGGTATGGGGCATTACATGAGGGATGGGCATGACAGTTAAACAACCATGGTCTTGATAGCGATTTTAAAATGGATGGCGTTGATGTGATGCACGGCATCCTGTGGTAGATCATTCCAGTCCCGGGATGACGTGACGAAAAAAGATCGGGAACGAGCGGTAGTTCTTGCGGTGGGGGCGTAGACGGCCTTATGGTGGTTAATACGGCTTGAAAGGCGATAAGCAGGTGATATGACCGATGCTCCTAAAGATGAATGATAAAACATATGAAAGAGGCACAATCGAGAAATTTTTCGTCGCGTTTCAAGGCTGGGTAAGTTAGCTCTAGTTTTTAAGGCAGACACACTAGTGTAGTACGAATAGTCAGAATAAATGAATTGGATAGTTCGATTTTTTTATTTTTTCTAAGGTTAAAGAGAGGTTAGACTGGTGAGGATCCCATATTGCCGAAGCATATTCTAGTTTAGGACAGACAAAAGTTATGTATGCTAATGATTTGATGGATGGGGTGGCAAATCGTAGATTACGCCGTATGAAACCAATTGTACGATTACCTTCGTTAGCGATGTTCGTGATATGAGATGACCATGTTAGGTTTTGCGTTACTGTAATACCCAAGTACTTACAGGAAGAGACGGACGATACTTCTAAACCGAAAAGAGTGTATTTAGAAGGAGTATGCATCTGCCGACGATGGAATGAGATTAAACATGTTTTGGAAATATTGAGAGACATTAACCAACGTTCGCACCAAGTTTGGATTCGGTTAAGATCTTGTTGAAGAATGCCAGCGTCCGTACTGTTAGTGATTGGGCGGTAAATTACACAATCGTCAGCAAATAAACGGATGGTAGAGGAAATACTGGAAGGAAGATCGTTAATACATATGAGGAAAAGCAAAGGTCCTAGGACTGTACCTTGGGGAACACCTGAAATGACCGGGCTACGTGGAGAAGAGTGATTGTTAGCACAGACAAATTGCTCTCTGTTAGTCAAAAAGTTAGAAAGCCATTCTAATACTAACGAATTAAGATTTAGACACGATAACTTTAGTAGCAGTCTTTTATGCGGTACTTTATCGCAAGCTTTTTCGAAATCAAGGAAGAGAGTGTCTGTAGGAACGTTTAGGTCAAGGTTGGAGCTTAGGCCATTAATAAAGAGAGCCAATTGGGAGTCACATGAACGTCCTTTCAAAATGCCATGCTGGTTAGTATGAAAGAATTTTACGGAGACAAGGAATTTGACTATGTGCGAATAAATAATATGTTCCATTAGTTTCGAACAGACGCTTGTGAGAGAAATGGGGCGGTAATTTTTGCATGAAACAGGTGAGCCCTTTTTGGGGACTGGAATGATCTTACCAACTTTCCAATCTTGTGGAAGGACACCTGTTGATATGGACTGCTACACTGCTACAATATTACACTTACAGTGTTTTTAGTATTTTTTAGGATTTTTGAATTTATGCCGTCAACACCAGATGAAGAAGTAAGTTTTGAAGGATTCAATAAGTTTCATGATTCCATTAGCATCAATTGTAATCTGTGGCATAGCTGGGTGGCCGAGAGCAGCGAAATCCGGTAAGTCACCGTCAGGTTCTTTAGTAAAAACTGAAGAGAAAAAGTTATTAAGAGCGTGGCTAGATCCGTGTTCCGGGATAAGATTGTTGTCGTCTTCATGTAATGTTAGAAACTTCGATTGTGATGGGTTTATAGTTTTCCAGAACTTGCGGGGGTTAGTGCACAACATGGAAGGTAGAACAGACGAGAAAAATGTATGTTTAGATTTGCCTGATAAAGATAAGTATGTTTTTTTTTCTGCAGAATAATATCTTTCCCATGCAGATGCGGTGTCAAAGCGTTTTGCGGATCGAAAAAGTCTTTTCGTTTTGTTTCTGAGGCGTTTCATTGCCGATTCCACATCCTCATAGAAGCTTTCAACTATCTGGTGATCTTGGCTTGATGCAGGCGCGTAGGCTGGCACCACCTTCAGCTGGTACCTCTTGTTAAGCGTAATTACGATAGCTGCCTCTCTCTCGTTGATACTATAAAATTCCTGGATGTTACCAGCTATATTCTGATTTATAAGGAATCCTACGGAGGATACCCTGGGCAGCGACCACTGCCTTCTCCACATCACGCTTTTGGCGTAGGCAGCCCGCAAAAAAAATGGGGAAAGGCCAGAATAACCAACTGGCAGCAGTTTCGGACTCATGATATCCCTCCCGTACTATTCTCCGACGGCTATGCGGAGTGGGCAGCACAGGTCACCAACATACAGAAACAACACATGCGAACACTTTACACCACCGACCAAATCCCCGCAGTGGACAATCACCTCCTGTATCTCTGTGAGGCGCGCCGGAGCTTAACAAAACGCTCGAAGAAGCAGAAGACGAATCGCGAGCTTAGAGCTCGTATTGCACAACTTACGGAGAAGGCTGTGGCATATGGCCCACAGCTCACAGACACCAATTGGATAGAACGTTGCAACTCGTCAGCGCGTCAGGTAAGCTCGAAGGGGATTTGGCGTCTCTTACGCAGCCTCATCGACCCTTCTCAAACGAAAAGCGAGACGCAAAAACAGCTCCGACGGGCTGTGCATTGGTACCAAGGTATGACGGCGCAACTTGCGGACACTTTGCGCGACAGGTATCTCTGCCATACAAATGATGCGGTTGGGCCCGAGTGCACGTACTCCGGCAAGCCAAATCAGGATTTAGACGCCCCTTTTGCGTTGCATCACGTTAAGGCGACCCTGGCAAAAATGCGCCGAGGTGGGGCACCGGGTCGGGATCGCATAACAGTGAGACTGTTGGCGAACCTCTCGGACTCTGCATACCTCCATTTGATACAATACATAAATCTGATCTGCGATGGGTGTCCTCTCCCTCATGAATGGAAAAAATCGCTGGTAACATTCATACCCAAAGCAGGTAAACCCTTGGCTACGGACAAGTTGAGACCCACCTCACTGACCTCGTGTGTAGGAAAGATCATGGAGATGATGGTTCGGGATCACCTCTCTTCTTTCAAGGAGGGTAAGGGCCTCTTTGAAGACACTATGTTCGGATTACGCCCGCACATGTCTACACAGGATGTCCTACTCTAACTACACAGGGACATAATACGACCCACAGCCATGCAACAAAACGACAAGGCAATCCTAACCCTCGATCTTACGGGGGCGTTTGACAATTTTAAACATAGTACCATACTGTCTAACTTGAACACCACTAACTTCGGGGCGAAGGTCTTCTCCTATGTCAGAGACTTCCTCTCAGTGCGTCAGGCGCTCCTCCGGATCGAGGACTAGGAATACGGCCCGTATTCTGCGGGTACACGAGGAACACCACAGGGTCGGTGTTATCACCCCTACACTTCAACATCGCCATCATGCACCTGCCCGGCCGACTGGCTCAGGTGGAGGGCATAAAACACGCGCTCTACGCAGACGACATTACAATGTGGACCTCCGAGGGGAGCCTTGTGTTGATGGAGGACCGCCTTCAGCAGGCCGCATCCATAGTCGATGGATGCGGCCACGACACGATGGATGCGGCCACGACCGCGATAGTTGGGCCACGACACTGGTGCTATGCATCCCTGCTCATGAATGCCGCTTGTACAGGTGCTGCTGCTGCTTATCCTGGACCAGCTACCGAGTCGACCCTATTTCATGGAAGGGCCGAAAATGAACGTCTGGGAGAGCGGCGCCGCAGCCTACTTTACAGAGCTGTTTGACACCTTCTGCCTCCCCACGGATTGGGCGCATCACCCTTCACCGCTAGTTCTGGAAGCCACTTCGCAGTTCGTCGAGCAACATGGGGCCACGTCACCTATCCGGCTGCTTGAAAAGGGCGTCATTCCTGCTGTCCCTGTTGGCCACGACACTGCTGCTATGCATCCCTACTCACGAATGCCGCTTGTACAGGTTAGTTATCTTGAAACTAAGTGTTATCGTGACGATAATGTTTGCCTATTTGCGGTGTCGTGGCCACCTGATGTAGTGGGTTATGTGAAGTATGTTCGTGCTGCTGCGTCGTACATTTGGCGCCTTTTGGTTCTTGGCGGTGACGTGGAGGTAAACCCAGGCCCTATGACTAAAGCGCAAGAAGACAAGGTTGACGCTGTAGCTTTAGCCGTCCAACGTCTTCAGGCAAGCAACTCAAGCCTTCTTGAATCGATAAATCAAGTATTGAACCTCCACGTCTCCCTTAGGAACGACTTGGAACAGTTGACTAAAAGAGTTAATGAATTAGAATGCAAAATTGAATCTCTACCCTCCAGTCAATCTGTTTCAAATGCAGATATCTCTAAAAAAAATTCAGGACAAAGTAGATGACTTGGAAAATCGCTCAAGGCGGTCGAACCTGTTGTTTTTTGGCATCGATGATTCTGATCCATCTGAGCCTTCGGAAGACTCGTAGAGGTGTGTAAGAGAATTTTGCACGGATAGACTTGGCATTACTGTCACTTCAGTTGCCAGAGCACACCACTTAGGGAGTCTTTCGACTGCCAAGAAACGTCCTATTATTGCTAAATTTTATAATGATAAAGAAGTTGAATCTGCCATTAGTCTTGGCTACAAACTAAAGAATACCAATTTTAGCATATCACGCGACTACTCTGAGGCTGCTCGTGATAAGCGCCGTAAACTGTGGCAGTTTTCGAAGCCGATAAAGAAAGACGGGGATCGGATTCATTTGTATTTTAATAAACTTCATGTAAACGACGACGTTTACCTCTGGGACACTACTGTCAACCGGGCTGTGCGTCTAAGTGAGCCTTCTACCAATTGACAACATTCAAATCATCACGGTGCTTCCGATCATGCACTGCCAATCTTGCCGGGACCGAAGTGTTTAGATAACATTTGCTTCCTATATACTAACATCAGAAGCGTTACAGCGAAAAGTGATGCCCTGTCCTCCCTCATCGACTCCTCTGGAACCTCGTTAATAGCATTAACTGAAACGTGGATAACCGATTATATCTCAGATGATGACATCCTTTCATGCGAATCATGCTTTAAATTCTTTCGGTGCGACAGAAAGAACAGAAAAGGAGGTGGTGTGCTGCTTCTACTTTTCTCGAGTGTGTATTCGTATCCTTGAAATGTACTACTACGAACATTATTGGTGGTGTGTTGTATCGTCCACCCGACCTGTGTGATGGCTTTGCAGATGAATTTTGTCGCTTACTGGCCGATGTGTGTACGCGCTTTCCAAATTCTGTCCTAATTATGTTTGGCGACTTTAATTTTCCTGGTATCAATTGGGAAACACTATCTGTGTCTCCAAGTGATAAGGATGCGCACGCTTTCCTGCAGACTTGTCTTGATTTTCACCTAACTCAGCTCATTACAAAGGCCACGCGATCATCAGGTACCACTGCAAACATTCTCGACTTGATTCTAACCAACAATCCCGATGCTTGTTCTAAAATATTTCACCTTAATGGTCTTTCTGACCATGAATGGCAGAATTATCCAAAGGAAAACTACCACCAAGATAATCAGGTGTTACAGCAGAACTAATTTTGACCAAATGAACCATGAATTAACCTCTTTTTCTGGGCGGTTCTTGGCTGAATCTTCCTTCCGATCCATTGAACAGAACTGGATAGTGTTTAAATCTACTGTAATTAACCTCATTACGAAATACATTCCGGTTATCACAATTAAGTGCAGCAAAAGTGCGCCCTGGTTCAGTGGGCGGCTGCGAAGAGCTAAGAATAAGAAAGAACGTTTGTATTGGCAGGCAGTTGCTAACAACCAATTAAACACATGGGAAAAATACAAACAAAGTGATAAAAATTACCAAAAAATGCTTAAAGCTACCCGTCACCAATTTTATAGTGGTGTTCTGCCCACCATGCTATCAAATAACCCCCGTAGGTTTTCGAGCGTAATTAACCCTCATTCGCGTGCTGATTCTTTTTTGACAAGTTCTAATGGTGACCAGCTGGACGATGTCCATTCTGCTCAGCTCTTCAACAATGCCTTCTCATCTGTTTTCACTCAAGAAGTCATCACTACCTCTCCAGTTCTCGACCGATTTCATGATTATTCTATGCCCCCAATAGTCATAGAGAAGATGGTATTCTTTCTTTGTTAAATAATCTTCAAAATTACCCCAAGCACGGATTCACTGGGCTTTAACAATATAATAGTAAAAAAGAAATCTCACAGTATATTCCAAGTTTTGTCTGCACTTTTTTCTCAGTCTTTATCATCTGGCTCCATCCCTCACGACAGGCGTATAGCCAAAGTAATTCCAATTTTCAAATCTGACGTCCGCTCTGATCCTCTAAACTATAGACCCATTTCATTGACTTGAACCTTCTCCAAGCGCCTTCAACACGTCCTACAAACTCAGATCATTCATTATCTTGAAGATCATAACATCATATTTAAATATCAGCACGGTTTTCGCAAGGGCTTTTCTTGCGATACTCAGCTCGCCGGGTTTACTAACGACTTATTTACTTCTTTGGATGCAGAAATTCAAGTCGATGGTTTTTTTTAGATTTTTCAAAGGCATTTGATCGGGTTCCACACCATCGACTACTACTCAAGCTATCGCATCTTAATATTCACCCTCAGGTACTAGCATGGATTAAAGACTTCCTTTGATCTCGCGTTCAGTTCACTTGTGTTAATGGTTCTAACTCTACATTGGCGCATGTCACATCTGTTGTGCTCCAGGGAAGTGTTATTGGTCCGCTTCTGTTTCTAATATTTATTAATGATATACCAAATTGCATTTCTTCACAAATTAGACTGTTTGCTGACGACAGTGTTGTGTACCGAACCATTACAAACGACTCTGACCGACAATCTTTGCAAACTGACCTCGAATCTATTAACACTTGGTGCCAGCAGTGGCTTATGACCCTAAATCCTTCTAAGACAAAGATCGTCTCCTTTACTACAATATTTTATCGCATCCCAACCACACACTCTCTTAATGACATAACAGTTGAAACAACTTCCACTTACAAGTATCTAGGAGTTTTCCTTCAATCAGACTTAACCTGGAACTATCATATTAACTTCATTCTAGCAGCTGCTAACCGTTCTCTTGGCCTTTTAAAACGTAACCTTCGACATGCTCCGGCACACGTGCGTAAACCTGCTTATATTACACTAATTCGACCTAAAATTGAGTACGCTTCCGCCATATGGGACCCAGATCAAGCCTACATCAAAGATAACATAGAATCCCTGCAAAACCGTGCTGCTCGTTTCATTTATTCCGACTACTCACGTTTTACTAGCGTCACGGCGTTAAAAGCTCTTGCTGGTCTTGACAGCCTTTCCCATCGTCGTAAACTCTCCCGATTAACTCTTCTTCACAAAATTTACCATCATCCTTTGCTTCACGACGATTCCTTTCACTTACCCACAGCAGTGTTTCCACGCCGTGACCATCCTTTTAAGATCAAACGCATCACATGTCACACTTCAAGTTTTGCCAAGTCATTCATACCCAAAACCATTATTGATTGCAACCGGCTGCCTTCCACAATCGCAACTGAAACTAACGCGACATCATTTCGTGAACTTTTAAAAAATCAAAGCGATGTGTAGTTTTCTTCTAATTCTGTTCACCGTAATGTGTTTGAGTTTCACTTTTCGTTCTGCTTATTCCGATGTTTTTATTTTTTTTCTTTTTTTCTTTTTGTTTTTTGCGTCTTGTTGTTCCGCCACACTGCGATTGTTGCTGACTACCAGTTATTCCTCTTTTCTTCCTTCTTTTTTTGCCCTGTTACTCATGTTAAATGTTCGTTCTATGTATACAATTTGTAATTTTTACCACCCCCTATGTAATACCCTCGTAAAGAGGGCCTTTAGGGGTATCGTGAAATGAATATATAAATATGCTGCCGACTGCGGTCTCCAATATGCTCTCGCTAAATCAGAGCTTCTATACGTCAGGCCAAACCACAAGGACAACACGTCTGTGCACATATCTCTGTCGGGCGGTCCCATCAGAGAAGAGGCAGAGCTCCGGATCCTGGGTCTGTTCATCAATAACAAACTTAAGTCGGACTCTACTATAGCGAAACTCAAGAGCATAGGTGAACAGGTAGGGCGCATGATCCACCGTGTTTCCAACAAGCGGGGTGGTCTGCGGGGCAGGGACGTGCTACGGCTCGCCCATGCCTTCGTGACCAGCCAGATCCTCTACGCCGTGCCGTACCTACGCACCACCAAACAACAAGACGAGCGCATTGTCGCCATCATCAGGAAGGCAACAAAGCGAGCATTGGACCTCCCGGTGGCTACATCGAACGCCAAACTGAAGGCGTTGGGAGTGGTAAACTCCTAATCAGGAGTTGCGGGAGGCCCACCTCGTGAACCAATATACGCGGCTATCGCAGACGGTTCCTGGGCGCCGCCTGCTAAACCGCTTAAATATCCAACACACATGCATACCAGAGGGGACAGAGAACATCCCGGTGCTGTGGCGCCACATGCTCTGGGTCGCTCCGCTCCCGAGTAACATGGACATGGTTTCACATGAAGGCCGACGACAAGCGCGGATTCGCGCGCGGAGAGGCAATAAGGATCTAAAAAGGGCGTCTACTACGTGGACATCACAGGGCCGTCGCCCGCGGGATTCTACACGGCTGCCTAGTACACCGTGGGATGAATGTCGATGGGCTGTTTTCGGGCCGCAAATTTAACACGAGCGGAGGAACTTGCAACACCGCTCGCTGCCGCCAATCCAAAATCGAAAACGGTTATCGCAGGCTCTCGCCGGGCCTGTGAGCATTATTTTGGAGGAGAAATATCACCTCTTGCCTCCCAAATTCTAATACGTGCTCCCGCCGATCCAACTCGCACAAATGTGATCTGGGCTCCTGGGCACCAGGGTCTACGAAGCAATGAGGCCGCTGATCGGCCGCCCGAGCGCTCACACACCGGGCTCCTCATCCTAGCTCTCCTGGCTAAGAAGCTCATAAACCGTTTCTACGGTTCCGCGAAATTCTAATCCATTATTGCGACAATCACAGCCTCTACCCGGCACCTGCCAAGAGGCTGAGTAAGGCAAATGAGCAAACTCTGCGGCGCCTGCAGACAGGAACTCTTCTCTGTTCTGCCATAGCAAAGCACTTTGATCCGAACACAGATGGGCGCTGCCCGCACTGTGGAGAAATCTGCGACATCTTACACATGGTGTGGGCATGTACTCAGAACCCTCACCTTACCTGTTCACCCACCCCCACCCGAGAGGCATGGGAGACTGCCCTCCTCAACAACTCCACACTGGAGTCCCAAAGGGCTCTAGTAAAGCGGGAGCGAGACGGGGCCTCGTGGTGCGCTCACCTGGACTAAGGATACCGACCATGCTGCGGGTCTTTCTGGCCCTCAAACTCTGAGTATTAAAATCTTTCACCGCCGACACAACCACACCTTGTTCTCACCTATAAGTTAATCCGCCATAACACAGTACGTGCCCGCCCTTTAGTACAGTATAGGCATCATCTGTCCTCCTAACCTCACTAAGCCCTATGACATCCCGAGATTAAGCCGCACTCCAGGGCTGGTTATACAATTCCATCGACACGCGGAGGTTTCTTTTATCCGCTGAAGAATTGCGTGGCAGCCAGATTCGAACCCCGGTCGTTTTGCACGCGAAGTGGATGCTCTACCTCTACGCCATCGCCGCCGCACGAAAATAGGGACTAAAATCGGGAGAATAAAATTCAACAAAACTGAACAACGTTCGGTGGAGCACTGAGAAGCGACAACAGCACCGACAAGTGGCCGGAGCCGATCTTTTCCCCACCACACCCACCAGCATGCCGCACCAGGTTTGTGCCGAGCAGCTATTGTTGTAGACGCGGCATTGCTCTCCTCTCGAAAAAAGCATTGACCCGACGCTTTGCGACAAAACTAGGCAGAATCAAAAGGAAACAAAACTGAGGAACGCTCGGTACTTAGCCAGTAAATGTCTCGTGAAAATTCAGCCTTCATCCGCATGACAACAACTATCTAAGGTACCCGCTGACGGCTAGCAGTCCAGGAAAACCGATCCGAAAAATCTTCGTTAAGTGACGTCACGTAGATGACGATGCACTCTGTAGGGGCGGAAGTACTGCTTTAGTCGCTTTTCTGAAAGGCCAAGAAGTCGAATTGGTGTACACACCTACATCCTGACTTTCGGAGCGAGTGTTATCCGTCTGTGGAAGCGCTTGTAACGCCGCTCATGACGTCCTTGTTGTTGCTGTATGCGCCGCCTAAGCAGTTGTCGGAGTTTTTCTGCGCGGATAGCATATTCCTTAGTGCCAGCGTCGGGGTCGTGGACATCAGAGAGCTACGTTCCTTCCAATGATGTCGATACTTCAAGGGCATACCTTTTATGGCCTTGACAGAAGAGCGTCGTCCGCGTTGTTTCTTGTTGTGCCGCGTTGTACACGAACGTAATATACGAATGAATGAGGTCCCAACAGAGATGTTCAACGTGAAAGTACATGGGCAGCACATCGACGAGAGTTTTATTAAGAAGCTTGGTCAGGCAGCAGGGTAGCCAACCGGAATCCTTTCTGGCTAACATCCCTTCCTTTCCCCTCTCTCTCTCTCTTGGTCAGGCTATTTGTCTGGGAATAGTAGGCGGTTTTTTTCTTATGAGTAGTGGCATTGAATCAGAAGAGGGATTCAAAGAGTTTGTTAGAGAAAGCGATGCCTCTATCCGTGATAATAAGTGTCTGGGCGCCGCGCCCCAGGACGATGTGTCCAATTTATAATTTCGAAATCTCGGCTGCTGTTATGCAATGGAGTGTCATGATTACAGCGGAAGGCTTAAGACAATCAATGACGACGATGATCTGGGTAAGGGCAGAGAAGGCACGTGTCAGCTTGATCAAACAGGGCATTGGGCACTTTACGAGAATGTAAAAGTTCAACTGACTTCAGAGGGGGTTTTTTTCATCGCTGACAAACGTTACACGTGCGCATGTAGCGCCACTCTGCCGCAGCAACCATAGGCCAATAATATCTTTTTTGGATAGCAGTTAGAGCGCAGGCATATCATAGGTGACCGCCGATGACCTCTTCATGACACGGCTTCAAGGTCCCTTCCTGGAGAGGCTTTAGAGAAACGTGGAGGCAGTCTCGTCATATTGGAGCAAATTTAGCTCTGTACAGCACGTCGTCGCGCATACAAAAATACATCGATCATGGGAATGGCTGGAAAACATAGATGGCATGGTTTTAGGAACCGATGACAGTTTTCAGCGCCGGGAATTACCGTTGCTGGTTGAAAGGAGTTGCTGCGTCTACTACTGCGATAAGAGGCATGTCCTCTTGACTGGAGACCTGGACAAGCAGTCGGAACCTTTTTTCTGGCGGCCTTATTTGTACACAGTAGTGTTAAGAAGCTCCGTAAGCTCGAACGTGCAAAGTAACCAGAGGGAACCCGTAAGTTCGTTAAGTAGGAGAGCGAGTAGTGGTCGCTTACGACTTCAAAATGCTGGCCGTACAAATAAGGTCGAAATTTCATCACTGCTCAAACAACAGCGACTCATTCGTTTTGGGTAGCGGAGTATTTAGATTCAGCACGAGATAGAGTTCGGCTAGCGTACGCTATGACGAGCTCTCCGCCGTCCTTCCACTGGACGAATAGAGCACCAAGGCTCTCGGTGCTTTCATCTCTGAGGACCAGAGTCTGGGCAGGAGAATGGAAATGAGCAAGGAAAGACGTGGTTTTCAATCAGTGCCATAAGCCATCAAACGCCAGCTTCTTTTTTGTCCTCATGAGCGGAGCTAGCCATGCGCGTAAATAGTGCAGTAAGGCAGAAAAAGTTACCAGTGAACCGTCGGTAACAAGAGCAGTACAGAAAAAGCGCCGGACCGTTTTCTTCTCAGAAAGAGCGGAAAACTAGCAACAGCTGCTGTTTTAGCAGGATTCGGCCGGACGCCACAATCACTGGTGGCATGGCTCAGTAACAGAGCTCCTCATAACCGAACTGGCATTTTTTGGGCTTTTGACGTGACCGGCAGATGTTAAAGACTCTAACACGGAGAAGAGGGGGTAGAGGTGTTCCTAGAAAGTTAGCGTAAACACAAAGCAGTTCATGTAGATGAAGCACCTTTTTCACTTAGGCCTGATGAAGAAGCTTCCATCAGTGTTTAAAATTTCGCAGGAGCTGAACATAAACCGAATAGGAAGGACTTTGAAGTCTTTAGATCCAACCGGCGTCGCGAACGCTGTGTCCTTAAAATACCTCTCCTCAACTTCGATTTTCAATACCCAAAGTTTATTTCCTGCAAAAAAAGCAGTGCGTGTGCCCCAACCTGTCAAGAGGGTTGTAAATGCGTGGTAAAGGAAAAACGTGTTTTTCCTTAAATTGTTAAACTTCTGATTGTCAATAGAAGGTCGTGGAATGCAATTTTTCTTTCCCACCAAAACCACACGCGAAGCGCACGGACTCTCTACGGCTGCAGCATTTCTGCAGCCTGCGCCATTTCTTGCAGCATTCCATGGAATGGCTCAGCGAATAGCTTCACGCTCTCGCAATGAGTCTCGGTACAGGATGTTTCAAAAAGGTCAGGTGTACTTGCGTGTGTTATTATGCAATGTTTTGCGAAAGGACGATGAAATTTTTGGTACACCACCTTGGCCAATCCCCCCGCGTGGGTATCTGCCATTGTCATGTGGAGAAGAAGAGCAGATAAAGGAGACAAACTAGTATTTCATTCTTGGCTGGTAGTAAGCCTAGGTGGACATCAGGGACAAATTTGGTTGTTCGATTGGTGTGTGTTTCGCTGTGATGAACAAGCCACCCGTGAAGTTCAGTGATGTCCGTCGAAGTGCACGACTGCGGTGCCCTTGCTGATGTGTTGCCATTCGGATCCGAAATTTTGGACGACATCCACCAGGCTGCTGGTTATACACACGATACCTTTCGCGACGCAGACCACATGAGCTAGCGCAAGCACAGTGTTCTGTTCAACAACGCTGCCAGTACTACACGTGTCGTAAAAAAGGAAGGTAACATTTGCACAGCTTAGCGGAGGCACAGCCACATCGATGAAGCTTAGAGCCGGTGTGTGTGGTTCAGTGTCGGCTAAAAATGTCAAAAACTCTCCCAGACATCCAGGAACGTTTATGAAGGCGCAATTGCCAAGGCAAAAGTCCATTCTCAATTTCAGGTACTTGTAGGAGGTGGTAGAACAAAAGAGATGCCAACAAAAGCAGAGTTGGAACGGTGACTCAAGCAGTGCACCTTGCGGTAAGGATCATGATATGACCGCCAGGAGTACGGATTTGGGGTTCGCTCCATTCTGTTCCCATCTCACTGAGGTGATACTCGAGATACTTGGTTATTATTGAAACGTCTACGGCCCAAGGGCGGCATGTAACATCCGGAGGATTTGCTCGGATGATACATCGTATCCGAAAGAAACATAATGGGTAGAAGGCATTAGCCTAAAACCGCAAAAATAAAAATGACCAAGTTTTTATTGCGAAAGCAATACTGCTTGCACTTTCAACCCGTCGCGTAGCGAGGCCGGTAGCTACCAAGCGCGGCCTGACTCCCGCTCCTGCTACGCGCGGCGCGCTTAGCGATTTGACGTCACAGCTGCAAGAGCGGGGCCCCAACTGGCGCCATCGCGTAGCGAGGCCGCAGCTACCAAGCGCCTAGCGCCTAACTCCTGTTCCTGACTCCGGACGATAAATCGTATCCGAAATAAACACCATGGCATGAAAGAAAGGGACTCCATCCTATTAGTGCAAGCTTTCGTGATCTCGCGGATAATGTACGGGACGGCATTCCTTAACCTCTCCAGGTCGGAAATTGAAAAGCTGGAGACACTGATCAGGAAAACCTACAAGACGGCACTGGGGCTACCGAACTCTACGCCAACGGCCAAGCTCATGGCTCTAGAAGTACATAACGCCTTCAAAGAGATGTGAGAAGCACAATGGCTGTTACAACTCAATAGGCTCGCACTTACAACACCCGGCAGCGAACTGCTCGAGAAGATCCGTGTTAATCATCCCTATACAATTGACCAAAGGGATGAGGACAAACGCGATGTGAGAAGATGCATGAACGTGCACCCCATTCCGCGGAATATGCATCCCGCATATAACATCGAGAGGAGGAAAGCAAGAGCGGAAGCCCTGCAGAAGAAATGGGACAAGCAAACTAACACCCTTCACGTGGACGGAGCAGGACCAAAGAATGGAGTCATGACTGTTGTAGTCTCAACGCCTTCAGGGTCGATGGTGAACTGAGCCTCGGTGAAAACATCTAACCCAACTCACGCAGAGGAGGCAGCTATTGCATTAGCTGTAGCATCTATCCCCAACGCCGTTGTGCTGACTGATTCCCAGAACGCCTGTCGCAACTTCAATTACGGATTAGTTCATAAGTCAGGGTTGACATTGCTGACTAAGCATCGTCCCAACCAAGCCTCAGTAAGCTGGTTTTCCGGTCACCTGGAACTACAAGGAGGAAATGAAGCCGCTCACAGGCATGCCCGAGCTCTTGTATACCGGGCGTCCCCCCTGATGACCATGAAGGGTGCCGTAACCTGATAGGTTTAGCAGTGTATGCTGACAATCTCGAGCCATACAGAACTGCCAGAAAGGAGTACCCAACACCACAAAATCCCTCAATAAGTTAGAAGAGAACACCCTTAGGAGACTACAAACCAACACATACCCAACAGCAGCTAAATTACACCAATGATACCCTACACTATACTCTCCGCAGTGCCCACAATGTGGAGAGGTAGCTAACGTCTACCATATGGTGTGGCCATGCGAATTTAATCCCTTAGTTGACCCCATTCCCAAACCCTCGGAGGAGCAGTGGGAGGCTATTCTGCTCAGCGATGATCCTGACCGTCAGCACTGGCTGGTGGGGAGGGCCAGCGCAGCAGCAGCAGCGAATGAACTACGGGACTAGGCGGCCCACTCACACGTTCTGAGAATACTGAACAAATAAATATGTTTTTAATCAATCAATCAATCTACCCATAAATTTTGACGGGTGCAAATAAAAGTTCTCTGGTGGAGGCCCACCGACAGGCCCAATACATAAGGCTCACACAAACCTCCACAGGTCGGTATATCCTGGACACCCTCGGAATCAAAATACCGGCCAACGACCCAACCCTCCTCGCCATCCCACGATCCCTTCACCGAGAGCTCCTCATCAGGCCGCTCCCGAGGAATATGCACCCGTCCCACAATGAGCAGCGCCGCAGAGCCCGTGCGAAGGCACTTCATCGAGCGTACGGCCCCCAGCCGGACGCCGTGTGGGTGCACGCTGCCTGCGCGGGTGATGAAGCGACAGCAGCTGTGGTGGACTCCTCTTTATCCGCCCTCCTCACACTACCTCTCCTTCCAGACACGGAAGCCCGGTACATTTTAAGCGATTCTAAAACTGCGATTCTAAATTTTGCTCGAGGCCGAGTCCATGTCCCTGCTTTTGGCATACTGGACTCGCCCGATGCCCCCTCCCCCCCCCCCCCCCCCCCGCCCCGCCAAGTGGAGCTGATATGGGTGCCCGCGCACTCCGGGAATCCCGGAAACGAGGCCGCCAACCTTTTAGCCCGAGATTCTTTAAACCGGGCTCAGGTGGCCTCTGATCGGGGATACACGAAGGAGCCATGCACTCATTCAGTGAGCTGACCCAGGCGCACAGAGCCTTACGCCAGCTCCACCCCCCGCCCCACCCCTCCCTAGATAACAAACACGCAACACTCTGGCGCAGACTACAGACACACACACTTCCTTCACCCCTTACCCTAGCCCATTATCATCCCTCCTTCCCCACTCCGGCATGCACTCTATGCCCAGAACCCATCGCCTCTTCCCTCCACATCATTTCCCTCTGCCCGGCGGACCCTCCCCCGCGGGACCTAGAGAACCTCAAGACCTGGGAGGACTGGGAGACCCTGCTGCGCTCGGAGGACCCGGCCGTGCAGACCATCGCCACCGGCCGTGCTGCCAGTGTTATGGACCTTAGGAACATAAACACTTGAGTGCAGTGGGGTCGTGCGGGGACTCTGGGGCGTGCCCCGAATTCCTCTGTAAATAAAGTTTTCTCTCTCTCTCTCTCTTTATCCTTCCAAGCCTGTAGCTACTAAGTTATTGCTGCCGTGAGGGTTATTTCGCAATCCTTTTATTGCGAAAGCAATACTACTCGCTATTTCAAGCCTGCGTTTGACCCGGCCGCAGTTACGTTTAACCTTTAGCGGAGTGAATATGGGCGACCAACTCGCTCTTTCAGATAGCCCGGCTCCAGTTACGTCGCGCCGCGCACCTCTGGCGCTACTGCCGCTGTGACGTCATACCAGCTGTAGATTATTGGCGACCAACTCTCTCCTTCAGAGAGCCCAGCTGCAGTTACGGTGTGTGTTTGCCGCGCTGCGCACCGGTGGCTCTACTGCTGCTGTGACGTCATACCAGCTGCAGATTATTTCTTTCAGTCGCAACATCAAAAACAAAATAGAAAAAAAATTTGCGAAGACACTATGAGTTGTTGCGCAGCGGCGGCCGGTAGCCACGCGTGACCTGTAGACGCGGCGCACTGCGTTCCAAGATGCGTTCAGTCGTCGCGCAGCGGCGGCCGGTAGCCACGCGTGACCCGTACGCGCGGCGCGCTGTGTTCCTTCAGTTGGAGGCGCCGCGCTTTTGCTTTCGCAACCTACCAGGCTTAACCAACCTAAGCCCCGCGAATTTTTTTTTCCTGCACCAAGCTTGTATTCACAATAACAACCCAGTGTGGTATTAGAATCAAAATGTCAGCTGACCATGTTCGTCGCTGTAGGTACTCGAGCTGGAGAGGTACATATTGTGAGTGGCAAATGTAGCCGCTCCATGTATGGCGCCTTTCCGAAATGGGGCTCGGGCCCCGATGCTTGTGAGACGGCTTTCACAGCACCCGTACGCCGTTGTTTGCTCTTATGGGAGTCACAAAAATAACGGGGGAGAGAGAGAGAGAGAGAGACTTTATTGCAACAGGAGAACGGGGCACGACCCGACTGCTTTGAGGTGTTTACGTTCCTAAGGTCCATCACACTGGCAGCGTGGCCGGTGGAGAGAGACAGAGAGAAAATCTTTATTTCAACAGGAATTCGGGGCACGCCCCTGGGTCCCCGTACGATCCCACTGTACTCAAGTGTTTATGTTCCTAAGGTCCATAACACTGGCAGCACGGCCGGTGGCGATGGTCTGCACGGCCGGGTCCTCCGAGCGCAGGGCAGAGGGAAAGGATGTGGAGTGAAGAAGCGAAAGGTTTTGGGCATAGGGCGCAAGCAGGAGCGGGGAAGGAGAGATGATAGTGGATTAGGGTAAGGGGCGAGGGGAGAGTATGTGTTTGTAATCTGCGCCAGAGTGTTGCGTGTCTGCTATCTAGGGAGGGGTGGGGCGGGGGGTAGAGCTGGCTTGAAGCTCTGTATGCCTGGGTCAGCTCACTGAATGAGTGCATGCGATCCTTCGTGAATCCCCGATCCGAGGCCACCAAAGCCCGGTTTAAAGAAAATCGGCTAAAAGGTTATCGGCCTCGTTTCCGGGATTCCCGGAGTGCGCGGGCACCCATATCAGCTCCACTTGGCGAGACGAGCGTGCATCGGGCGAGTCCAGTATGCCAAAAGCAGGGACATGGACACGGCCTCGAGCAAAATTTAGAATCGCAGCTTTAGAATCGCTTAAAAAGTACCGGCCTTCCGTGCGGGTGATAGCAATTGCAATGGCGGCTTCCTCTGCAGCCTCTGGAGATGTGTCTGGAGGGAGACGTAGTGTGAGGAGGGTGGATGAAGAGGAGTCCACCGCAGCTGCTGTCGCTTCATCACCCGTGCAGGCAGCGTCCACCCATACGGCGTCCGGCTCGGGGCCGTACGCACAATGGAGTGCCTCCGCACGGGCTCTGCGCCGCTGCTCATGGTGGGACGGGCGCATATTCCTCGGGAGCGGCCTGATGAGAAGCTCTCGGTGAAGGGATCGTAGGATGGCGAGAAGGGTTGGGTCGTTGGCCGGTATTCTGATTCCCAGGCAGTCCAGGATATACCGACCTGTGGAAGTTTTTGTGAGTCTGATGTATTGCGCCTGTTGGTGGGCCTCCACCAGTTCCCCGATCGTGTTGTGGAGGCCCAGGCCTAGTAATCTGTCTGTGGGTGTGTTGAGGGGAAAATGAAGTGCTACCTTGAATGCCTTGCGAAGCAAAGCATCCAAAGCGTTTATGTCATGTTTCGATAGTTGTAAATATGGGGTAGTGTACAACACACGGCTGAGGTCAAAGGCATGAATGAGGCGACATAGGTCGCGCTCCTTCATGCCTCTATGATGTCCCGAAACCCTGCGGATGAGGTGCGATATCGCGCCTGCATCCTGCTTGAGTTTTTTGAGGGTAGTGCTGTTTTTGCCATCGTTCTGGATGTGCACGCCCAATACACGGAAGGTGCCAACCTCAGGTACCGGGTAACCATTCAATTCAATGGCAATGGGGGAGCGGGGACAGCGGTGGTTCTTAGGCCGGATGAGGAGCAGTTCGGACTTCTCTGGGCAGCAAGACAGTCCGATGGTCCGTGCGTAATTTTGGGTGAGGGTGGCTGCTTCCTGTAAGGTGTTCTCTATGTCGCCGTCCCTGCTGTGGGCGGTCCACAGGGTGATATCGTCGGCATAAAGAGTGTGCTTGAGGTGGGGAATAGTTCCCAATTTCCGGGCGAGGGGTATGAGGGTAATGTTAAAGAGAAAGCGGGAAAGGACGGACTCTTGAGGGGTGCCGATACTCTGAAGTGTGTAGGGGGGGGGGGGGGTGGGGAGACAGAGGGCCGAAGTGTATCTCAGCCGTGCGGTTAGTGTGGAATGCTTGAATGTAGGCGTACGTGCGCGCGCACACCCACATTCAATGGGGATAGAGCAGTCATGATCGCCTGATGACCAATGCGATCAAAAGCTTTGGAGAGATCAAAAGCTTTGGACAGATGTGACCTGGAAGAAGCGCGTCAGAAAGGTCGTGTGTGAGTTGCAGCATGGCGTCCTGTGTGGATAGATGAGGGCGGAATCCCACCATGCTATGCGGGTAGATAATGTTGTCCGCCATGTGACTTGTGAGTCTCGCTAACACAACATGCTCGAGGAGCTTCCCGAGGCATGAGGTTAGCGAAATCGGGCGAAGGTTTTCAATGGTGAGTGGTTTGTTGGGTTTTGGTATAAATATTACCTTCGCGTGGCGCCAGGACTGCGGGAGGTTACCCTCCCTTCAGCACTGGTTGAAGTATTTCGTAATGTGGGTGATCGATCGGGCATCCAGATTACGGAGCATGGAGTTTGTGATTTGGACTGCACGAGGTGCAGTGTTGGCGCGGAGATTCAGGAGGGCCGCTCTGACATCCGTCTCCGTGATGTCTGTGTCGAGTGTGGGTTATGTTTGTCCTGTGTAGTAGGCAGCAGTGGGGGGGCACCTGGAGAGGTGTACACGGTTTGAAGTATGTCTCGGAGGGTGTCGGGATCGTCAATGTGTTCGTGTGTGAGGCGTGTCACGTAGGGCTGCGTTGCTGATTTGGCGCGTTCGGGGTCAATGAGGTGTCGGAGGATTTGCCATTGCGTTTGCTGGACAGGTTTTTGGCGATGCCGTCACGTATCTGTCCCCAGTTAGATCGGCAGAGCTCCTCAGAGTGCTCTTGGAATTGTGTCTGCAGCGTGCCCAGCAGCTTTTTAAGCGTTCTGTTAAGTTTATTGCCTTTCCAGCCTTCCAGGAGGTTGTGATGAGCCTCCCAGAGGTGGCCTAGGCGTGTGTCGAGGGTAGGGATTTCGGTTGTAGTTTCAATGTGTCGCGTGTTGTAATGAACTTTATTCTTGAGTGACTGCACACGAAGACACTTTGGAAATTATAAATTCTACTTTGCGGAAGCCTTCTGGTCAACCCACTGCCACTTCCCCGAACCGCTTGGCGAGTGGCGGGCAAACTGGCGCCATGGGTAAGTGGGCGCCTGAATCGAGCTGTTGTGTTGTTGATGAGGCCGTATAAGCGGTTGCCTAAAAACCATCCCGGTGGTCACCCGAACCGCACCATAAAGGAAGGGAGGAAGTGGGAGTGAAAGAAGAAGCAGAAAGAGGGCCCGTATTGAAGAAAATGAATTTGAGGAAAGAATATTAAGGAGAAGGCTGCGCCTCTGCGCAGAGGAGAGGCCACAGTTGGCACGATTTCTGCGCGCGGACCTACAGAGAGAGAGAGAAAACTTTATTACAACAGGAATTCGGGGCACGCCCCAGGGTCCCCGCACGACCCCACTCCTCTCAAATGTTTATGTTCCTGAGGGCCATAACACTGGCAGCCCGGCCGGTGGCGATGGTCTGCACGGCCGGGTCCTCCGAGCGCAGCAGGGTCTCCTAGTCCTCCCAGGTCTTGAGGTTCTCTAGGTCCCGCGGGGGAGGGTCCGCCGGGCAGAGGGAAAGGATGTGGAGGGAAGTAGCGAAGGGTTCTGGGCATAGGGCGCATGCCGGAGTACACCGCGAGCATGGATGGACACCGCGACCGCATGAGCCATTAAAGGCTTATTCCTGATTATCGCAGTATTCGCTGAGTAAAGCGTTGCCTCTATAGAATTGTGACTGCCGCGGTCGGAACTGACAAAACAAAAAATGGCTGAGGCTTAGCTTAGGTTAAGCCTAGTCAGATGCGAAACATATTGTCGGCGAGTTGCATATCGAGCACGCCGCTTGGCTAGACGTTCTTCACGCTCTTCATCTGTCTCTGTAGCACGCCGCAACTTTTGCTTCTCATTCCAACGAGCAGCCCTGCCTCCAGGAGGCATCTCTATCCCGTGTACGCCTAGCAGAGGGAGGCGCACCCCCTTGTATACCGGCGCTCCAGCATCACGTGTTCACTACAGCGCACTTAGCGGCAGAAGCAGAAAACACATTTGTCGCGACGCCTCGCGCGACGGCGCGAGATGGGGCCCCGTTTCTCCTATGTCGTTACGTCACGCATCACGTGGTCCTCCTTGGTCGCGACGCCTCGCGCGACGGTGCGAGCTGGGCCCCCGTTTCTCATCTCTGTGTCGTCACGCACCACGTGGTCATCCTTGGTCACGACTATAGTGTTCTACTACACTATAGTCACGACGCCTCGCGCGACGGCGCGAGTTGGGCCCCCGTTTTTCATCTGCTGTGACGTCACGCATCACGTGGTATGACATGGAGGTCACGAAAGGTCTATGGTAACGACACCGCCGCGCTCGAGGAGCTAGGTTGGGCTATTTTAGTATGCTTCGCATAAAAATTCAGGGGGCACTTTGACTGTCGAAAGTGTGTAGAGGTGAAAGCGTTTTCCGCACCACTTTGCCTATGTGACACTGGTGACGTCCCCACTGGATGACGCCACACATAATTGATGATGAAGTAATCACAAATGACTAATTAGTGGCTAATTACAGATTCATGACTAAATACTAATTAGCTGCTAATTCTTGACGCTCAGGAGTGGAACGCTAATTCTTGACGCTACGGCTTTAGGAGTGGAACGCGACAGCGTGTTGTAGCGCTGCCAGGGAGTTCACGCAATGCCACTACCTGTTCGCCGCGATGCCTTGCGCTTTGAACGCAACGCTTTTTGAGGAAAGGAAATGGCGCAGTAATTATCTGTCGTCTCGGTGGACGCCCGAACCGCACCGTACAGGAAGGGAGGAATTGGGAGTGAAAGAAGAAAGAGAAAGAGGGGCCGTAATGAAGAAACTGAAAATTATATTTGAGGAAAGGAAATTACGCAGAAGTATACGTCACAATTCGAAAGTAAGGAAAAGAAGCATGTATGGACATCACAGTGTACTGTATACATAAGGGTCTGTGACGTCTGGGGGCGTCATGACACTGGCACCCAGTGCTGTCCGCCTTCAGGTGGCGGTGAAAAGAATTATTACAAGTTACACAGAGAGGTAGTTTGGGAGGTGGCTCCTAGAGCGCAACCCCCCTCACAAAAAATTCAGGGGCACTTTGACTGTCTAAAGTGCGTAGAGGCGAAAGCGTTTTCCGCACCACTTTGCTTATGTGACACTGGTGACGTCACCACTGGATGACGTCACACATAATTGGTTGGTTTATTGGGGTTTGACGTCACAAAGCAACTTAGGCTATGAGCGACGCTGTAGTGAAGGGCTCCGGAAATTTCGACCACCTGAGGTTCTCTAACGGGCACTGACATCGCACAGCAAACGGGCTTCTAGAATTTCGCCTTCATCGAAATTCAGCCGCCGCAGCCGGGATCGAACCCGCGTCTT
The DNA here is from genome assembly GCF_055824585.1 of Amblyomma mixtum. NCBI lineage: Eukaryota > Metazoa > Arthropoda > Arachnida > Ixodida > Ixodidae > Amblyomma > Amblyomma mixtum. The sequence goes on from NC_143013.1 coordinate 164,659,653, forward strand.
TCGGGTCAGCAGCCGAGCGCCGTAACCACAGAGCCACCGCGGCAGGGCTGATGACGAAGTAATGACAAATTACTAATTAGTGAGTATTTACTGATTTATGAATAAATACAAATTAACTGCTAATTAATGACGCTTAACCTTAGCCTTTAGGATTGGAACGGGACGGCATGTTGTAGCGCTGCAGGCTGTCCACGGAACGCCACGACCCGTTCGGCGCGATGCGTTCCCCTTTGAACGCGACGCTTTCTTTAGGAAAGTAAATGCTGCAGTAATTCTCTTTCATCTCGGTGGACACCTGAACCGCACTGTACAGGAAGGGAGGACATCCACCACCCGTTCCGCGCGGTGCCTTGACCTTTGAACGCAACGCTTTTTCAGGAAAGTAAATGCTGCAGTAATTCTCTGGCATCTCGGTCGACACCCGAACCGCACTGTACAGGAAGGGAGGACATCCACCACCCGTCCCGCGCGGTGCCTTGACCTTTAAACGCAACGCTTTTTCAGGAAAGTAAATGCTGCAGTAATTCTCTGTCATCTCGGTGGACACCCGAACGCACCGTACAGGAAGGGAGGAAGTGGGAGTGAAAGAAGAATAAGAAAGAGGGGCCGTAATGAAGAAACTGAAAAATTACGAGTAACTTTAGCGGCTAAAGTGGTGAAAGGCGAAAGCCTGAGTGCTGCATTCTGCTACGCGATTGTTCACTTCACATTCTGTTGGTGCATTAATTAACTGAAAATTAATGACGCCTTTAGAAGAGGAACGAGGCAGCGTGTTGTAGCGCTGCCAGGCGGTCCACGGAACGCCACCACCCATTAGGCGCAATGCGTTGCCCTTTGAATGCAACGCTTTTTGAGGAAAGATTCTACGCCTTGCTCGCCGGTAAATTGGTTTTTGAGGAAAGCAAATGTATCAGTGTGTCATATCTCGGCGGTCACCTAAACCTCGCCGTAACGGGAAAGGAGGAAGATGGGAGTGAACGAAGACACCGTATTCACTAGACGCGGCTTTGTTCATTCCAAGCCATCGAGCTAGCATGGCGGAGTGGTAGCGTGCTCGTTTCGCACTCCGGAGACCAAGGTTCGATTCCCGAGCTCGGCCAATTTCCTTCTCGTTTTTATTTATTTATCTGGTCTGACTAGGAAAGTTAATTAGGCTAATTGGTTAAGTAAGTCCCACTAACTTGGAGAATCACTATACAATCCATTTAATTGGTTGCATGGTTAGTAGCCAAAGTACAATTGACCCCGTTTGAAATTCGTGCACTGTGACGTCACGACCGTTTCAACCAATTGAAAAGCGTGACATTTTCTGTCGACAACTCCTGCTTACAACGATGAGGCATTAAAGGCTTACGCCTTAAAATTGTATTTGAGGAAAGGGAATTATGCAGTAAGTGTCTTGCATATATCTGTGGACACCCGTCAAAACGCGGACACATCTGTCGACACGGACGCAGACACGGCTGCCGACACGGAAGGAGACTCGTTTGGCCACACGGACGGAGACACGGCTGCCGACACGGATTGCTAACGACAGCATGAGGCATTAGGGCTTTCGCCTTAAAACGCGGACACATCTGTCGACACGGATGCAGACACGGCTGCCGACACGGACGGATACGCGGCTGCCGACACGGACGGAGACACGGCTGCCGACACGGACGGAGTCATGGCTGCCGACACGGATTGCTAACGACAGCATGAGTCATTAAAGGCTTTCGCCTTAATGCTAGGTGGGGTCCCTATTCCGTTACCCCATTTGACTCTACCGCGCCCGGGCACGCCGGACCATGGCCTGTTGGGCCGGAAGGTCGTGGCAGCCGAGCAGGGCCGCCTCCCAGTCCTGTCGGGTTGGGTTAGAGTGGGGGGTGAGGGAAGAATTTTTCTGGCATGCCCACACCATATGGTAGGTGTCAGCCACCTCCGTACAGTATGGGCATAGGCCAGAAAAGGAGGGGTCGAAGTGTTTCATGACTGCCAGGCACAGCAATGTATTTGTAAAAAGTCTTATCAGAAGACGCTCACCTGCGTTTCCCAGCCCCTTGAGGGGGGTTGGGTACTTGCGGTGAAAGTTTTGGTAGTGATTGACTATATCTTTAAATTTTAAAAGGGGTTCGTTGTCCAGATCCGAAACGGTAAGGTCACCGCCAGGGGCCCGGGAAGTGAGTCCGCGGGCGGCTGCATCTGCAGCCTCATTACCTGGTAGGCCTCGGCGGCCCGGAGTCCAGACTAAGTAGCGGAGCGTAGGATCTCGGTCCCGTGCCGCGTTGCGAAGTATTCGATAAGCTGTGAGGAATACTCAACCCATCTCGTAATTTTGACAAGCAGCTTGCGAGTCTGATGGGTTATATTGCGCCTGAGGGTGAGAGGCCGCCAGGGCGATGGCTACCTCGTCAGCGTGAGTTCCGCTGGGAGCTCTGAAAGTGAACCCGTCCACCTGTATTTGCTGGTGAATGACCGCGGCCGTGCACCATCCCCCCCTTGAGCGGTGCGGGCCGGCCACGTCCGTATAAAATACACCGCGTTTGTTGCCGTAATGGCGGTGGAGGACATCCGCCCACGCCTGCCGCCGGCCATTATGGTCTTCTTTGGAGATTTTCGTAGGAAGGGGTCGAACGTGGATGGCGCATCTCCACATTTCGGGCACTCGTACCCTTTCCTCGGTGTGATGGTTATGTTGAATGTGTAGTCGGGCCAAAAGGCGACGACCGGACACGGTCTGGGCAAGACGCGTGTGTTGGTTGATGAGGTGCGCTTCTTGCAACTCCCGATAGGTGTTCACCACTCCCAGCGCGAGGAGCCTCGCGTTGGAAGTGGAGATCGGAAGGTCGAGCGCCCTTTTGATGATCTTACGGAGGGTAACCTCCAAGACATCTTCGTCCTGCTTGCGTAAGTGAAGATAGGGCGGTCGAATAGAGTATTCGAATCGTAACGAAAGCATGTGTGAGTCTCAACGCATGTCTGCTTCGTAGACCTCCGCGTTGGTTGCAGACCCTACGGACCATGCGGCCCACCTGGCCTCCAACCTTACGCAGCTTCGCCAGTGTTGTGTCTGCGCGACGTGTTCTACTAATAAAGAGTCCGAGAACTCTGATCTCTGATGACTCACGGATGGGGCCGCTGGCGGGGGAGAAGGAAATGGGGATTGCACACTTCGGCGATGGCCGAATATGCACGAATTCTGATTTCTGTGGGGAGCACTGGAGGCCGCAGTATGCGGCATAGTTGTCTACTATGTCAGCGGCTGCTTCCAGGCATTCCTCCATGTGACCCACATTACCTTGGGTGGCTCAAATAGTGATGTCGTCGGCATACAGCGCATGCTGGATGCCTTAGACATCGGCCAATTTCGAGGGTAGGTGAAGCATTGCTAAGTTAAGAAGCAGAGGGAACAGTACAGCGTCTTGTGGTGTACCCCTGCTGCCCATACTGTACGGGCCGTGCTCTTCGTCCTGGATGCGGACGAAGGCCTGCCGATCCGTGAGAAAGTGTTCAATATAATTGAAGGTTTTAGTGCCGCAGTCTGTCTCGCTCAGGTGGGCGAGAATGACGCTGTGCCTAACACTGTTAAATGCACCTTTAAGGTCCAAGGCCAGGACTATCTTGTCGTTATGGGGGCACTCGACAGGAGTACATGTTTTATTTGGAGGAGTATGTCTTGAGATGCCCTATGCGGTCTAAAACCGAACATGGTATCCGCGAAGGTGTTGCGATTTTCTAAGTATTCTGAGCGTCGATCTCGCACCATAGTTTCCATGAGTTTGCCCACACAAGATGTTAAGGAAATGGGTCGGAGGTTGTCTGTATTGATTGCTTTGCCGGCCTTTGGGATGTAGGTGAGTAGCGCAGTTTTACACTCTATGCGTAGAGGATGGTACCCTTCCCAGACGGCATTTATGTATTCTAAGAGTGCTTCGTACGCCGGATCCAGTAGGTTGGCCAAAAGTTTGACCGTTACCTTACCCCGACCCGGAGCCATGCCTCGTTTCATTTTGGCAAGAGCCGCCCGTAGATCATGGAGTTGAAATCGCCGATCGAGATCAGGATTGTCTCTGCCTGCATACAGATGCTCCGACCCCCGGGGATCTTGTGTGTGGCACATATATCGATCCCACAGTGTATGTGCCAGCTGGTCCGTATTGTCCTTAAGGTTGTGAATAGCTCTTTGAAGGTGTTTTGGGTTTCGGTGCGTGTTTGGGTGGGATCGATCAGACTACGGAGAAGTCTCCATGTGTTGCGACTAGACATTTGCCTAGCCGCCAGATTCCAGCGATCCACCCAGTTGGAGTCGGTAAGGTGGGCAGCGTAGTCCTCCGCCTGCTGGGTGATATCGAGAATTCGAAGTTTGAGCTTCCGATTGTGTTTCTGGCGACGCCATCTCTTTGTGAGACTGCGACGCGCCTCCCAGAGATGAAGGAGATGGTTATCCACATCCGTCAACCTATCTGTAAGCTGAATTTGCTTGTCGTGTTTGCGAATATTTTTATAAGGGTGTGGGCCCAAGAGCAATAGCCGTTTTGTACCAGACTGTACGGGGGCAAGGACTGCCGGAAAGCCGTGCAGTCTGGGAGTCGTGCCTGCTTTAGGGGTCGCTTCAGGGGACGGGTGTAGAGAATGGTGTTGATCTGGCAGTGGTCGCTGCCGAAGGTGTCCTCGGTGTTGATCCATTCTGCGTGTTGAATGTTCCGAGTGAGGGTAAGATCGGGGCACGTGTCCCGATTGACGGAGTTACCCACTCTGGTTGGGACTGCAGGGTCGGTTTGGAGGGTGATGCCCAGCGTGCAGATAAGCTCCGTCAGCTTTCTGCCACGCGTTTCATCCTTGCGATAACCCCACATCCGACTGGGGGCGTTGAAATCCCCCACAATCAGAAAGGGGTCGCGCCCTGCCACCTTCATTGCCTTACTGAAGATGTCAGAAAAAATTATGTTGTTACGTTTAGGGGGACTGTAAATATTAAGAATATGTACGGGGGGGGGGGGTCAGTCCTTTTCAGGGGTAGGGCGGAGACCATTACATACGAGTAGGGCAGATTTAATTCGAGAACGACCTTTTGCGCTGTGTAGCTTTTGTGGACAAGCAGACAGGTGTAGGGGTCAAACTGGTACGTATTATATCCCGACAGCTTCACTGCCGCCGCAGGGCGACTACCGCAGGGCGACTACCGCAGTTGGGTGATTAAACGTCTCTAGATAGAGGCGAAGGTGATCTTTAAGACCTCGCAAAGATCACCTCAAAGGTCTTTGAGACCTTTGCGATTCCACTGAATAACTGAAAATGCCTGCTGTTTTGGGGGGTGGTGTGGTCGCTTAGTGCCCTGTGCCATGATGAATTTCGGGGTGAGCTGGGCCAGACTCCATCGCAGCCTTTCCAGCGCCTTGAGCCAAAGAAGGTTCGTTGGGGTCCTCACTAATTTCGCTGAGATCAATGTGGTGGTTGAATTTTGATGGACGCTCCTTAATTGTGGCTTGGGTGACGCCCCAGGGGGTTGGAATTGTTGATCCAGGTTTTAATGTTACTTGTGACCGCGAGGGTCATCTTCTGGGTGGTTTCGCCAATAGTTTTGTTGATAATTCCGGAAATTAGCTGGCAGAGACCGCTAAGTTGAATATAAATTTCAGCTACGCTGTTTTCTAGAGCGTCCAGACGACTCGCATTGGATTGCGGAACAGACCCTTCGCTGATGGGCTCCGAGTTCTCGGAGGCGGGCGCACCTTCGCGTGCCAGTGGGGACGATGTGGATTTTTCCATGCCGAGAATTTCGTTTTCAGCCGCGAGATGTTTAACTTGGTCGCGTAGCTCCTCCATTTCGCGGCGCAGCTCGATGAGTTCGGGAGAGGAATGAGGAGGGGGAAGAGGGGACTGAGAGACGACCCTAGGTCGACCAACAAGCTTGCCCTGTGATTTCGTGGCGGCCTCCTGCTGAGTAGTGCCTCCGAGGTCCGGGAAGTCCTCAGGCTGGAAGGCCGGAGCGCCCTTATCTGAAGTTTGTCGGTTTTGCTGCGGCGGCGTCTTCGGCGGCTGATGTGGCGTCTTCGGGTTGGCTGGCGGGGGCCGGGCGTCACCGCCTTCTCACCGCGATCCCGCAGCTGGGCTGCCGGAAGCACCTCCTGGCACGGTGCCCGGCGACAACGTTTGACGTTGCACCGGTGTGTCCTTGGGCGGGCGTACCGCGGGGGGTCGCTGCGCCGCCTGGAGACGCCAGAACTTGCCCTTAAGGGCAAGTTCTGGCATGCATGCCTGGGAGCATGCCTGCATGCCTGGGAGCCCGTAAGGTGGGCTTGCCCACACATGAGGCACGATCGCTTGCACTCATGAGGTTTCATACCCTCGGTCGTTGACCCCACATTCAGTCCACAATGGCCGCATCGTTCTTCCACTGGCCTGGGGCAGATGTTCGCACGATGGCCAATGGTACCACACCGGTAGCAGGCGGGAATAGTGCGCTTGTATTCTCGCACCGGTGTGATAGTCGTGTTATAGCGGACGAAGCGCGGCACTCTTCTACCCACGAAGGTGATGAGCGCTATCGAAGATTTGCCCTGTTTTCGGACGAAGGCAATGTCCGCGTCCCTCCACAAAATCTTGCCTTTGAGCGTTGCCGTGGTCTGCCGCTCGCTGACGGTGATAATGCCACGGCACACTTCACCGTTCAATTTTACGTGTCCTTGCAGGCGAACCTGACCTTTGCTGGAAGAAAGGATAAATTCCCTGGCCAATTTGTTTTCGATGGTGGTGTCTTGGGTTGCGCAAATGAAGAGGTTTTGGTCTCACAGGGGCCAGTTCACGAACGAGGCTTGCTGAGCCGCGTCGATGCCAAATGTTATGTCCGCAGTTAGCTTGAAGGAACAAGACATTTGCGAACACAAAAACTATTTATTATCGCTCGACTGAAGCGGTGCGCGCTGGCGGCCGCTCATCAGCGCAATCCGAAGTCATCTCTCGTGTCCAGACGCGGCTGTCTGGTGCAGACAGGAGAGGGCTGGGGGGAAAGGAGGAAGGGAACGTCGAGAGGTTCGTCGGCCCTTCGTTCACGCGGGCAAACCGAACACAACACCGCGGCGGGAATCGCGCACTGGCTGAGCGGTTCGTTTGTTCCCCCGTCTACGCGTCTGCGCGCAAGACACAACACTGCGCTGGGGTACGGCCGGTTGTGTTTTGCACCGTGCTGTGCTGTTTGAAGAGAAAGCGGGCGATGCGTAGGTGTATTGACCCAGCTTGTTCCTTCAGTAGAGCTCGCTTGAGCTCCGCCACGTATCGTTCAACCTAGCCTTTCGTAGGCGGATGGTAGGGAGCCGATGTGACGGCTGCGATACCGTTTTGTTTGAAAAACTATCTGATCTCCGCTGACACGAAGGCACTGCCGTTATCAGAGACGATTTTTCTTGGCAATCCAAACGTGGCAAACAATGTTCTCAACGCCTCAATGACCGCAGCTGACGTTACTTTGGTCATCTGTTTTACCTCGACCCATTTAGTGTAGGCGTCGACAATAACAAGAAACGTGCTTCCCTCGACCGGTCCTGCAAAATCGATATGAATAGTGTGCGAGGGCTCACTTGCCTTCTCCCAATGTGGGGCCGGGGCCTTTGGTGGTGCCTTTTGGTTGTTTTGGCATATCTTGCAATTCTGAGCACTTGCTTCGATGTCGCTGTCAATTCCAGGCCACCACATAAAGCTTCGGGCGCACTTCTTCATAGCAACAATGCCTCGATGGCCTGCATGAAGCAGTGACATAGCTCGCGCGCGTAATGCTGGTGGGATAACAACTCGTGACCCACAGGTGATGCAACCACGGTGCGTACTTAACTCAGTGGCTCTCTTGCGATAGGCATTGAAGCCTTCTCCCTTTAGACGGCTCACGTTGCCTTCTTGAATGGCGTTGAAAAGCTCCAATAGGGATGGGTCCTCTTGCTTCGACGTAGCAACTGTATCTGCTGTGAGCGGCGGCTCTGGCAGGGCCTCGAGCATCAACACGTCTCCCGGGTTAGGTGGTTCTTCGTGGGTCGTGGTCAGTGGTAGGCGGCTCAGTGCGTCTGCATTCTGGTGCTTCTTCCCCGGTCGGTGTACCAGGTCGTAGTCATATGCTGACATTTTGATGCACCAGCGTGTCATGCGTGGTGACAACATCTGCGGTATTAATTTCTGGGGCCCCAAAATGCCTAGCAGTGGCCTGTGATCCGTTATGAACGTTACTTTTCGCCCAGCGATGTACTGGCGAAAGTGTTCGGCCGCGTAGACCACAGCAAGCCCCTCGCGATCGAGCTGAGAGTAGTTGCGCTCTGCTGCTGATAGAGTGCGTGACGCAAAAGCAATTGGTGCCTCTCTTCCTTGACTGTCAGCTTGTGCAGGAACAGCACCTACGCCTTAGGGTGATGCGTCGCAGGCTATGATCAAGGGCTTGCTCTCATCGTAATGTTTGAGGGCTGAGCATTGCAAAAGAAGCTGTTTCAGGGCCACGAATGACTCCTGATCGCTTGGTGACCAGGTCCATGGGACCTCTTTTTGCAATAGTTTGTACAGGTCGTTGGCCACAGTTGCACGCTGTTCTAGGAACCGGTCATAGAATGTAAGAAGTCCAAGAAAGGATTGGAGTTCCTGCTTGTTAGTTGGTGCTCGTGCCTTAGTTATTGCTCGCACCTTGTCATCAGTTGGATGGATGCCTTCAGCGTCAATTTCGTGACCAAGGAATTTCACCTTGGGTACGGCAAAACAGCATTTTTCCTTGCTTATACGCAAGTTTGCGTTGGCTAGTCTTTCGAACACTTGTTCCAAACGTGCAGCATGCTCCTCGTCTGATGCTCCTGTGACGATTACATCATCGAGATAAACGCATGTTCCAGGAATTCCACGAACTATTGTCTCCATATACCTCTGGAAAATTGCAGAGGCTGCCGCTATGCCAAACGGCAGTCGTTTGACTTCGTAGAGGCCCTTAAGCGTATTGATGGTAAGCAACCGAGATGCTGATTCGCTCACCTTCAGTTTCTGGTACGCTTGCGTAAGGTCCGCGGTGGTGAAAATTTTCCCTCCGCGAAGTGTGCTGAAGACCTCCTCTGGCGTTGGCAGCGGGTAGGAGAACGGTTTGGTGAACCTGTTCACTGTGCTCCGGTAGTCTCCGCATAGTCTTAGGGTGCCATTATTCTTCCGAACTACGACGAGTGGTGTTGCCCATTCGGAGTGTTGCGTTGGCTCAATGACGCCTTGTTCTTGCAGTTTATCAAGTTCCGCTTCTACTGCAGATCTTAAGGCAAAAGGTACTGTGAAGAATTTAGGGCTGGCCTCATTGAGCAACTCCAGGTCGACAGGAGGTCCCTCGTGTCCTGGGATGTCATCTGAGAAGACTGTCTTGTACTTCTCTTGAAGGCATTCCACCACTGACTTCGTTCCAGTCTGGTGGACGCCACCGATGGTGATCCCAAGTGCATCAAACCAGTTCCTTCCCAGGAGGCTGGATCCACTGTTCTTAACAATCAAGAGTGGCAGCTTCCATTTCTTCCCGTTGTACACAACGTCGACGTCGGCGCTACCCAGTAGTGGCAGGCTCTGTCCTGACCACGTCCTGAGGTGCGTGTCGTCGCCTCTTAGTCTGGGTGCGTGCTCCGGCCACGTTGTTCGAAAGGTGTCCTCGCTGATAAGGGTGCATGCAGCTCCGGAGTCAACTTCGAACTGGATGAGCTTATTGTGGATGGTCAAGCTGGCCATTATTTTCTGAGGCGTGCCGATGTTGGCAACGGTGTTTAGGTCGTACAGCGCTGACGGAGGTGATTGAAACCCTTGCTTCTCAACTTTTGCCGCGACTTCAGAAGCGTCTACGTTATGATTGCGTGACTGGGCTGACTTCCCCTGCTTCTTCTTCGTTATTCAAGCTTTCTCGATGTGCCCACGCTTGTGGCAAAAGTTGCATGTAGTTGCTTGAAAGCGGCACGTCTGCGGATTATGCTGTTCGTCACAGCGCCAGCAGCGCTGGACCTTTGGAAATTTTTTCGAACTTGCCTTCATGTTGTGGCTCTGGTTGTTCGAATGGCTTGTCTGGCGCACTTATTCGATAGATCGCCGCATTTGTCGCTGCTGCTGCCCCGCACTTTCTGTTCGCAAGACGATGTCGTAGGCTTTCGTAAACGTCAGGTCCTTCTCCGCGCACAAGCGCTGTTGCAAAGACTCGTCACGCAGTCGACACACAAATCGATCACGCAGCATGATGTCCAGGGGGAGCATCGTGGGGTTAGCTAGCGACAGGGATGATGTTGCTCCGGCTGACTGTTCGGTGGCTGCTGTGCTCGCAGGCAGCATTACAAAGTTGCAGTCGGCAGCCAGTTTCTTTCGTGCCGCAACGTAGGCACTTGCTCTTTCTCCCTCCAACTGTCCACGTCGTTGGAATCGAGCCCGGCTGTAGACTTCGGACGGCCGCGGGTCGAAGTGTTTCTGCGGTGCAGCTACGATGTCGTCGTAGGCCACGTCAGCTGGAGTGCTCGGCTGTACTAGAGCGCAAACGGTGTCGTACGTCTCCTCCCCGCACAGCGTAAGCAGGTGGGCCCTCTTCTGGGCATTCTCCGTGATGTTGTTTGCCTCAAAATAGAATTGAAGGCGTCCAAACCACGATGTCCATGAGGAACCGTTGAACTCTGGTGTCCAGGGTGGAAATTTGGGCAAGTCGGTATTGATCCATAACATACGAGTAGCGCAAAACCAGGACGACGGACAACAGGGGAGAGAACACACACCAACAACACAGGCGCTAACTTCCGACTGACGAAGAAAACCAAACCCAACCAAGTGAACGGAACCTGAGCAAAAGTAGCGCATGCGCTGTCCGTCGTCCTGGTTTTGCGCTACTCGTATGTTAACTCTGGTGTCCGTCCAGGAAGCGTGAGCGTAGCCATGATTTGTTGTGCGGTGTAGCTTAACGCTGGGCTCGGATCTGCTTCCTCGTCGCCCCTGTTATGTCCGCAGTAAGCTTGAAGAAACAAGGCGTTTGCGAACACAAAAACTATTTATTATCGCTCGACTGAAGCGGTGCGCGCTGGCGTCATCTCTCGTGTCCAGACGCGGCTGGGTGGTGCAGACAGGAGAGGGCTGGGGGGAAAGGAGGAAGGGTACGTCGAGAGGTTCGTCGGCCCTTCGTTCACGCGCGCAACCCGAACACAACACCGCGGCGGGAATCGCGCACTGGCTGAGCGGTTCGTTTGTTCCCCCGTCTACCCGTCTACGCTCAAGACACAACACCAACATAGGCGGTCAAGGCGTGGCCAAGTTCGCCCGGTGAACCTTTGAGTCCCTCGTTGCCGTGGTTGCCTTAGTCGCTTTGGGACGTTAAACCCCATAAACCAACCAACCAACCTTCAGGAACCCGGCGCCCGGGCCAAACTAACAAACTACACTACATTTCAACACAACCCGCAGACATGTATACTTGTTCACAAGCAGTATACTGCGCAGGAGGTCACAATCCCCACAACACCGCCTTTCCCATACACGATGGTGTCAGTGCTGCCCCTAAAGCGGTCTGACCCACCTGTACACATTCTAAACATTTACTGCCCACCTAAACTTAAGAACGTCACGTTCAATGAAATTTTCACCCAAGCTATGCAGGTGGCTGGAAGGGATCCCCTTCTGATCGTCGGGGATTTCAACGCCCCGAGCAGGCTATGCGGGTACCCGCGGGAGGACAGACGTGGGAGGAAGCTTGCGGAACTTCTTTCCACACTAGGACTCACTTTACACACTGACCCCGCCAACCCAACACGTGTCGGCAATTCGATTCAACGAGATACTTGCCCGGACCTCACATTTACACGCAACATACGCCATGCCGACTGCCTGAATACAGAGGACACTCTGGGTAGTGATCACTGCATAATCAACACAACCATTTACATGCGTCCCCTGAAACGCCCACTAACACAAGCTCGTGTACCGGACTGGACGACTTTCCGCACCTCTCTACCCATCGTAGACCCCCTCCAGTCGGGATAGGACGCATGGTCCAAATCGCTCGCGTCTACACTCACAAAACACGAAAAGCAGATACAGCTCACAGAAACACAAACGGACGTGGACAACCACTTGCTCCACCTTTGGGAGGCCCGCCGCAGCCTCACCAAACGATGGAAGAAACAGAAACATAACACACGCCTAAAGAAACGCATCCTCGAACTCACACAACAGACAGCGGAATATGCTACTCAGCTAGCCGACACTAACTGGGTGGACCGGTGCAACGCTGCTGCGCGCCAGATGTCTGGCCGCAACACGTGTCGCCTATTCCGCGCTCTTATCGATCCAATACAAACACGCACGGAAACCCAACGCCACTTACATAGGGCACTGCACAACTTTACAGGATCGACAACACAGCTAGCGCACACGCTCAGGGATCGATACCTGTGCACCACTAAGGACCCCCGGCCGACGGCGTACTCCTATGCAGGCGCAGAGAACACGGAGCTGGACACTCCGTTCCAGCTCCAAGACCTCCGGGCTGCCTTAAGCAAGATAAAGTGGGGCACTGCACACGGGCGCGACAAGGTTACGGTCACGCTCTTGGCCAACCTTCCCGACGCAGCCTACCCCGCCCTCCTCATATACATCAATAGCATTTGGGACGGAGAGACTCCTCTCCCTCTCGATTGGAAATCGGCTCTCGTGACCTTCATTCCGAAGGCCGGCAAACTTATTGATGTGGAGAACCTTCGCCCCATCTCCCTCACGTCTTGTGTCGGCAAGCTGATGGAGACGATGGTGCGTGACAGACTCTCCGATTATCTCGAAACACAGCACATTGTGGCGGACACTATGTTCGGTTTTCGTCCTCACAAGTCAGCACAGGATATACTTCTGCAGCTCCACAACGACATTTTAGATCCTGTAGAATGTCCCCACGACAAGGTGGTCCTGTCCTTGGATCTTAAAGGCACATTCGACAACGTCAAACATGAAGTAATCCTGGACCACGTCAGTAACACCAATTGTGGCCACAAAACATTCCATTACATAACACAATTTCTTACAGACCGTCAAGCCTATATACGCATACAAGATGAGGAACACGGGCCATACACCATCGGCTCGAGGGGAACACCTCAAGGCGCGGTCCTGTCTCCCCTGCTCTTCAATTTGGCAATGCTTCGTCTTCCCTCCAAATTGTCTTCTCTGCCTGGGATACATCACGCTCTTTATGCGGATGACATTACAATCTGGGCCACGCAAGGTAACCTGGGCCACATGGAGTCCTGCCTGCAAGCAGCGGTGACCCTAGTCGACGACTACCCGGCCTACTACGGAATCCAGTGCGCCCCATCTAAATCAGAATTTGTGCACTTACGTCCCTCCCCTCGGGACACAACACCGCTTCGCATCAGTCTCCCCTCGGGACCGATCCGGGAGGCCAAGGAGATCCGCGTCCTTGGCCTCTTCATACACCACCAACGCAGAGTCGACACCACCCTAGCCAAACTTCCCACGGTGGGAAACCAGGTGGGCCGCATGGTCCGCCAGGTCTCCAATAAGCGGGCGGATTACGAAGCCAGGATGCACTGCGGCTTGCCCATGCTTTCGTAACGAGTAGAATCCCATACTCTACTCCCTACTTGCAGCTGCGCAAACACGATGATGACCAACTGGAGGTCATCCTGCGGAAAGTCATCAAGCGAGCTCTCGACCTCCCGGTCACCACGGCCAACCAGAGGCTTCTGGCCTTGGGCGTGGTGAACACATTTCGGGAGCTTCGAGAAACCCACTTAGTCAACCAATACACGCGTCTTCCACAGACCACGTCCGGTCGCCGCCTCTTGGACCGGCTACACATCAAACATGACTACAACATTGAGGAAAGGGAGAGAGTGCCAGAACCCTGGAGACGCGCCCTCCGGGTCCGACCCCTTCCCCGCAACATGTCCAGAGAAGATCATAGCGGTCGTCGCCAGGCGCGCGCGGAAGCGTTGGCGCGATACTATGGTAACCAAGAACACGTGTATTACGTGGACGTTGCCGCCCCACACCACGGGGGGTGGTGCACGGCCGCAGTCGTACACAACATAAACACAGTTAACGGGCTCACTTTCAAAGCCTACAACGCAACACACGCGGAGGAGAATGCCATTGCTCTGGCTGTCACGAATCCCAAGTCAAAACAAATCATCACCGACTCGCGAGGGGCCTGTCGGAACTACGAGTTGGGCTGGGCTCCCCCGCTTGTCTGGCGCATACTGGAATATAGCTGTCGATGCGAAGATCCAACTCCACGCAACCTGATATGGGGCCCCGGTCACTAGGCACTCCAGGGAAACGAACAGGCCGATCAGGCCGCCCGCGCACTCTCTCCCCGGGCTATCTCCCTGTCCTTTGGAAGGGTACTCCCAATCAGACAATCTGGCCCTTACATTCAAACAAATCACCGACTGCTACAAGGAGGAGCACCGGCGCTACCCGGCCCTTTGTAAGGGTCTGAATCGCGCTGACGAGTGCCTCCTCACCAAAATTCTTACTAACACTGTACTGTGCCCGGCGGTGCTTAAACATTTCAATACATCCTTTGATGGCTCAGTGGTTATGGTGCTTGGCTGCTGACCCGAAGGGCACGGGTTCGATCCCAGCCGCGGCGGTTGAATTTCATTGGAGGAGAAATTCTAGAGGCCCGTGTACTGTGCAATATCAGTGCACGTTAAAGAACCGCAGGTGGTCGAAATTTGGGGAGCCTTTCACTACGGCGTCTCTCATAGCCTTAGTCGTTTGGGACGTTAAACCCCATAAACCAACCAACAAACCAAGATTGGAAGTGCAATAAAGAAAATTAGTAACTTAAATCAGAAACATGTACATTTGCTCATTAATGGACCTCTGCTATAAACATAGAACAGGCGCTATATAAAGCTCATCTAGGGACTTCAGCACTTCACACAAAGCATGCAATGGCGTCAGAACTGAAATGGATTACGAAGCGAGCAGTACAGGCATTAGAGAGCAGCGTGGTGCCTATGCACAACTCTGCAGCGCGATTCTACTTGAGGCAATGGTCAACTTTATGTAATACCACTGCGTAATAACACAGGACGAAAGGCAGGTGCTGTGGATGCACCTG
Organism: Amblyomma mixtum; assembly: GCF_055824585.1. Classification (NCBI taxonomy): domain Eukaryota; kingdom Metazoa; phylum Arthropoda; class Arachnida; order Ixodida; family Ixodidae; genus Amblyomma; species Amblyomma mixtum. The sequence goes on from NC_143013.1 coordinate 164,674,735, forward strand.
GAAGCGGAGCTGAATGCCATGGGGCCGGCCACTCGCTCAACGCCAGAATCGAAGTGTAATTAAGAAAATAATAACTTAAATCAGAAATATGTACCTTTACTCATTAATGAACCTCTGGTATGAACATAGAACAGGCGCTATCTAAAGCTGATCTAGTTACTTCAACACCACCCACAATGCATGCAATGGCCCTAGAACTGAAATGGATTCCGAAGGGAGCAGTACAGGCAACTGCGAGCAGCATGGTGCCTATGCACCACTCTGAAGCGCGGTTCAACTTGAGGCACTGGTCCACTTCACGTAATACCACTGCGTATTAACACAGTGCCAAGGGCGGCTGCTGTGGGTGCAGCTGGAAGCGGAGCTAAATCCCATTGGGCCGGCCACTCGCTCGCCACAAGAATGGTGGCTCAGTGATTATGGTGCTTGGCTGCTGACTCTGACACGGGTTCGATCCCGACCGCGGCGGTTGAATTTGATTGCAGGAGAAATTCTTGAGGCCCGTGTACTGTGCGATGTCAGTGCAGGCTAAGGAACCCCACGTGGTCGAAATTTACGGAGCCCTCCACTACGGCGTCTCTCATAGCCTTAGTCGTTTGGGACGTTAAACCCCATAAACCAACCAACCAAGAATGGAAGTGTAATAAACAAAATAATATTTTAAATCTCAAATTTGAATCTTTTCTCCTTAATGGACCTCTGCTATCAACGTAGAACAGGCGCTATCTAAAGCTCGTCTACAGACTACAGCACTACCCACAAAGCATGCAATGGCGTCAGAACTAAAATGAATTCCGAAGGGAGTAGTACAGGCACTAGCGAGCAGCGTGGTGCCTATGCACAACTCTCCAGCGCGATTCAACTTGAGGCACTGGTCAACTTCATGTAATACCACTGCGCATTAACACAGCACGAAAGGCGGGTGCTGTGGGGTCACCTGCAGCGGAGCTCAGTGCCGTATGGCCGCCCACTCGCTCGCCACAAGAATGGAAGCGTAATAAACAAAATTTATAACTTAATCAGAAATTTGCACCTTTTTTCAATCATGGAGCTCTGCTATGAACATAGAACAGGCGCTATCTAGAGGTGATCTAGGGACTTCAGCACCCACAAAGCATCCAATGGTGCCAGAACTAAAATGGATTGAGAAGGGAGATGTACAGGCAATAGCGAGCAGCGTAGTGCCTATGCACCACTCTGCCACACGATTCAACTTGAGGCACTGGTCAACTTCATGTAATAGCACTGCGCATTAACACAGGACGAAATGCAGGTGCTGTGGGTGCAGCTGGAAGCGGAGCTCAATGCCATAGGGCCGGCCACTCGCTTGCCACAAGAATGGAAGTGTAATAAAGAAAATTAATAACTTAAATGAGAAATTTGTAGAACTGAAACGGATTCCGAAGGGAGCAGTACAGGCAATAGCGAGCAGCGTGGTGCCTATGCACAAAGCTGCAGCGTGATTCAACTTCAGCCAGCGGTCTACTTCATATAATACCACTGCGCATTAATACAGCACGAACTGCAGGTGCTGTGGGTGCAGCTGGAAGCGGAGCTGAATGCCATAGGGCCGGCCACTCGCTTGCCACAAGAGTGGAAGTGTAATAAAGAAAATTAATAACTTAAATGAGAAATTTGTAGAACTGAAACGGATTCCTAAGGGAGCAGTACAGGCAATAGCGAGCAGCGTGGTGCCTATGCACAACGCTGCAGCGTGATTCAACTTCAGCCAGCGGTCAACTTCATATAATACCACTGCGCATTAAAACAGCACGAAAGGCAGGTGCTGTGGGTGCAGCTGGAAGCGGAGCTGAATGCCATAGGGCCGGCCACTCGCTTGCCACAAGAGTGTAAGTGTAATAAAGAAAATTAATAACTTAAATGAGAAATTTGTACTTTGGTCATTCATGGACCTCTGCTATGAACATAGAACACTCGCTATCTAAAGCTGATCTAGGGACTTGAGCACTACCCACAAACCGTGCAATGGTTCCGGAACCGAAATGGATTCCGAAGGGAGCAGTACAGGCAAAAGGGAGCAGCGTGGTGCCTATGGACCCCTCTGCACCGCGATTCAACTTGAGGCACTGGTCAACTTCATGTAATACCACTGTGCATTAACACAAGACGAAAGTGTCACGAATTTCACTTCCTTGCGGTTTCCGCAACATTGTCCAAACATCATCGGCTTTTCTACCTGCTGGAACCATCACGCGCGGCTCATATCATTCTCGCAAGCTTTCTTGTCAACCATGTTGTATCACCTTGTCACCTGTTCACCCTTTTTCTTGTTAATTTTGAAGCCTGGTGAGAAGGTCGCAACGTTCGGAAGCGTCGTTTCTCTCTTCCCTTTGGATCACATGTGCTGTTCACACTTCTTGCAAGAATTGTCTTGCACATTTACTTGTGTTGAAATTTCTGCGTTCTCTTTTATTTTCTGAATATCTTAATGGAAGGGCTAGCCTTAAATGAATGATTGCAATACTACAATAGAATGACTGCAATAGAAAGGCAGGGAGGTTAACCAGCCATATCCTGATTGATTTCGCTGCAAGCGCGGAGCATGCTAAAGGCACCTAAATAGAATGTTCGGAGAAATACTCGTTCAGGCCGCCGAATAAAACGTGTCCGTGTTGTCGACAGTGCATATTAAAATATAGTTGCTTTCGCAAGTCTTGTGAATATTCATGGCATCTAAAGTGTTGGAAGTTTTATGATTAGGTACTGAAGAAACAGATGTCTGTAAGCTGCAATCTATCCTTCTGCTCCCGCTATCATCATTTGTGCAACCTTTATTTTTGAGGTACTTTCCTCGCGTAGGAGCCTGTGCAATATATGTATTAAGCACATTGGAGTGATAAAACCATTTCTTGTGCCTGCATTCAAAATAAATTTATATTTTATTGCGTCAGCATTACTACTGTTGGCTTCGCCTCGTCGCGTAGCCATGGTCGGTAGGGATGGATGACCCTGAACAGCCGCTGCGCCGAGCAGGTGGCGCGCCATTGCTTCTGCCACGCTCCGCCAGGTGGGAGCGCCGTCTGCCCGCCGCGGGACAGGGGCGCCGAGCAGTTTGCTTTGCGTACAACAGATGGCGCCACTAGGAGGTCCGCCACTTCGGCCTTCGAAGCCGGCGTTAGCAGCATTGGCGCGCAGTGCATCGATGAAATTCGAATGATATCGGAATGTGATTTAAGGCACTGTAACATAATTTCGTGATAATTAATGACTAATTGAGTAATAATTGTTAAGCAATTGGCCTAATTTCTCGTCGGACCAGATAAATAAGTAACACCGAGTGGGAAATTGGTCGAGTTCGGGTATCACACCAGGGTCTCCGGAGTGCGAGACAAGCACGCTCACCAGCCGCCATGCCAGCTCGATGGTTTGGAATGAACAAAGACGCGTCTAGTGATTACTGTGTTCGTTCACTCCCATCTTCCTCTCTTGAGGTTACAGTAAGGTTCAGGTGTCCACCAAGATATGCAAGGCAGATACATGTCCTTTCCTCAAAAACCACTTTACCGACGAGCAAGGCGTACAGCAGAACGGGCAATGGTGTCCTGTGGACAGCCTGACAATGTGGCGGAAAATTCATGTAACGAAATATAGCGGCGCCCATGCTCCCGCTGTGCAAAGCGTCTATAAATGCGCGCTTGCCTTGGCGTGAACAATTTGATATGAAGTCCTGTAAGGATTAGTGGCAGCGACAGGAAGAAGCGGGAAAGCGACAACGTGAAGCACGTCTTGCAAAGCGCCGTGGTAAGGATGCAGCTCGGCGACAACGTTCTACCTCGCAGAGTGGTTCCACGTCATCGGTAACCGGTGAATGTCAACACCTGACTGCTCAGGCACACGGCAATCCTACCAGGCGAAGGCAACGCGCTGAAGAATCGCCAGAAGAACGCGCGCACCTTTGCTAACGCAATTTGCCCGGTTTAACCAGAGCTAAACCACTGCTAATTTTTTAACGCCACAGCGTCAAGGGTGCCGTCCAGCCGACGACATGGCGTAGTAGGCGGAGGGACATCAATACTGACGACATCGCCTTCAAACGACACATATAAGCCAGTATTGGCTTTGGCATTAAACAAATGAGAGTTGATTGAACATTGCTGCAGGTTTGCTGCGTTATATTTGGTCACGAGGCGACCGTAAGCTGGCGTGCTCCTGCTCGCCGCCACAGGGGACCACTGCGGCCGCGTGAAACGGCTTGAGTGACGAGCACCCGCGTTCACCCAACGCAGCCTCCGCGAGGAAACTAGCAGGAAGGATCGCACGGACAAGTTAAAGAGGAGCTTTAAATGTATATCGCATGGCCTTTCGCACAATATGGCAGCCGAGTCCGTGTCTGCGTAGGCAATGCAAGAGGAGCCGCTGTCAGGACCCAGTAATCCTATCGCTTCGTACCCTTCAAGACGGAGTTCAAGCGTACCCCGAATTTTTATTGCGTGCTCGGTGACTTTATGTTAGGCAAAGTGTTCGTAAGGAACCAACATTGCTTCCTATCTGAGGAGAAAGGGCGGTAAATAATTCGCAGTTGTTTTTGTGCTATTTGGATTAAGTTGTATATAGGGACAATCTCGCATCACTAAAGTACTAAGCAATACTTGAATAAGAAACAACCAACCGATCTGTATCGCCAAAGAGTGGAGATATTCCAGTCGGAAACATTCTGCAGGATTCAACGCAGGCCATCATTTCCTTCCACCGCATGTTTTCGCGCTAATGAGCGCGAAGCAGAGCGCCCGAATTCTGAGCGCTGCGCTATAATCTTGCTCAATTTCTTATTAAAAATTGATTTTATGCCATAACATTTCAACCTGCTTTGATTTTAATAATGTTTTCGTCAGCCTCAGGCATTCGACTTCATGTTTTATAGCTAAGCTAAACTATAACCTCCTCTTCGCTTCATCAATAATTAGGTTACATTGACTTACCTTAAATAATTTTGATATTTGGACCCTATAAAAAAAAGCAGGTTTGACAGGCAAGACAAGTGTTTGAAAGAATGAAGGCCCAGAATGACATTGCGATCTTTCAATTGCGATTCATAGAAAAAAAGACCAAATGCTCCACAGATCGTATCACTAAGTATATATATATATATATATATATATATATATATATATATATATATGGGAAGGGGAATGATGGGCTCGCTATAAATGTGAGAGAAGCCAACAGCCACAGAAACCAAGAAGCACAGGGTATTTTTTATTTATTTATTTTTTTTTGTGGCGCTGATCAAGTAAGAATATTACTGAATATGTTTTCGCTTAAAGGTAATTGATTAGAAAAGCAGAAGAAAAAACAACCACATGCCGCCGGTGGGATCCGAACCCACGACCTCCGAATTACGCGTCCGGTGCTCTACCTCTGAGCTACGGCGACGGCTGTAAAACCTTCTGCTTTCGGGGGTATTTATGTTTGCAAATAACCTAACCATGAGAGTGTTCATCAGCGCCACCCCCGTTCGTAAGCGGCGGACGTGGAACGTCCTGACTTACCGCTGGTGTGACGTAGAACGCCATCGAACGGCGAGGGTGGAAGCTGTGTGAGAACCCTGTTATGCTTCCTATGGCGTCAAGGCTGCCAGAACCGAGACCCCCGCTAAGCAATTAAGCAAACAAGGGAAGGGGAATGAGGGGCCCGTTATAAATATGAGAGAAGCCAACAGCCACAGAAACCAAAAAGCACACGGTATTTTTTATTTGTTTATTTTTTTTGTGGCGCTGATCAAGTAAGAATATCACTGAATATGTTTTCGCTTAAAGCTAATTGATTAGAAAAGCAGAAGAGAAAACAACCACATGCCGCCGGTGGGATCCGAACCCACGACCTCCGAATTACGCGTCCGGTGCTCTACCTCTGAGCTACGGCGACGGCTGTCAAACCTTCTGCTTTCGGGGGTATTTATGTTTACAAATAACCTAACCTCTAGAGTGTTCATCAGCGCCACCCCCGTTCGTAAGCGGCGGACGTGGAACGTCCTTAGTTACCGCTGGTGTGACGTAGAACGCCATCGAACGGCGAGGGTGGAAGCTGTGTAAGAACCCTGTTATGCTTCCTATGGCGTCAAGGCTGCCAGAACCGAGACCCCCGCTAAGCAATTAAGCATACAATAATAGGGGAATGAGGGGCTTGTTATAAATATGAGAGAAGCCAACAGCCACAGAAACCAAAAAGCACACGGTATTTTTTATTTGTTTATTTTTTTGTGGCGCTGGTCAAGTAAGAATATCACTGAATATGTTTTCGCTTAAAGCTAATTGATTAGAAAAGCAGAAGAGAAAACAACCACATGCCGCCGGTGGGATCCGAACCCACGACCTCCGAATTACGCGTCCGGTGCTCTACCTCTGAGCTACGGCACGGCTGTCAAACCTTCTGCTTTCGGGGGTATTTATGTTTACAAATAACCTAACCTTGAGAGTGTTCATCAGCGCCACCCCCGTTCGTAAGCGGCGGACGTGGAACGTCCTGAGTTACCGATGGTGTGACGTAGAACGCCATCTAATAAGGGAGTAATTACTCATTGACGTCCAACCGAGCGCAGCCATACGGCCACAAAGAAAAGCTATACAGCTTTCACAGAAACTTCGTAGTTAAAGAAAAATTCGTCCTGGTCCGGGGTTCGAACCCGGGACCACCGCTACACCGGAGCAGTCGCTCTACCAATTGAGCTAACCGGGACGGCAAGCTTATGGTAGGGCGAGAGCGAATTGATCAATAACTCGAAGTGGGAACAGTGTTGACCAAATATTTAGGGGAATCCCCCAAGGTGGAGTAGATTTCTAATAAGGGAGTAATTACTCATTGACGTCCACCCGAGCGCAGCCATACGGCCACAAAGGAAAGCTATACAGCTTTCACAGAAACTTCGTAGTTAAAGAAAAATTCGTCCTGGTCCGGGGTTCGAACCCGGGACCACCGCTACACCGGAGCAGTCGCTCTACCAATTGAGCGAACCGGGACGGCAAGCTTATGGTAGGGCGAGAGCGAATTGATCAATAACTCGAAGTGGGAACAGTGTTGACCAAATATTTAGGGGAATCCCCCAAGGTGGAGTAGATTTCTAATAAGGGAGTAATTACTCATTGACGTCCACCCGAGCGCAGCCATACGGCCACAAAGGAAAGCTATACAGCTTTTACAGAAACTTCGTAGTTAAAGAAAAATTCGTCCTGGTCCGGGGTATATATATATATATCTATATATATAATAAGTTGGGGAAGTCACATTGAAAAAACGCCAAGGTGCGCCAGCAAAGGCGCCGCCGTGAAAGAGGTGAAAGAGGGTGGCGGGCCTGGGCGGGCACGCGACTAGTTAAGGACTAGTTAAGTTGTTAACCACCCCTACGCTCTTTTTTATTTCTTTTTTTTTCCTTAACTAGTCGCGTGCCCGCCCAAGCCCACCACCCTCTTTCACCTCTTTCACGGCGGCGCCTTTGCTGGCGCACCTTGGCGTTTGGGTTTCGTGTCTTGGCTGTCTTCCTCTTTCCCCTTTGATTTTTTCTCATTTTTCTTTTTCAAGCTCTGTGTGTGCCATGTTCACTGCTATAAGAAGACCCTTCCATGCACTGTATGATCATTCTTGAAAAAGATCATCCCTGGTCGAAACGTTGAATAAATCTGTTAAGTTTTTCAATGTGACTTCCCCAACTTATTATATATATATATATATATATATATATATATATATATATATATATATATATATAGGCCACCGCGGTGGCTCAGTGGTTATTGTGCTCGGCACTGACCCAAAAGACGCGGGCTCGATCCCGGCCGCGGCGGCTGGAATTTCTTTGGACGAGAAATTCTTGAGGCCCGTGTACTGTGCGATGTCAGTGCACGTTAAAGAACCCCAGGTGGTCGAAATTTCCGGAGCCCTTCACTACAGCGTCTCTCATAGCCTTAGTCGCTTTGGGACGTTAAACCCCATAAACCAAACCAAACAATTTCTTAATTGCTTAGCGAGGGCCTCGGTTCTGGCAGCCTTGACGCCATAGGAAACGTAAGAGGGTTCTCAAACAGCTTTCACCGTCGACGTTCGATGACGTCCTACGTCACATCAACGGTAACTAAGGATGTGCTACGTGCGCCGCTTAAGAACATGGGTGGCGCTGATGAACACTCTCAAGGTTAGGCTATTTGTAAACGTAAGTATCCCCGAAAGCAGAAGGTTTGACAGCCGTCGCCGTAGCTCAGCGGCAGAGCACGGGAAGCGTAATTCATAGGTCGTGGGTTCGGATCCCAGCGGCGGCAAGTGGTTGTATTTTCTTTTACTTATCTAATCAGTTAGCTTTAACCGGTAACATATTCAGTAATATTCTAAATCGAACAAAAGCACAAAATAAATAAATTAATTAAAAACCCCCTGTGTTCCTTGGTTTCTGTGGCTGTTGGCTTCACACACACACACACACGCGCGCGCGCACGCACGCACGCACACACACACACACGTATAGATATATACATATATATATATATATATATATATATATATATATATATATATATATATATATATATCCGAAATTGAGGAACGCTTCATTGAAGTAAACATTTCTTGGGAGTCAACGTTTCGGACAGAGCCTATCCTTTTTCAAGACTGAAGTTACATGTTTCTTGCTTGACTTCTTAATGGGTCTTCATCTGTACAGGTGTTCGACACATGAGCCAAAACAAGCAGACGATGCAGCAGGAAGAACGGCTCAAGGACGAGAGAAAAATAACAAAAATACACAAAGGGAACAGGAGGGGGGAGGGTCATTGTCGTCACGCGCCACCCACATATGCGGTCGCGAAGAGAGAGGGCGAAAAAAAGAGACAAGAGAAAAAAAAACGGGATAATAGAACGGACGGCGAACATGAGTGCTAACACAGCTGGCAGCTAGTAAAGTGTATGGCGACAAACAGTAGACGAAACAAAGCTTAGATTTGAGATGCACTCAGTTGTTGTCCGCTTAAACGAGTAAACAAAATGCAACGAAGCAAATGGAGGTGGGGGATTTGAGATGCCCTCAGATTTTGTCCGCTTAAAAGAGTAAACAAAATGCGACGAAGCAAAAGGAGGTGGGGGGGGACTTCCGCCATATGCAACTCCTTTGGCAGGATGAGTCAAGGCGGGCAGAGTGAAATTTGACTAGACACACGTGGGGTGTTGATGCCCATACATGCACGCAGCCACAGAAGCAACAAAAAAAAGGAAAAGAAAAGGCCGGAAACCTAGGCGACTTTGGGGGAGAACTGTCGCGTGGGGCCACTATGAATGGCGGGAGTGCTTAAGGTTCTTTGACTGCGCCGCTCTCGTCAAGATGGTCGAACGAGGAAAGGTAAGAGCACGGTGTGCGATGAAGACTTCGGTGTAAGCGTTTGGGAGAAAGCATTCGAAGGAGGAGGACCGCCGAGGCTGGTCAAGCCGGCACTCGAAGAGAGGGCTTTAGGGGCTCTGAGAAAAAAACACAGTCGTGCTCGTGAACACATTCCCCTAACCGCGCCTGAGACCACCGAACTTACGCTCTTTGAGCAAAGCAAAACCAGCCAGGTACGCGAGATAAAACGCAAAAAATTCATTAGGAACAGGATTCCACACCTCGCGTGGACAAACCCTTCAGTACGCGAAGAATCAGAAACGGAGGTAGCTGCTTATAATCACCCCATTGTTACGGCAAGGCCCAGAGACAAATTTAACGCAATGACACAAACGACATTAATACCGACTACAGAAGCAGAACGCTCTGGAACGGGAAAGGAGCCACTAATTATAAACCCGCTGCGACAAGCTCTGGCTCTGGTTTCTAGGATAACATTATTAATCTATCATCCAGCGCCCTAACGACTGACGAGAATAAGTTCTTTCTCGAGGCCTTACGTTCTGCCCCACCACAAGTAAATACAATGTATTCTCAGTTTTAAAAGATTTGGACAATTTGGACAACCTGCAGTCGTACTTCCTCATAAATTTGGGAGGAATTAAGACTGCAGTTCGAATTTACGCATTAAAATTCATGATTTCAAGGAAAGAAATAAACGAGGCGGCATTTGTAGGAAAGGAAACTAATTTCGGTGTTGAAACAAAAAGTGGAGAGAGACATGAGGAGGAAACAACACGATGGAAAACAAACGGCAAAACTGAACAAAGCCCTCGCGAAAAGTACAGAGAGTAGTCAAAAACCCAAGGCACACTTGTCTCTTACACAAGCGTCCAGCGAGGAGGAGTGGCTGGGTGTCGGGCAGTCTTTAGGCAGTCTCTTTGGGCGTTACAGTTTCGACGCACCGTTGCCGGCGTTGTCCATGGCGGCCTCAACGCTGCCCTAGAAAATAGTCGGCGTCTCTGTGCTCCGGGCATGGCCCCCAGGTCAGGTAGCCCTGGTATGCAGCGGAGATGTCTGGGGCGGCCCGTGTCGAGAAGCTGTCGCTGGGCAGGGGAGAGAGGCGCCTGGGTCTGATGGCTGAGGCTCCCGACGACGGCTGTCCGGGTCTGGTCACCCGGATGTCTGCGGCTGAGGCCCAAGCCTGGGAACTCGGGGAGCCAGCAGAACCCGTCCACCTCCGTCACCGACCGCCGTCTCACTCTTCTCCCCTGCACGTTCTCACTGCGACGTATTCCTTTCCTTTTCTTCTTCGTCCGCCTCCCGTGCGTCTTTTGTCGCCGCAGTGTGGCGCTTGCTCCTTACAAAAGCCCCCCTTTCAGAGTTTTTTCCATCGGAAAAAATTACATGGGGTTGTTGTGGTGAAAATATTTATTAAGAATGAACAGGAGGTATGTTTGGATCACTCCGTAAGGGACCGATCCTTACAAACACTAGGTGGAGGTCCCTAGTATGGGAACCCAGTGGCGGTTGCCGCCGCCCGGGCGCGCCCGACTAAGGCTTGTTGGGCCTGTAAGTCGTGGCAGCCGAGCAGGGTCGCCTCCCAGTCCTCCCGGGTTGGGTTGGGGATGGGGGGAATAGCGGGGTGGAGGGGCAGGCCCACACCATGAGATAGGTATCAGAGGACACTGCACTACAGTGTGGGCAGCTGACACTAAAGGAGGGGTCAAAATGTTTTAGCGCTGCTGGGCACAGCAATGTATTGGAGAGAAGGCGGATCAGGAGCCGCTCACCAGCCTTCTCCAGGCCTTTACATGGGCTAGGGTAAAATCGATGACAATTTTGATAATATTGATGCGGGTAGACGACGACGACGACAAAGAGCGATGGCACGAGTGGGAAGAGTAGAAGACGACAACGAAGTTCGGACTGTGTTCTCGGTGCCGCTCGCAGCGGTTCTTGTCTATTTGTAAATATCTGTAAATATATTCTTTCCCGCAACATATTTGGTAGAGGTGCGGGGTCTTGACCTTGTTTGGGCAGTAGCTAAATTCAGACCGTACCTGTTCGGCCGTTCATTCGCTGTTGTCACTGATCACCACGCTCTCTGTTGGCTGTCTTCACTAAAAGATCCCACCGGTCACCTTGGTCGCTGGGCATTGCGCCTCCAAGAATACTCATACTCCGTCGTGTACAAGTCAGGGCTCCATCACCAGGAGGCTGACTCTTTATCCCGATACCCTGTGGAACCACCTGACCTAGAGGACGCTGAGACCCTGCCCTGCCTCTTAGCTATCTCCGATCTTGCCGATATTGGCAACGAACAGCGCCACGACTCATCTTTACGTCCTATCTTTGATGGCATCCGTTCTGCAAATCGATCTCCATCTCTGAACCTTTATGTGCTCCAGAACGGCATTTTGTATCGCCGAAACCTACGCTCCGATGGCCCTCCGCTCCTGCTCGTGATACCCCAACGTCTACGCTCTTCTGTCCTTGAAGAACTGTACGATCTGCCGACAGCCGGTCACCTTGGCGTGTCCCGCACGTACGCTCGGGTGCGGCATCGCTGCTTTTGGCCTGGTCTCTATCGTTCCGTCAAGCGTTACGTGGCCGCTTGCGACCTGTGTCAACGTCGGAAAAGGCCCTCCACTTTGCCTGCCGGTCTTCTGCAACCCATCGACATACCTCCGGAACCTTTTCACCATGTTGGCCTCGACCTTCTTGGCCCTTTTCCGACGTCCCTCTCCGGCAACAAGTGGATCGCTGTCGCAACTGACTATACGACTCGGTACGCCATCACGCGCGCTTTGCCTTCCAGCTGCACTACCGATGTTGCCGATTTTCTTCTGCAAGACGTCATCCTTCACCACGGCGCCCCTCGTCAACTGCTCACCGACCACGGTCGTTGTTTTCTATCCAGAGTAGTTCACGACATTCTTCGTTCGTGTGACACGCAGCACCAGCTCGCGACAGCTTACCACCCACAAACCAATGGGCTTACGGAAAGGTTCAACCGCACGCTCACTGACATGCTAGCGATGTACGTATCGCCAGACCACCGAGATTGGGACGCAGCCTTGCCTTATGTGACATTTGCATATAACTCTTCCCTTCATGACAGAACAGGCTATTCTCTTTTCTACCTTTTCTTTGGTAGGCATCCCACCTTGCCTTTGGACACACTCTTGCCGCCTTCTTCAGCCCCCACCACTGCTTACGCTCGGAACGCCATCTCCCAGGCCACGCTGGCGCGCCAAATAGCACGTAGTAGGCTCCAAGCCTCTCAAGTTTCACGGAAGTCTGCCTACGACCGCCGTCACCAGGCCGTCGAATTTACCCCAGGATCACTCGTCCTTCTCTGGACGCCCTCTCGCAGCGTCGGTCTCTCCGAGAAGCTCATTTCGCATTACCGTGGCCCTTACCGTGTCGTGCGCCGTGTTACCGACGTGAACTATGAAATTGCTCCCCTTGAAACCTCGCCATCGTCTTCTGGCGCCACCACCGACATCGTCCACGTCTGTCGCCTTAAACCTTATCACGACGCTCATACGTCGCCGCCCTAACGCCGAGACGGCGTTTCAGCAGCCGGGGGTCCTGATGCGGGTAGACGACGACGACAAAGAACGATGGCACGAGTGGGAAGAGTAGGCGACGACAACGAAGTTCGGACTGTGTTCTCGGTGCCGCTCGCAGCTGTTGTTGTCTATTTGTAAATATCTGTAAATATATTCTTTCCCGCAACAATATGTTGCAATATCTTTGAATGTATAGACCGGATTAAAATCGGGTTCCTGATCGGCAGCGGCACATAAGACTGAAGCAGAATACGCGACGAGGAGGCGCCGGACACTGTTTTGCACGTACCACATCACCACACACACGCACTCTGAACGGAACCACCTTTTCGCATTGAGCCAGTTCACACCAGATAACACTGAGCACACGACAGTCAGCCATACAGCAAGGGACACAACGGAACAGCACAGGAAAAACACAGGAATACACTAAAAGAGCATATTACATTGACCAGTATGTAGAATATATACACCACGAGTAAACTTCAGTGATTCTAGAAATTTAACCCGGTGCATCAATGAGCGGTAAAAGACCCAGCGGGGCTCTCGCTGCCTTCCCTTTGGGTAGAATCTGCTGGCATACATCGCAAGACTTTAGGAATTTCTTTATATCCGCCTGAATTCCTGGCCATTAAAACTCCCTGCGCACCCTCTCAGTGGTCTTGCGGATGCCCTGATGGCCGGAGAAAGCACTTTCATGCGCAAGTGCAAGGACTTGATGGCGCAGGCTTTTCAGTACCACGGCCTGTTGTATCGTTTGCCCTGCACAGCACTGGAACGCACGGAACAGAACTCCGTCTTCGAAGTGAAACGAATAGGCGGTATAGTTCTTGCCAGGATAAGTCTCGCCGACCTTCTTCCGGCACACATCCAAGGTTGCGTCCTCCTCTTGCTTCCTTCGGAACGTGGGTCTCGACGCCTCCAACGCGTTGATGGACACGTCCCTGCACGCCATAGGAACCTTCGCCGTCCCCAGCACGGCAGAGCCTTCAGCCTCTTCTATCCCTTTCTGGACAGTCACATCTCTTGGTGATACCGTACGGTTGTTGGAAAAGGGGTCCTGGGCGTCTGGTACCTTGCCAATGATGACATCGTACAGTGGAGATTCCAAGCACCTAGCGATGGACTTGCCCGAAAAATATGGCGACGAGGTCAGCACCTGCGGCTCTGGGACCTCCACACTGCTGCCATCCGCCATGAGCAGAGTAGCTCTAGCATCGGTGAAAGCCGCTTCGGGAACCAGGTTCCTGCGCACCGAGATACTATTGGTACCAGTATCCCGCAAAACAGAAACCGGCTGCCCGAACAGCTCGCCTTGCTGCACAGGCATGCTGGCACTGAAAACCGTTGGCCGGTAACCTGCATCCACACTGGTGAGATCAGGCCGCACTTCAACCGTAGGACTGGCAGGATGCATACAACAGGCTGACGCCTCGCGGTCTCCTGGGTTGTTGCGCCTGCAGGACTGTACCTCATGACTTTCCTTGCGACAGAACGTGCAGTACGGTTGTTTCAGTTGCGTCCGGCAGTCGGACGCTTTGCCTCCCGCCTTATCGCACAGAAAGCATCGCTTTTGTGATCTTGATCCCGTAGTACCTTCCTTTGTCTAGGGGATGTTTTATTCCAACTTATCCTTGAAAGTTGACAAGTTAGATTGCCGCTGGTCCCCCAAAAAATCATCGGCGGCAACCGCGATCTCGTCGACTGTCTTGCAGTCACGCTCGCGAACGAATATCGCAAGCCTGGCATGACAGTTGTTCAAATATTCTGTTGTTCAAAACGGGAAAACTGAACAAAGCCCTCGCGAAAAGTACAGAGAGTAGTCAAAAAAGGCAAGGCACACTTGTTTCTTACACAAGCGTCGAGCGAGGAGGAGTGGCTGCGCGCCGGGCAGTCTTTAGGCAGTCTTTAGGCGTCCCAGTGTCGACGCACCGTTGCCGGCGTTGTCCACGGCGGCCTCAACGCTGCCGTAGAAAATAGTCGGCGTCTCTGTGCTCCCGGCACGGCCCCCAGGTCAGGTAGCTCGGGTATGCAGCGGAGATGTCAGAGGCGGCCTGTGTCGAGCAGCTGTCGGCTGGGCGGGGAGAGAGGCGCCTGGGTCTGATGGCTGAGGCTCCCGACGACGGCTGTCCGGGTCTGGTCACCCGGACGTCTGCGCCTGAGGCCGAAGCCTGGGAACTCGGGGAGCCAGCAGAACACGTCCACCTCCGTCGCCGACTGCCGTCGCTCTCTTCTCCCCCGCACGTTCTCTCTGCCACGTATTCCTTTCCTTTTCTTCTTCGTCTGCCTCCCGTGCGTATTCTGTCGCTGCAGTGTGGCGCTGGCTCCTTACATATGCGTACTAGGCGCCGCTAAACATTTTGCCACTCTGTCTGCTATTTGCCTCGCATGTTTAACAGAGGATCACTACGGGATACGAACGTATGCGGCACCTCCGCTAGTGTTGCAGGCTGAGAACATAAATATACGATGTGGGCACACTACGAAGGCGATGTACGCGAAGCGTACGCAGCGATAAATTCTGTAGCGGATTTAGAACGAGAGAGAAATGCCCAAAGCCTTATATAGTCATCGAATGGAAAATGGTTGATAAGAGAAAGAACCGATCATATTCAGCCTCTGTGAATTAATAAAGCTTCTATGCAATGCGAAATGCCATGCACGTTAGTGCAAGGGTGAAATTGAAAGAACGAGCGGAAAGAAGACATAAGGACACCGCAGAATATTTAGAAGATTTCTCGTTTGATGCGGCTTAACGTCGGACCACGAATCGTGTCATGAGGGACGCCTTGTGGAGGGCTACGGATTATAAACACCACTAGGGTTTTTTTAACGTGCACTCACATCGCACAGTACATGGCTTTCTTGCATTCGGCCTGCATCGAAATGCGTTAGCTGCGCTCAGCATCGAACCCGCATCGTTCGGGTCAGACGCCGAGTGCTATAAGGACTGCACTACCGCGGAGCCGACTATAGAATTAGGATTAGCAGTGGCGAGCGTGGCTCTTCTATGCCTTGTCCTCCGTCTTTTTTGCCCTGGTTTATTGCTCATACCGAGCAATTCTGGACAAAAGCATTCTTAAGCGGGAAACAGCTAATGAACGCAATTTTTTCATGTAATGTAAGATTTCACGACAAAAATTACTATATGCGCAGATTACACGAAGGCACTCCTATATTTTATTCTCCAATAACATTTTTTTTTATCGGCAAAATCGTTCCCATTTGGTTTTCTATGGCGGTCTTAACTGTTCGATGTGATCGATGGAAGCACTTTAAAACAAAGATTCTGTAGATATCATATTAATAGACATAACGTCCAAGATTTCCTTTAGAGTATGTTATCCCCAATTTTCAAAATTTTTGGGCCAGAACATTGGACATGTGTAAGCAAGAATTCAGGGCACCAGAAACGCTGAAGGGGGAGAGGAATAAGCCTTTGAGGTGACGCGTGTTTGTTCTAAACTCTGTTTTATTCTTGTTTCTCTTGTTGGCTGTCATTATGCGCGGGCCAGGAAATGCCTTCTGTGCAAACAGAGGCCAACGAGACCCCTCTGAACAGATTTACACCAAGGTGGCCGAAATCTCTAGTAAGAAAACCTAACTGCCAACACCAGGCGCAAGCTAACCTTAGTTCGCCGTTGCTCAGCGAGGCCGCGCTAAGCGCCTTCTGCATGGATTCGGCTTCATCGGTGGCAGGCAGGCAGCCTTGTGCTGCCTCCACGTCAAATCAAGCTTTTGCGGCTATCCACTTGCCCGTCTTCGAACTCCAGGACATGTTACATGGACTGCTCAATCTCTCCCGTGCCTCTCGCACTGCCTCAAGGAACTGTGCCCGTGGCTGCAGCTGCGTCTCCCCGTCTAAAGTCAACAGTGCCGGCTGAGCCCCTGAAGCATCGTTAGATGCCTCAAGGAACTTCGCCTGTGGAACCAGCCGTGGTTTCTCTACCAAGGATACTGGTACTGACTGAACCGACTGAGCCCCGGCCACCTCAGAAGAAACCCCCGGTGAGTAGCGCCTCAGTTGCACTTCTACCGACTCCATCAACCCTACACTGCACTTTGACATAACTGCCATCCCGCCCCGTTATGTTCAAGCCGCTATTGATCACGTTCTGGGCTCGTCTATCTACTGTGAGTTTGTCTTTCATCGCCCTTCCAACACTATCGCGGTGAACGTACCATCCTTAGAGGCTGCTAACACAGTATGCACTGTTACGCAGATCCCCTGGACTCAGTAAACATGTCCCCGTGCATATAAATTACGCATCCACGCTTGACACCCTCCTATGGATCGCCTACCACGTTGACAGCAGTAGCCCTCCTGAGGAAGTGACAGCAATTATCTGTTGTTGAACACACTCAGTACTCCACGTCCGGCCTATGGGGTGCAGGGGCGCGTACTTCCTCACCCTTCAAGGCCCATGTACTCTACCAGACTACATGACCTACTACTGCGCGATTTTCAAGCCGTGGTCCTTTCGTCCACGCCGTATCTTCTGTTATCGATGTCATAAATAATGGTATATGCAAAATACCTCTCCCAATCTTGCAGCAGTGGCCGATATGGACCATACTGCAGGCCTTCACGCCCTTTGCAAACTGCCAGGTGTCGACATTCGTTCTCCTGCTTCTCCGAAGAAGAAGGCAAAGAAGTTGAATAAGGCATCTGGGAGCATTGGCATCAGCACAAGCAATCGCTTCGCTGCTCTAGCGTGTGTTGAAGGCGGCTTCCCCGTGCTTCCTACACCTGACCACCAACTCTCAACCCTCCTGCTCAACAACTTTCTTACACACAAGCTGTACACCGTCGAGGAAGCAAGCCCGCATGAACACATAAGGCCACAGACATCACAGATGATGACACTGCTCTCGAGAATGCCATCGCAGAGCCTCGTAGCCGTTTAGAAGAACTCAATAAGCTCCGAGAACAGCCGAGGCCGCAGCCATCTCGGAGAAACACAACAAACGAGCTACCTCCTCATAAAGCGTCTCCAAAAAGCACTGAGCCACATACCGGCCACGACGTCCCTATAAATGTGCACACCCCGGCAGTGGACAAAATATTGGCACTCATGAAGCAGTTGACCACCCTGATCATTGAAGCTCTTCGACCTCGCCATGGATAGTGAATCATCTCTGGTAGTGAAGTGCAAGTGCCGAGGATTTGCTAATAATTCATCTGAAGTGAACAACCCCCTCTGCGGCGGAAACTCAAGACCTGGACCTTGCTTCTTCAAGAGCACAAATCCCCTCCTCGTCTCTCTGGTTTCTGCGCGTACCATTTTCCTTCCATGCTTCATCCCCGCTCTATCACTTTCACCGTCCAACCCGGTAAATCTGCAATACATGTTCATTCTTCTGTTCCCCGTACACCGGTAGGTCTTTCACGGTGGTGTAACACTCGCCAAGAGGTCCTTAGCCTTCTCGTAAAACCTGCACATACACCACGGATACTCTATCTTTCTTTGGCCGTCCGGGAACAGCATCTCCCAACCTAGGTTGGATTCGTTTCCCACGCAATAACTACTAGGGCACCCATATTTTGGATAGCGGAGACTTCAACGCGCTCACACTTCGTGGGGCTACCGTTGGGATTCCTGCCGGGGTGCACACATTAATGGCACCTTTCGAGATCCTTCATTTAAACTTCTAAATCAACACCAAAATTGAACGCGCCCACAGGGTGGTCCCTATTCGCCTGATTTGCCCTTGTGTTTAGGCCCCGGCAACCCTCGTTAGACGGTTTAACCAGACACTTGGTGTAGTTATCGCTGTGGTATTTTAATCTGAATCACACCTTCGCGTCTCCGGCAAATACAGCGCAGCGTGCCCTTTACATCATGTGTTTCCGTACGCGCAGATAATCGGTTGTCTACTTTCAGCCCATCTACTATTCTGTCTGAACTCTCGGCTCTTTTGTCGACTCACACGTTCTCCACTTCTGCAAATGAAGATGATCTGAACCCCGGACATGCAGCTTCCTCATCTCTGGGCTTTTGGTCGCCGGGCGAATCATTACGCTTCTCGTAATCCTGATCACCCTTCAGCCCTTTCAGCTCTTCAGCGGGTTACTGCACGTGCCCGGCGCTATTCAAAGCTGCTTAGCAGACAACGCTGGGCTGCATGGTGTGCCCGCCTCTCCTCTACAGAGGGTAATCGACCGCTTTGGCGGGTATTTGAAGCCATGGAACGAACTTTTCAAGTAGTTGAAAATACCGAAAGGATTCCCTCGGCTCTGCATGTGATTGAAGCTTCATTTGCACAACAGGCAGCGGTCACTTTTTCTCACATGACGGCAGCGTTCCAGCCCCATCTCCCATATTATCGATTTATCGGACGTACATAACCATTCTCCCGACAGTCACCTTGCTCGCACGGTGATCGCTGCTGACATCACAAAGGCATATGACAACGTCCTTCGCTCTGCAATTCTTGGCACTCTTCAAGATCTCCGTCTTCCGCATCGGTTTCTCCTCTCAATTCGATTCATTGTTAACAAACGGAACGTTCAGTGTACAATCCGTGGAGAGCGTTTTGGCCACTTTACCTTCAACCGCGGCGTACCCCAGGTCTCCGTCCTCGCCCCCTTATTATTTAACGCACCTTAAATATCTCTTGACCCAGCCCTAGAGAAAATGTCTTCTGAACGCGCCCTTGCGTATGCCGACGAAGTAACCTCGTGGTCCTGTCATCCAGATCCGTCTGTGCAACAGCCGGCGCTCCATCAAGCGCTGGATGACTTAACATCCCGACTGCCCCCTTTGAATCTGACCATTTCGTGTAACAAACCACGTTTTATTCGCATTTTAAACAGATCTCGCTTACAGGAAGCAAACCGTCTTACATTCACGGTAGATAATTCTCAAATTCCTAAAGTAGAAAGTGTGCGTGTTCTAGGTTTTCTACTTCACACTTGTGAGACTGGAACTCCGTGTCTAAACGGGACCAGTAAATCGGCTCACGCTGCTCTCGTTCTGATTCGACGCGAAATAATGCGCTCTGGCGGATCGCGTTTTGATACTGCCCCTCAGCTCGTGCGCTCCATCCTCAAATCGCGGATACCGTACAAGGCTCAATTCCATCGCCACACCCTCACCCGTCGACAGTGCGACTGCCTTGAATGAATCAATCGGGAGGATATGCGTGCCATAACTTATCTTCCTCGCATCCCACCAATACCCATTCTGCAAGAGTACGCTCAATTTAATACATTAAGAGAAATCATCTACCAGCGAGAGGCAAGCAGACCACGCAAGATGCCGCTTCAACTTCATCGTTTACAGACTCTTCCTTCATGGTCATAGTGTCAACTCAAAGACAATCGCTTCTCTGCTTCGCCGCGTATATGAAACTCGCATCTACCTTCGTGGTTCATACTATACGCCGAGGCATCAAACACACATTTGCAGGCAGTTACCGCAGTTTAGTATCCCTCCCATCCTCATGTTCACTCCCGCGCTACATATAGCGCGGATACTTTCTCTGCCCTTGCCTTGGAGCCTCAAGCGATACACAGTGCAAATGTTTCCCTTCCACTCGTGCTCAATTTCAATATTGTTCCCATCCACACTTACTACCTTGCCACCCTTAGGTAGTTTAAGGCTCTCTGACACACATCCCATATTACACATTTCATTCACCAATTTTGCCCAGATTACCCCCGTCCTGTGCGTATCAACTGGGTTCGCGCCCATGCTCACGATCCGCAGAATACTCATGGGGATAAATTTACACACCTTGACACCTCAGACATCCTGCTGCCTTCCCCTCTTCCACCAGATATGTTCATGTCCCATGTTTCCGAAAAACAGGCGTTGCGTCTGCGAAGACGTACTCTAATTGCTCCGTGTTCGTACCCTCTCCCCTTTAGTCTCACTCGGGAGGAAGATGTAATGTGGGCCGGAATCGGACAGGAGCGGCTATGTCTCCTTCTCTGCGTCATCGGTGGCATGACAAACGTTTAGAAGTGACTAACAAGTATTCCCTTTGTGGTGCCGCACCCGACCAGTGTTACGAAAACTGTTAGTGTGGGCTGACCTCCCTACAGCCTCCGTCAGGCGACGATTCCTAAGGAAGATAGGCCTGCAATGGGACGTTGCACGCGAATACCGCAAGTTGACACATTATATTCGCTTTTTCGAGAACTTTTGTAACTTTTTAAACGAGGCTTGTTTACTCGCCTTCTAACTTTCTCTCCCTCGCTCATTATGCCTAAGGACAAACACCTCGAATAAAAACAAAAAAAAAACACTGTAGCTGATCGTTTTCTTTTCTCTTTTAAAGCGATAGTATTTAGCTTGTAGGTTTGTAAAACAACATCCGGTTTCTCCATAACAAAATTTATGACTGATCGAGAGGGTCGTGACGTTGTTCGGGAACCTTTCTTCAGAATCCAATATTAGAACACAATAGAACACTAACTCGACCCACTCTTCGACCTTAATTTACTAACAATCTCTGTAAACCAACATAATTTACCCACTAATCTTCACTAATCCACCTTAATCTATTCACTAAATCCCACTATTGCACTCTAATTCTTTTTTCTGGGGTGCGGCTACATCCAAAATTGGGGGTGTCCTTTGTAATAATGAGAGTAGTGGCAATTTCGAAATCTTATCACATTTTCTCCTTTAAGATTGTTGTTACGATGGTGCCAAGGTTGCCCTGTTACTTTGAGAAAAAAACAGTAACAGCGCAGTTACCCCACTCGCTAAAAGATTGTTACAGAAAAGATATTCCGGATTATTTATGCGAATTTCTGAACATGTTCAGCCATTATTTCTTTGTTTTTATGCTAACTGCTGTGCTGAACCGGCTCGCACAGCTAGATCTCGGTGACGCCAGCGCCACGTTTTCATTTTATTGGCGTTTAACGTACCGAAGCAACTCAGGCTATGAGGGACGCCGTAGTGAAAGGCTCCGTAAATTTCGACCACCTGGGGTTCTTTAACGTGCACTGACATCGCACAGCACACGGGCCTCTAGAATTTCGCCTTCATCGAATTCAGCCGCCGCGGCCGGGATCGAACCCGCGTCTTTCGGGTCAGCAACCGAGCGCCGTATCCACTGAGCCACCGCGGGGGCGCCGCGTTTGTGTTTCGGGAGTTTTCACACCTGCATCTTGGCTGCACCCTCGCTGTGCTCCACTCGGGCGGCGCGTCTTATTGCGCTTAGAGAGTGGGGTAATCGCACGGTGGAGTTTTTATTAGCTGTGCTGCAATAACGCATTTTTATTTATTGTAATGGTGTCCATTTTAACCCTGAATTCATCCTTTCGTTCACTACATTCTGCTGTTTTCTTATCACACGAGCACAGAGCCTCCGAAATATATCTTAAAGCGTCTCAGGACTTCTTGCGATTGCGTGCAGCATCTGCTGATAACCGAGGCTCCATGGTACGCTAGTCACGGACAGCTCGCACGAAGCCGGCATCCAATCGCGAAAAAAGGTGCGCATGGGCAAGTGATCGAGGGCGCGCGTCTCACTCACTCCGAGGCCAGCACCAACATAGCGCTAAAAAAGTGCAGGAAGTGGTGCGTGATCGGTTGGCGCTACACCATGGGCGAGCCAGGGGTACGATACTGCGGTTAGTTTCGGTTTCAGCTAGACCCGATGTTTCAAGATAATATTAAATCGAGAGCATGCAGGCTGCCACATATATACTGCTACGATGGCTTCCCCGTCTGCCTGCTGGTAAGCTGGTTTTTAACTCCGTATTTCTGCATGCGGATCTTGCTGGCCGTCCCTGTCGTGCCCAGGACTTTAGCGATGCCTTACGGTGTGTGGCTGACCTCTGTGACATCAGCTCTATCGGACAGTTTCAAATGTCTCACGTATCGATGATAACATGCAAGACAGCGTTAGCGAAAGCCAAGCTCGTGAGCACTCAGGAGTTACAAGTGAAAAACCGCCGTTGTATAGTGATTGACCCGGAACCGAAGACAGTAAAGCTCTAGATACTTTGGCTCCCAGAACATCTTGAAGATTTTTACATTCTGGACGCCCTTCGCGCTTGCGGAACGATTATGTCCATCACAGTGGAGCACTGGAGGGTTCCAGAAATGGAGGACATGCGCACCTTGAATCGAGACGTTGCTTTGACTCTTGCTGATGGCGTCACTGTCAACGACGTGCCTCACCTTTTGGCAATTTGCGGTGTACAATGTCTTGTTTTAGTGCCAGGAAGGCCACCACTGTGTCTCCGTTGCCACAAGGTTGGCCATATACGCCGTCATTGCCGCACTCCTCGGTGTGATGATTGTCGGCGTTTCGGCCATACTACAGAGGAATGCGTAGTGTCGTATGCTGATAAGCTACGCGGTGGCACCCGTGTCATGGACGACGCATTGCAGGAGCACTTGATGGACGCAACAGAAGTTTTGGATGCTGCTGGTGGCACGCCAGCCGTTGCGCCCATTGACTCAGCGACTACTGACCCGCTGTCTGGCCCCGTTCCTGCTGTGCAGCATGAGCCTACCCAACCTTCACAGATGATGAGCGTCGATGCCTGGCGGAGCAGGCTCCAGATATATGCAGTGTCAGTGATGGCACTCTTGGCGCACGTGCCTGTGCTGTGCGTGGGCCAGAGGAAGACAAGGACGACGGTGTGGCTCCGGCGCTGAGTGCCTGCACTGCTACATCTTCTGAGGCTCCTGCCGAATGTGCCACACAGGTAACAGAGTGCCAACCTGGCACTTCACTCCCCGACGGCAACTGTGATGCCGGTGAGCAAATTGTAAGTCTGACCTCGAAGCGCGGTGTGTCTCCGAGTTCTGCCTCCTCTGAGGAGGACAGTGCCCCCGCCAAGCACAAGTCCCGCCGTCGAAAGTCGAAGAATAAGAAACCTCCTCGGCGCTCCAGATCAAGGAGAAAGGGCGTCAACTCTAGGGAGGTCTCACCTTCGGGAGTGATGCCCCCAGACATCGTGGATGCCTGATTGAAGCTCAAGTTAGCCACCATGGCGTCTAACCAGCCGTTTACTGCCGCAACACTCAACATATGTGGACTCCGTTCAAGGCAGAAACAGGTAGAGTTACGCCGATTGCTTTGGGGCAATCGGCTAGACATTATCGCTATTCAAGAAACTAAGATAGAAAGTGAAGTGGATACAGAGACAGCCCTGCGACCTTTCCTAACAGATTACAACGTCTGTGTGTCGCACTCAGTGGGTCTTTCGGCAGGTTGCTTTCTCTTCTTACAGAAGAGTCTACCTATTTCTGACTTTAAGTACCAGGTTGACATAGAAGGGCGTCTGATATGTTGTGACTTTCGACTGCATGGCGAGTCGTGGAGGGTTATCAATGTGTATGCTTCAAATAATCCGGTGCAACGAGCAGTTTTTTTTCATGCAATTGCAACTCTCTTAGGATGTGATCGTTATGTCGTTTTTATGGGTGACTTCAACTGTGTGTGCGACCCACACGATCGCACAGCTTCTAACCACAACGCCGATAAGAGCTCTGGTATATTATTGTCTATTACCGAAAGCGCAGGTTTAATTGATGCCGGATTGTCATCCGCCTTCACATACATCAGAGGAGCCTCAAATTCACGCCTTGATTGCATTTACGTTTCCGTATATCTCCTTAAACGGCACATTTCATGTGATGTCAAGCCTGTTTCTTTCTCAGATCATGCTATGGTCATTGCACGGATTGGAGAATGCGCCCATCCCAAATTTCAGCCGCAGTGGGAACTGTGGAAGCTTAATTCCGAGCTTCTAAATGGTGAGCATTTTCAGCAGCGAGTGATGACAGCTTTGGAATCTTGCTTGGTCATGGATCTCCCAGTATTTGCAGCTTGGGAGATGTTTAAGCTAGAAGTTCGTAGCATAGCTATTGAGATCGGCTCCGTGAAGTCTTATCTTAAGCATGGTGAGGAGAAGCGAATACTTCAGAGTCTTTATAATCTGCATGCGCTTGAATGTGAGGCTCCTGGCTTGTACACAGAGGAAATTGGTGCTGTTAAGCGCAACCTTCAGAAGTTTGATGCAGAACGCTATCGCGCGGCCCGTGTACGATCCCGCAGCAACCGTGCTCTGCACTCTGAGGAGCCAACTAGACAGGCCTTGCTAGATGAGCGTCGTCATGTGGCTACCAAGCGAATTTCTGAGCTCTACTGTGGAGGTGCCCTGGTCACAAGTACAGATGTCATAGTTACCGAGTTTGAAAACCACTATAGCTCTCTGTTTGCTGCCACGTCTAGTACTGCTGATGATGATCATATAGCGCGATTGGTGTCCATGATTAACCCACTCAATGAGGATGAGTGCAAGGCAATAAGTGGCTCTTTAAGCTTGGGTGAATTGCAAGATGCAATTGATCAGTTGCCGCTTTCGAAAACCCCGGGGCCTGACGGCCTCTCAGGAGAATTTTACAAGGCATTTAAATCCGTTCTAGCCCCTGTCCTGCTCCAAATTTTTGAGACAAGTATTGATGTTGAATTTCTGCCTCAGTCATTTACGAAAAGTCATATTGTCTTTATACCAAAGACCGAGGATAAGGAAAAACTTCGATTTGTAGATGGCTACAGACCAATCACGCTTTCTAATGTAGATTATAAGATTTTTGCTAAAGTGCTGTCAAATCGGCTGCAGCTTGCAATGTCTACTTTGATTGGGCCTCATCAAACGTGTGGCCTGCGGGGACGATCAATACAATCTAACCTACATGTAGCGCGTACGGTGTTGCAGTATTGCAGTGACGCTCAAGAACAATTAGCAATGCTGCAAATTGACCTGGCAAAGGCATTTGATCGAGTGTGCCATTCATTTATTTTTGCACTTTTAAATCACGTCAATCTCGGTTCAATACGTTCTACTGGCATACGCCTTTGTTACAAATCCTGTACCACGCGCTTGATTGTTAATGGCTGTCTCTCGCAAACAGTCCCAATTCAGTCTTCGGTGAAACAAGGGTGCCCACTGTCTCCGCTCCTGTTCGGATTATACTTGGAGCCACTTTGCATAGGCGTTATAAACAATAGGGCTGTCAATGGTTTCCGAATAATGGGCCACGAACTGAAGGTATTGGGTTATTCAGATGACCTTGCGTTATTTTGTACTGATAAGCCAAGCATCGATGAGGTTATTCGTTTAACGAAGGACTTTGGTTCGGTGTCAGGAAGTCGGATTAATCGCTCTAAGAGTTGCGGTCTTTGGTTTGGTAGGCGGGGTACGACACCTGCTGAATATGCTGGTATAACATGGACATGCAGGCCACCAAATTGCCTTGGCGTCCCTTTGAGTGCCTATAAGCATAGCGCACATTATTGGAAAGACCGCGTGTCAACTCTTCAGCGCTATGCTCAAACGTTTGTCCCCCATGGCCTCTCAATTTTTGGCAGGGCGACCGCCTGTAATCTGTTTCTCGCCACTAAAATATATTATGTACTGTAAATTATTCATTGCGCAAGACTTCCTATCCAGCGTTTTCACAGGGTTTTCGCTACTTTTGTGTGGGATTCGTCTTTTGAATCCATGAGGCGTGACAACCTTTTTCGGCCTGTAAGCGCTGGTGGCCTTGGTCTAGTTCACCTGTATGTCCGACAGATAGTGTCACGTTTCATATTTTTCCGTGACACTACACACCCAATAGTACGTTCATTCCTGCAAACAAATTTATTTTATGTTTCACCCAACCTCATTGTGTCTTCCAATGTTTGTGACCGTCCGTGTTTGTGGGGCATAATGCAAGAGGTGTATTTGGCTGTCCGTTTCCTACTTGTTCGTTTTTCTCCTGAGTTCCTTTTTTAGTGCCGAGGAAAAAGTTGTATAAGGATTTGATTAGTATGCTCTTCCCTCCGCCCATGTAGCGCTCTGTGTATTTTGGTTTACCGGGGCATGACGTCCTCAAAAGAGTACGCAAGATGCCAGTCTCGCCGTGTACAAAGACCTTTTTCTTTAAGTTGCATACCGGTACGTTGCCCGTTAGAACATGGTTAGATAATAAGGGCATTTTTGTGTCTACCGTTAATTGCCGCCTTTGTGATGAACCAGAAACAATTGAGCATTGTTTCATCAGTTGCAAAGATGCAGTAC
Organism: Amblyomma mixtum; assembly: GCF_055824585.1. NCBI lineage: Eukaryota > Metazoa > Arthropoda > Arachnida > Ixodida > Ixodidae > Amblyomma > Amblyomma mixtum. Next base: position 164,701,676 of record NC_143013.1, read on the forward strand.
TCTTCTGGGATATCCTGCAACGCACATTTAAAAAAAGAATTCATCTGACTCCACATTCTGTTCGCTATCTCACTACGCTGCCATTTGTTGATGAACCCCTGGACATGTTCTTTCTGATTGGACTGCACAGCCTCTGGAAAACCCGCATGATGGACAGACTGTGAATCTGTTGTGTCTACAAAGGATCACTTCAGTCGAATGGTTGTGCATCTAAGAGACGTGTATGCCCAGACTGAGTACGAACCGGAGTGGCACTCACTATTAGTGATGTGCTCTGCATTGCCCCTTTTCTAGTGCATGGTCTTTTCAAAATGTATTGTTTGACACTGTTTTCATAATGACTTGTATATAGTTCATGTACATACAACATTACATCACTGTAATAAATACCATGTTGAAGAAAAAAACTGCGACGATGGCTAAATTGTCCGAAGCACGGGGAAACAACGCTGCTGTGTTGTCGCCGGCGGTGGTTCGAAACCTCCTCTGGGTATATGTTTTTCAGCTGGATAACGTTGCCGTGACAACGATAGGACACTGCATTTGGCTTTTCTTTTAACGCTTCGGAATGAATAAGTTCTGTCGTCTGGGGTTGGTGGACAAAGGAACGTACTGAAGTTTCCTACCTCCGGCGGAACCTACACACGAGGCAGCAACAGCTGCCCTGCAAAATTAGTTTCGCTCCAGCGAAAACAGCCACAACCTTGAAAGAATCATCGATTGTTTCTTGAATTACGCTGCATGCATTGCCGTTTCAAAACGGCTACGTAGACAATCTGTACATTCCGTTAAGTGTTGGAAGGGGGTTAGAGAATAATATCTTTTTTAGAATACACATAAGAGTTGTTGTTTTGTTTGTTCAAGCTGGCTTAACGTGGGAAAGAACATGCGTCATGAAACTGGTCTTCTATTTGCACATTGGACTTTTTGCTTAAAAGTAACAGCGCGCTGAGATAAAATTTTGTTTCTTTCACGTAAACGTGGCTGTCCTTTCCTGCAGACGGCAACGTCGTGCAACTGAAAAATCGCTGTCATGCTGTTTGCTCACATTGATGAAATATAGCCCTAAAAGATTTTACTGAGGAATGAATTGCTAATTTCCGTGATGATAAACTGAAAGTGTAAAATTTTTGTTCTGCTGAAGGCCATGAAAATGCCGCAGTGCTACATTGAATAAATCGTGCTTTGTACAATAATCTTCGTCACATTCTGAGTGGCACTATCTTTCGATAAACTACAAGGCTGCAGAAGGTCCGTAACCTCTACAAAAATTGATGTGATGACCTTCTTGCCTTCAATAGTGTTTTCTTGAGGCGCTATAAGAAATTCAAGTCAGCTTCCTGAATAGAACATGCAGGTCTTCGAGTCAATACTTTTGTATTTATGGGCCCTAAATGCCCAGGACTCAGCAATCGACCGTTGATAATTCATGAGGGAGCAAGAACCCAAACGTAGAACACGGAGCACAGAATGAGCAGTGCTCGGGTAGCATTGGGGCAGAGAACAAAAATTGAAAAGCTTCCAAGCATTTTGGTAAAGAAATCTTGTTTTGAAGACATCAGAATGAGTCCCTCACTGCACGTTTTAAAAAGCGAAGTGCAGCTCGTTGAATCTCAACGTGTGGGGCAATGTACCCTGAGCTAAAGTAACAGTAGTTAGTCTGGCTGACCCTCTCCAGTGGGTGTGAAGAGAACGCAGTCGAACCAAACGGCTGCGCTCCCTTCCTCTTATTGCTGCCAGTGCGGTCAGTGGCAGCAGCGGTGACAGCTGGCTCTCAGGAACACACTCTTCGTTTTCCTTTTGCTTTATTGTGCTTTATTGACAGCTGCTTAGCTCGCCTAGGACTTTGGATGCACTGGGCTGCCTCGTGAGGCTTCCTTTGGCAGGGGGTTCTGTGAGATACAGCTAGGAGGGGCAGTTTGTTTTTCCAGCGACCAGTGCGAGAGAATTCTGTCGGCAAGAGGAAAAAAAAATTCTTACGACTTCTGATCATGTGTTCAGGGAGGCGCACTACTCAGCAATGGCTGTCTTCAACCGCCGAATAAGACATGCTTTGGGAACGCTGCGGTTTATTTTCTTCACTACTTTCAAACGCTGCGGTTTATTTTCTTTACTACTTTCAAACGATGCGGGGAACTGTTTCGTTTTTCTGCACTGTGCTGTGCAAAGCCTTTGAACCTAATATCCAATATATCGGAAGAGATGAAATCACAGTCACGAAGGCATGTTTTCGTTGCCTACTTGCCTACTATCCTAGTTCTATCTTGTCTGTGGAGTTAGACGCCATCATGCTTTGGCGTTTCAAAAAGATCTTTAGTCTCCTGAGATAGCTTGCTGGTATCCTGTCAAACCACCCTACCACCGACTTGGGCGGCGCACTCTGTAACTCGCACTCTGTATTGTTTCAATGCTACAGTCGTCTTCTTCATTTAAAGCGTAAAATCTGTTCTGCAGCGATATTGTGAATTGCTCTACCTTCCCTCATAATGCTAACTCATTAAACCTTTTCGCTTCACTAGTTTCCTTCGTTCCCTCTTCAAATCAAAGCTAATACGAGACCTTACCACTCTGTGGTCGCTATAACGGACCTTACCGAGGACCTCCACATTCTCTTCGATGCCAAGGTGAGCGCACAGTATGAAGTGTACTTCATTATTAGCCTCACCAGTGGGACTCTTCCGCTTCATCTTCCTGTTTGCTCGTTTGGGGAAGAAGACATTCATATTCCGTAAAATGTTCTATCTGCGAACTCTACTAATTACTCTCCCCTACTGTTCCTAGATTCTATGCCTTAGTCAGCTACCGCCTAATCTCCAGCCTGCTTTTTACCTGTCTTCGCATTAAACTCGCTCATCAGTACAGCGTACTGTGATTTTACTTTGGTCATTGCCGATTCCACATCCTCATAGAAGCTTTTAACTATCTGGTGATCTTGGCTTGATGCAGGCGCGTAGGCTGGCACCACCTTCAGCTGGTACCTCTTGTTAAGCGTAATTACGATAGCTGCCTCTGTCTCGCTGATACTATAAAATTCCTGGATGTTACCAGTGTAGAGCGGTTTATTGACACGTTGAAGCACCAGCGATAAAGACCCTGGCGCAAGAAGTCCGGGAACCAGCGAGGCGAGGGACCGGCACACAAGCGGCAGTTCTCCAGCACGAGCCTTCTACGGACTTCTTCTTCTTCACCTCGGCGCTAGCGCTTCGTCGTCGTTGGTAGTACTGTATCATCTTCTTCATTCCAATTGCCCCCGCGGAAAGAGGGAGCCATCCTGGCGACTCAAGGCGAGGAGACGACGAGAGGGCTGTAATAAGGCTTCAAGCGGCTGACATGAACGACGTCGCGACCACGGCGGCGATGGTCCAAAGAAGGTGTCACCGGTTCGATGATATAGTTCACAGGTGACGTACGCTCTAAGATACGGTAAGGACCAATGTGCTTGGCCGAAAATTTGGACGCAGCCGGAACAGAGAGCCAGACCAGTGATCCAGTGGAGAATTGGGCAGCGGGCGTGTGTTGATCGGACTCATGTTTGCGGAGTCCTTGACGTTCGGCGGTGAAGGAGCGAGCCAACCGGCGGCACTGCTCAGCATGGCGGGTAATGTCAGAAAGGGAAGTATATTCCGAGCTGTCGGGGTTGTAGGGAAGGATTGTGTCCAGGAGACAGGAAGGCTCGCGCCCGAATAAAAGAAAGAATGGGGAGAAGCCGGTGGTTGCCTGAGATGCGGTGTTATATGCATAGGTCACAAACGGAAGGACTTGATCCCAATTAGAGCTGTCGGAGCTAATGTACATGGCGATCATGTCCCCAAGAGTCCGGTTGAATCGTTCGGTGAGGCCGTTGGTTTGGGGGTGGTAAGCAGTAGTGGTACGGTGAACTGTGTGGCACGCATCGAGAAGCTCTCTAACAACTTCAGACAAGAAGACACGGCCGCGGTCACTGAGAAGTTCTCGCGGAGCGCCGTGACGCAGGACGAAGTGATGAAGAAGGAAGAAGGCGATGTCGCGAGCAGTAGCCGCAGGTAGGGCAGCGGTCTCAGCATACCGAGTGAGGTGGTCCACGCGGCAACGATAATCCATCGATTCCCGGCGGTCGTGAAGGGGAGCGGCCCATATAGGTCGATGCCCACACGATCGAAAGGGCGAGCCGGGCATGGTAATGGCTGTAACGGGGCAGTCGAGGGTCGAGGTGGCGACTTCCGCTGCTGACAGGCTGTGCAAGAGCGAACGTAGCGACGAACGAAGTTGTACATGCCCCGCCAGTAGTACCTCTGCCGTAGGCGCTCGTAGGTTTTTAGCGATCCAGCGTGAGCGCTCTGAGGGTCGGCATGGTAGTGCGCACAGATCTCAGACCGAAGGTGTCGGGGAATCACGAGGAGCCACTTTCGGCCGTCCGGACGATAGTTGCGGCGGTATAGGAGATCGTCGCGGATGGCAAAATGGGAAGCTTGGCGACGAAGGGCCCGAGGGAAGGAGGACGTAGAGTGTGCACGAAGGACATCGAGCAAGGATGAAATCCATGGATCCTGGCGTTGTTGATTGGACATGTCCGTAGTAGTGAGCGCTGCGAGTAGGGAATCAGATAAGGGGGAAGAAGGCGCAGGAGAGGGCAGTGGCGAGCGTGACAAGGCGTCAGCGTCGGAGTGCTTGCGGCCCGACCGGTAGACTACGGTAATATCGAATTCCTGAAGACGGAGCGCCCAGCGGCCAAGGCGTCCTGAGGGATCTTTGAGGGAGGCCAACCAGCACAAGGCGTGGTGATCAGTAACGACGGTGAACGGGCGGCCATATAAGTATGGGCGAAATTTCGTGAGAGCCCACACTACGGCCAGGCACTCCTTTTCAGTCACGGTGTAGTTCGACTCGGCTTTGGTGAGAGCACGGCTGGCGTACGCAACAACGTATTCAGAAAATTCGGGCTGGCGCTGGGCCAGGACAGCACCGAGGCCAATTCCGCTTGCGTCGGTGTGCACCTCAGTAGGAGCACTGGGGTCATAGTGCCGAAGAATAGGGGGTGAAGTAAGAAGGCGACGGAGCGCAGCAAAAGCTTCATCGCAGGCAGAGTCCCACGTAGACAGGTCGGCGGGACCATTGAGGAGTTTCGTAAGGGGCGCGACGATAGAGGCGAAATTAGGGACAAAGCGCCGAAAATAGGAGCAGAGGCCCACAAATCGGCGCAGCTGTTTCGTAGAGATCGGTTTAGGGAAGTCAGCCACAGCACGGAGTTTGTCAGGATCAGGTAGGACGCCATCTTTGGATACGAGGTGGCCGAGTATTGTCAGTTGCCGGGCGCCAAAGTGACATTTCTTGAGGTTAAGTTGGAGGCCAGCACGGGTGAGGCAGCTCAATATCTGGCGCAAGCGCTGGAGATGCGTCGGAAAATCGGGCGAAAACACAACATCATCTAAATAGCAGAGACAAATGTTCCACTTGAGGCCGCGCAAGATGTTGTCCATCATTCGTTCGAACGTGGCGGGAGCGTTACACAGACCGAATGGCATTACGGTGAATTCGTATAGGCCGTCAGGGGTAACGAATGCCGTTTTAGAACGGTCGGACTCAGACATCGGGACTTGCCAATAGCCGGAACGGAGATCCAGAGAGGAGAAGAACTCGACGCCTTGCAAGCAGTCAAGGGCGTCGTCAATACGGGGTAGCGGGTAGACGTCTTTGCGCGTAATTTTGTTGAGCCGGCGATAGTCCACGCAAAATCGTATCGAGCCATCCTTCTTTTTGACCAGGACAACTGGGGAGGACCAAGGACTTGCAGATGGCTGAATAACGCCGCGTTGTAGCATATCGTCCACTTGCTCAGCGATGAGACGGCGTTCAGGAAGTGACACACGGTAGGGGCGCTGACGGAGAGGAGTATGGGTACCGGTTTCAATGTGGTGCTCGACAGTGGTCGCACGGCCCAAAGAAGAGGACTGGTGGTCAAACGATGAGCGAAACTGGTCGAGCAGGACAAGAAGCTGCGCGTGTTGAGCTGTGTCGAGGGCAGGATCAATAGAGCGGTCGAAAATGTCCGAAGGCAGTGGGTGATCGGGAGTAGCGCGACGTGGGGTGAGGGCAGCGAGGTCAAGACTGGAGGAGGGCACATCGGTGTCGAAGGAAGAGATGAAGTCAGCGGGTTCAAAATGACCAAGGCACTCGCCACGAAGCAGGGGAAACGCAGAGAATGAGGTGTTAGAGACGAGGATTGCGGCAGCACCGTGGTGAATGTCGATGAAGGCGAAAGGAAGAGAGAGAAGTCGGCGAGAGGCAAGGAGGGGGAAGGCTTGAAGAGAACGGTGGCGTCAGAAACAGAAGCGGCGCACACAGGGACGAGCACAGCACTCTCAGGGGGAATATCGGTGTCCTCGGCAACAACAAGCTTATCATCACAGCGAATCGGAGGTTCGTCGAAAAGTGCATCACAAAGCGGAGAAAAGACGACCTGCGCACGGGCACAGTCAATGACGGCGCTATGGCGGGATAGAAAGTCCAAGCCAAGGATGACGTCATGGGAGCTTGCACGGAGGACTAAAAATTCGACAACATATAAAACATCGGCGATGACGACGCGTGCTGTGCAAGCTGCAGAAGGAACAACGGGCTCGGCGCTAGCTGTACGGAGGGAGAGTCCAGAAGATGGGGTGGTAACTGTTCGAAGTGAACGGCAGAAGTTTTCTTTAATAACAGAAACGGTGGCCCCAGTGTCCACAAGCGCAAGTGTCGGGACGCCGTCTACAAACACGTCAAGAAGATTCGGCGGTGAAAGGCGAGGACTTGAGCAGGGCGATGAGAGCGCAGTTCGTGCCCCTGGAACTGCGGCTGCTAGTTTTCCGAATCGGCGGTGGCGGTGCGACGCCTCATGGGCGACAAGGAGCGGCGGCGAGGGGAGGGCGAGCGGTGGGAAACGTAGGGCTGGCGACCAAGCGCGCGATCAGGCGAGGTGCCCCGATGGGGTGGTTCGAAAGGTGGGCGGAAGGTGCGATCCGTACCGGGGTAGTCTGGCAGGGGGTGCAGAGGCGCAGGCATAGTACGTCGACAGAGGCGCGCGACGTGGCCTGGAATACCGCAGGCGTAGCAGATAGGTCTGTTATCAGCCGTGCGCCAAGGATTGTAGGCAGCGGGCACGAAACGGTGTCGTGGAGCAGCAGGCGCAGACACCGCAGGAGGAGCGTATGCATAGGCCTGCTGCCGCGGTGGTCTTCTGACAGCGTCGGCATAGGTGAGAGGCACAGACAGGTGCGAGCGCAGGAGGCACGGTTACTGCAGGATCGTAGCTCAGCGGGGCCGCAACAGGGTTGGGCTGGATTGGGAAAAGACCGGCCTGGGGAGCCAAGGGTGCCGGTTGCCGAAGACAAGGAAGTGCATCGGCGACCTCCTGCGTGATGGCGTGCCGAATCTCAGGACTGAGGACGGGCGGTGACGAGTGTTGGTGAGAAAGGAGCGAGAGTTGCCTGGCGACCTCGTCCCGCACGAAGTCTTTGATGGTAGCGAGTAAGTCGTTGTTGATGCCCAGGCCGGAGATGGAGTCGGCAGGTGGGGGAGAGCGACGAGCACAAAGGCGTTGTTTCCGCAACTCGTCGAAACCTTGGCACAGGGTGTACACCGAGGCAACGGTGGTGGGGCTCTTCGCCAACAACATCTGAAAGGCGTCGTCGTCGATGCCTTTCAGGATATGCTTTATTATTTATTTATTTATTTATTTATTTGAACATACTGTTAGTCCCTTCTTGGGACTGTTACAGGAGTGGATTTATAAATAACAAGATGCAAGTTAACAACACAATAAAACAAAAGCCAGCAATCAGGTTTAAAAGACAAGAAATCAGCATTCATATGCGGAATCACATCAAATGAAAAACAGAAAACGGAAGAAAGCCAACTCTGGCCTTCAAAACATGTGTTCAAACACGTATCAAAGTATTCATTAATACAATCATACATTTGGTACATAATCGAGTGAGCAAAAAAAAAGCAACATAAAACCAATACAGACTATGGATGGTCATCAATTCTGGCTTGATGACAAAACTGATGAGACTGCAAGCTCCATGAATTTTTCTAAGGAATGCTGCGCAGTTATAGATTTATCTAGGGCGTTCCATTCCCTTACTGCTCGGGGAAAGAGAGAAAAATAATATGTGTTGTTAGCACAGAAGTATTCATTAATCGTAAAATCATGCTTGTGACGTGTGCCTCTAAAACGGTTAAAACTAATGTAAGTAGCAGGATCCATGTTGAATGAATTATGAGTTAATTGATATAAAAACTTGAGTCTATGAAGTGTTACGCGACTTGATAATGTGTCGAGGCCTGCGCGGGAAAGCAGCTCCGTGGGAGAGTCAGTGCGCCGGTATCTGTGGTAGATGAAGCGAACCGCTTTTCGTTGAACTGATTCGAGCATGTGTACATCTTTTTGCATATACGGAAACCAGACGAGGTTTGCATATTCTAAGATTGGGCGGATAAGGACCTTATACGCGAGTAACTTCGTATCTGATGTTGCAAAGCGCAAGGCGCGTTTAAGGAAGTATAAACTACTCATGGCTTTTTTGGTAATGTTTTGTACTTGGGCTTTGGAGCTGAGATCGTCTGAAATAATCACACCAAGGTATTTCTTTTCAGTTACTGTTTTAAGAACTTCGTTGCCTGCGCCATAAGGGAAGCTAAGTTTTGTTTTCTTATTTGTGACTGACATCACTACCGTCTTTTCCATGTTGATCACCATTTGCCATGTATTACACCACTGTACGACGTTGCTTAGAGCTGTGTTTAACTTTTCTTGGTCTGCTTGACTGTTTATTTTTTGATATAGCACGCAATCATCAGCAAAGAGACGCACCTTTACATCCACGTGATATGTTACGTCATTTATGTATAGAATAAATAAAAATGGTGCAAGCACAGAGCCCTGCGGCACACCAGAAATAACCGGAACAATGTCAGAGGCATGGTCATTGTATTGCACGTATTGTCGGCGTTCCGATAAGTAGCTGGCTATCCACCTCGTAACGGGACCGTCGCCAAGTATCTTATTTAACTTGAAGTTCAGTTTGGTATGTGTTACACGATCAAAAGCTTTCGAGTAATCAAGGAATATTATGTCGGTTTGGCTTTGGTCGTTGATTCCCTGCGCGAGGTCATGAAAAATTTCTGTGAGCTGGGTAACAGTGGACAAGCCTGCTCTGAAGCCATGCTGGTTATGATGAATGATGTTCTTGGTCTCGGTGTGTTCTTTAAGAAATTTTAATAAAATATGCTCAAGTATTTTGCAACAGGTACATGTGAGGGATATAGGCCGATAATTAGACGGGGACGTTACGTCTCCTGATTTGTGAATGGGAACTACTTTTGCTATCTTCCATTCAGCTGGCAGACAGCTGTCCTCGAGTGACTTGGAAAATATTAGATAGAGGTATTGGCTAATAGGTTCAGCATAACGCCTAAGAAAGCAGTTCGGAATTTTATCAGGACCGCAACTCTTTTTTTCATTAAGGTTCAATAACAAAGAAAGAATCCCATGTACACTTATGACTGGAGCGCCTGAAAGTTGTGTTGACTCATTGCTATGACACGCGAATGTTCCTAAGATATTATTGTCGGCAGTGAAAGTGGATTGGAAGTAACTGTTAAATGAGTCAGCTTGCTGTTTTCCGTGTGTAGGTGAAGAAGTAGTCACATTTTTTCTATTTATATACCTCCAGAACTTTTCCGGAGAATTTTTGATGAAGTTGTTAAGTGTAGTGCCACAAAATCGTTTTTTAGCCTCAAGTACCTTATTCTTTAGTTCTTTTGTTAGCTTACTTATGTTTACCTTTAGCTCTAAGCTTGCTCTTTGCCTATGTCTTTGCCTTAACCTACTAATTTTTCGTTTCATGTGAATTATATCTCGAGTTATCCACGGGTTGTGCTTGCTAGTGGCCTTCTTTATCAAAGGGATAAAAGTTGTGATGCAGTGCATCACATGCTCTTTAAATTGTGCCCACAAAGCGTCAACAGTAGTACTACTATGGACATACAGATCATAAAAGTCATTGAATTCATGAAGGAGATAAGTCATGACAGCCGCATCATTCGCTCTATTGAATGCGCGAACATATTTTGTCGGGCCACGCAGACGGTCCGATTTCGGCAAGTTTAGTGTAGATAGTACCATTTCATGATCAGAAATACCTTTTGAGACTTCCACTTTACAGTCGTCGATGTTAAAATGGTTACTAACAAACACCAAGTCCAGTATTGAACTGGACGTTCCTTGCACGCGAGTAGGCTCACTAACAATTTGCACAAGCTCCAAAGTAAACAGGATATGAAACAAAGCACTGCTTGTTTGATCAGCTGAACTTAAAGTATTCCAGTTAACAAGTGGGCAGTTGAAATCACCAGCTAGTATGATGATAGAGCCATAGGCGTATTTATACATATAATCGAACAGCAGATCTAGGTATACAGTTTCGGCATTTGGCGGCCTGTACACAGCGCCAACTTTAACAGAATTACATTTTAGGTGAACTTTGCACCAAACGGCTTCTACCCCTGGAATGTCAGGCATTTTCGAGAACGGTAGGTCATTTTTCAAGATCAAGGCCACTCCCCCACCCCTAGATTCCCTGTCTTTGCGAATGATGGTATAGCCCGGGGGAACGATTTCATGATCTTGAACGCCCGAGTGCAACCAAGTCTCAGTGATCACCACAATATCTGGATTCAAGGCGAGAAGGGTAGCTTCCAAGTGGTCGATTTTATTTAGGAGGCTGCGTGCGTTTATATTTAACAGGGTTATCGGCGGCTTCGTGTTCTTTTTGATGGATTGCTCACGTTGTCGTTTTTTTCTACTTGCTTTTTCTCACTTTTTTCTATTTCAACCATGTCGTTGAGTTCCTCATCCCATTTGAAAAGCTGACCATTGATGCTTACTTTATCGTACGTTAAGAAGACCTTCTCCTTTCTGTCGCGGTTTGCCTTTGTTTTGTCCCACAGTTTCTTTCTAATTTCTCTGAGAGGACGTGAGAAGTCATCACTGATAGAGTATCCTGTATTCTTTAATTTTGAGCAGCATTTGAAGATCTTCACCTTATCACGATAGTCCGAGAGTTTGAGAATGACTGGCCTGTTGGTTGTTACTTCCTCATTTTTTCTTCTCCCAAGGCGATGAATCCGCTCAATACCTCCGACTTCAATTTGTAGTTTATCTTGAAAGATGCTTTTAGTCACAACCTCACGGAGACTTTCAGCGGACTCATCCTCTTGTTCATCCAGACCATAGATGATGACGTTCGACCTGCGACTTCTATTTTCGAGTTCGTCTACCTTTTTTGCCAGAAAGGACACGGTGTGTTCAAGTGCAGCTATTTTCTCACTGCTCTCGGCTACTTGTGTCTCAAGCACACCAATCCTTTCCAACTTTTTGTCAATTGCATCAAGCTTTTGATTAGTCGCCGCTCTACCTTTCTTTATTTCCTGGATATCTTTTGCAATAGCTTTTAGCTGTTCTGATACATCATCTGGGCCCGGATTGGTTTCAACGTCCCCGCTAAGAAGTAAAAGAGTTTGAAAGAAGGCATGCACCGTGTACACAAGATCGATCAAGGGCCGTGGGCACGGCAGCAGGAACAGACAAATATTGTCACTACGGTAAACTTTTCCATAACGTTTTCTCACCTGTAGAAGGCAGAGAAAAGGGTTGGTCTGCATCGTAGCACCGCTGCCGCGCCCACTGGTTGATGATCCGATGTAGGTTGCATTTATAGTGTGGCAGTATGACGTCGACCAGGATCCTATTTCCGTTTCCGAAGTTGATAGCGTGGCTCCCGATGGCACCGAAATGCTGATATCAAGCAGGGCTTTATCATTTTGGCCACCAGTTGTCGATCCGAAGATAGGCGGCCCAAGTTCCAGTTCCAGTGTAGAAGTGTGCACTCTTGGTCCCGCTGGCACAAGCAGCAAACCGATCCAAACCTGTAGAAGGCAGAGAAAAGGGTTGGTCTGCATCGTAGCACCGCTGCCGCGCCCACTGGTTGATGATCCGATGTAGGTTGCATTTATAGTGTGGCAGTATGACGTCGACCAGGATCCTATTTCCGTTTCCGAAGTTGATAGCGTGGCTCCCGATGGCACCGAAATGCTGATATCAAGCAGGGCTTTATCATTTTGGCCACCAGTTGTCGATCCGAAGATAGGCGGCCCAAGTTCCAGTTCCAGTGTAGAAGTGTGCACTCTTGGTCCCGCTGGCACAAGCAGCAAACCAATCCAAACCTGTAGAAGGCAGAGAAAAGGGTTGGTCTGCATCGTAGCACCGCTGCCGCGCCCACTCGCCACCGACGCCGCGCCCACTATCTTGTCAGCCTCGGTCATAGCCGGGTCAACACGCTTACAAAGGTCCACTACATCCTCAATGTAGCTCGTGAAAGTCTCGTTAGTGTGCTGAGCTCGGACACGCAGGCTTTGCTCAGCGCGCAGTTTCCGCACGGCGGGACGACCGAAAACCTCCGCGAGTGTTCTCTTCAGAACGGCCCAGGTGGGAATGTCGGCCTCGTGGTTCCGGAACCACAGGTTCGCAACGTCGCTGAGGTAGAAAATCACATTGGTGAGTTTGACGCGGTCGTCCCAGTTGTTATGGCGGCTCACCCGTTCATACGACTCCAGCCAATCTTCCACATCCTGGTTGCTGTGGCCGCTGAAAACAGCTGGGTCCCGCTGCCGGACGGCACCGGAGCAGATGACTGGCTCCGGCGGAGGGGCTGGCTGTTGACTGGGGGGCTGCTGACCTGCCTTGGACATCGGGATGGTGCGACTGCGAAGGTCCACGGTGATGGGGAAAGGTGACTGCCGCAACCTCCACCAAATGTAGAGCGGTTTATTGACACGTTGAAGCACCAGCGATAAAGACCCTGGCGCAAGAAGTCCGGGAACCACCGAGGCGAGGGACCGGCACACAAGCGGCAGTTCTCCAGCACGAGCCTTCTACGGACTTTTTCTTCTTCTTCACCTCGGCGCTAGCGCTTCGTCGTTGTTCGTAGTACTGTATCATCTTCATTCCACCAGCTATATCCTGATTTATAAGGAATCCTACGCAGGATACCCTGGGCAGCGACCACTGCCTTCTCCGCACCACGCTTTTGGCGTACGCAGCCCGCAAAAAAATGGGGAAAGGCCAGAATAACCAACTGGCAGCAATTTCGAACTCATGATATCCCTCCCATACTATTCTCCGACGGCTATGCGGAGTGGGCAGCACAGGTCACCAACATACAGAAACAACACATGGGAACACTTCACACCCCCGACGAAATCCCCGCAGTGGACAATCACCTCCTGTATCTCTGGGAGGCGCGCCGGAGCTTAACAAAACGCTGGAAGAAGCAGAAGACGAATCGCAAGCTTAGAGCTCGTATTGCACAAATTACGGAGCAGGCTGTGGCATATAGCCCACAGCTCACAGACACCAATTGGATGGAACGTTGCAACTCGGCAGCGCGTCAGATAAGCTCGAAGGGGAATTGGCGTCTCTTACGCAGCCTCATCGACCCTTCTCAAACGAAAAGCGAGACGCAAAAACAGCTCCGGCGGGCTGTGCATTGGTACCAAGGTATGACAGCGCAACTTGCGGACACTTTGAGCGACAGGTATCTCTGCCATACAAATGATGCGGTTGGGCCCCAGTGCACATTCTCCGGGAAGCCAAATCAGGATTTAGACGCCCCTTTTGCGTTGCATCACCTTAAGGCGACCCTGGCTAAAATGCGCCGAGGTGGGGCACCGGGTCGGGATCGCATAACAGTGAAAATGTTGGCGAACCTCTCGGACTCTGCATACCTCCATTTGATACAATACATAAACCGGATCTGGGATGGGTGCCCTCTCCCTCATGAATGGAAATCATCGCTGGAAACATTCATACCCAAAGCAGGTAAAGCCGTGACTACGGACAAGTTGAGACCCACCTCACTGACCTCGTGTGTGGGAAAGCTCATGGAGACGATGGTTCGGGATCACCTCTCTTCCTTGAAGGAGGGTAAGGGCCTCTTTGCAGACACTATGTTCCGGTTCCGCCCGCACATGTCTACACACGATGTCCTACTCCAACTACACAGGGACATAATACGACCCACAGCCATGCAACAAAACGACAAGGCAATTCTAACCCTCGATCTTAAGGGTGCGTTTGACAATTTTAAACATAGTACCATACTGTCTAACTTGAACACCACTAACTTCAGGGCGAAGGTCTTCTCCTATGTCACAGACTTCCTCTCAGCGCGTCAGGCGCTCCTCCGGATCGAGGACTAGGAATACGGCCCGTACTCTATGGGTACACGAGGTACACCACAGGGGGCGGTGTTATCACCCCTACTCTTCAACATCGCCATCATGCACCTGCCCGGCCGACTGGCTCAGGTGGAGGGCATAAAACACGCGCTCTACGCAGACGATATTACAATCTGGACCTCCGATGGGAGCCTTGGGTTGCTGGAGGACCGCCTTCAGCAGGCCGCATCCATAGTCGATGTATATGCTGCCGACTGCTGTCTCCAATATGCTCCCGCTAAATCAGAGCTTCTATACGTCAGGCCCAACCACAAGGACAACAAGTCTGTACACATATCTCTGTCGGGTGGTCCCATCAAACAAGTGGTAGAGCTCCGGATCCTGGGTCTGTTCATCAATAACAACTTAGGCCGGAATTTACTATACCGAAACTCAAGCGCGTAGGTTAAAAGGTAGGGCACATGATCCACCGCTTTTCCAACAAGCGGGGTGGTCTGCGGGGCAGGGACGCGCTACGGCCCTTCGATGCCTTCGTGACCGGCGGTATCCTCTACGCCGTGCCGTACCTACGCACCACCAACAGCAAGACGAGCGCATTGACGCCACCTTCAAGAAGGCAACAAAGTGAGCACTGTACCTCCCGGTGACTGCCTTCAACGCCTAACTTAAGGCGTTGGGAGTGGTAAACTGCTATCAGGAGTTGCAGGAGGCCCACCTCAATAAGCAATATACGCTGCTATCGCAAACGGCTCCTGGGCGCCGCCTGATAAACCGCTTACGCATCCAACACACATGCATACCACAGAGGACAGAGAACAAACCGGTGCTGTGGCGCCACATGCTCTGGTTTGATCCGCTCCCGCGTAACATGGACATGGTTTCACATGAAGGCAGACGACAAGCGCGGATTCGCGCGCTTGAGAGGCAATGAGGATCTAAAAAGGGCGTCTACTACGTGGACATCACAGGGCCGTCGCCCGCGGGATTCTACACGGCTGCCTAGTACACCGAGGAATGAATGTCGATGGGCTATGTTTTCGGGCCGCAAATTTAACACGAGCGGAGGAAGTTGCAATACCGCTCGCTGCCGCCAATCCAAAATCGAAAACGGTTATCACAGACTCTCGCCTGGCCTGTGAGCATTATTTTGGAGGAGCAATATCCCCTCTTCCTCCCAAATTCTAATACGTGCTCCCGCCGATCCAACTCGCACAAATGTGATCTGGGCTCCTGCGCACCAGGGTCTATGAAGCAATGAGGCCGCTGATCGGCCGCACGAGCGCTCACACACCGGGTTCCTCATCCTAGCTCTCTTGGCTCACAAGCTCATAAACCGTGTGTACGGTTCCGCGAAATTCTAATCCATTATTGCGACAATCACGTACCCTACCCGGCACCTGCCAAGAGGCTGAGTAAGGCAAATGAGCAAACTCTGCGGCGCCTGCAGACAGGAACTCTTCTCTGTCCTGCCATAGCAAACCACTTTGATCCGAACACATATGTTCGCTGCCCGCACTGTGGAGAAATCTGCGACATCTTACACATGGTGTGGGCATGTACTCAGAACCCTCACCTTCCCTGTTCCCCCACCCCCACCCGAGAGGCATGGGAGACTGCCCTCCTCAACAACTCCACACTGGAGTCCCAAAGGGCTCTAGTAAAGCGGGAGCGAGACGGGGCCTCGTCGTGCGCTCACCTGGACTAAGGATACCGACCATGCTGCGGGTCTTTCTGGCCCTCAAACTCTCTTTGAGTACTAAAATTTTTCACCGCCGACACCACCACACCTTGTTCTCGCCTATCAGTTAATCCACCTTAACACAGTACGTGCCCGCCCTTTAGTACAGTATACGCATCATCTGTCCTCCTAACCTCACTAAGCCCTATGTCATCCCGAGATCAGGCCGCACTCCAGGGCTGGTTATACAATTCCATCGACACGCGGAGTTTTCTTTTATCCGCTGAAGAATTGCGTGGCGGCCGTATTCGAACCCCGGTCGTTTTGCACGCGAAGCGGATGCTCTACCTCTACGCCATCGCCGCCGCAAGAAAATAGGGACTAAAATCGAGAGAACAAAATTCAACAAAACTGAACAACGTTCGGTCGAGCACTGAGAAGCGACAACAGCACCGACAAGTGGCCGGAGCCGAACCTTTCCCCACCACAGCCACCAGCATGCCGCACCAGGTTCGTGCCGAGCAGCTATTGTTGTAGACGCGGCATTGCTCTCCTTTCGAAAAAAGCATCAATCCGATGCTTTGCAACAAAAATAGGCAGAATCAAAAGGAAACAAAACTGAGGAACGCTCAGCACTTAGCCAGTAAATGTCTCGGGAAAATTCAGCTTCATCCGCATGACAACGAATATCTAAGGTCCCCGCTGACGGCGAGCAGCCCAGGAAAACCGATCCGAAAAATCTTCGTTAAGTGACGTCGCTTAGATGGCGATGCACTACTTAGGGAAGGAAGTACTGCTTTAGTCGCTTTTCTGAAAGGCCAAGAAGTCGAATTGGTGTCCACACCCACATCCTGACTTTCGGTACGAATGTTATCAGTCTATGGCAGCGCTTGTAACGCCGCTCATGATGTCCTTGTTGATGCTGTATGCGCCGCCTAAGCAGTTGTCGGAGTTTTTCTGCGCGGATAGTATATTCCTTGGTGCAAACGTCGGGGTCGTGGACATCAGAGAGCTACGTTTCTTCCAACGATGTCGATACTTCAAGGGCATACCTTTTATGGCCTTGACAGAAGAGTGTCGTCCGCGTGGTTTCTTGTTGTGCCGCGTTGCACACGAACGTAATATACGACAGAATGTGGTCCCAACAGAGATGTTCAACGTGAAAGTAGATGGGCAGGACATCGACGAGAGTTTTGTTAAGAAGCTTGGTCAGGACGCAGGGTAGCCAACCGGAATCCTTTCTGGTTAACATCCCTTCCTTTCCTCTCTCTCTCTCTTTGTCAGGCTATTTGTCTGGGAATAGTAGGCGGTTTTTTTCTTATGACTAGTGGCATTCAGTCGGAAGAGGAATTCAAAGAGTTTGTTTCAGAAAGCGATGCCTCTGTCCGTGATAATAAGTGCCTGGGCGCCGCGTCCAGGACAATGTGTCCAACATACAATTTCAAACTCTCGGCTGCTGTTATGCAATGGAGTGTCTTGATCACAGCGGAGGGGTTAAAGGGGCTGCGAAACACTGCTTGGGGGGATACCGGCTATACTTCAGGTGGATTCTTTATATCACACAGATGCTGACTTAAAAAGGATTACAGGAATCGATGCACAGCAACGGGACTTATTCAGTGGAGAAATTTCAAAATACAAACAAACAAAACGCTGCGCTCAACTCGATTTTGGCGGGGCTTCCCAATCCTATTTCGCTATCCAATGACGGCACCTGGCGCCACCAATCAAAACTGCCAGCCAGAGCACGTCGCGGAAATTTGTACTCCATGGTTGCCTGCTCCCTGTAACTCGTTTTTGCTGAGACTGGCAGCGTCGTTTCCGTGCCAGAGCGCCCCTGGCTTTGCAGGGCTTTTATCTAAGACAAACAAGTTGTTTTTGTTCATCTATTATAAAACGCAGACAGGCGCAAAATGTGTCTATTCATTCACACAATTTTCAGTATATTTACTGTTTGTCCGATCATCAAGATCGCGCCAAGTGATGTCATATCCGCTGCTAAGAACCCGCCACTGTGTGGCGACACGATCAGAGCCATGAAGTTGTTTTTGGGAGGACATTAAAATATTAAAAAACGGAATATACGCGGTATTACCGACGCTAATAGCACCATTATAGCGCACTGTATGCAATCAACAGGCAAAACAGTTAACTAAGATTGTCCTTCTGGGCACCTATAAGACAATCAATGTAGACGCTTATCTGGGTAAGGGCAGAGAAGGTACTTGTCAGCTTGATCAAACGGGGCTTTGAGCACTTCACCAGAATGTAACAGCTCAACTGACTTCAGAGGGGGTGTTTTTCATCGCTGACAAACGTTACACGTGCTCATGTAGTGTCACTCTGCCGCAGCAACCATAGGCCAATAATATCTCTTTTGGATAGCAGTTAGAGCGAAGGCATATCATAGGTGACCGGCGATGACCTCGTCATGACACGCTTTCAAGGTCCCTTCCTGGAGAGGCTTTAGACAAGCGTGGAGGCAGTCTCCTCATATTGGAGCAAATTTAGCTCTGTACAGCACGTCGTCGCGCATACAAAAATACATCGTTCATGGGAATGGCTGGAAAACATCTATGGCATGGTTTTACTAACCGATGACAGTTTTCAGCGCCGGGAATTACTGTTGCTGCTTGAAAGGAGTTGCTTCGTCTACGACTGCGATGAGAGGCATGTCCCCTTGAGCGGAGACCTGGACAGGCAGTCGGCACCTTTTTCCTGCCGGCCTTATCTGTACACAGTAGTGTTAACAAGCTCCGTAAGCTCGAACGTGAAAGGCAACCAGAGGGATCCCGTAAGTTCATTAAGTAGCAGCGCGAGTAGTGGTCGCTTACGACTTCAAAATGCTGGCCGTACAAATAAGGTCGAAATTTCATCACTCCTCAAACAACAGCGACTCATTCGTTTTGTGTAGCGGAGTATTTAGATTCAGCACGAGGTGGAGTTCGGCTAGCGTACGCTATCATGAGCTGTGCGCCGTCCTGCCACTGGACGAATCGAGCACCAAGGCTCTCGGTACTTTCATCTCTGAGGACCAGAGTCTGGGCACGAGAATGGAAATGAGCAAGGACAGCCGTGGTTTTCAAGCAGTACCATAAGCCATCAAACGCCTGCTGCTTTTTTGTCCACATGAGGGGAGCTAGTCATGCGCGTAAATGGTGCAGCAAGGCAGAAAAAGTTACCAGTGAACCGTCGGTAACAAGACCAGTACAGAAAAAGTGCGGGACCGTTTTCATCTCAGAAAGAGCGGAAAACTGGCGACAGCTCCGGTTTTAGCAGGATTCGGCCGGACGCCACAATCACTGGTGGTATGGCTCAGTAACAGAGCTCCTCATAACCGAACTGGCATTTTTTGGGCTTTTGACGTGACCGGCAGATGTTAAAGACTCTAACACGGAGAAGAGGCGGTTGAGGTGTTCCTAGAAATTAGCGTAAACACAAAGCAGTTCATGTAGATGAAGCACGTTTTTCACTTAGGCCTGAGTTAGAAGCTTCCATCAGTGTTTAAAATTTCGCAGGAGCTCAACATAAACCGATAGGAAGGACTTTGAAGTCGTTAGATCCAACCGGCGTCGCGAACGCTTTGTCCTTAAAATTCCGCTCCTCAACTTCGATTTTCAATACCCAAAGTTTATGTCCTGCAAAGAAAGGAGTGCGTGTGCGCTATCCTGCCAAGAGGGTTGTAAATGCGTGGTAAAAGAAAAATGTGTTTTTCCTTAAATTGTTAAACTTCTGATTGTCAATAGAAGGTCGTGGAATGCAATTTTTCTTTCCCACCAAAACCACACGCGAAGCGCAGGGACTCTCTACGGCTACAGCATTTCTGCACCTTGCGCCATTTCTTGCAGCTTTCATGGAATGGCTCAGCGAATAGCTTCATGCTCTCGCAATGAGTCTTGGTACAGGATGTTTTAAAAAGGTCAGGTGTGCTTGCGTGTGTTATTATGCAATGTTTTGCGAAAGGACGATGAAATTTTTGGTACACCACCTTGGCCAATCCCCCCGCGTGGGTATCTGCCATTTTCATGTGGAGAAGAGCAGATACAGGAGCCAAACTAGTATTTCATTCTTGGTTAGTAGTAAGCCTAGGTGGACATCAGGGACAAATTTGGTTGCTCGATTTGTGTATGTTTCGCTGTGATGATCAAGGCTCTCGTGAAGTTCGGTGATGTCCATCGATGTGCACGACTGCGGTGCCCATGCTGATGTGTTGCCATTCGGATCCGAAATTTTCGAGGACATCCACCAGGCTGGTGGCTATACACACGATACCTTACGCGACGCAGACCATATGAGCTAGCACAAGCGCAGTGTTCTGTTCAACAACGCCGCCAGTACTACACGGGCCATAATAAAGCAAGTTAACAGTTGCACAGCTTAGCGGAGGCACAGCCACCACGATAAAGCTTAGAGCCCGTCTGTGTGGTTCAGTGTCGGCTAAAAATATCAAAAATGCTCCCAGACATCCAGGAACGTTTATGAAGGCGCAACTGCCAAGGCAGAAGTCCATTCAAAGTTTCAGGAACTTGTAGCAGGTGGTAGAACAAAAAAGGTGCCAACAAAAGCAGAGTTGGAACGGTGACTCAAGCAGTGCACCCTGCGGTAAGGGTCATGATATGACCGCCAGGAGTACGGATTTGGGGTTCGCTCCAATTTGTTCCCATCTCATTCAGGTGATACTCAAGATACTTGATTATTATTGAAATGTCTACCGCCCAAGGGCGGCATGTAACATCCGGAGGATTTGCTCGGATGATACATCGTATCCGAAATAAACATAGGGTAGAAGGCATTAGCCTAGAACCGCAAAAATAAAATTGATCAAATTTTTATTGCGAAAGCAACACTGCTTCCACTTTCAGCCCGTCGCGTAGCGAGGCCGGTAGCTACCAAGGGCGGCCTGACTCCTGCTCCTGCCACGCGCGGCGTGCTTAGCGGTCCGACGTCACAGCTGCAAGAGCGGGGCCCCAACTCGCGCCGTCGCGTAGCGAGGCCGACGCTACCAAGCGCCTAACTCCTGCTCCTGCCTCCGGACGATAAATCGTATCCGAAATAAACACCATGGCATGAAGGAAAGGGACACCATCCGATTAGTGGAAGCTTTTGTGATCTCGCGGATGATGTACGGGACGGCATCCCTTAACCTCTCCATGTTGGAAATTGAAGCTGGAGACACTCATCAGGAAAACCTACAAGACGGCACTGGGGCTACCGAACTCCACGCCAACGGCCAAGCTCATGGCTCTAGGAGTACATAACACCTTCAAAGAGATGTGGGAAGCAGAATGGCTTTTACAACTCAATAGTCTCGCACTTACCGCACCCGGCAGCGAACTGCTCGAGAAGATCCATGTTAATCATCCCTATAGAATTGACCAAAGGGACGAGGTCCTACGCGATGTGAGAAGATGCATGAACGTGCACCCCATTGCGCGGAATATGCATCCCGCATATAACATCGAGAGGAGGAAAGCAAGAGGGGAAGCCCTGCAGAAGAAATGGGACAATCAAACTAACACCCTTTACGTGGACGCAGCAGGACCAAAGAACGGAGTCATGACTGTTGTAGTCTCAACGCCTTCAGGGTCGATGGTGAACTGCGCCTCGGTGAAAATATCTAACCCCACTCACGCAGAGGAGGCAGCTATTGCATTAGCTGTAGCATCTAACCCCAACGCCGTTGTGCTCACTGATTCCCAGAACGCCTGTCGCAACTTCAATTACGGATTAATTCATAAGTCAGGGTTGTCATTGCTGACTAAGCATCGACCCAACCAAGCCTCAGTAAGCTGGTTTTCCGGTCACCTGGAACTACAAGGAGGAAATGAAGCCGCTCACAGGCATGCCCGAGCTCTTCTATACCGGGCGTCTCCCCCTGGTGACCATGAAGGCTGCCGCCACCTGATAGGTTTAGCAGTGTATGCTGACAATCTCGCGCCATACAGAACAGCCAGAAAGGAGTACCCAACACCACAAAAATTCCTCAGTAAGTTAGAAGAGAGCACCCTTAGGAGACTACAAACCAACACGTACCCAACAGCAGCTAAATTACACCAGTGATACCCTAAACTATACTCTCCGCAGTGCCCACAATGTGGAGAGGTAGCTAACCTCTACCATATGGTGTGGCCATGCGAATTTAATCCCTTAGTTGACCCCAATCCCAAACCCTCGGAGGAGCAGTGGGAGGCTATTCTGCTCAGCGATGATCCTGACCGTCAGCACTGGCTGGTGGGGAGGGCCAGCGCAGCAGCTGCAGCCAATGGACTACCGGACTAGGCGGCCCACTCACACGTTCTGAGAATACTGAACTAATAAAGATGTTTTTAATCAATCAATCAACCTACCCATGAATTTTGACGGGTGCGAATAAAAGTTCTCTCTTTATCCTTCCCAGCCTGTAGCTATTAAGTTAGTGCTGCCGTCAGGGTTATTTCGCAATCATTTTATTGCGAAAGCTATACTACTCGCTGTTTCAAGCCTTCGGCTGCAGTTACGTCGCGCCGCGCACCTCTGGCGCTACTGCCGCTGTGACGTCATACAAGCTGTAGATTATTGTCGACCAACTCTCTCCTTCAGAGAGCCCGGCTGCAGTTACGGTGTGTGTTTGCCGCGCTGCGTACCGGTGGCTCTACTGCTGCTGTGACGTCATACCAGCTGCAGATTATTTCTTTCTCTCAGTCGCAACAACATCAAAAACAAAATAGAAAAAAATTGGCGAAGAGACTATGAGTTGTCGCGCAGCGGCGGCCGGTAGCCACGCGTGACCCGTAGGCGCCGCGCGCTGCGTTCCTTCAGTTGGAGGCGCTGCGCTTTTGCTTTCGCAACCTACCAGGCTTAACCAATGCTAAGCCCCGCGAATTTTTTTTCCTGCACTAAGCTTCAATTCACAATAACAATCCAGTGTGGTATTAGAATCAAAATGTCAGCTGACCATGTTCGTCGCTGTAGGTACTCGAGCTGGAGAGGTACATATCGTGAGTGGCAAATATAGCTGCTCCATGTATGGCACCTTTCCGAAATGGGGCTCGGGCTCCTATGCGTGTGAGGCGGCTTTGACAGCATCCGTACTCTGCTGTTAGGCTTTATAGGTCACAAAATACCCGAGGGAGAGAGAGAGAGTTTATTGTAACAGGAAAACGGGGCACGACCCCACTGCATTGAAATGATTATGTTCCTAAGGTCCATCACACCGGCAGCGCGGCCGGTGGAGAGAGAGATTGAGAAAAAAACTTTATTTAAACAGGAAATCGGGGCACGCCCCAGGGTCCCCGCACGGCCCCACTGCACTCAATTGTTTATATTCCTAAGGTCCATAACACTGGCAGCACGGCCGGTGGCGATGGTCTGCACGGCCGGGTCCTCCGAGCGCAGCAGGGTCTCCCAGTCCTCCGAGGTCTTGAGGTTCTCGAGGTCCCGCGGGGGAGGGTCCGCCGGGCAGAGGGAAGTGATGTGGAGCGAAGAAGCGAGAGAGAGAGAGAGATAAAACTTTATTTACAAAGGAATTCGGGGCACGCCCCAGGGTCCCCGCATGACCCCACTGCACTCAAGTGTTTATGTTCCTGAGGTCCATAACACTGGCAGCACGGCCGGTGGCGATGGTCTGCACGGCCGCGTCCTCCAAGTGCAGCAGGGTCTCCCAGTCCTCCCAGGTCTTGAGGTTCTCTAGGTCCCGCGGGGGAGGGTCCGCCGGGCAGAGAAAAAGGATGTGGAGGGAAGAAGCGAAGGGTTCTGGGAATAGGGCGCAAGCAGGAGTGGGGAAGGAGGGATGATAGTGGGTTAGGGTAAGGGGCGAGGGGAGAGTATGTGTTTGTAATCTGCGCCAGAGTGTTGCGTGTCTGTTATCTAGGGAGGGGTGGGGCGGGGGGTAGAGCTGGCGAGAGGCTCTGTGTGCCTGGGTCAGCTCACTGAATGAGTGCATGCGATCCTTCGTGAATCCCCGATCCGAGGCCACCTGAGCCCGGTTTAAAGAACCTCGGGCTAAAAGGTTGGCGGCCTCGTTTCCGGGATTCCCGGAGTGCGCAGGCACCCATATCAGCTCCACTTGGCGGAGCGGGGGTGCATCGGGCGAGTCCAGTATGCCAAAAGCAGGGACATGAACTCGGCCTCGAGCAAAATTTAGAATCGCAGTTTTAGAGTCAGTTAAAAAATACCGGGCTTCCGTGCGGGTTATAGCAAGGGCAATGGCGGCTTCCTCTGCAGCCTCTGGGGACGTATCTGGAGGGAGAGGTAGTGTTAGGAGGGTGGATGAAGAGGAGTCCACCGCAGCTGCTGTCGCTTCATCACCCGTGCAGGCAGCGTCCACCCATACGGCGTCCGGCTTACGGACCCTGTCCACCCAACCCGGCTAGGAAATTCCGTGACACGGGATACGTGTCCGGACTTAACCTTCACTCGCAACATACGACACGCAGACTGGCTCAACACCGAGGAGACCCTCGGTAGCGACCACTGCATCATTAACACTACACTACGCACACGCCCCCTCAAGCGTCCAAGAACACAAGCCCATATCCCAGATTGGACGAAATTCAGGCAAAATTTTAACTCACTTGATAATACACCCATTTCCGCGCAAGGCTACACAGCATGGTCCCAACAGCTGCTGGCACACCTTTCCTCGCATGAAACACACATCCAGCTCTCAGAGGCGGTCACGGACGTGGATAACCACCTTCTACACCTCTGGGAAGCCCGTCGCAGCCTCGTCCGCCGTTGGCGACGGCAGAAACACAATAGAAAGCTTAAAGCTCGAATTGCCGAGCTTACCCAGAAAGCGGCAGAGTACGCGGCCCAACTCGCCGACTCCAACTGGGTAGATAGATGCAACACGGCCGCGCGACAAATGTCCAGCCGAAACACGTGGCGTCTCTTTCGAGCCCTAATCGACCCAACCCAAACACGATCCGAAACACAAAAACATTTGCAGCGAGCACTGCACGCTTTTCCTGGCAACACGACTCAACTGGCACAGAAACTTCGGGACCAGTATCTGTGTACAGCCCAAGACCCCCGTGGATCTGCGTACTCTTATGCAGGCAGAGAGAACACGGAGCTGGATCAACCTTTCCAGCTCCATGATCTGCGGGCGGCTCTCGCCAAAATGAAACGGGGCACTGCGCCGGGACGGGATAAGGTCACCGTCAAGCTTTTGACGAACCTGCCCGACTTGGCATACCAGTCCCTCCTGGAATACGTAAATGCGATTTGGCGCGGGGACACCCCCCTGCCAATCGAATGGAAAACGGCTTTGGTCACATTTATTCCTAAAGCTGGCAAACCAATTGACACAGATAACCTCCGCCCCATCTCTCTCACCTCATGCGTGGGCAAACTAATGGAGACGATGGTGCGGGATCGGTTATCTACATATCTTGAACACAAACAAGTCTTTGCGAGCACCATGTTCGGATTTCGCCCACACAGATCCGCACAGGATGTCCTCCTGCAACTCAATCGGGAAGTCCTTGACCCCCTCGAATGCCCCCATAATGACCGGGTAGTACTCGCCTTGGATCTTAAAGGGGCATTTGACAATGTAACACATGAGATCATACTCACTAACCTAAGTCACACCGACTGCGGCCTCAACACATTCCAATACATAAGCCAATTTTTAATGGATCGTCAATCCTACATTCGAATTCAAGATAGAGACCATGGTCCTTACCTACTCGGCACGCGGGGAACCCCTCAAGGCGCGGTACTTTCCCCGCTGCTCTTCAATCTGGCCATGATGCACCTGCCGGCCCAGCTGAGTGGTGTCGCCGGCGTGCAGCACGCCCTGTACGCTGATGACATCACTCTTTGGGCCACGCAGGGCAGCACAGGAGACATTGAAACCAGCCTGCAAACAGCGGCGACGATATTAGACCGCTACGCCCGCCGCTGCGGTCTTCAATGTTCCCCTCAAAAATCGGAATTTGTGCACCTCCGCCCCTCACAGAAGTGCACAACTAAAATATCTCTCTCTCTTGAGAGTGGTCCCATACGCGAAAGTGATGAGATACGGGTACTCGGACTCTACATCCACAAACACAGGCGGCCAGACACTACATTGGCCAAACTCCGTAAGGTGGGGGACCAGGTGGGCCGCATGGTCCGCCG
This sequence comes from Amblyomma mixtum, assembly GCF_055824585.1. NCBI lineage: Eukaryota > Metazoa > Arthropoda > Arachnida > Ixodida > Ixodidae > Amblyomma > Amblyomma mixtum. The sequence goes on from NC_143013.1 coordinate 164,727,720, forward strand.
GGTTTCCAACAAACGCGGAGGGTTACGAAGTAAGGATGCCTTGCGGCTGGCAAACGCCTTCGTAACTAGTCGAATTCTCTATTCGACTCCTTATCTCCACCTACGGAAACAAGAGGAGGACGCCCTTGAGGTCATCCTTCGCAAAATTGTTAAACGTGCCCTTGACCTCCCTATCACTACTTCAAACAGCCGGCTTATGGCTCTTGGGGTGGTGAATACTTTCCGGGAGCTCCGGGAGGCGCACCTCACAAACCAGTACACGCGCTTGTCGCTAACGGAGTCGGGTCGCCGCCTTCTTGCTCGACTCCATATCCAACACACCCCTCCAATGGAAGACAGGTTTCGTATCCCGGAACTGTGGAGACGTGCCCTCCACGTGCGGCCTCTTCCAGCAAACATGTCACATGAAGACCATAATGGTCGGCGCCTGGCACGAGCGGAAGCGCTAGCCCGATATTATGGCAACAAAACAGGTGTATACTACGTGGACGCTTCCGGCCCTCACCACGGGGGATGGTACACGGCCGCGGTAGTTCACAACAGCAACACAGTTAACGGCCTAACTTTTAGAGCTCGCAGTGCAACACAAGCAGAAGAGGTCGCGATTGCTCTCGCGGCCTCACATTCCAATTCAAAATACATAATCACCGACTCGCGAGGGGCCTGTCGGAACGTCGAACAAGGCTGCACTCCCTTCCTAGCCTATCGAATATATCAAAATTGCATACGGGATACGGACCCCGCACACCGTTACCTCATATGGGCCCCTGCTCATCAGGGGTTGGCAGGAAACGAGGCAGCAGACGCAGCCGCCCGCGCGCTCTCTCACCGGGCTGTTTTCTCCTCCCCATCCGATCAGGAACCCGATTTTAATCCGGTCTATACATTCAAAGATATTACAACATATTATCAAAATTGTCATCGCCTTTACCCTAGCCCATGTAAAGGCCTGAAGAAGGCGGATGAGCGGCTCCTTCTCCGCCTTCTCACCAATACTTTGCTGTGCCCGGCAGCGCTAAAACATTTTGACCCCTCCTTTAGCGGCAGCTGCCCACACTGTAGTGCAGTGTCTTCTGACACTTATCACATGGTGTGGGCCTGCCCCTCCAACCCCGCTATTCCCCCCATCCCCAACCCAACCCGGGAGGACTGGGAGGCGACCCTGCTCGGCTGCCACGACTTACAGGCCCAACAAGCCTTAGTCGGGCGCGCCCGGGCGGCGGCAACCGCCACTGGGGTCCCATACTAGGGACCTCCACCTAGTGTTTGTAAGGATCGGTCCCTTACGGGCTGATCCAAACATACCTCCAGTTCATTCGAAATAAATGTTTTCACCACCACCACCGGCTGGGGGCCGTACGCTCGATGGAGTGCCTTCGCACGGGCTCTGCGGCGCTGCTCATGGTGGGACGGGTGCATATTCCTCGGGAGCGGCCTGATGAGAAGCTCTCGGTGAAGGGATCGTGGGATGGCGAGAAGGGTTGGGTCGTTGGCCGGTATTTTGATTCCCAGGGAGTCCAGGATATACCGACCTGTGGACGTTTTTGTGAGCTTGATGTATTGGGCCTGTCGGTGGGCCTCCACCAGTTCCCCGATCGTGTTGTGGAGGCCCAGGCCTAGTAATCTGTCTGTGGGTGTGTTGAGGGGAAGATGAAGTGCTACCTTGAATGCCTTGCGAATCAAAGCATCCAAAGCGTTTATGTCATGTTTGGATAGTTGTAAGTATGGGGTAGTGTACAGTACACGGCTGAGGACAAAGGCATGAATGAGGCGACATAGGTCGCGCTCCTTCATGCCTCTATGATGTCCCGAAACCCTGCGGATGAGGTGCGATATCGCGCCTGCAACCTGCTTGAGTTTCTTGAGGGTAGTGGTGTTTTTGCCATCGTTCTGGATGTGCAAGCCCAATACACGAAGGGTGCCAACCTCAGGTACCGGGTCACCATTCAGTTCAATGGTAATGGGGGAGCGGGGGCAGCGGTTGTTCTTAGGTCGGATGAGGAAGAGTTCGGACTTCTCTGAGGAGCAAGACAGTCCGATGGTCCGTGCCTTATTTTGGGTGTGGGTGGCTGCTTCCTGTAAGGTGTTCTCTATGTCGCCGTCACTGCCGTGGGTGGTCCATAGGGTGATATCGTCGGCATAATGGGTGTGCTTGAGGTGGGGAATAGTTGCCAATTTCTGGGCGAGGGGTATGAGGGTAATGTTAAAGAGAAAGGGGGAAAGGACGGACCCTTGAGGGGTGCCGATACTCTGAAGTGTGTAGGAGGGGGAAGACAGAGGGCCGAAGTGTATCTCAGCCGTGCGGTAAGTCAGGAATGCTTGAATGTAGGCGTAGGTGCGCACACCCACATTCAATGCGGATAGAGCAGTCATGATCGTCTGATGTTCAATGCGATCAAAAGCTTTGGAGGGATCCATAGCTAAGACTGCCTTGGTGTGACCTGGAAGAAGCGGGTCAAAAAGGTCGTGTTTGAGTTGCAGCAGGGCGTCCTCTGCGGATTGATGAGGGCGGAATCCCACCATGCTATGCGGGTAGATATTGTTGTCCGCCATGTGACTTGTGAGTCTCGCTAACACAACATGCTCGAGGAGCTTCCCGAGGCATGAGGTTAGCGAAATCGGGCGAAGGCTTTCAATGGTGAGTGGTTTGTTGGGTTTTGGTATAAATATTCCCTTCGCGTGGCGCCAGGACTGCGGGAGGTTACCCTCCCTCCAACAGTGGTTGAAGTATTTCGTAATGTGGGTGATCGATTGGTCATGCAGATTACGGAGCATGGAGTTTGTGATTTGTTCTGCACGAGGTGCAGTGTGGGCGCGGAGAATCAGGAGGGCCGCTGGGACTACCGTCTCCGTGATGTCTGTGTCGAGTGTGGGTTTTGCTTGTCCTGTGTAGTAGGCAGCGCTTGTGGCGGCACCTGGAGAGGTGTACACGGTTTGAAGTATGTCTAGGAGGGTGTCGGGTTCGTGAATGTGTTGATGTGTGAGGAGTGTCACGTGGGGCTGTGTTGCTAATTTGGCGCGTTCGGGGTCAATGAGGTGTTGGAGGAGTTGCCATGCGCGTTTGCTGGACAGGTTTTTGGCGATGCCGTCACGTATCTGTCCCCAGTTAGATCGGCAGAGCTCCGCAGAGTGCTCTTGGATTTGTGTCTGCAGCGTGCCGTGCCGCTTTTTAAGCGTTCTGTTAAGTTTATTGCCTTTCCAGCCTTCCAGGAGGCTGTGATAAGCCTGCCAGAGGTGGGCTAGGTGTGTGTCGAGGGTAGGGGTTTCGGTTGTAGTTTCAATGTGTCGCGTGTAGTGATGAACTTCATGCTTGAGTGAATGCACTCGAAGGCACTTTGGAAATTCTAAATTCTGCTTTGCGGAAGCCTTCTGGTCAACCCACTGCCGCTTCCCCGAACCGCTTGGCGACTGGCGGGCAAACTGGCGCCATTGGTAAGTGGGCGCCTGGATCGACCTGTTGTGTTGTTGATGAGGCCGCATAAGCGGTTGCCTAAAAACCATCCCGGTGGACACCCGAACCGCCCTATCAAGTAAGGGAGGAAGTGGGAGTGAAAGAAGAAGCAGTAAGAGGGCCCGTAATGAAGAAAATGAATTTGAGGAAAGAATATTATGGAGAAGGCTGCGCCTCTGCGCGAAGGAGAGGCCATAGTTGGCACGATTTCTGCGCGCGGACGTACACCGCGAGCATGGATGGACACCACGACCGCATGAGCCATTAAAGGCTTATTCCTGATTATCGCAGTATTCGCTGAGTAAAGAGTTTCCTCTATAGAATTGTGACTGCCGCGGTCAACAACCGACAAAACAAAAAACTCAGGGGGCACTTTGACTGTCGAAAGTGCGTAGAGGCGAAAGCATTTTCCGCACAACTTTGCCTATGTGACACTGGTGACGTCCCTACTGGATGACGTCAAACATAATTGATGATGAAGTAATCACAAATGACTAATTAGTGGCTAATTACAGATTCATGACTAAACACTAATTAGCTGCTAATTGTTGGCGCTTATGCTTCGGCTTTAGGAGTGGAACGCGACAGCGTGTTGTAGCGCTGCCAGGGAGTCCACGCAATGCCACTACCCGTTCGCCGCGATGCCTTGCGCTTTGAACGCAACGTTAAGGAAAGGAAATGGCGCAGCAATTATCTGTCATCTCGGTGGACGCCCGAACCGCACCGTACAGGAAGGGAGGAATTGGGAGTGAAAGAAGAAAAACTGAAAATTATATTTGAGGAAAGGAAATTACGCAGGAATGCAGAATTACGCAGAAGTATACGTCACAATTCGAAAGTAAGGAAAAGAAGCATGTATGGACATCACAGTGTACTGTATACATAAGGGTCTGTGACGTCTGGGGGCGTCATGACACTGGCACCCAGTGCTGTCCACCTCCAGGTGGTGGTGAAAAGCATTTATTACAAGCAGAACTGCTGCCGCCGCGGTGGCTCAGTGGCTATGGTGCTCGGCTGCTGGCCCGAAAGACGCGGGTTCGATCCCGGCCGCGGCGGCTGAATTTCTTTGGAGGAGAATTTCGAGGCCAGTGTACTGTGCGAAGTCAGTGCACGTTAAAGAACCCCAGGTGGTCGAAATTTCCGGAGCCCTCCACTACGGCGTCTCTCATAGCCTTAGTAGCTTTTGGACGTTAAACCCCATAAACCAAACCAAACCAAAACAAGCTACACAGAGAGGTAGTTTGGGAGGTATCCCCTAGAGCGCAACCCCCCTCACAAAAAATTCAGGGCCACTTTGACTGTCAAAAGTGTGCAGAGGCGAAAGCGTTTTCCGCACCACTTTGCTTATGTAACACTGGTGACGTCACCACTGGATGACATCACACATAATTGGTTGGTTTATTGGGGTTTGACGTCAAAAAGCAACTCATGCTATGAGCGACGCAGTAGTGAAGGACTCCAGAAATTTCGACCACCTGAGGTTCTTTAACGTGCACTGACATCGCACAGCACACTCGCTTCTAGAATTTCACCTTCATCGAAATTCAGCCGCCGCAGCCGGGATCGAACCCGCGTCTTTCGGGTTAGCAGCCGAGCGCCGTAACCACAGAGCCACCGCGGCAGGGCTGATGACGAAGTAATGAAAAATTACTAATTAGTGAGTGATTACAGATTAATGACTAAATACAAATTAACTGCTTATTAATGACGCTTAACCTTAGCCTTCAGGAGTGGAACGCGACAGCATGCTGTAGCGCTGCAGGCAGTCCACGGAACGCACAAAACACCTTTCCTGAGCCACACATACCAACTGACACCCTTCTTACTACCCTCCTCAATCCCCCCACCATCCAATATGGCGGGGGGAACACTAATTATCTCCCCATTATAACTTGGAACTGCCGCGGCTTCCGGGCAAAGCGCGCACCTCTGCAACTTCTCCTTCCCACCATCACACCCACGCCCCACATACTTCTCCAGGTGACTGCACACCGAGCAACCCTCCCCAGCTACACACTCGGGTACCACTAACACACCCAGGGCGTCCACACTCATCCACCGCAGCCTCACCTACAAAACTCATCACATTACATCTGAGACGCCCTGCGTGATCACGGAACTTATACATCACACACATTCACTTCCTTCTATATTTATAGCAAACATATACCACCCCCCTTCCCTGCCGATGGGCCCGCTAGAATCACTTCTGCGAAAGCTACACCATCTAGCAGGGAAACATCCCCTACTCATCGGTGGGGACTTCAACAGTCAGCATACTGACTGGGGATACACAACCACGACACATCGAGGTCGCAGGCTCTGGCTGCTCCTGCAGAACCTCCAACTCACTGTGCACAACACGTTTCAGACGCCTAGGCGGATCGGCAACAGTGTCAGCATGGACACGAGTCCGGACCTGACGCTGAGCCGCTGTATCCTCGGCGTTACCTGGAACAGAACACAACTTACACTGGGCAGTGATGATTACATTATACAAATCACTGTCCCATACAAACCACCCCGTCACGCAAATATGACACACGAACTCATTAACTGGGATGCCTTTCGCGCTGCACGCACCGCCCTCCCAGACACTCCCATCGCAGACATCGATGCATGGGTGCAATCACTCAAGCATGACGTTCACCACAACACGCGACACATTGAAACTACAACCGAAACACCGACCCTTGACACACGCCTAGCCCACCTCTGGGAGGCTTATCACAGCATCCTGGAACGCTGGAAAGGCAACAAACACAACAGAACGCTTAAAAAGCGGCTGGCCGCACTGCAGACACAAATCCAACAGCACTCTGAGGAGCTCCGTCGATCCAACTGGGGACAGATATGTGACGGCATCGCCGGAAACCTGTCCAGCAAACGTGCATGGCAACTGCTCCGACACCTCATTGACCCCACACGCACCAAATCAGCAGCACAGCTCCACGTGACACGCCTCACACATGAACACATTTACTATCCCGACACCCTTTTAGACACACTTCAAACCATGTACACATCTCCAGGCGGCCCCTCACCTCTACCCCACTACACAGGACAACCAAATCCTACACTCGACACCGAGATCACGGAGACGGAAGTCAGAGCGGCCCTCCTGATTCTCCGCGCCAACTCCGCACCTGGTGCAGACCAAATCACAAACTCCATGCTCCGTAATCTGGACGACCAATCGATCACCCACATTACGAAATACTTCAACCAGTGCTGGAGGGAGGGTAACCTCCCGCAGTCCTGGCGCCACGCGAAGGTAATATTTATACCAAAACCCAACAAACCACTCACCATTCAAAACCTTCGCCCGATTTCGCTAACCTCATGCCTCGGGAAGCTCCTCGAGAATGTTGTGTTAGCGAGACTGACAAGTCGCATGGCGGACAACAATCTCTACCCGCATAGCATGGTGGGATTCCGCCCTCATCTATCCGCACAGGATGCCATGCTGCAAATCACACACGACCTTTTCGACCCGCTTCTTCCAGGTCACACCAAGGCAGTCTTAGCTTTGGATCTCTCCAAAGCTTTTGATCACATTGAACATCAGGCGATCATGACTGCTCTATCCCCATTGAATGTGGGTATGCGCACGTACGCCTATATTCAAGCCTTCCTGACTGACCGCAATGCTGAGATACACTTCGGCCCTCTGTCTTCCCCCTCCTACACACTTCAGAGTATCGGCACCCCTCAGGGGTCCGTCCTTTCCCTCTTTCTCTTTAACATTACCCTCATACCCCTCGCTCGGAAATTGGCAACTATTCCCCACCTCAAGCACACTGCTTATGCCGACGATATCACCCTGTGGACCACCAACGGCAATGACGGCGACATAGAGAACACCTTACAGGAAGCAGCCACCCTCACCCGAAAGTACGAACGGACCATCGGACTGTCTTGCTCCCCAGAGAAGTCCGAACTGCTCCTGATCCAGCCTAAGAACCGCAGCTGTCCCCGCTCCCCCTTTGCCTTTGAATTGAATGGTTACCCGGTACCTGAGGTTGTCACTCTCCGTGTATTGGGCCTCCACATCCAGAAAGATGGCAAAAACACCACCAACCTCAAGAAACTCGGGGAGGTTATAGGCGCGATATCGTACCTCATCCGCAGAGTCTCGGGACATCATAGACGGATGAAGGAGCGCGACCTTTGTCGCCTCACTCATCCCTTTGTCCTCAGCCGTGTGTTGTACACTACCCCATACTTACAACTATCGAAACATGACATAAACGCTTTGGATGCTTTGCTTCGCAAGGCATTCAAGGTAGCACTTCATTTTCCCCTCAACACACCCACAGACAGGTTACTAGGCCTGGGCCTCCACAACACCATCGGGGAACTGGTGGAGGCCCACCAACAGGCCCAATACATCAGGCTCACAAAACCATCCACAGGTCGGTATATCCTGGACTCCCTGGGAATCAAAATACCGGCCAACGACCCAACCCTGCTCGCCATCCCACGATCCCTTCACCGAGAGCTTCTCATCAGGCCGCTCCCGGGAATATGCACCCGTCCCACCATGAGCAGCGCCGCAGACCCCGTGCGAAGGCACTCCATCGAGCGTACGGCCCCGAGCCGGACGCCGTATGGGTGGACGCTGCCTGCACGGTGATGAAGCGACAGCAGCTGCGGTGGACTCCTCTTCATCCACGCTCCTCACACTACCTCTCCCTCCAGACACATCCCCAGAGGCTGCAGAGGAAGCCGCCATTGCGCTTGCTATAACCCGCACGGAAGCCCGGTATATATTAGCTGACTCTAAAACTGCGATTCTAAATTTTGCTCGAGGCCGAGTTCATGTCCCTGCTTTTGACATCCTGGACTCGCCCGATGCACCCCCGCCCCGCCAAGTGGAGCTGATATGGGTGCCTGCGCACTCCGGGAATCCCGGAAACGAGGCCGCCAACCTTTTGGCCCGAGGTTCTTTAAACCGGGCTCAGGTGGCCTCGGATCGGGGATTCACCAAGGATCGCATGCACTCATTCAGTGAGCTGACCCAGGCATACAGAGCCTCTCGCCAGCTCTACCCCCCGCCCCACCCCACCCTAGATAACAGACACGCAACACTCTGGCGCAGATTACAAACACATACTCTCCCCTCGCCTTTTACCCTAACCCACTATCATCCCTCCTTCCCCACTCCTGCTTGAGCCCTATGCCCAGAACCGTTCGCTTCTTCCCTCCACATTCTTTCCCTCTGCCCGGCGGACCCTCCCCCGCGGGACCTAGAGAACCTCAAAACCTGGGAGGACTGGGAGACCCTGCTGCGCTCGGAGGACGCGGCCGTGCAGACCATCGCCACCGGCCGTGCTGCCAGTGTTATGAACCTTAGGAACCTTAACACTTGAGTGCAGTGAGGTCGTGCGGGGACCCTGGGGCGTGCCCCGAATTCCTGTTAAATTAAAGTTTTTCTCTCTCTCTCCACGGAACGCCACCACACATTCTGCGCGATGCGTTCCCCTTTGAACGCGACGCTTTTTTAGGAAAGGAAATTGCGCTGTAATTCTCTGTAATCTCGGTGGACACCCGAACCGCACTGTACAGGAAGGCAGGACATCCACCACCCGTTCCGCGCGGTGCCTTGCCCTTTGAACGCAACGCTTTTTCAGGAAAGTAAATGCTGCAGTAATTTTCTGTCATCTCGGTGAACACCCCAACCGCACCGTGACAGAAGGGAGGAACGCCACCACCCCCTCGGCGCAGTGCCTTGCCCTTTGAACACAAACCTTTTGAGGAAAAGCAACGGCGCAGTTCTCTGTCATCTCAGTGGACACCTTAACCGCACCGTACAGGACGGGAGGAAGTGGGAGTGAAAGAATAATGAGAAGGAGGGGCCCTAATGAAGAAACTGAAAATTGTATTTGAGGACAGGGAATTACGCAGTAAGTGTCTCGCATATCTCGGCATCTCGCATATCTCGGCATATCTCGGCATATCTCGGTGGTTGTCGGCATCATAGCGACAACCACCGCCTCTTCCAGGCCCTTGCAAAGAGCTTAGTAAGATGGAGGAGCGAAGTTTAAGGCGCCTGCAGACAGGTACTCTAGTCTGTCCTGGAATCACCATACATTATGATCGTAACACTGATGGGCGAGGCCCGCACTGTGGGGGGTGGTGGTGAAAACATTTATTTGGAAGGAACAGGAGGTATGTTTGGATCAGCCCGTAAGGAATCGATCCTTACAAACACTAGGCGGAGGTCCCTAGTATGGGACCCCGGTGGCGGTGGCCGCCGCCCGGGCTCGCCCGACTAACGCTTGTTGGTCTATAATTCGTGACAGCTAAGCAGGGTCCCCTCCCAGTCCTCCCGGTTTGGTTTGGGGATGGATGGAATGACCGGGTTGGATGGGCAGGCCCACGCGATATGATAGGAGTCCGAAAACACCGCACTACACTTAGTAGAACGTTAAGTTGGGCGAGTTGGTATAGGTTCATGGTTGAAAAACAGCGCACAAAAGACTAGACACAAGAGTAAAGGCGACGACAGGACAAGCGCTGATCTCACAACTAAGGCTTTATTGCAAAAACCTGGGTATATAAGGAAGGCATAATCATGAAAACAAAATTGAACAAACAAAACTATGACAATGATAAAACTAGTGTGCGCCCGAAGCCCACAATCTGTCAAGAAACGTGATCTCGTTATCACTTAAAGCAACCGAAGGTTTGCTAACGCAGCCCCGTTGCTCCGTTGCGATGAAGTATGCTTCTGCTACCTCCCGCGTGGTTTGATCTCTGTGAGAATACAACACCTTTGCTTGGCTTAACAAAGCAGTGCACTTTTTCTTCTTGCTTTTCATCACTGCGCACCCCTTACAGTGGGTAACAAGATAAGATTGGTCATTGCCTTTATCTAAATTGTTGTTGTGTTCTTGCAAACGCTTATTCAAGCAACGGCCGGTCTGTCCGATGTAGCGGGCACGTGTGTCGTCTACAGCTTTCCCCTTTCCTGCGGAGCCCGCTACATCGGACAGACCGGCCGTTGCTTGAATAAGCGTTTGCAAGAACACAACAACAATTTAGATAAAGGCAATGACCAATCTTATCTTGTTACCCACTGTAAGGGGTGCGCAGTGATGAAAAGCAAGAAGAAAAAGTGCACTGCTTTGTTAAGCCAAGCAAAGGTGTTGTATTCTCACAGAGATCAAACCACGCGGGAGGTAGCAGAAGCATACTTCATCGCAACGGAGCAACGGGGCTGCGTTAGCAAACCTTCGGTTGCTTTAAGTGATAACGAGATCACGTTTCTTGACAGATTGTGGGCTTCGGGCGCACACTAGTTTTATCATTGTCATAGTTTTGTTTGTTCAATTTTGTTTTCATGATTATGCCTTCCTTATATACCCAGGTTTTTGCAATAAAGCCTTAGTTGTGAGATCAGCGCTTGTCCTGTCGTCGCCTTTACTCTTGTGTCTAGTCTTTTGTGCGCCGTTTTTCAACCATGAACCGCACTACAGTGGGGGCAGCTGCCGTTAAAGGAGGTGTCAAAATGTTTTAGAGCTGCCGAGCACAGAATTGTATTGGTGAGAAGGCGGAGAAGGAGCCGCTAATCGGCCTCCTTCAGGCCTTTACATGGGCTAGGGTAAAGGCGATGACTGTCTTGATAGTAGGTTGTAACATCTTTGGAGGTATAGATTGGAATAAGATCGGGGTTTTAATCGGGTGGGGAGGAGAAAACAGCCCTGTGAAAGAGCGCGCGAGTGGCGGCGTCTGCTGCCTCTTTCCCTGGCAACCCCTGCTGAGCAGGGGAATATAGTGTTACGAAGAAGACGACGCTGGCAGTTGCGCGGCCAGCCCCAGTCCGAGGCGGATCGGCTAAGTATTGGGTGGCTTGTCCTGTTTCTGTTTTTCCCCCTGCTCCTTTGCGCATTTTGTCTTGTGTAGATAACGCACGCAGTTCAATTAATTGAGTTCATGTCTACGCAGTCTGCCGGCCGGGGGAGCTCCCCCTGGTCGGCTTCCCTATCGCCTAATGAGATGCCTCTGGAGGCTTTTCAACGCACAGGCGTCCGCAGCATTCCTGTGGCGCTGGTGCCGAAGGATGGTGGTGCCATCAAAATGTCCAACCCAGGGACTGTTCGTGTTGCTCTCCAGGCAGCCACGTCCCTCTATGAGGAAATTTCTGAGGTGAGGCAGTTTGGACGCGGCGGGATACTGTGCCGTTCCCAAGACCTATCCTGCGTAAAGGATCTTCTAAACTGCGCATCCTTGGGATATATTCCGGTTAACAGCTTTATTCCTTCCCATCTCGCCTGCACAAAAGGTCTAGTCCGTGGGGTCGACTCCTGTATGACTCCGGTGGAGACCCTCGACCTTCTCTCCGCGGCAGGCGTTGTTGCTGTGTAGAGATGTAGCCGGGAGGTGAATAATGTGCGTGTACCAACCGAATCAGTCATTGCCACTTTTGCTGGTACTTCCTGCCCGTCAGAAATTAAAGCATGGCCACTGATCTTCCGGGTCGATCCCCTTCCATCAAAGCCACTGCAATGTAATAACTGCTGGCGATATGGACATAGTGCTGGTGGTTGCAAGTCCACCTTGCGATGTTGCAATTGCGGCAGTGACCATGCATCGACTGCATGCACCGAACAGGAGGTTAAGTGTGACCTTTGCGGGGGTGATCACGCTGCAAATTCGCTGGATTGCCCTTCTCGGGCTCAAGAATCACACATTGTTGAGTTAATTGACCGCAAACGCTGTTCGCGGCGTGAAGCCATAATCGAAATTAAAGAAAGAGCGCATGGCTATGCGGGTGTGGCAGCCCGCTCAGGTGTCGCCCTCGATGCATCTGTCTCGCAGGCCATAGTGACTGCTGTAGAAGCCTCAGTGACGAAAATGATTGAAAAGATTGTATCAACTGTCACAGAGAGCATCTCAAACGCTCTCGCTACGCAGATTACTCAGGCCATGCAATCTGCAATATCTTCACAGATGACACGTTTGCCATCGTTGCTTTCTCAACCTTCATTATCGGTCATATCGCCACCCCAGGAACCAGTTAGTCCTGATGCTCCTATTATTAGCTCCGGCGTTTCGAATGATGTCCCAGTCACTCATGATGCAGAGATGATGGATACAGATACGCGAGTCCTCAAACGCAGTGGCTCCCATATGTCTAACCCGTCTTCTCCTCAAAATCCGAAATCAAAGAAACAACAGCTGGGCTCTAAGCCAAAGGAAAATATTTTGCGGCAGGCAGTTGCTGCTGCTCAGATCGCGCCACCATAGGGGTGTTACGAATACTCCACTGGAACTGTCGGTCACTCATTTCAGCTTCAACAGATTTACTTTACCTTTCATCACAACTTAATCCAGACATAATCATTTTGCAAGAAACTTGGCTTTCACCTGAAAAACATTTCCATTTACAAAATTATTCCTCATTTCGCCAAGATCGCCTGTCAAGAGGAGGGGGGTTGTTCATTCTCGTTTCTTCAAAATTTTGTCACAGGGCCAAAATTGTTTTCAAGTTCTCTTCTCTAGACTATGAGATGATGGCTTTAGACTTTGTAATTCCTGGGTGCTATACCTTCTCATTAGTTAAAATTTATTTTCCTAATGGTGTGCAGGATTCAAGGCCTCTAGATCTTCTACTAGTCAATTGCCACAAGTCAGTTCTGTTGGCAGGCGACTTCAATTCGCACAATGTATCGTGGGGATATAAGACAGATCCCTGTGGCAAACGCCTTTGGGATTGGGTTACAGATAACAACCTTATGTGCATGAATTCAGGTTTGCCGACCTTTCTTCGGGCTCAAACCGTATCTGTATTAGATTTAACTTTCTCCAGCCCTTGTGTTCCTGTTCTGAATTGGTCGACAGTTGGTTGTGGTACATCTAGTGATCACATACCTATTATTTTTGAGGTTAACTGCCGCTTAACTCCAGCGTCTTCACAGTTGAGATCATATATTAATTATAACCAGTTCCAGGTTCCTTTGCGCTCTACTCTTGCGTTAGCGTTAAGTTCTGAAGACGATCATAATTCAAAAGACATTTGCTTGGCTATTGAGGAATGCCGCAAAAAGTCCGAATTCCTGGTGCCTACATCAAAAGGGACCAATTCAACAAGGTGGTGGAATGCAGACTGTACGCGGGACTACAGACGCAGAAAGGCTGCATGGAAGAAGCTCCTCCACAATCAGTGCCCGAAAAATTGGCATGATTATAAGTTTATTGCAGCCACTTTTAAACGCGCGATTTCGCGGGCTAAAGACAATTATGAATCTGAGCGTTTCTATTTCCTGACGAAATCAGGAAACCGACGTGCACTTTTCAGATTTTTACACTCGCGGAAAAAGGTACCGGCCCCAGGTAATTTTCCCTCATGTGTCTTGACTCCGCAAGAAGCAACAGACACCATTGAAACCATTGCCAAAGGATTAGAGAAGCGTTTCTCGTCTGCACTACCTTTGCACTCCGTGTGTGTAGCGTCAGTGGATCAGATTAAGCTTGTCCCTCAGGTTACCCTTTCAGAACTTTCGCCTATAGTGCTGAGGTTACCATCAGCTGTTCCTGGACCTGATAGGGTACCGTCAAACATGATAAAGATCCTCTTTGAGGAGTATCCTAACTCTTTATTACAGCTAGTAAATGATTCCATCAATCATGCTTCGATTCCACCTGAATGGAAACTCGCCAAAGTGATTCCTTTACCTAAAATAATGGCGGCGGCTATTCTCTGGAAAATATTAGACCTATTTCATTGACATCCAATGTGGTTAAATTAATTGAAAGGGTCTTGCTCCTACGTATTTCGGAGTTTGTGGATAGTGATAATATCCTCAGTCACTGTCAAATCGGTTTCCGTCGAAAATGTTCAATATGGAATGCCCATGTTGACCTCGAGAGTCGAATCCTCCTTGCGCGGCGTCAAAAAATGCATGCTGCTTTGGTTACATTAGATGTAGCCAAAGCTTACGACAGTGTGGAACACACCATATTATTGCAAAGACTGCAGACTCTGCAGTTTCCACACTACTTAATTGCTTGGATCTTGGCGTTCCTAGATAAGAGGCAGTTTTATTGTATACTCCATGGTGTCAACTCTGGATGGTATAAACAAACTAGAGGTGTTCCTCAGGGGGCAACCCTTTCGCCCATACTCTTCAACATTCTACTCAGCTCAATTCCCAGTCATCACGAAATTCGCACGTACGTCTATGCGGACGTCATTGCTTTTTTCTCGGCTGCTCCTGACATTCAATCTCTTTACGTGCGTCTGCAATCGTACCTGAACTTGCTTGAGATTTGGTTGGGTGGGCTACGACTCACTTTAAATGTTAGCAAATGGGCTACCCTTGTTTTCCGACTCCAAGATCCTGTTGCTCTGACTCTAACTTACAAGCAACAAATTATTCCCCAAGTTCAGTCTTTAAAATATCTTGGTGTCATTTATGACGACAAGCTCAAATGGCGCTCTCACATTGACCATGTTGCAGCGAAAGGCACTCGGGCTGTGGGCATGTTGCGTAGATTAAGCAATCCCCGGTCTGGAATGCGGAGAGATGCACTTTTAATGATTTATGTTATGTACGTCCGACCAATGTTAGAATTTGGATCAGTGCTGTTTTCTGGTTCAGCTGCTTACAAAATTCGCCCCCTTGTTCTTTTAGAGCGGGAAGCTCTACGGTTGTGCCTTGACCTCGCTAAATTTGTAGCTAACGACGTGCTTTACCTTGAAGCTCGAATTCCACCTTTAGTATCTAGATTTAAGTTTCTCACTGTTCAGACGTACCTCACGATATATGACTCAAGTTTCCACCGTTCCTCGTCTGTGTTTTGTTGCCAGCCGACCTTCTTTTTTGGAATCCACTGGCCTCGATTTCATACACCGCAGGTAGTACTGGTAGAATCTTTACTTCACCCGTTAAATGTACACCTGTCTGACATACTTCCGACACAGAAGAGTGGGCCTTCCGTGAAAATTGTCTATGATGACGTTTTCCCGAAGAATGCAAAGTATTTACCATAAAGCATTTTAAATGGATTCTTAAAAGACCATTTACAAAGTCTACCTGTTTCCATCATGATTGCTACTGACGCCTCCCAATGGGATGAAAAGGCAGGAGTGGGAATATATTGCCCGCTTCTGGATTGGTCTTTTTCTGTGCATCTTCCGGATTTCACCCCAATTTTCCAAGCGGAGTTTCTGGCGGTGGTGCTTGCTCTTCGGAAACTAGACCCTTCTTTCTCCGCAACGGCTGTCATTACTGACTCCTTTTCTTTGTGCTTGTCCCTTGCCTCAGCTATGGATTCTCCAATCCTAATCACCTTCTTATCATTACTTCCTCCCCATTTGAGCCTTTTACATATGATATGGGTACCGGGTCATAGCAGTGTGACAGTGAATGAAGTGGCTGATAGCCTGGCAAAAGCGTCCCTCAATGGCCCCGTGCTACCTATTCTCCCGGCTACAGCGTACATCACAGCAGCGAGGTTTCGGAGAAGCATTTTGTTAGGCATGACATCTCGATCAATTTTAAGATCTGATGATTTCCTGCATCTTCAGTATCCGTGGAGCAGGAAATCATGCCATTCGCGACAGCTTGAAGTCTCTCTAACTAGGCTGCGCTGCCGGATCCCCCCCTTAAATTTTTATTTGCAGAGGTCTGGTTTGGCGCTTTCTCCCGTCTGCGCATTCTGTGGTGAACAAGAATCAATAGACCATTTTTTGTTGTTTTGTCGACGCTTCACCATGATGAGACGTCGATATTTAGAGCAACCACTTCAACAGCTTGGCCTTAGTTTGAGCAGCCCGATCATATGGTCATTTGGCGCCACCATTCTCGGTTACAGCCACAGGTCTGTTTTTACCGCCATTCAAAATTTTTTACTGGAATCTAAACGGTTACCTTGCTAATATTTTATTCTTCATTTATTTATTTAATTTTTTACACCTCATTACATTTTTACTTTTTTTTTCTATCCACAGTTACTATTATTATTATTATTTTCATTCATTTATTTCTTAATCAACTCCCTCTGCTAGAGATCTTGCTGAGTCCAGCTCCTGCGTGCGTTATGCTTGTCCTGTTTCATTTTGGTCTTTCTGCTTTCTCATAAAGATTCTCTTCCCCAGCATTCTGCTATTTCTATTTATTACTTAATTTATCTATTTATTTTTTCCCAGAAAACAAAACCAAACAAACAAGCAAAAAATCTCAAAAACTCTCTATGCACCCCTCTTCTTGGCCGATCCCCCTCTGTCGGTATGCGCCATCCCATGAGGTGAACAACAACAACAACAGAGCGCTCGCGCTGGCCATTAAATCATCTCTTGTTCATGGTTGATCACGCCTCATTCTTCGGCTGGCCGCCACGTTACATTTGGTGTGAGGCGCTGAGGTACCTTTATCGCCATCCTGGTCCCGGAGCTTCGGTGTCCTGCGCCTGCAGTGGACGTCGGCCGTGAGTACCTGGTCCGCTCTGCCCGGCCGTGCCCCAGCTCGCCCGACCTGAACCGACCTCGCCGCTGACCCCAGCCCTGTCCCCCGCCCGGACCACAGGACACGATGCACTGACGCCAGGGACCTTAAAGACCCGACCGCCCCAAGACCGACCCAAGACACAAGGCTAACACGTGAAGACACCCCCCCCCCCCCCCCGCCCCTGCCGTCCGGTGCGTGCAAAGGACCTCGGCCGTCAGCTCCTGGCACACTACGGCCCGGATGCTTCGTGGACCGGGACTCATCTGCAATGTTACGAAGACGACGCTGGCAGTGGCGCGGGACGGAGCGCGCGCGCTGCCCCATCGGCCATTAAATCATCTCTTGTTCATGGTTCATCACGCCTGATTCTTCGACTGGCCGCCAGGTTACAATATAATGTAACGGTGTGCGGGGTCCGTATCTCGTACGCAATTTTGGTAGATTCCAAAGGTTACGAAGGGAGTGCAGCCTTGGCCGCCATTCCAACAGGCCCCTCGCGAGTCGGTGATTATGTATTTTGAATTGGAATGTGAGGCCCCGTGAGCAATCGCGACCTCTTATGCTTGTGTTGCACTACGGGCTCTGAAGGTGAGGCCGTTAAACATGTTGCTGTTGTGAACTACCGCGACCGAATACCATCCCCCATGGTGAGGACTGGAGGCGTCCACGTAGTATACACATGATTTTTTGCCGCAATGTCGATCTAGGGCTTCCGGTCGTACCAGGCGCCCACCATTATTGTCTTCGTGTGACATAGTGGCAGGAAGAGGTCGCGCGTGGAGGGCACGTCTCCACACTTCTGGGACGTGAAACCTGTCTTCCATGGGAGCGGTGTATTGGATATGGAGTTCAGCAAGAAGGCGGCGACCCGACTCCGTTAGCGACAAATGCGTGTACCGGTTTGTAAGGTGCGCCTCCCGGAGCTCCCGGAAAGTATTCACCACCCCGAGAGCCATAAGCCGGCTGTTTGAAGTAGTGACGGGAAGGCCAAGGGCACGCTTAATAATTTTGCGAAGGATGACGTCAAGCGCATCCGACTCCTGTGTCCGTAGGTGCAGATAAGGAGTCGAGTAGAGAATTCGACTGGTTACAAAGGCGTTTGCCAGCCGCAAGGCATCCTTACTTCGTAACCCCCGGCATTTGTTGGAAACCCGGCGGACCATGCGGCCCACCTGGACCCCCACCTTATGGCGTTTGGCCAACGTAGTGTCTGGCCGTCTGTGTTTGTGGATGTAGAGTCTGAGTACCCGTATCACATCACTTTCGCGTATGGAACCAGGCTCAAGAGAAAGAGATATTTTTGTTGTGCGCTTTTGGAGGGAGGTGCTAAAATTCCGTTTTTTGAGGGGAACATTGAAGACCGCAGCGGCGGGGGTAGCGGTCTCCTATCACCGCCGCTGTTTTGCAGGCTAGTTTCAATGTCCCCTGTGCAGCCCTGCATGGCCCATAGTGTGATGTCATCGGCATACAGGGCGTGCTGCACGCCGTCGACTTCACTCAGCTGGGCCGGCAGCTGCATCATAGCAAGATTGAAGAGCACCGGGGAAAGCCCCGCGCTTTGGGGGGTTCAGCGTTTTGTGAGATAAAGTAATCATGCGTTATGATGAAGACACATAGGTGCATGCTCTGCGCGCGAAGTTTGCGGGACAGGTGATTGTTGCAATGTCAGCGGGAAGGATATTTCATTCAACTGCGGTGCGAGAAAAAATTGAGCTGCGAAGGTGACGGTGCGTGCACGACGACGGCTGATCTGGAGTTGATGGAGATTGCGGTGAGATATGCGTGCCGGAGGGACCATATAGGGTGCAGTTCGTATATGGTTGTAAAATAAATTGTGAAATAATAAAAGACAGCGGCGCAGCTCGAGTGGCTGTATGCCTGAACGCGATTTCAGATACGTAACACTCGTGCTGTAATGGTATGAAGAATGAATAAATCTTACGGCGCAGTTTTGCGAAACTTCTAATGCGTTGGTCATATAAGTTTTATGTGGGTGCCAAAGAGGTGATGCGTATTCTAATTTCGATTTCACAAGTGCTTCGTAAGCGAATAACTTAACATGCGTGGGCGCACCGCGAAGATGAATTTTTACAAAACCAGGGGATTTTTTAGCTGAAGAAATAATGTTAGTTATATGCGTTTTCCAGGAGAGGTCAGCGCACAAGGTTGCGCCTAAGTATTTGTGTGATTCTACTGGCAGCACGGGAACGAAGTCAGTATGATAGAAGGGCACGAGCGGGTTACGGCGGCGATGAAAAAGAGTACGTTGCATTTGTGAGCGTTAAAGGAATACTGAGGCGGTTTTCGAATCAGCTAATTTTTTAGGGTTTTAAAGTAGTGTCATTGCTGCTCACGTCTGCGAAATTATTTTTTCGATTTTTGCTGAAACAGTGGCGCAGTCACCAATTAAAAACGCGATGTTTAAATCTCCCGCGCCCCACACGAGCGTAGGAGAGGAGAACAGCGGAGAGGGAAACCTCGTCCATGTCGGCCGACGTGACGTCACGTTGAGGAGCCGGGGATACTTCGGCGCACCCGAGCGAGCTTTCAGCGCGCGTTGTTTTTCGTGCTGCGTGCGTTGTGACGTACAAAGTGTGTCAGCCGATCAGATTCAACACGAGGTACTACTAAGCGTTCGTGTCCATAAACAAATATGGCCTAGACTGTGTCATCTTGCACTGTTTTTCGCAAGATCATAAGCTCGCAGCGGAAGCGCTCGCTGCTGTGACGAAGAATTAAAGGTGACCAAAGCAAGCTTACTATGCTCGAAGCACTTTCGTAAGAGCGGCTACGTGCAGAGCTTGTCCCTAATGTGACCTCTTGAGATTTCTGTCGAAAAGGCGCGGCTGAACCATGACACAGTTCCTTCGATTTTCTCGCGCATGAGAGGCTTGTCACCATTCCAAAGAAGCGCCTCATTTAAAAGTAGAAACATGCTCACTTAGCCCCTGAAGAAACCTTACAGAGGCTTAGGCATGTGTCGCTCTCCTCAGCTTAGGTGCGGCCAGACCACCTGAGGCGTGCTTAGCAAGGCTCGGTTAGTGATTTTATACTCGGTTCGACGTGTCCAAGCAAGCAGAGCAAAGCACAATAAAGAAAAGCAAGCAAGCATCGAAGCTCTTCATAAGGGCATCTCGTTTAATCGTAGCTAAGCGATTAAAATGAAAGCGTTCGATGTTGATTTCGGATGCAAATTTATGAGATGAATGCCAACCGAGTTTTTGCAGAAAAACACCGCAACCTTACTCGGTTTCTTCATCAAGTTGTGGAAGCGGGCGAGTTGTAGCTAGCTTGGCTTTTAAACACACATAGTGTGCAACTACTTCTCTGAACCTAAACTGCAAACCTAGGAAAGGCGTACGTTTCCGAAGCAGCGATTAATATTTTCTGGCATCTACTGAACGCGCCACGAGTGAAGCAGCAGCCTTGTGCGCGTATTTGACTTCCTTTCCAGCGCACAATGATTGCTTCACTATCCTGTGGTCACATGCCTCGCAGTGCTTGGCTACTGCGCTTCGCTAATTTTGACATCAACTTTGTGCTCCTTCATCGTTTCCTTGAAATACTTTCTTGTCCCAACCTGCAACGCCGGGTACTGAGGACAGGATTTTTTGTACACAGTGCTTTGGGCCTTTTCTTTAGGATGACGCTCTTCCGGGCGAGCCAGGAGGCGTCCGGTGGTGGTAATTGACTTGAGTATTGTTCGCACCCCTTCCTTTCCGAGAATGCGAGCCGAGGTTGTGCTGGAACCTTTTACGCATGGTCTGCATCGCGTCTTTGACGCTGGCGTATGCTTTTGCTAGGCGTAGAATTTTTTCGTTGTGTCTTTTTTGGTTTCATGCGATACGTGGAATGAGCAAACTGTAGTATCCTTTTCTTCGGAGGTCAGTAAAAAAAATAGTCACCGTATTCGCTTTTACAACGACACGGAAAGCTGCGATCTGCACTCAACGCAGCGCCGGATCCGCATCGGCAGCTTCACCAGTCCTCAAAGTGACGTCACGACCTCTCTTGACCAATCACGGGTGGCGGCGCGCCGCGCGGCGTGCCCCGCGGCACAGGCCGCATATTTCGGCTAAAAAAGGCAATTCGCGCTTGTTTTTGCCTTATTTGGATGCGATATTCCAGTATACAGTTTGAAAAACTATAGGACGCCGCTGCCAGCCTAATTTTCAAAAAAAGTGCTTCAGTCTCCCTTTAAGCTCCATTAGCAAAATTTAACACCAATTTTACACCGAGAAGAACCCACTGAGGAGGACAAGGGCAGAAAAGCCACATTATTTCAAGATCAGACGAAATGAAAAAGATTGAAAATGGTAAATCATTAGAAAGTCTGTCTGGCTTAGGTTAGTGAGTATGATCTCGTGTGTTACATTGTCAAATGCCCCTTTAAGATAGAAGGCGAGTACTACCCGGTCATTATGGTGTATTCAAGATGGTCAAGCACTTCCCGATTGATTTGCAGGAGGACATTCTGTGCGGATCTGTGTGTGCGGAATCCGAACATGGTGCTCGCAAAGACATGTTTGTGTTCAAGATAAGCAGAAAACCTATCGCGCACCATCGTCTCCATTAGTTTGCCCACACCGGTGGTGAGAGAGATGGGGCCGAGGTTATCTTTGTGTCGTGTCCGGTCGCTGTGTTGAATGCAGCGAAAGACGCACACGGTACTTTTAGACTTCGTTTATTTAAAGCCGATGAGGGTGCGACCAGCGTCGACCGAGGCAGGAGCCGAACTGGCCGCCCGAAGAAAGGAGGGAGCGGAGAAGCGTCCACGGGAGGGAGTGGCTTCCCAGAACAGGAGGAGGGTGCGGGGGCGCACCGTGGGGGGGGGGGCATCTGGCGACAGCGTGCGACGAGGGGCAAGCGGTCGTTAGGAGGAGGATGCGAGTGGTCGTTAGGAGGAGGCCGCGGGGGCGCACACACACAAAAGCAATAAGGGGACACAACACTTCCTTCCCCCTTAGAAAGTTGCCTGGTATCGTGCAGGGGGTCGGCGCTCACGCGTGGAGGCGCGCTGGCTTTGTGCGCTCGGGGGAGAAACACTTGTAGGCTGGCTGTTGTTCGCTGTGTCTCCTAGGTCTGTCCTGGGCGAAGTCTCTTCTTCCGGGAAGAGGCGCCAGGCTATGTGGGAAGATGGTGCACGTGTTCTCTCCGCTGGCGGACAGCTCTCAGACGGCGTCGTAAATCTACGCAGCTGGTTGAGATGTCGGCGTGCTACTGTGCCATGTATGTTGACGAGCCAAGAGCGCAGGCCTATGCGTCTGACAATTGTAGCTTCCTCCCAGCGTGGCTTTTTCAGAAACTGTCGGGCGAGGACGCGCTGCCCCTCATTAAGCGTGCCGCAGCGCGGAATTGCTTTTTCTTCCCGGAACGTCTCTGCCTTTGGCTCGGGGAGGATGGCTGTGAGCTGGGTTCGCATTTCACGCTCGAACATCATTTTCGAGGGGGTCTCGCCTGTTGTGCTCTGAACCGTCGTGTGCTGCTTGAAGAGAAAGCGCGCAAGGCGGCGCTGCAGCGAGCCTGTCTGATCTCTTTCAAGGGCGCGTTTTAGCTCGGCTACGTAGCGCTCGGCTTGTCCGTTTGTCGCTAGGTGGTAGGGGGCCGATGTAACTGATGAGATCCCGTTGTCGCGATAAAACTTGAGGATCTCCGCAGACACAAACGGTGTTCCGTTGTCCGACACTACCTTGCGCGGCAGGCCGAACGTTGCAAATAGTGATCGGAGGTTGTCAATGACTGCTGCCGAAGTCGTCTGTCCCATTTGCCTTATCTCAAGCCACTTTGTGTAGGCATCTACGACCACAAGGAAAGTGCAGCCCTCAATTGGTCCTGCAAAATCAATGTGCAGTGTGTGCCATGGTGTGTCTGGCTTTTCCCATTCTGGGACAGGAGCTTTCGGCGGGGCGCTCCGGCTGCTCTGGCAAGGCTTGCATTCTCGCACCACTGTTTCGATGTCGTTGTCAATGCCAGGCCACCACATGTAGCTTCTGGCACACTTTTTCATTGCAACGATGCCCCGATGTCCGGCGTGGATGAGAGACATAGCTTGTGCGCGTAGTTCTCTCGGCATCACAACTCGGGACCCAAATATGATGCAGCCGCGATGGGTGCTCAACTCTGTAGCTCGCCTGCGGTAAGCGTCGAAGTTGTCCCCTTTGAGTTTATGCACGTTGCCTTGTTGAACAGCTGTGTAAACTAGCCGGAGAGCTGCGCACTTCTGCGTAGATGCTGCAACTGTGCCTGCTGTAAGCGGAGGTTCTGGCAGTGCTTCGAACATCAGAACGTCTCCTGGTGGAAATGGTTCGTCAACAGTTGCGTCTAGTGGCAGACGGCTTAGCGCATCGGCGTTTTGATGTTTACCAACCATGTTCTGGCTCGGCGTCTGGTGTATGCCGCATATCATCACGCCTAGTGGAGAAAACCAGTTTCTCCCTAGAAGGCTTGATCCTGTGCCCTTCACAACAAGCAGAGGTAGCGTATGGGTCTGGCCGTTGTAGTTAACCTGCACGTTGGCAGAGCCCAATAGTGGCAGATTCTGTCCTGACCACGTTCGCAGGTGCGTGTCGTCTTGTTGCAGGGCGGGTGCGTCAGATGGCCATGAAGTTCGGAACGTGTCCTCACTGATCAGAGTACAGGCTGCGCCGGAGTCCACCTCGAACTTAATCAGCTGGTGATGTACGCTTACTTCTGTAAAAATCTTCGGTCGCGTGCCGAGATTCATGGTGTTCAGGTCGTACAACACAGATGGTGTTGCTGATGTTGTTCCATGGAGATAAGATAGCGGCGTATTCTCTGAGGCGTTGACGCTGTGATTAGGCTGGGAAGGTGACTTTATCTTGGCAAGTCTCCGTTTCGTAATGCATGCTCTTTCGATATGCCCTCGCTTGTGGCAAAAATTACACGTGGCTGACTGGAATCGACATCCCTGGGGGTTGTGTTGGTCGTCACACCGCCAGCAGCGTTGTGCCTTTTTGACCGATTTTACAACAACAGAAGGCTTGCGCACCTGGTTGCTTGTCTGGTGTACCGGCTCGGTGTTCCGGCGAATCCCTCTCTGCTGGTGACCGGCGCTCTCCGCTCGAACGGCGATGTCGTAAGCTTTGCTGAATGTGAGGTCCTTCTCAGCGAACAGGCGCTGCTGCAGTGACTCGTCACTCAGTCCGCACACAAATCTGTCGCGTAACATCACGTCCAAGGGAAGCATGGTGGTGTTAGCAGAAGAAGCTGCGTCTCCCTCCTGCCCGGTAGCTGTTGTCGACAGCGTTCCAAAATTGCAGTCGGCAGCGAGCTTCTTGAGCGCGGCTACGTAGGCGCTCACAGTTTCTCCTCCCAGTTGATCTCGTCGTTGGAAGCGAGCCCGGCTGTAGACCTCGGATGGCCTTGGGTCGTAGTGCTTTTGCAGCGCTTTTACGATGTCGTCGTAAGACACTGCCGCTGGTGTGCTTGGCTGAATAAGGGCGCAGACAGTATCGTAGGTCTGCTCCCCGCACAGCGTCAGCAGGTTGGCCCTCTTCAATGCTGGGTCTGTGATGTTGTTAGCTTCAAAGTAGAACTGAAGGCGTCCAACCCACGATGACCACGATGAGCCGTTGAACTCTGGTATCTGATTGGGAAACCCTCGCGTAGCCATGGCTTGTCAATAGCGTTGCGTAGCGCGGGTCGAATCCACTTTCTCGTCGCCACTGTCGTGTCCGGTCGCTGTGTTGAATGCAGCGAAAGACGCACACGGTACTTTTAGACTTCGTTTATTTAAAGCCGATGAGGGTGCGACCAGCGTCGACCGAGGCAGGAGCCGAACTGGCCGCCCGAAGAAAGGAGGGAGCGGAGAAGCGTCCACGGGAGGGAGTGGCTTCCCAGAACAGGAGGAGGGTGCGGGGGCGCACCGTGGGGGGGGGCATCTGGCGACAGCGTGCGACGAGGGGCAAGCGGTCGTCAGGAGGAGGATGCGAGTGGTCGTTAGGAGGAGGCCGCGGGGGCGCACACACACAAAAGCAATAAGGGGACACAACACTTTGTCAATTGGTTTGCCTGCTTTAGGCATAAAAGTGACCAGTGCCGTTTTCCAGTCGATTGTCAGGGGGGTGTCCTCGCGTCAAATTGCATTGACGTATTCGAGGAGGGACTGGTATGCCAAGTCCGGCAGGTTCGTGAAAAGCTTGACGGTGGCCTTATCCCTTCCTGGCGCAGTACCCCGTTTCATTTTGACGAGAGCCGCTCGCAAATCTAGGACCTGGAAAGGTTGATCCAGCTCCGTGTTCTCTTCGCCTGCATAAGATTACGCATATCCAAGGGGGTCTTGGGGCGTACACAGATACTGATGCCGATGTGTTTGTGCCAGTTGATTCGTATTGCCGGGGAAAGCGTGCATGACTCGCTGCAAATGCTTTTGTGGTTGAGTGGGTGTTTGGGTGGGTTGGATCGACTACGGCACGAAAGACACGCAATGTGCTGCGGCTGGACATTTGTCGCGCGGAAGCGTTGCCTCTATCCACCCAGTTGCATTCGGCGAGCTGGGCCGCGTACTCTACCGCTTTCTCGGTAAGCTCAGCAATTCGAGCTTTAAGCTTTCTGTTGTCTTTTTGGCGTCCACAATGGAGAGCGAGACTGTGGCGGGCTTCGCAGAGGTGTCCGCGTCCGCGACCGCCTGCCAGAGCTGGATCTGAGTTTCATGCGAGCAAAGGTGTGTCAGCAGCTGTTAGGACCGTGCTGGGTAGCTTTCCTCGGAAATTGGTGTGTTATCAAGTGAGCCAAATTTTGCCGGAATTACGTCCAATCTGGGATATGGGCTTGTTTTCTGGGGCGATTAAGGGGGGATGTGCGTAGTGTAGATTTAAGGAAGCAGTGGTCGCTACCGAGGTTCTCGTCAGTGTTTAACCAGTCTGCGTGTCGTATGTTCCGAGTGAAGATTAAGTCCGGGCACGTATCCCGTGTCACGGATTTTCCCAACCGGGTTGGGTGGACAGGGTTCGTGTCGAGGGTGAGACCCAACGTGGACGCAAGCTCCGGCAGCTTACGCCCGTGAGGCTCCTTGCGATACCCCCACAGCTGAGTGGGAGCGTTAATGTACCCCAGAATCCGCAGGGGATCACGACCCGCTGCTCTTAGCACGCGGGTGCTAAAGAAGTCCGCAAAAGTCACTCGCTTAAGTTTGGGAGAGCAGTACACTTTAAGTATATGCAACGGTGGGCCCTGCGGCGGAGTGGTAGGAGTGTCACCATTACATAATAATAATCGAGCTGGAGGTCGAGGTGCCCTAAGTTGGCTTTGTAGTCTTAATGAACGAGAAGGCAAAACGCGGGATCCTGTTGGAACGTCGAGTAATTTGAAAATGTGGCGCGCAGGGCTGGCTCCTAGAGGGCAACCACGGCTGATAGCGACTCGATGGTTTCAAGGTAGAGGTGGAAATTGGCCCGATTAGTGCGGTCCTCAAAGCCTCTACAGTTCCACTGTGTCATTGAAGTTCACACGGTCAAATTAAAGATGGCGCAACTCCTTTCATTAAGGTGTCTCGCCATGATTGAAAAATTTTATTGAGGAGCAGGAAGGAGTGGCTGCCACAGAGCCCGCTACTTGCACCATCAAGAGGGCAGTGACGAAAGGAGCGGGGCATCTGTCCTCATTGTTCGAATCAATGATCAGACGGTTGGGTTTTGAAGGACGGGATACATCCCTAATGGGCCCCGTCCGACGGAGGAAGCAGGGGTTCTTGCAGGGAGGCAGACCACCGCGGGGACGGCAGTTATGACCTTGGTGAATATCTGGTTCATGGCGGTCTGGATTATAGATCGTAATTTAGAGGTTAAGCGCTCTTCCATCGCGGAGATGGCTGTCACGAGGGCAGGCGAGAGCTCCGTGTCGCTCTCCATTGCGTCCGAGTTCTGCGGGCTCGGAGCGGTGGACGCCAATTTTGACTCTAAATTTTGAAATATGCTGAGCAAACGCTCATTCTCTGCCAGGAGCACTTCGATCTGCTATATGTATTTCGCGTCGAGCGCGGAGACTGTTAGTGGGAAGGAATGGGGATGGGAGGAGAACGAGGCGACCTCAGTCCAGCTGCTCACCTGTTGTTTGCTGCCTTGGGGCGCTGATGCTCGGGCGCCGGCAGTGCCAGTTGCCTTCAGGGCCGGGAAATGGTCAGCTTTCTTCCCGTTGGGCGGTGCTTCATGGCGGGCCCCAGTCAGATTGGGGCGCGCCATGGAGCGCAGCAGCGCGCGCAGCAGCGTTTTGCCATGTTGAGCGTCCTGCCGATGTGGCGTTCGTTTTCTTGATATCGTTCCGCTTGCGGGAGCGGGGTTCGATGAGCTGGAAAAGCTTCATGTTTTCAATGGGCGCAGAATCCCGGCTATCAGCCGTTGTACTTGCCGGAACCTCGGATCAGGCCTTGGTGTCAGGGTCGTAGCCGCGTTGAACGTTTAGGGATACCATGTTGCTGCGGGTAACTCACGGCCGCGCGCCGGCGTAGGCATCAAGCCTGGCGCCATCGCCGCGATACGCAAGTGATGATCGGCCCTAGAAGGTCCAAATGTAATCCCCCCTAGGTGCTAGTCGTATCTTCAGGTAGCTAGCAACTTCACAAAGACAGACGCAGCTGTTTTGATGGGGTTCTTGGCGGGATTCCGTGGCTGCAGCCAATATTTGGCGGAGCCGATGCGCTGCGCGTCCTCTCTCTCCGCGCGCTCACAGCTCCCTCCGCACTGTGGAGAGACCTCTGATATCTTCCGCACGGTGTGGGCCTGTACTCAAAATCCCCACCTCCCCCCTTCGCCTACCCCTTCCCGAGAAGCATGGGAGACTGCCCTCCTCAACTGCTCCTCGCTTGAGTCCCAAGGGGCTCTGGTGGAACGGGTGATAGACGGGGTCTCGTGATACGGTGTCCCGGACTAGGTAGGTTGGTAGGTAGGAAAGACTTTAATTGCTCTAGAAAGGTGCTAGTAGCAGACGAGAAAGAAGAGGTCCATCTTCCTTCTTCTCACAGGGTCGGTGCCCCTATTCCAGGGCACCGCTGAGCTTCGCTGCTCGTTGGGCGTGCTGGATAAGACCTTGTTGGCAACCTAGATCGCCGCTGGAGAGCCGGCTCTCCCACTGTTCTGCACTCGGGTCTTTGCGAAAGTTGTCGTTTTTACTGCATTCCCACGTGATGTGGTACAACGATGGTTTGCTACCACACCACGTGCAAGTGTCCCGATATTGCGTCGGGTAAATCTTGCTAAGGATATGCAGGTTTGGGAATGTTCCTGTCTGCAATCTTCGCCAATACACTGCCCGGACTAGTGATGCCGACCATGTAGCGGGGCCTCTGTGTGGCTTCCAAACTCTGTTTCTCCGAATAAAAGTTTTCACCACCACCGGCGTTCATCGTGTTCTTTGCTGTTGGCGTTGAAAACGTTTTGCACTCCGATCATTTTGAGGAAAGGAAGTGCGCCTAACTGGCTCCCTGGTTGAATGGACACCTGAATCGCGCTAATAGGTACTTACGCGTGGTAATGACAGAGATATGAGGTGCATGCGTTAGCACTGACAACGGTCAGCGCAAGGTGGATGGATGAAAACAACTGGATGGATGGATAGAAACAACTGGTCCAGGAGTCCACGGGCTTGTACTTCACGTAAAGCCTGATCCACCAGCCATTTCTGGCCTGCGGGCTGAGCGGTCCGTAAAGCAGCCTCCCAAGAAGAATGAGTGGGATTGGAAAGGGGGGGGGGGGTACTGCCTTTGGGAAAGGACATTCCCAAAGGTAGTGGAAAAGTGTGGATCAGGGCACGCCACAGGTGGTACAATCAGGAGGAAAGGTTGGGTGAAAGCATCAGAGACGGTGGAGACAAATAAAACAGCCTGTCTGTAATTCTCGCCATGTGGCGCTGGATGAGGGCGACAAGCTACAGTGTGGTGGTGGCAGTGTCATGCGCCTGAGTTTGTAGAATCTTGTGATTTGATGATATGTAGAGAGGACCGATGGGGCCTTTTTCGCAGGGTTGGGTGCCTGATCATCCGGGGTCCGGGAGGAGCGTTCTCGGGCCAGCGCATGAACGCGCTCATTACCGGGGATGGAGGCATGCCCAAGGACCCACGACAGAGCAACCGTTCGGTCGAGAGAGGTTACTGTGGCAAGAATACGATGTGTTGCCGGCGTCGCAACTCCCTTTATGTAGAGGCGGTACGCGGCCTGGGAATCTGTGCAAATTTCGTTTTCGTTTTTGTCAATGGTGGAGTGGGCCAGAGCAAGTGCGATGGCGGCTCTTTCCGCTTCTGCAGGCGAATTTGTCCACGTAGTTGCGGCGGCCCCCACTGTACTGATTTCATAGGTTGCGACTGCCGTGAAATATGCTGGTTTCGAATTTCCTGCCGCGTCGACATAAAGGATATCGGAGCAGTTGCTGTATGTTTTCATGTAGTAGCTTGCTCGTGCCTGCCGCCTACCGAGATGGAGACTAGCGCTCATATCTATGGTGGTGCGACGTCATGGGACTTTACTCCACCGGCTACGGCTTGGCGTTGCCTACACCAAACACTATCTTCACAAGATCGGCATCGAAAGTAACCCAAATTGCGCACAGTGCCACACTCCAGAGACTATTGAACACCTTCTTTGCGAGTGCCCGAACTATACTGCTGAAAGAACAACATTGGAGGCGACCGTGAAACAACTGGACTCTCGCCCTCTCTCTGAGGAAACTCTTCTGGGCGCCAGGACGAGACATTCTGATTGGTGCCGTGTGACAAAGGCCCTGCTCAACTTTTTGTGTGAAACAGGCCTGGATACTCGTTTGTGACCGCCTGTGCACAACCTACATGGTTAATGACATGTGTCGGTGTTTGTGTTGCAGACACCAGTTTTATGAGTTTTATGTGTGTCTACTAACCGCGATGCGAGTGACAGCCAGTGTGGTGTGTGTGGTGTGTGTGTGTGTAGACATCACCCGAGAAACTCATTGCATTATGCCATCATCAGCCTTCATTCGCACTTTCCTTTTCCTCCTCTTCCCTTTCCCCTGCTGGCCAGTGCCATGTAGCAGGCCAGGACCATGTTACCACCGGCCGACCTCTCCACCTTTCCCTCATTAAAATTCCTTTCTCTCTCTCTCAAGCGCTCATATTGCGTGGTAGGGGCTCCTGACGTATGTGATCCTGAGTGCGCAGAGAAATCATGTAAGGTGTAGGACTTGTTGGGGTGGGAATGGGTGGATTGAGACGTAGCTGTCGCAGTAGGCGTTGTCTTGTTTCTGTGCGACTCAGGCGGGCTAATTGGTTGGTGCGTTGAGCCTCTATTAATTCGATCACTTTAATGTGGGTACCATTAGCGAGGAGACGTTTCGTGCTAACCGTCCGTGGAAGACGTAGGGCGGAGGTGACTGCCGTGCGTGTTAGGATGTCTGCCTGTCGTGTTTGCCGCTGAGTGAGTATGTGGTATGGTAGGTGGTATATAATGCGGCTAATGATTAGTACATTTGTCATATTGAGGGTCTCGCGTTCAGACAGCCCATGATTGCGTGCTGCCACCCGCCTGATAAGTGCAGCGACCTGTTTGGTCGGTCTTTGCAAGAGCTGAAGGGTGGCGGTTGCATCGAGTGTGTTGCTACTGAGAAGGCAGAGAATTTTCACCTGAGGCACAATGGGCACTGGATTCCCGTACATGTGCAGTTCAATCTGGGGGTCACCAGGGAGGGGCTTCAGCTGCAGGAGTGCCGATTTATTTGGAGAGCAACGGAGGCCTGTGCTTGTTAAATGAGTGTTGGTGATGTCTGGCAGATTGGAGGATATCCTGGGCTGTTCCAAGGGATCCTCCCGTTGTCCAGAGGGTTATATCATCTGCGTATATGGCTGTGTGGGGCCCTGGGATAGCCCCAAGGGCCTCTGCCAGTGGCGCTAGGGCAATGTTAAAAAGTAAAGGTGACAGAACCGCCCCTTGTGGGGTACCCCGGTTAGGCAGGGGGGAAAGGCTGCGAGGCAATATCCCCAAGGTGGAGTTCTGCCGTACGTCCGTGAAGGAAGGCCCGAATATATTGCCATATGCGGATGCCGCATCCCGTGGTGGCTAATGTAGTCAGGATATGGCCATGGCTTATTGCGTCGAAAGCCTTATGAATATCAGGGCCAGTATGGTTCGCGTACTGGCTGTACGGCGCTTTGTGCAAAAGAGGGACTCATTAAGGGCAAGAAGTACGTCTTGCGCCGAGATGTTTGGGCGGAAGCCGAACTGAACGTTGCAGAGAAAGCCTGTTGTTTCGAGAAACGGTCGCAGGCGATTGAGAATGACATGCTCGAAGAGCTTGCCCACACAGCTCGTTAAGGAGGTGGGGCGAAAATTTTGAAGAGTGAGGGGTTTGCCCAGTTTGGGTGTAAATCGCATACTGGCATGGGTCCATGCTGATGGGAGCGTCCCACCTTGTCAGTGGTTATTATAGAGCTCCGTGAGTTCCTGGAGGGAGACTTCGTCCAGATTGAATAGTGCCGTGTACGTTATGCCATCCGGCCCCGGCGCAGTAGAGCGGCGAATACTGAATAGTGCTCGGCGGACTTCGTTTAAGGTGATGTCGGCATCAAGTTCTGGGTTTGGTGGCGGGAGATTGGGTGGATCTGCTGACTGAAGGGGTGTGCAAGGTGGGTGTGGTCTTTAATGTATATATAAAGACAAACAGGAATTTATTACCACTTATGTGTGAGAACAATCCGTTCCTCTCGCTGGTAACGTCTCCCACAGCGGTGATAACCTCGCGAAATACTTGCATAGACCTCAACTTTGAGAACAAGGCACTTCTGCAGCAAGTCGCGCATATACTTATTTCTCCGACCATAAAGCTTCCTTCATGATAATCAAGAACTTTTACTGGAGTGTTTCTTGAAGAAATTTGCGTGAATAAAAACAAGTTGTCTTTAAGTGTACATACATGTCGTGC
This sequence comes from Amblyomma mixtum, assembly GCF_055824585.1. Lineage (NCBI taxonomy): Eukaryota > Metazoa > Arthropoda > Arachnida > Ixodida > Ixodidae > Amblyomma > Amblyomma mixtum. The sequence goes on from NC_143013.1 coordinate 164,759,523, forward strand.
TCTAATTTTTTGCCTCAGTCTATCGAAAAGCTGCAATAGCTGATGAGCTGCGCTCAAATTTCGCATTAGCAAGCAAAGTATTCATCGGCAATTTTTATTCGAGAACCTTGTGTAGTTTCTGTTGGCGTCTGAATGGAAGATTTTTTTATTTTCCTATTTAAGCTCTCTGTTTTAATTTTATCGTACCAAGTAATAACAATAATTATATATACTGAGATGGACAACCAAAAGGGCAGCTGAGCTACTTAGTAAATTGTTTCTCTTTGTGGGACCCCATTTAAAACCCCAGTACATGATCGGGCACCTTTCGAAGCGTTTCAAGAAGGCACAACCTTTGAACCCCCATAAAATGCACGCCTTAAAAGCCTCGAAGAGAACTCACACCGCGTCACCCTCTTTGTTTATAAAGGTAATTAAACCATCGTTTAACCAGCTCGACTGCATCCTCAAGATTTCGACACTTCTCTGGAACGATACGATGTGCGCAGAATTGGATCGTGACTCTACCAGGAAAGCAGAGATTGAATTTCCAGGTCTACTTCAAGGCTTCTTCAGTGTAGTCTAGCCAGAGGAAAAGCACCTCTATTTTCGGCTGCTGTGTCGCAGCTGCTGAGAGCCTTGCATTTATGGCTTACCAAAAGCGCATAAAATCGGACTGACACTACGTCGTATCCTAAACTTTACATGCTTCCTACTGCTAGCGCTGTGCGGCGGAGGAGAAGGAGAAAGAATAAAGATGAAATCATTTAAACCGATTACGATAACATGGGTTGTATACAAGCTGGCAATAAATGCCATGAAATAAATTACCTATGCATTCATGAATAGAAAGTTATAAGGTACTCGGAGAACTTACGGTTATGCTCTGAAGTGGTAGGCGCTTAGATGCGAGTCTGTTCGTTCTTACCCAATGCCAAGAAATAGCTAGGATGGTCATGTGGCGGGAACATGTTCGCTAGTGCTTAGCATCTTCAAAGTGAGTATGAAAAATATCTTTTTGGAATAATATTTTTGTTGGATCAGCGGATAAGGTTAGCGAAGGGAGAGGAACGGCGTTTCACCTAACATCCTACAGTGCTTGCTGGTCAGGCCATAGCTTCGCTTTGTTCATCACAATGGCTGAAAGAGTTTCCATCGAGGCGCCCTTAAGAAAACGGTTATCTTTAAGCACGGGCTGTGGCGGCAATTCCGGAAGACTCAAGGGTTGGTTTCGAACCAGCTCATTGCGTTCGGTGCAGCGACTGTATAGCAGGGGATTATCTATTCTCTCTCAGCGGGTTCCTCAGCGTTTCGGAGTCCATGGAAACGAGGTATTTGACATCCTCCACAATCAGGCATATTTTGCTGATCCATCGAGCAAGTCTTATAAGATACTTAGAGATTCTCCAACGAGACTGGGGTGCAAAAATGAAATTCTTGCCATACTTGGCAACAAAGCCTGGGAGACCAGGATTTCTTGGGATGGCGTTGCGCACACGAACAAACGTACACAGGAAGAGGCAGAAGACAGAAAGAGCGCAAACTATCAACTAGATTTATTGCTTTCGCAACAGAATATATGCGCAGCATACACACGTGCAAAACAGAATAGGGAGAGGGGAAAAAAAGGGGGGAAGGGGATATCAAGTCAGGCCTGCATACGTCAGCGAAAGCTACGGATAAAATTCCTTTCCCTATTATACAAGGTGACCGAGGTATCGCTAATACAATTTGCGCCTTTTTCTCTGATGTGGAAAGCTTCTAAAAGTTCGCGGGCTATTTTGCTTTTGCTCTTGCCCAGAATCTTGATGTAATTGAGCATCGGCTCACAACCAGAGCATGAAATGCAATGGGCAGGCAAGTTCGCCCCGTCTCTTTTTCTTACAGATAGAGCATGCTCCCCTGCGCGCTCATTTATGCAGCGTCCAGTTTGGCCGACATACACGCGTCCACACTTGAGCGGGATTTGATACACCACGCCCGTGGCACATTTGACATATTGTTCTGCATGTTTTATTGTACATGCGCTCCGTGGGGCTCCTTCCTCGGCGATCCTGGGGCATAACCCAGCAAGCTTTTTTGGAGCCGAAAAACCACCGGAACACTTTGCCTGTTTGCCACTTTTTTTTAAATTGTGGGCGACTTTGTGCATGTAAGGAAGCACCGTCCGCTTAGCACTCCGCAAGCGCTCAAGGTCACAGCTATGCTTGCCTTTCTTTGTCTTCTGGAGAAGGTTCTCGGCTACCGCTGTGATGAGCGAGCAGGGGAATCCGGCTGAAAGCAGCCTGGTGATCTGATTATGGAAGCTGGAATGCATTTCATGCTCGCATGATTTGGTTAAGGCTGATTCTAGGCACGAGTTTGCAATTGCTCTTTTCACAATCTTTGAATGTGCAGAATCAAATGGAAGTAGTGCTTTCTGTGCTCGAGGAGCATATTTCCAACAGACATGATGCGAGCCAACCTGCATTTTTATGTCTAAAAACTGCAATGAACCGTTGGTTTGTAGTTCGTGCGTGTAAACCAAGCCTTTGCCATGTAGTCCAAAAAGAGTTCAAACACTGCTAACTGAATCAGTGTAGGTCAGCGTTTTTTGTTTCGAAAAAACAATTAAAAAATCGTCAACATATCTAAAACACTTAAGAATACCGTGGTTAGTAAGCTCTACATTCAAGGAACGGTCAATAGCAGATAAAAATATTTCGCACAGGATCGGGGCGACACAGGATCCAATACAAATGCCTTGTCTTTGAATGTAAAAACTCTCTTTAAAAGTGATAAAGGTGGCTTGCAAATAAAATTCTAACAGGGACATGAAGCTATCTACAGAAACCCCAGCTGAGTTTTCGAACCCTATTTCACCAGAACACTCAATGCATTCTTTGACAGCCGCGAACAATTCATTATGAGGCACTGAATAAAATAAATCTTTCACATCAATGGAAAAGGCGTAGCCAATATTAGCAGTGGAATCCAAGAAACCTACTAATTCACCGGAGTTTTTTGTCAAAAAAGGGTCAACTATCTGTAAAGCACCAAGATGTTTTTGCAGAAACTGGCTAATTAACATCTGCCAAGAACCCTTCTCGCTTACAATAGTCCTAAACGGCACAGAGTCCTTGTGTGTTTTTGCCGTGAAGAAAACTGATAGCGCTTTCTTTTTGCAGTTGATAATCGAGCTTGCAAGCTTACACAAATCTAGGTCTTTGCACAGTGCTGAAGCCTTGCTTTTCATCCTAGTGGCACTTGGCTTGACGCGTACGAAGTTCTTAGCGATAGCTTGTGCCGCTTTCTCGTTGATGGAGACCAGGAGCTGGAGAGGTCCAAAGCCACCCTACCTCCGCAGATGTGCCCGTTGCGCTACCACCGCAGCGTAGATCTCTAAGAGAGCAGTAACCTTGGTTGTACTGTTTTCTTGTGGTATTTGCGGTGGATGGCAACATTACTTCGTGATTCCACCAATCACGATGCATTGCGGCAGATCTGGCTGGACTGCCTCAAGTGGCAAGGGGTGGTAAGCACTTGTCGTAGTGTTTATAGACCAGATTTTTGAGCCTCTCCTGGGCGCGGCCATTTTGCACCGACTGGCGCGCCGCGGTGCGGGCGTTTCTTTGGGGACTGCGGGGCTGCGGCAGTTCCGCGGCCGCGCCTGCATTTAGCCGCGCTTCGGGCGCTAAAAAAACATTGTAAAGCATACTTCCGCTGCGTGGCTGTGTTGCAGGAAGTATTTACGTTATCAAAGCGATAACATTGACGCGTTTTAATGACATTTAGTTTGACATTCAGGTTAATTGTGCCGGCGCTTAGAACGCGCTCGTGCTTAATCGAATTCCGTCTTGGTGCTCCACCACAAAGACACTTTTTATTCAATATCAAGAATTAGGTGTGCGGCTAGTATGCAGTTCCAATTCCCATGCACTCTTATTCCTTCCTGCCGGCCATAAAGCCCCCCCCCCCTTCCACAAACGGCTTTCTTGTCGCCGCGCCAGTTTATCAACAAATTACCGCTGTGAGCTCGACTGAGTCGCAGCGCCATCAGAAAACAAATTTTGTCATGGTTTATGCAACCTTGTGCATAAAAACGTACTTTCGCTTAATTTATAAAAGCTTGAATAGATATGAGCAGCTAATCCAGCTTTCACTAATTCTGAGGTCCGAAGTCGCGTTATGTTATTCAGGAGCTCTCGCCGCGTGTGAGAGCGTTGCGTAGGCGTTTGGCTAAGTGTGGAAAATGTAATGAAATCGCGCATATTTTCCTATGAATAATGTAGATACCGCACCGCTGCGGTGGCTCAGTGGTTACGGCTCTCTGCTCTGGCCCAAAAGACGCGGGTTCGATCCCGGCCGCGGCGGCCGAATTTCGAAGGAGGCAAAATTCTAGAGGCCCGTGTACTGTGCGATGTCAGTGCACGTTAAAGAACCCCAGGTGGTCGAAATTTCCGGAGCCCTCCACTACGGCGTCCCTCATAGCCTGAGTCGCTTTGGAACGTAAAACCTTAATAAACCAAACCAAGCTAAGGTAGATACCAACAGCAGAAAGATACTATAGATAAACCTTTACCCCACAGATACCTCTGACATGTGTGCGGAAAAAGCAGCTGAAATCGGTAGCGGTCGTGCTTACAATCCTGTGCACGAAATGTACTGAATGGGAACAAGAGCAAGCTCAGCGCAAGGATGCTGAACACGTACTGGTGATCGAAAACACGCGCTCCGTCGGGACAACCTTCAGTCTGCAGCTCGCCTATCCAGTTACTACTCCACTGAGTCAAGTCAATAGATCTACATTCTAATGCATAATATTATCATAGATGATATCGCACGTAAAAGGCGACAACAAACGACACGACAGCGCAGAAATCTGCTTCGAAGTGCCGGTTTCCAGTCCGTACACTACCTGGTCGACTACCCTCGGATGTCACGTTAACGAGTAACTGCGCACAAGATAACCGCAGCACTGTCTGGAAGAGGGCAAATGTGAGTAGTGACGCACAGCACACACCCTCATACGTTAGCTGATGGAGCACAAAACGGCAGAAGCGAACACGTAAACATGCGTTCTATGCGCGGCGCGACCCGCAGTCCCTCGGGCCGCGCGCGCCGACAGATGGCGACTGGCGTCGAGAGTAGGCGCGCGTCCGCAGCCTGCGTGCGAGGGTAAAAAAATCTGGTCTATAACGACAGACATTAGCTAATTCAGATATCAAGTCTGCTTATTCTAAATAGCATGCTGAAGCAGGCATTGGCATGTTTAAGATATGTTGTAATGTCTTATGAAACCAACTCTCATCTGGAGTGCAACCAAGCGGGAGTTTTGTAGCGTGGAGAAGCATGTCAGCCATTCATTCATGTTCACCATGTTCTGCAAAACAATTAGCTTGATTTCGTGGCATGCAAGACTCTCTATGCCAGGCCGTTCATAAATTAATACGTGTCGCTTTTCGCATATCTTAAACACGTATTTTTTTTCCTCAGTGCGGAAGCCTTGCAAAGGGTGCAGCTGCGGCGCGGACAACCAGCTCAGACAGTATTAGACTAGAACTGTCCTGAATAATGCGCCGCTGATTCTGCGAGGCCTCGCGGTAACTTTCATTTCATTTATTTACTCTCGGGACCGATCGGCGTTCCAGAGAGGATTCAGTGAGTTAAAAAATACATGTTTCATAGGTAGATTAATTAAGGTGATTCTAAACAGCATATATGAGGGTGTCGGGTGTAGTGATGGCCACGACGGAGGCGGGAAGGTGGCTCCGCTTCGAGCTAGTCTTTAGAGTGGGAATAAAAATGAGTCCCGCAGTTTGTAACGCAAACATTGCGGTGGTGTATGCGGGACGACAAATGCGAAGTGATAAGAAAAAGCGATTCTTTTAGTATTTATTATTGAAATATATTATCTAAGAAAAAAAAACGAGAAATACGGCGGCGTAAGGAAAAAGAACAAAGATTCAATGTGTTCTTCAAGAGAGTTTCGCTGGCTCTACGTGAGTACTGGAAAGCATAAAACGAGCAGAGTTACTGTGTATCAATTCGAAGGCTTTTATGAGTAATTTGGCGTCCAGATCTAAGGCAGAAAAGGATCACGGCTTTTATGAGTGATTTGGCGTCCAGATCTAAGGCAGAAAAGGATCACGGCTTTTATGAGTGATTTGGCGTCCATATCTAAGGCAGAAAAGGATCACGGCTTTTATGGGTGATTTGGCGTCGAGATCTAAGGCAGAAAAGGATCACGGCTTTTATGAGTGATTTGGCGTCCAGATCTAAGGCAGAAAAGAATCACGGCTTTTATGAGTGATTTCGCGTCCATATCTAAGGCAGAAAAGGATCACGGCTTTTATAAGTGATTTGGCGTCCAGATCTAAGGCAGAAAAGGATCACTCTAGTTTCCGACACACAAAAAAACTTATATAGAAGTACCTTTAGAGACACTGGAGCGACGGAAAATTGCGGCGAAGAAAACCAAGTGTTTGGTTGAGTTCGCTCATAGGCGCTGCACACGGATCCAGTTGTGGTCTGCAGCTACGGCTAAGCACAAGTTATGCTACAACGCAACCCACACAAGAGAGATGCTACAAGAGAGCCGTCCGCCGGAGAGCAGTTCAATGTCTGTGCCTGGAACAGACCCCATAAGAGAATGGCGGTCACGAGTGAGAAGTGAGTGGTGGGATCGCGGGTGCGAGTACTGCGAGGTAGGCAGTTTGCAGTCCATTAAATGAAACGGCGGCTTCACGATCACTGATGACTAGCGTAAAGCTCTCGGCGTACTGACAAAGCCCGCGGAACAATTCGTTGTAGGAAGGAGTTAGGGTGTGACGGAACGTGGTCGCGTACGACGAATTCATGGCAATTTGAGTGAAGATCTTGACTGACGAATACAGACCGTGTAATGCAATTAGTAGGACCTCCAGGAGTAGGGTTCTGAAATGTGCGGCTAAGGTGGCTAATATGCTTGGAAGAATCGTGGACGGACATCGGGAATCAAGGCGAGGAAAATTCTCCAGTGAAGCCTTTTCCGTACGTTGCATACTTATTTTGCAGCAGAGTAGCCCAGCTGCGCCTTGTGAGCTAAGCGAGTGCCCATTCGGAGAAGCAGAGGGTGTGTAGACAAGCGTTCTCTTGGCTAATAGGCGATCAATGAGCCAAAAGCTCTCAATAGTGCCGTTAGACCATGCCGTTTATTGAAAGTTGATAGGCGGTCATATGGATCTGCCGTGCGCCTAGAAAAACGAGAATGTTCGACAGAGCCGATTGAAATAGGCGGTCTGATCAATTATAACAGCTGGATTGCCGAAACGAGACATCCAGCCGCAGTCATGAAAGCGGCAGCAACAGTTTTCGTCTTAGAGTGAGGAGTCGGCCATGCCTCGCGCCAAGGTGTGAACTCATCCATGTACGTGACCAGGTAATCAGGAGAGAGAAACAGCACGGTCAGTGGATGTAAGATAACTCATGTAGAATGGAAAAAATGAGCAGTCAGCCATTATTGAGGTCCGCAAACTTTGGCTCGCACTTTCTACGACGTGTCCTTGTTCAGCGACAAGCGTCGGTATTCATGCTTGGCTAAATGAAGCGAGCGGTGTTAAGCTTATGCGTCACACAAATACCACTGTGGCTCATGGAAGTGCAGTTGATCAAAAATTGTTCAACGGGAAGCCAAAATTGCCAACCGGCGCTGGACACCAGAATAAATCGCGAACGTTATCAACGCCGGGAAAAACGAAATTGGGGCATCAGCGAAGGTGACAAACGTAGATGAGGAACGAAGCTGGTGCAGGTCGGAGTGCCGCACTGGACGGCCGCTATGTCAAATCAGTTGAGTTGTATTCACGCCGTTGGTTTGTCCATTGATGGTTTGGGTGTCAGAGCACTGAAGTGTGAGAGTAAATCAGCGGAAGCGTTTTCCGGCTCGTTCACGTGAGGGAGATCCGCTCTAACTTCCGATATGAGGTTTGGTTCCCCGATGTCACTGCACTAGAGGGCTGCGATTCAGGTGGAAGCCTGACGTCAAGAATTATGGTCTTTGACGGCGCGAAAGTCCAGTTCTTCTAGGAACGCACCAAATCGTGGCGTAATTTTCGGTCTTTAGCATCAGATGGCTTTAGCATCAGTGTTAAAAAAACAGCGCTACAATTGAAAGACGTGCTGCCTTTGACCAGCGCCAACTGCAATGCTCAGTGGGTCGGTCATGCGAAGAAGCCCGACGTCGTAAACTGGCTTATATGAGCGGTGGCGTTCGGGCGCGCCTTCTTTGCAGCTGCCAATGCAGTTGTAGCCCCTTCAGTCTACTCAAGAGACACTGACGGCTGTTGCTATCAGATGGATGGTCAGGGGCCGGGGGATCTGGGTCCACTTTGGTAGAAAGCCGAATTGAAGGTTGAGAGGGCCCAACAGAAAATTAGAGTAATTTAGGAGTTCGGATGCCTTGAATCGCCTTGACCTTGCTGTCGACAACCCTGAAGCCTTTTTGGTTAAAAATACAGCCTAGAAAGCTCACTGCACAGATGACGATGACGCACTTGTTCAGATTCACCGCGCGGCTGCAATCATCAAGTGGCTGAGCAGGGCTCACAAGTGATGTTCGTGCTCGGTTAATGATCTTACGACGAGCAGGTATTCGAAGTAGGTGTACAAGAAGTCAAGACCATGTATGACAGCGTTCATAGTTCCCTGAAGTCTGTGCTGTGTTGCGTAGTGCAACAGGCTATCCGCACACTAAAAGAAGCCAAAGGTGGTGGAAATGGCCATCTATGGAATGTCAGCCCGCTCCACACGAATCTGAGGACCACCTATCCCTGACCCAATCATTCACTGCCGTGTGCAGCGGCAACGCCCAATTGCTCGATGAAAGCTGCATGACCCTGAGTTCATGCATGCGTTCGAGCAAAATGCGCCCGATAAATAATTAAAGGCGCATTGTCCTGAAGCGTTCAAACGATGAAGTCCCCTAGTTCGTCCAGCCGCCACTGGTTTATTCCACGGGTTGATGACAAACCTGTAATTACCGCTTGGTGTCCTCCTCTTGTTTTTGTAGTGAGAGCTGCATTTCGCCAGCCGCTTCGCGAGGTCAGCGATGCTGCGTGCTGGGCCGTGGCACCAAGGGCACGGCGTCGCGCCGAACGGGCGAAGGGATTCCTAGGTAAAATTGGAGATTATTTTTTGGGAAAGGGAAGACGCAGTAACTGTCTCACATATCTCTACGGGCACCCGACCCGCGCCATAGAGGAAGGAATACACAGTGGCATCAAAGAAATGGTTTTGGTTTATGAGGGTTTAACGTCCCAAAGCGATTTGGGCTATGAGGGACGCCATTGAGAAGGGCTCCGGAAATTTCGACCATCTGGGGTTCTTTAACATACACTCAGATCGTACAGTACATGGGCCTCTACATTTTAGCCTGCATCGAGCTTCTAGCCGCCCGCCTCGTCAGTTGTGCGCATGTGCGGAGTTTCGTCAGAGAGGCGGCGGGTATGTATATCACAACGATACGGAGCCAGAGTTAGAAATGGACAGCTCGTAGGAAGCTACAGCTCGTCGTAGGAACGAATGCAAGAGGAGGAGGCGAGCCAAGGAGACCAAGGAAAAGCGCGCTAAGCGTCTGGATCAGTGACCTAAGGACGACGCGGCTATGCGGGCTCGCTTAGCCGACGACAGTACATCCACGACGACAGACGACAATGAATCGAGTTCTGCGTCTCCGAAAGAAGGTAGACTGCCGATACCCTACTAGGTTTAACCAGCTAAACCACAGCTATTTTGAAGCGAGAAGCTTCAGTACAAAGGTCGGAGCCAAGCTTCGCGTATGCTGTGAAAAGGAAGGGCGAGTTCTGCGCATGCGCGAAACCGAGGGACGTCACGCGTGGCGCACTTGGCCGCAGCTGTTGGCGTAGCTGAAATAACTACTTAAAAAGAAACTGCGCAGAGGCTGTGAATCGAACCAAGGCCTTTGGCATTTGAAGCGGAGACGCTACCACTCCGCTACGAATGCTCAAGGTTTGAGCATGAATAAAGTTGCATCTGATGAATGCATGGGTTCCATAAAGAAAATAAAAGGAATAAACAATGTAAATAAGAAAAAAAATTAAAAGAAAACAATACAGAAAAGAAAAGGAACAGAAAAAAAAATACTTCATGATAACACCCTTCTTTGTGCCTGATGTCGACTCAGGCTTACACCAACGAAGAACGAAATACTAGTTCGGCTTCTATATCTGTTCCAAAAATATATTCGTCCTCTCGCAAAGCATTGCATAATAACCCACGCAAGTACCCGACCTTTTTGACAACATCCATACCAGGACTCATCGCGGGTGCGCCATGCCATTAGCTCAGCAATTCCATCAAATGCTGGAAGCAGTCCAGCAGGCTGCAGAAATGCTGCAGCCACAAAGGAGTCCCTGGACTTGGCGTGTGGTTTGGTGAGTAAGAATTTTTGCATTCTACGATCTTGGGTTGACAAACAGAAGTGTAACAAGTTAAGAAAAACACGTTTTACTGTTTCTATGCATTTACAACCCTCTTGACAGGTCAGGGCACGCGCGCTGCTTTCTTTGCTGGACATAAAAAGTGGTTGTTGAAAATCGACATTGATGAAAATTATTTTGAGGAGGCAGCGTTCGCAATGCCGGATAGACTTAATGGCTTCAAATTCCTTCCTATAGGAATTATTTCCTATTCCTATTATTCCTATTTGGAATATATGTACGGCTCCTGCGACGTTTTAAACAATGATGGAAGCTATTTCATCAGGCCTGAGTGAAAAACGTGCGTCAACTACCTGAACGATGTTGTGTTTCCACTAACTTGCGAGGAACACCTCCAACGCCTCTTCTCGCGTTACAGGCTTTAACATCTGCCGGTCACGTGAAATCTCCAAATATGCCAATTCGATTATGAGGAGCTCTTATTTCTGAGCCATGTCGCCAGCAATTGTAGCGTCCGGCCAAATCCTGCTAAAACCGCAGCTGTCGCCAGTCTTCCTGCTCTCTTTAAGATGCAAACGGTCCGGCGTTTTTTGCGCCTCTGCTCTTGCTACCGGCGTTTCATCGTAACTTTTTCTGCCTTGCTGCACTGTTGACGCGCACGATTAGCTAACCTTCGCGTAGACAGAAAAGCAGCAGGCATTTGATGGCTTATGGTGCTGCTTGAAAACCACGGCTGTCCTTCCTCATTTCGGTTTGCTCGTGCCGAGACTCCCGTCGACAGAGATGAAACCAGTGAGGGCCTCGGGGCTCTACTCGTCCAGTGGCAGGACGGCGCAGAGCTTGTCATAGCGTACGCTAGCCGAACTCTATCTCGTGCTGAATCTAAATACTGCACTACCGAAAACGGAAGAATCGATGTTGTTTGGGCAGTGATGAAACTTGAAGCTTGCCTGTATGGCCGGCACCTGGAAGTGGTGAGTCAGTGCCACTCGCTATGCTACTTGACCAACTTGCGGGATCCCTCTGGTTGAATTGCAATTTGGAGCTCACGGAGCTTGATATTACCATCGTGTACAGATCAGGCCGCCAGCAAAACGATGCCGACTGCTTTTCCAGGTCTCTACTCAAGATGACATGCCTCTCATTGCAGTCGTAGACGCAGCAACTCTTTCCAAGCAGCAACAGCAATTACTGGCGCTGAAAACTGTCATCAATTCCTAACCACCACACAGGCACACGACACTCGCTTGGTTAAGCTAGCGACATCGGTTCTCCAGATTCTTTCCACCCTCCAACCACAATCAAAGCAATTGGAATCCTTCACATCTATGCTTCAATCCGTTAATGAGTCACTGCCCCCGGCAAAAAAGAAGAAACGCGTACCGTCGCGAGCCTCTACCTCTACACTATGATAATGGCGTTTGACGAGGACCTCGAGATTGTGCAGTGGAACTGCCGAAATCTATGACACAATAAGACCCCCCTCCACCAGCGTCTACTCACCCGCCCCTCCCTGCCTCAATTTTTCCTTCTGCACGAGACCCGGACGGCCCGCACTGTCCCAGGCTACCGCGCCTACCGTGCCACTACGGCCAGACCACTTGCGTCTATTTATGTACGCAGTGACGTGCTCGTAGAGCAAACTCACATCCCCTCCACCCTCCTTAAATATTTAGTTGGTGTGGTTTATTACCACCCTTCTTCCCGAATCTCACTCGTCCTTTTGTCTTTTTACAACTCCCCTCTTACTTGCTGTTTATTCTCTGCCCTGGGCAAATTCCTTCACTCTCTTCCTTCTACCTCCCATCTCCTCTTTGGTGGTGACTTTAATGCCACTCACACGCTCTGGGGCTACCCACAAACCCTCAAACCCGGCCGCATTCTCCATTGTCTGGCCCAGGAACGCCACCTCACCCTTCTTAATACTCCTGGCTCCCCTACTCGAGCGGGCACTGCCTCACAACGCCCCACGACACCCGACCTCACTTTATCTCGGGGTTCACTTTCATTTCACTGGCAGGTGACAACCGAAACTCTTCTAAGTGACCACTTTCTCATCCATATCACCACCTCTCTTTCCCACATCCCTCGCTGTCATCTGGTCATTCACACTGACTGGTATGCTTTTCGCACTAATCTCGCCTCCGACTCCATTCAATCTTATGACGGCTGGACGTCGCGCATCTCTGCAGCGCTCACGTCCAGTAGCCGTCATGTTCGCTCTCGTCACCCAATCCAAGACCCAGATTCTCACCTTCTCCGTTTATGGCGTGGCCGTAAACGTCTTCAACGCTCCTTTCGCTCCCAACCAAACAATGCCCAACTTTCCTCCCGGATCACTGCTCTGCGGGCCAAGATCGTCGCCAACTGCGCCTCCCTCGACCACTCTCGTTGGAGTGCTCTTTGTGATGGCATTGACTCTACATTGCAATCGCGATCTCCATGGTCTCCCATTAAATCCCTCCTTGGCACTAAGCCTGCCCTTGCTCCCACTCTAGCTAAAGCCCTCACTCAGGGGGCTCCCTCTGAAGTGTTTGATCAACTCGCCTCTTTCTACCTCCCGCCCCCTCTTGCACCCTCCTACCCGGTTCACTCAGGTGGATCTAACCCCGATCTGGACCACTCCTTCACTCTCCGGGAGCTCGAATCTGCTCTGGCTGCTTATGCTACACGCTCGGCTCCCGGTGAGGATGCCATTACATACACCACACTTCGTAACCTTCCTGACTGCGCCAAAGAATTCCTTCTTCGCACCTACAATGAGCCCTGGGAGAGCGGCTGCTTGCCGAGATCCTGGACATCCTCCCTTATTTCTATGATTCCAAAGCCGGGCAAACCTCCCTCTCTCTCTAACCTCCGCCCAACCTCCCTGACGTCCTGCGTTGGTAAGACCCTTGAGCGAATGGCTCTGACTCGCCTCTCTAATTTTCTTGAGACACGGGAGTTCTTTCCCCATTCTCTCATTGGCTCCCGACGCAGTGTCTGTGCACAGGACATGTTTATGATTATTCAGCAAACGTTCCTGTCGCCTATACCCACTCAAATTCACGCACTTGTGACCGTCGATGTTCGCAAGGCGTTTGACGGTGTTTGCCACGATCACATCCTTTCTCAACTCGCCTCTTTGAATTTTTCGTTGAACACATCGACCTGGGGCGCTGCGCCCAGGCACTTACTATCACGGACAGAGGCACCGCTTTCCATGCTAAACTTTTTGAATTCCTCTTGTGACTGAGTGCCTCTACTCATAAGAAAAAGAAACCACAATTGCCAGGCAAATGGCCTCACCGAGCGCCTTAACAATACTCTCGTCGACATGCTGCCTATGAAGATACGTTCACATTGAACGCCTATTTTACGACCACATTCTGCTGTATATTACTTTCGTGTACGACGCAGCACAAGAAAAAAGCACGCGGACGACTCTCTTCTGTCAAGGCCATAAAAGCTGTGGCCGAAATGTATCGACGTCATTGGAAGCAATGCCACGACCTCGATCGCCACGACCTCGACGTTGGCACCGTGGAATAAACTCTTCGCGCAGAAGAAGCCGAACAACTGGCTAAGCTCCGCATTCAGCACCAACAAGGACGTGACGCCCGTAGTTCCAAGCGCTGCCACAGACTGGTGACGTTCACACCGGACGATAGGGTGTGGGTGTGGACACATATTCGACTCCAAGGTCTTTCAGAAAAGCTACTAAAGCAGTACTGCAGCCCGTACAGAGTGCTTCGTCAGCTAAGCGACGTCACTTAACGAAGATTTTGCTGATCGGTTTTCCTCGACTAATCGTCGTCAGCTGAGACCTGAGATAGTCGATGTCATGAGGATGAAGCCTGACTTTTCAGCAGACATTTAGTGGCTAAGTGCCGAGCGTTCGTCAGTTTTGTTTCCTTTTTATTTTGCCTATTTTTGTGGCAAAGCATCAGGTCGATGCTTTTTTCCAGGGGAGAACAATGCCGCCTCTACAACAATAGCTACTCGGCACGAACCTGCTGCGGCATGCTGGTGGCTGTAGTAAAGAAAAGTTCTGCTCCGACCACGTCTGGGTGCTGTTGTCGCTTCTCAGTGCTTCTCGGTGTTTGCGTTCCATTGCCCTCTAGGCCTCGAGTTTCGAATGCAAAGTGCTACGTGCACAAATAGTAGACACTTCTTATTGCATCTGAAAATAAAGCTCTGCTTTCATTTCTAAAAAAACCACTCATATACCTGCGGTACATAGACGATATTTTCATGATATGGGAGCATGGGGCTGAGACCCTGAAGGCATTCGTCACACATTTCAATTCATTCCACTCCAGCATTAAATTCACCTTCAACTCCTCGAAAACGCAAGTCGATTTCCTTGACACCACTGTCCATTTAGAAAATAGCAAGCTCAAAACCACACTTTACAGGAAGCCTACTGACCGACAACAATACTTAGATTTCACTAGCCATCATCCAAGACACTGCAAACAAGGTATATTCGTAGGACAGGCAACGAGACTAAGAAGAATATGTAGCGACGATGATGACTACCTGAAACACCTCCACTCGCTAAAAAACACACTAATCACCAGAAACCATCCACAGACAACCCTTAATAATGCGTTCCAACGAGCAACCACTTTGAAACGAGATGTAGTTCTTAAAAAACGAACAAAAGCTAACAGTCAACGACCTCCTGCACTTATAACGAAATACTCAAACGCGCTTCCAAACATAAACAATATCCTGCGGAAATACCACCCCATTTTAACTGGTAACGACCGTCTCAAGAAAATATTTCCCGACGCACCAAGGGTAACATACAGACGCAACACAAACCTGAGGGACATCCTGGCGCATGCTAGGCTCGGTAAGAAACCACCACCGACAGTAACTTCATGCTCTCGACCTAGATGCAAGACATGCAAACATTTACAAAGGGACACTACGGTTAAAAGTACGGCAAGCGATTTCAGTTTCGATATAAAGACCAGTTTTGACTGCACATCGTCCAATATTAAATACATGTTCCAGTGCTCCTACTGCCAGAAACAATATATCGGAGAAACCGGACAAACAATGAGTGCCAGATTAAACGGGCACCGGGCTGACACAACACGGAATGAACAGAAGGCAGTGTCGACCCATTTTAATCAACGCCATCACAAATTCGACGAACTCAAATTGTTCATTCTTCAGTCAGGCTTCAAATCGACTAGGGACAGAAAATACAGAGAAGCATTCCTAATCCACAAATTTAAAACACTGCAACCAACAGGGATCAACATGTCCAGAGGAAACCTGGAATCTCTCAGGTACATTCCAGGGTCAGCATAATTTTAAATTAACAAATGTCTTGCACGTGGTCAGACTATTTCCTAGAACCTCACATAAGTATACTGTCGCTCCTTGCACCCTTCCCACGTCATATCTTCCACCTCATTTCCGGCCTTGTCACCCTCTCCCTTTGTTCACCTTTTTTTTATCTCCTAATCACCTGCTACCAGTTCTCGGAAACCATGACACTCCTGTTACCCCCTCCGCCCCCACTTTTTGGCTTTCTCTGAACACGAGCCATTTCCCTCCCCCCCCCCCCTGCCTTGTCCTTCCTTGGAAATGCCCCCTTCCTTTCTCCTTCCAGTACCAGCCTATTTTTTTTTCCTTGTTCTCATTTCCCTGTACCACGCTGACTAATCCTTTTACCTGAGTTTTGCAGGTTCACCCAGCGCCTCATCCCCTTCCCCCGTCGCAGCCCCTTCAAAGCCTTTTCTTCATTATACACCCCCCGGATATAAGTTGTTCCACTATTGCAGCCTAAGGAATCATGATTCACCTCCCTCCCCTTCCTGACACGCATCCCCTCCCACACCACTTTCCTTCCACCCCCCCCCCCCCCCCCCCCCCCCCCCCCCCCGGGGCCTTCCTCCTCGGAGCGAAGGCCCTATTTAATCCCTGCCGATGATGAACGCTTTGCCCAGACGAAGACAAGTCCCCTTGTCGAAACGTTGCCTCTAGCAACCTGAGGTTTTCCCCTCCCTTGTTCATTTTGTGATCGCCAAGGACCATCTACCGCACCCTCTCTCTACCATGGGTTTACCTGAATAGTTAGTTGTTATATCCATTTCCTCACCGCGCAGTTGTTTTAAGAAGGAAACGGAAACCTTCTTTGGTGACCATGATTCTACCTCTTCCGATTTATTACATGTTAGAGAAATAGGCTTTGCACACCAAAGTGCAGAAAAACAAAACAGTTCTCCGCAGCGTGTGGAAGTGGCAAAGAAAACATACCGCCACGTTCCCATAGGATGTCTTATTTTGCAGTAGAAGAGAGCCATTGCTGACAAGTACACCTCACTGAACCCTACACAGAAGTCGTAAGAAACTGTTTTTTCCTCTTGCCGGCAGAGTTCTCTCGCACAGGTGGCTGGAAAGACATACCGCCTCTCCTAGCTCAATCTCGAAGAACCCCCTGCCACAGGAAGCCTCACGAGGCAGCCGAGTGCATCCAGCATCCTAGGTGAGCTAGGCAGCTGTCAGTAAAGCACAATAAAGCGAAAGGAAAAGGAGCAGTGTGCTCCCCAGAGCCAGCTGTCACCGCTGCTGCCGCGGACCTCGCCAGGGAACGCAACGCTCACTGGCAGCAATAATCGGAAGGCTGCGCAGCCGTTTGGTTCGACTGCGTTCTCTTCACACCGACTGCAGAGGGACTGCAGGAGTTGCCAGTGTTGGTTTAGCTCAGGGTAATTTGCCCCACATGTTGGAGTTCGGCGAGCTCCACATCCCTCTAAAAAAATTGTACTCATTCTGATCTCTCCAAAGCAAGAGTTCTTTGCCAAACAGCTGGGAAGTATTTCAATTTCTCTTTTTTGCCCCAGTGCTAAGCGAGCTCTGCTCGTTGTGAGCTCCGTGTTCGAGGTTTGTTTTCATGTTCCCTCATGAATTATCATGTGTTGATTGCCGAGTCCTGGGCGTTTAGGGCCCATCAATACAAAATTATTGACTCGAAGGCCTGCATGTTCTATTCAGGAAGCTTACTTGAATTTCCAGCCGCGCCTCAAGAAAAACCTAGCAATCGTTCCTCTGGGCAACTGCGAAAATTTGGCTATATTTCCTTGGCAACTAGAGCCTAGCAAGATGGGTTGGTGGACGAGCTGGTTTGAAGACACCAAGTTGTTTCTTTGTTCTCGGCGAAACCATCCAGAGCCTTGTAATTAGACAATTTTCTGTTTGTCCTGCAGTGGCAGATCAGGTAATTTAAACAATAATTGCCATGTATAATGTTTCTAGGGGAAATTAACAACATTTTAAGCTCACAGAGCAAAAATAGTCATAGAAAGAACATTTCGTGCCCGTGCTCACACTGACAGTTTTGTTTTCTCTACTGGTGTTTTTGAGGCAAAAATGAAAGTATCAAAAGTTCTTCCGTTATGCAAGCCAAAAGACAAAGAAAACATTAAGTACAGATCGCTGAAGATATGTTCTGAAGGGTATTCTAAAACAAGCAATTTTTTTTAACTTTTCACACATTGAAAATTTACGGATTCTGCTTTCATTGCAGCCGGCATATTCATCGACTTTGTCAAAACGATTGATTCGTTAGACCGCAATATGCTTAAAGACAAGTTTCTAGATACCCTGTAGACATGAATCCCAGACGGCTATTGCTATGTGGGATCTCAATAGGGAGCCGTCCGCCAGTTTCCAACAAAGGGAGACGCTACTATCTACAGGCTCTTGAATCGCACATAAATACGCTTTTAAGTGCGCGTAAGTTTTTAAAACTGTCGCGCCACCCATGAAGCGGGAGAATCGGCGATGCCGTCAAGAATTTCCAGAGGATACGGAATGAGACCCGGATATTACTCTGAAGCGCGATGATATCGATGTTGCGTTGCGATTTGAATACTTACAAAGATTTTTCTTAAATATTTTTTGCGTGCTTTACAACTATTACTATATGGACGTTGATGCAAAAATTTCGTTAGAATGACCTAAATCTACAGGGTACCAAAATCCACAAGGGGTTCATGAAGCTTCTGAATGCAGAAATGCTCTCACATCTTTTTCTGTAGAGATTACGGTCCTTCTATAGCCTTGCAGTTTTTCAAAAAATAATGCCACTCAATATGTGACGAAGATTATTCTACAAAGCACGATTGATTTATTGTAGCATCATCGCCCTGAACAGTACAAAAATTTCGCACTTTAAGTTTAACTTAGCGCTTATATAATCCGGGAAATCAGAGTTCATTTCTCAGTAAAATCTCTTAGGGCTATACGTCATCAATGTGAGCAAACAGATTAACAGCGATTTTTCAGTGGCACGATGTTGCCGTCTGCAGGAAAGGACAGCTACGTTTCCGAAAAAAACCAAAAGTTTATCTCACCGCGCTGTTAACATTAAGCAAAAAGTCCAATCTGCAAAGATAATACCAGTTTCATTACTCATGTTCGTTCCCACGTCAAGCCAGCTGCCACAAAAAAATAAAACTGTTATACGTATTCTAAAAAGATACTATTCTCTAACCCCCTTAGAACACCTAACGGATTTATTCAGATTCTCCACGTCTCCGTTTTCAAACGACAATGCAGGGAGCGTAAATCAGGAAACTATGGATTATTATTTCAAGGTTGTGGCTGTTCTGGGGCGAAACAAATTTTGCTGGGCAGCTGTTACTGTCTCGTTCGTAAGTTGGGCCGGAGCTAAGAAACTTCAGCGCGTACCATTGCCCACCAACTACAGACGACAGCGCTTATTCCTCCTGTAGCGGTAAAAGAAAAGCAAAATGCAGCGTCCTATCGTCGTCACGGCCACGTTATCCAGCTCAAAAACATAATCCCTTAGCAGTATTCAAACCGCCACCAGCGATAACAAAGCAGCGTTGTTTTCCCATGGCTTGGATCATTCGGGCATCGTCGCAGCCGACTGCGCAGCGTGCATGTCCACGAATTAACATTTTTTTCAAACACCTGGGGCCCGATTCTCGATATTCGCCAATCCGCCATGAGCGGGGCGTACCCGTGACGTGTGAATCGGGGCGGTGCCAAGTTACGTAAACGCAGAATAGGATGACGACATTGAAGAATAAAGAAAAAAGTATGACAAAAAAAATAAACAGTGTCGTCTGCTACTTGGCGCCAAGTACAAAAAACACCGCCGAGTTGCGGCGCGAAGGTGAGTTAGCACAGTAGCGCCGTCGAGATGGACGGTGAAATGCGTTGCGGCGGCGGTCTCGGCGTACTCGCCGCACACATTAGCTGAGTGATGGTGCTGAATGCGACGCTAAAGACCCTGTGGCCGGTCGTCACGGAAATAAGAGCGACCGCTTATTGCCCGAAGCCATCGCGCAGCGCGTCGCGTCTCCGCACTTGTGAGATGCGATCAGCGTCACGGGGAGAGGAATTGGTGGAGAAACGGCTGGCTCTCGATCGTAACCTCAACGCGTCAGTGGCGTTGGAAAGCTTTACCTCACCGCGTCACTTCTTCAGGTGCTTAGAACTTAACGCTACCCTTGGTTACGTTTGCAAGCGGCCGCGCACGAAACGCGACTGCGAATCGCGTCAAGTGCAACGCTATGAGCGCGTACTTCTTATTATCAAAAGCGTCAAATGCGAAAGCAAAATAGGGAGATATTGTTTCCCGCCAGTACTTAAAGACAAACAGACACAGCTAAAAGTCGATCCACTGTCAACAGAAGCATGTATTTCACAGTGTTGGCGTTTCACTTAATCTCAATAGGACATGGCACTCATCTTTTGCTT
This sequence comes from Amblyomma mixtum, assembly GCF_055824585.1. Classification (NCBI taxonomy): domain Eukaryota; kingdom Metazoa; phylum Arthropoda; class Arachnida; order Ixodida; family Ixodidae; genus Amblyomma; species Amblyomma mixtum. The sequence continues at coordinate 164,779,652 of NC_143013.1, forward strand.
TGTGAACATTAACTAAGTCTGCCTGCAAGCAGACTTCACGGACTTTATATAAAAGCACCTCACGAATGCATGGCGTAGAGTGGCAGGTACATTATTTCATTCAAATAAAAAAAGGCTCTCAATAATGCTATTTAATTTCAATGTTTGAAAATGCCCTCAATCTCTTTAATTCTGTCTAACAATGAGCACACAGCACTTACCAAGGGCATATAGGCAGCTACACCACTCGTGTGATGCAAGTACGCACCAAAATGTGAGAGGTGAAACAAAATTTGCCATGCCCATCCCTACAATTCCTTTGCTGCAGGACAACAGTAATGCATCTACAGCAGCACCAGGCAGCTCCTTTCAATGCAGCAAGATTCCTTGTAAGAGGGCAACGTGTGATGCCAATAGAGGTGAAGTCGGCTGGAAAAAGATATCTTCACATATGCTACTCAACATTGGGGAGTGGGACGAATATAGAAGAGGATAGTGAAAGTGGAGGGTGATGCCACATTACAAACAGCTAATGCAGTGTGCAAGACACTTGCTTTATTTGCTTCATGCAAGTTATTGGTTTGGTTTATTGGGGTTTAATGTCCCAAAGCAACTCAGGCTATGAGGGACGCCGTAGTGAAGGGCTCCGAAAATTTCAGCCACCTGGGGTTCTTTAACGTGCATGCAAGTTATTATCATAGGATGCACATACACGCGTATTATCTAGTGCACATGTCATATTAAGCCTGAACATGCCTCGGTGTCAGGTCAAGCTAGGAGCTGAAGGAGAATAAAAACAATGGTGAGTTAAGAAGGAAGAACAGCAACACAAGAAGAAAAGCAAAAGCATGCACAGCAGCAAGATAACACACAAAGGGGGCAAGAAATGCAAGGCTAACATGGCCCACAGTATTTGAGGGAGGCAGCATCACAGACAAGCAGTGGTATTCTGGCAGAAGGTCCATTAATGCAGCATGATAACACTGGATGATGTGGATTGGTTTTGGCAAGCCCTGTGCACTCCACGAGCAATCTACAAGAGGCCTCAGTCATGTTTCTAGCCTGATGTGCAAGTGCATGACTTTTTTCTCTGTGCACACTCCTGACCACATACATATCAGGGCCATTGTTGGTTCTCTTTGAGCAGTGGATCACAATGCTGTTAGGCAACATTTACACCATACACTGATGCAATAAAGACCCTGTGATGCCACTATTGTGCACTACAGGAGAGTAATGCTCAATGAAATGCGTTCACTCTCAAAGTAGTTTCCTTTACTGTGAACTAAAATAGACAACCCTCCATGTACACTCAAAATATGACATCTACAGTTCAGTGAAGGGCACCATACCAGATGTAGGTGCTGAAATGTCGGCAAATGTCTGAAAGGACACTGAGGACCAATCGAAGTTGCTCTGCAAAAGTAGATTACCACATTCCAATAACAAAGGGCTTACTGAGAACAAAGCTTGTGTACAGCTCAGAGATTATTTGTTCAACGGAGCAGTTCAAAATTACTGTGGTGAAGCGCGTTGGCAGGAAGGAGCCCTTGGTTGGCAATAACTTTATTAGTCCCACTTCAGTGGATCAGGTGAGGGTGGCTGAAGGGGTGTTGAACAGGTTGGCGACGGCCCTCAGGCCACTCTAGGTGACCAGGCACTGTTTGGCTGCGGCGACCTTCAAGGCCCAGACCATGATGCAATGCACAGAGCAGCCTCCCATCGCTCCTGTGATTCCATCCCTTGGAAAGGAGGTTTTGGTTTGTTTGGGCAAGCCTGATAGGTGCATTTAAAATTACGCTCTGGTGCTTGAGCATAAGTGACAGGTTGGAGATTTCTCCCTTCTATGTATGTATTACACTCTACTGCATGAAAAAAAAAATAGAACACTTAAAATGCCTACTGGTGTGTGCGCATGGAGGGTAAATTGTTTTTTTGAGCATGATTAAGGCAGCTTGAAAAATGGTAAGCAAGTTTGACTCGGAGTTTTCATGAGGAGAGTGTTAAATTAATTAACCGGAACTATTCATCACCAATATAATGATATAACAGGTAGCAAAATGTTGATGAAATTGGAGTCATTGCAAGTGCCTGTGCATAAAATTTAAGCCCCCTGAAAAATTACCGTCTTGTACAACTTTGCTGGCTAATTTCTCTTTAAGTTCAAGCAGAAGTGTGAAACCAAACCAAGTCAGGTGGAAACAGGCCGCTATTCTTTTTTCACACTATAAGAATAATTTTTTTTTCTGACTACCACCAAGTAATATTATTAGTGCTGTATGGTATGTGATGGCATCACAATTAGTGCTAAGAAGTTATTGGGTGCCATGTGCAACCAGAAAAGAAAGGTACGGAAAGCTTGCACACACCACTGTCAAGGAGAGAGGCTGCGATTCTGCAGAAGACCCAGTGTTATCCAACCGGCATTGTGTCAAAAAACAAGCTTCACGCGTGGATGTCCGCAGTGAAAGTCACTGAAAAGAGGATTTGTAATCTGAATCCAAACGTCAGCACATGTCTGAAACTACTTCACTTTATAAAATAATAGATTTTACGTACAGAAAATTAATAAATTTCTGTCTGCCTTGAAACCCATGACCCCTGGATTGCCAGCCAGGCACGCTACCAACTAGGCCGCGCAGGCACATTGACTTTACTGAGGTACAAAGTGGGAGGAAGTGATGCGCGGGTGCTGTTGGCTTAATTTGAAGCCTAGCATTGTAATTACTGCAGTGAACTAGAGATGTGCCAATTAGTGAGAAACTAATTACAATAACATTATGTAGGTGAACTGCAGTGTGGAAGAGTTCAAAGACAAGAATTAGGAACCTGTGTTGAAGCAACTGTGATAAATGTGTGAACACGAATGAAGAACAGTGACTGTGTGTGTGAAGAGAAACCACTGTAGGGAGCCATAAACACTGTCGTGTCATACCCATGAATGCTGGGCTTAAGTGTGCCCCTACATTTCTGGGGAGCGAGACAAGTTGCATTGCCTCTTAGGTGTTGCAATTTGCTCAAAAAAAGTGAGGTGTCTTTTACATGCAGAGTGAGAAGTTTGTGGAAGCCATTATTGGCAAAATAATTTATTTCCATCACTGAACTTCATGCATCCTAGAATTAATTATGCAGCCTAACTGCAAATCATTACCTAGTGCAACAATACACATTGACGAATGTGTCTCATCTACACAGATAAGAATTTTTTTGGGACAGGCCCGTCTTTCATAACCGTTTGACGGTAGTATACATGCACATTAGTGTTGCCTAGTTCGCAAACTTAAGTAGCTAGCAGTCGCCTTTGCTAAACAGAAAAATGGCAGCACGTACACTGATATGGTCCAGTCACACTAAGGGTTCAGGGGGTGAGCAGGTTGTCTCGGATTTTTCATAAAATGACCAAACAGCATCCCCAATTTGCATGAAGCAAAACGCAAGGGAACATGTCAATGAAAATGGGATCTAACAGAGTTTCACTGGGAGGAAAGGAGGGCAGTGATCTTCCAATGCATGCATTCAAGGTTGATGGCCCAGCACAGAAAAAGAACACAGACCACAAATCCTGGAAAGAGAAAAAGATCCCAAACCTGGGAAGACTGCCTGAGTAACCCAGAAAGATCAAATAAGTTTACTACTACTACTACTACGACTATTATGATCCATTTCCAGTAGAATTATTGAACCGGTTATGCCCTTCCAGCTACAAAATGCCATTTGGAGCTTTATTATTGAAACACAAATTACGTCCAGCTGCATAATTTATACCTCCATTTACCTTCAACTGAAATAATATACAATTTCTAGGTTTTCGTCACAGGTACAAATTTGAGCTAGAAGATGGGAATGGGTAGACGTGTGAAGACGCTGGCCAGGCCTTGCATTTTCATCTGGGAAAATGACCATGAAACAATTACTGACTTCTCCTTCAGGAAAAATAGTTCACTGCTGTATAGCTACTTCCAGCATGTGAAAGAGGCAGTCGAAAGCAAGCACACAGAGGCAACCAGATGCCATGAGACAAAGCATGTTGCGATCTTATCACACAAACAGTGCCACACAAGGCATGTTGCACCCTGAAGAACAGATGTTGTAAATGACTAGAGGCATAGCGACCATACTGTATGTTGAGGATGTTGTGGACTGCTGGCTCTCAACAAACACCAAAGCAAACAGATAAGCACTGGTGAAAGCATGTGCAGTGAACACCCTGGTGCTAGAAGGAAAACATTTTGGTGCTTTCCTGTCCTTCACTGAACTTAAGCACCAAATAAAATGTGCGTTGTGTACAAGCAGAACACGTAGGGAGGCACCATACGAAGGGATGGCACTTCTTCACAATCACCAAAGCATGTGTTGAAGCATGCACTCAGCAAGTTGGCAGACGGTAGGCTGAAAACACTTGGGGCACTTCCTGACTCACACAAAACTGCAGCACCAGACAAAAATGATTTCTACTGTCATGGATATCACCAATATGGTCCTATTCAAAGAACAGCACCAAAATGATGAAGACTTCATCAGCTTCCTGGCAGTATGCTATCAAACTTGAAGCAGAGCAAATGCATGCTGATTACTTGTGGCATAGCTACACGTGACAATCACGGCAGTGAGTGCAATTCTCGAAAGCAGCTGCTGATCATGCACTTCCTGTCTGTCAGGTAGAATCCAAATGGTGCTGTGTCCTCCTCCTTGCTGTAGATGTTGGTGCTCCTTCTGTTATCACCACCTGCCAGTGGTGTCATGGTCCTGCAGCTGAGTGTGGATGAATATGTTGTGTTGCACAGTTCAAGCTCCGCTGACCTTTGCAGAGAACTCTTGACCATGGCGTACCATGACCATGACACCTTTGCAGACACCTCATGTAATCGTTCAGGAACCCGGTATCACCACCCAGCTAGGCAGCCAGTCCAGCCGAGGGGTGAGCGAAGATGAATCTGGCATCATGGCCCCCGAGCACACGAGACCCCACGGTGAGAGTAGTCCACCACATCTGCATAAGATGCAAACCATCACCTGCACATTAATCAACGCTGTGCACTGAAATCTTCCAACGAGCTAGACATTGCGTTTCCAAATATGAGAAATTGTTGAAGCCTCAAGTTCAACTATTGTCTAGTTTTACGTACAAATGTAAAATACGCTGACTGCAAAATCATTCATTAGTATCAAAACGAAGTGTTGCCATACAGCTAGAGGTACTTGATGACACATTTCCCAAACTGATGGATACAAATAATTAATACACACTTTTTATACTCAAGAAAACCACCACAGAATGCACTGCAAGGAAGGGCACAAGTTCAACTGTTTATGACTACCATGAGTTTTTTAGTATATGCATGCTTTTTCATTTTGCACCAATTGAAATGAGGCTACCTTGACATTGCGGTCACTAAGAGAAATCCAAAGCCAGAGAACAACACTGCGTGTCACCCACACCTATCTCCACTGTCACCTGAAAAGTACAGACATGATTAATTTACATGTGGTTCTATTTACACTGTTCTTCCTTCCTCAATAAACTATATATAAATGCAGACCGATATCATTAGCCGCATGCAATCTTACTGCAGGCAAACATGCTATCCCTTCATGCCTGCCACAGCACACTAAGCACGTGCTCACCAGTTTAACGATTTCCATGCGGGCAGCACATGGAGAGAGACTGCACATAAATGGGTCATGGATGGATCCCGCACAGATTCTTGTGAGCTGGAACCTTCACCGGCAGGAACACCACACCTGTAAATAAAATGTACAAGACTCATATATATTTGTTTTCCGTGTGCCCTTAGAGAAATAATTTTTTCCACCCTCCTACGGTAATTTCCACGTGACTGCTGCGTAACTGATGATGTAACACTGTTATGAAAATTTCAGCTTGAATAGCGAAATCACTTTAGTGTGCTTCATTAATAATGCTTAAGACAGGTTATAGTATTCTTTTACGGTGTCACACATTTTTTTTTCACACTTAAGGAAACGACGCCTTTCAGCTGATTTCACCGATGCTGCCTTTCACATTCATCAACACCAAACACAAAGAAATCGATCAACGTACTAGCATGCTAGGCTTTGTTTTCTCAACTTGGCGCTGTGTGCAAAAACTGAAACACAGTATGAAAAAAGCAACGCGAAGTGCCGAATACAAATTTCGGATTCTTGTTTTAAAGTCATCTCCAGCATGCATGCGAAAGGAATGAGAATGATGCTACACACACACGGATGTCTCGTCAAGAAGCCGGACACATTCCTGGAGTTTGTTGCTCGGCCGCGTGAACACCTCTCGTGTCATCCGCTCATCACGCGAGGCAAAGCCCATCCGTTCAGCGACGTTTCACAGCTGGCGATCGTCCCTCAGAGCTCGACAGTTCGGCACTGCTTCTCGCCGCAATGCATCCTTGCATAGCCACCACATATATGCCTCGTCAGATGATTGCACAGACGAGCTGTCTAGTCAGAGACAACTCGAAAGCGTCGCGGTGACCTCGAAAGTCGCTCACCTTTCCCACTTCTAGGGTTTAACAAACGACGAATGAATGCAAGGAGCAGCAAATCGCAGCGCCGGCACCGCCATTCGAGCAATTTTCGCGCTTCACTAACCGCACGGACGGATGATTTCTCACCGCGAGCGAAGGGTTTGCAACGGGAGAGCAGTTAGCGCCCCCATGCGGCTGTACGCTTAAGCCTTCACTATTAACGCTCTCGAGGGTTGCTTGTTTCAGATGAGCTCTTACAACGCGATATGATTACATTGTGCAATCAAAACAAGACTTTTGTAAGCTTAGTTTTGTCTTGAAATAAATACCCGTTAAAATGCGGCTACCTAACGCCGTATAAATCAGCATTTCACTAACTCATTTGCATGATTCGGGTACCTTTCGCCGGGCGAAATGATGGCGGCGAATATCAGCCATTTTTTGCAATGGCGGCACAACGTAAACGTGATGAAACGTCATTCTAACATCACTCCAAAATGTGTGCCTATCACGTGATTTACGTGATATTGTTCCAACCAATCAGATTTTAGGAAGTGCCATCTCCGGTGTGCAGCTATTTTCTCCGAATTGGCAAGTCGAGCGCAAGTGCTCTCGCACGGACCGCTTGTAGCTTTTTTTCCCTTCACAATCACATATATGTACCAGCCGGGCACCAAGAATAGCGCTACAAAAATGCGTTTTCAATGCCACGTCAAATTGACGTCACCGCGAAAAGTGCTTGCGTAACCGACCCTGATTGACACGCCCATTGAAGGCGATTGACACTTCTGGCAGCCAATCAGAGAGGCAATATGGCGCCGACAGGCGAATGTGAATATCGAGAATAGGGCCCCTGGTCTTCGTCAGTCACCAGGTTCGCGGAACTAGTTGAAATCGAAAGTAACCGTCGTTTCATACCACTGGCTCGCCTTTGGCGTAGCCCCAAACGATCGCGCACAACTTCCTGCACTTTTCTAACGCTATGTTGCTGGCCTCAGATTGAGACGCGCCCTCGATCACCTGCCCATGCGCCGATTTTTTACGCGATTGGATGCGCCCTCCGTGCAAGCAGGCCGTGACTAGCGTTCGTGCAGCCTCCGTTATCAGCCGATGCTGCACGCAATCGCAAAAAGTCCTGAGACACTTTAAAACATCTTTCGGACGCTCTGTTTTCACGTGATAGCAAAACAGTAGAATGCAGCGAACGAGGGGATGAATGGAGTGTTCAAATGGGCACCATTACGATGACTATGAATGAGTTATTACCGCACAGCGAAGAAAACCTTCACCTTACAATTACACACTTTGCTAATCGTAATAAGACCCGCCGCTCGAGTGGAAGCACAGCTACGGTGCAGCCAACATGGTGGTGCGAATTTTCCCGAAGCAGAAGTGCAGCGCTGGCGTCAACACGATCCTGGCGTGCAAGCGACTTCAGTTCAGCAGTTAGCATAAAAACAAATATGTAATAGCGGAACATCTTCAGTAATTCGCAGAAATAATCCAGAACATCTTTTCTTCAATACTCATTTAGCCAGTGTGGTAACCCCTCTGTGACAATTTTTTCTCAAAGTAACAGGCAACCTTGGGGCCATAGTAAGGACAATCTTAAAGAATAAATTGTAATAACGTTTGGAAGTTGGCCCTACCCACATTATTCCAAAGGACACCCCAAATTTTGGACGTAGCCGCAGCCTAGAAAAAGCAATTAGTGTGAAACAGGGGGATTTATGGAATAGATTGAGGTGGTATAATGGAGATTAGTGGGTAGATTAGAGTGGTTTAGTAGGTGTTGTTGGTGAATTAAGGTGGAAGAGTGGGTCGGGTTAGTGTAATTCCATATTGTGTTCTAATGAAAGCTTTCGAACAACGTAGCCCTCAAATTTTGAAATATATTGTTGCTGATGACGCCAAGACCCTCTCGACCAATCAGAAATTTTGCTATGCAGAAACCGGATGTTTTTTAGAAGCCCACAACACTACCGCATTAAAAGGAAAAAAAGAAGACTGTCAGCTACAGTGTTTCTATTTTTGTTGTTATTTGAGATGTTTGCCCTTAGGCATTATGAGAAAGGGAGAGAAAGTTCGAAGAAGAGTAAACAAGCCTCGCTTAAAAAGTGACAAAAGTTCTCGAGAAAGCGATTATCATGTGTCCATTTGCATTAGTCGCGTGTAACGTCCCATCACAGTCCTACTTTCCGCACGAATCGTCGCCTCACAGAGGCTGTAGACATGCCTCTCCACAGCAACAGTTGTTCGCCACACTGGTCGGGCGCAGCACCACAAAGGGGACACTTGTGAGTCACTGCTTAACGTTTGTCACACCACCGATGACGCAGTCAGAGCCGCTCCTGACCAATTCCGGCGCAGAGATATCTCCTCCTTCCGAGTGGGACTAAAGGGGAGAGGGTACTAACACGGAGCAATTAGTACCCTCCTGTTTCTTGGAAACATGGCACAGGAACAGATCTGGTGGAAGAGGGGAAGGTGGCGGGACGTCTGAGGTGTCAAGGTGTGTCATCGCATCTACATGAATATTATGCGGATCGTGAGCTTGGTCACGAATACAGTGGACACGCACAGGACAGGGGTATTTTGTTCAAAGTTGATGAATGGATTGTGTAATTTGGGACGCGCGCCCTACAGCCTTAAGCTGCTTAAGGGCGCCATGGTAGTCGGTGTATATGTCAACAATATCGAAAGTGGGTACGAGTGGAAGGGAAGCAATTGCGCTGTGTCTCGCTTGAAGCTCCAAGGCAAGGGAGAAGGGAGAGCAAGTATCCGCGCTATATTTAGCACGGGAGTTAACATGAGGATGGGAATGGCTGTAAACTGCAGTAGCTCTCTGCAGTACTGTGTGTGATGCATCGGTGTGTATTATGCACCCTTAAGGTAGATTAGCAGCTGATATCGGCGCCAAGCAGAGGACCAATTCTCTATGAGTTGACAGTATGACCATGGAAAAACTCTGTAAACAATGAGGTTGAAGCGACATCTTGCATGGTCGGTTTGCCTCACGCTGGTGGATGTATTACACTTAATGTATTAAGTTGAGCGTACTCTTGCAGAATAAATGAGGGCGTAATACGAGGACGCTAAGTTATGGCGTGCATAGCCTCCAGATTGATTCATTCAAGGGAGTCGTACTGTCGACGAGTGAGGCGATGAAATTGAGCCTCGTATACTGAATGCGGCATGAGGATGGAGCACACGAGCTGACGGGCAGTATCGAGCTGACGGGCGCATAGCTAACCGCCGAATCAGACCGATAGTAGCGTGAGCCGATTTACGGGTGGCGCTTGAGCCACGGAATCCCAGTCGCAGATGTATAAAGTAGAAGACCTAGAACACGCACACTTTCTAGGTGAGGAATTTTAGAATTATATGCCGTGAGTAGGAAAAGGGGGGGGGGCTGTTTGCATAAGCCGCATCTCTTTCTAATGCGAATGGAACATGATTCACAGCACAACAGCGTCAGACAGAAAGGGGTTAGTCGTGATGTTAAGGCATCCAGCTCCTGCTGGAGCGCCGACCGTTGCACAGACTCATCTGAATGAAAAGACCGCAAGGTTACGTGGTCGGCGTATGCAAGGACGCGTTAGCAAGAAATTTTCTGTTAGGCTTGGACAAGAGGTACAAAAGTTACGTTGAAATGTGGGGGCGAGGACGTAGCCCTGGGGTACACTGCGGTTTTAGGTAAAGTGACAAGAACGCTTATCATGGACACGTACACTGAAGGTTCTGCTTGTTAAATATGAGTGAATTGAGAGCAGTAACCGATGCGGGAGACCGAGATCATTAAGGGCACCAAGAATTAAACAGTGAAGGACATTCTCATATGCCTTTGTGATGTTAGTGGCTATCACCGTAAGAGCAAGATGACTAAGGGGGGAAACGTTAGGTTCGTTCGCAGCCAAAACAGCGAGATCGGCTTCTGTTCCAATTTTTAGGACGGGACACAATTTGAAACTCTGGATAGCAATCATTCCTTTGCAGCCACCATGACGAGCGAGCGGCTAGAATGTGTTCATAAACCTTGCAGGCAGTAGAATTAAGTGAAACAGGGCGGAGGGCCGAAAAAGAAACTTGCTGACTACCTGATTTTGGTATTGTTACAACGATAGAATGTTTCCACTGCGCAGGAATAACTCCAGAATGCCACAGCTCATTCAATATATCAAGAAGGGACTGTAGAGCAGGGCCTTCCAAACTGCGAAACAAATGGCTAGGTTACGGAGCGGTGCTTGTTTTGAGGTGTTCTATGAAGGCCAGCAATTCTGCCATAGTACACTCTGTACTGACCTCCTCAAGAGAATCAGAAATCAATAATTTGGGAGAAGGGGTAGGAGCGCAGTCATCATGTGCAAAAAACTGGCGGGCTGCCTGTTGTGCAAATCATGCTTTATCCCCATTGAGAGCCAAGCGAATGGTTTCGGTACTACCGACTACTTGAGAAGTGCGTTCTATGGCATGAAATACCCACCAAAGATGTCAGATACCCTGTGCAGAGAGGCGGGCACACCATGCAGCCCAGCGTTGTCTGCTAAGTCGCTTTGACTAGCGCCGCGCATGTGCAGTAGCCCAATGAAGAGCTGGAAGAATTGAATGGTCATCGGGATTGTGAGAAGCATAATAGTCCGCCCGGCCACTAAGAACCCAGAGATTAAGAAGCTGCATGTTTGGGTTGTGATCATCATTTACAGTACTGAAGAATGTGCGAGTCGACAAAACTGCCGAGAGTGTAGACAACTAATTTTCTGCGCGTACGGTATCACATGATGTAAACCGCTCACTGCGGTGTATTTTCCGGAGATGCAAAGATGTGATACAGATTAAATTGCTGCTGTGATCACTGCCCCTATTGCCTGGCTCAAACGTCCAACAATGGTTGGCGGGGCAGGAACACCAGGACAAATTAACCGAATACGGACCACCCTGTGGGCGCCTTCAAGTTTGCGGTTGATTGAGTAGGTGAAATGATCGATCTAGAAAGGTGCCGTTAATTTGTGCACCCCGGCAAGGATCTAAAGCGTTGCCCCACAAAGTCTGAGCGCGTTGAAGTCTCCCCCAGCTAAAATACAGGTGCCCGAGTAGTTATTGCGGAGGAAGCGAATCCAACCTAGGTTGGGAGATGCTGTTCCCGGACGACCATAGAAGGGTACAAGTATCAGTAGTGAATGTGCAGGCTTTACGAGAAAGCCAGGAAGCTCTTGGCGAGTGTTGCACTACCATGAAAGATCGTTCGGTGTGTGGGGAACGGAATGATGAACATAAATTTCAGATTTGCCAGTTTGGAGGGAGGAAGTGATGTAGCGGCGATCAGTGATGGAAGGAGAATGGTGCGCGCAGAAACCAGAGAGGCGAGGAAGGGAACTTTGCTCCTTAAGAAGGAAGACCAAATCCTTGAGTTTACCGACGCGGAGGCGGATGTTCACTTCAGATGACTTATTAGCAAAGTCTCGGCAGTTCCACCGCACTACCAGAGATGATGGACTAGCCATGACGAGGCCGAAGAGCTTCAACGATCGGGGTGGTCAACTGCTTCATGAGCGCCATTATTTTGTCCACTGCCGGGGAGTGCACATGTAATGCGACGCCGGCGCCTGTTGTGGCTCAGTGCTCTTTGCAGATGCTTTGTGAGGAGGTGGATCCTTTGTTATGTTCCTCCGAGATACCTGTGAGTGCCGCTGTTTTCGGCGCTTAGTGGGTTCCTCTAAATGCCAACGAGTGTCTGCGATGGCATTCTCGAGAGCGGTGTCATCAGTGGTTGTGTCATCAGCTGTTGATGAGGGCTTCCTTCCTCCACGGCGAACAGCTTGTGCATAAAAGGTTGCTGAGCAGGCACGTTCAGAGTTGGGGAGCCAGGTGCAGCAAGTAGCTCAGCGGTAGAGCACAGGACGCGTAATTCGGAGGTCGTGCGTTCGGATCCCACCGGCAGCATGTGGTTGTTTTCTCTTCTGCTTATTTAATCAATTACATTTAAGCGATAACATATTCAGTAATCTTCTAAATCATACAACAGCACAAAATAAATAAATAAATTAAATATCCACTGCACCCCTTGGTTTCTGTGGCTGTTGGCTTCTCGTATATTTATAACGAGCCCCTCGTACCCCTTCCCTTGTTTGCTTAAAAGACATATACATATATACATATATAAGATAAAGTCACCAGAAATTGAAAAACATAACAAGATTCAATTCACGACGTTTCGGCTCGAGGACCAGCCTTTTTCCAGTGTATTACAGTATTCAAAACAAGCAACGTTTATTGCATCGGCGAGGTACAGGAAAAAGCGGAAAGCACAAATACAAACAATGGTGAGGGGAGAGGGTTAGAAAAAAAAAGTTGGTTACAACTTGAAAAGGCGATCCCCTAACGTGGATGCAGGTGATCGGAAGGAGGGAACGACGGAAAAGTCGATGACAAGCGCGAAGCTGTATAGCGCACAGCTGCAAAAGGGTTGTGACAAAAAAAATCCTTTACTGCATAAAACTTTGCAAAATGGCACTAATGACGTACTGCGGCGACAAGCGGGAAGTGCCTGGCAGCCGCACAGCGAGAAGGCAACATTTCAGGTGCACGTTCTAGGCATGGGGTCCGCAGGCATGTCAAAGAAACACCTCCGAGAAAAGAAAAAAGGAGAGAAAAACTACTGAAAATTAAATTGAAAAATCCCACTCAGAGAAGGGTTGTGGCAGCAAAACACGATACAAGATAGGTCATTAGGAAAAAAACACAAGTTTCTAATAAATCCTTACACAACCGCTCAGTACACAAAAAAGGAGAATCCTTACACAACGACTAACTACATAAAAAAGAAAAAGACACAAGGCTAACAACAAACACAAGAAACGAACTGCAGTCAGTGGCAAGTACAATGTACTGAGGTAAACAAATGTAATACTTCGCTGCGTGAGCGCGTGCAGGACAGAAATGCTTCACAATGCAATACAATGCATGACAATACTGTACAAAAAACTTAAAAACAAAAATAAAAAATTAAAAATATATAGAAAAGGAAAAAAAAACACTAAATACGGGACAATGCCTGTGACATGAAAAAAAGAAAGAAATGCTTGCTATGCTTTCTGCTGCCCGTTCTGTCAGTCTCTGTCATCCACATGTCTTGGATAATTATTTGGTACTCTAAGGGTGTAAGCATGATAGCCGGCCGACTCTTTCGTTGATGCCGCTTGAGAATGTGTTGATTTTGTGAATAAGGTATGATGCACAGCTCTCGCGCTCAAAATGCGTTTTGAACCCCGATTTAAGTACAATAGCTTTAAAGTTATCGAATGGATGCCCAAAGTTGTTTATGTGTTTTGAAACTGGGAGATTTGGCAGCGTCCGCTCATGCGAAATGTGCTTGTTGATGCGAATTCTGAACGGTGTAACTGTGTGTCCCACCAACTGAGCTTTACAGGTGCCACATTCCAAGAGGTAGCCAAATTAGCGCCGTCGCATGAGAAGTTACCTTTCATCTGGAATGAGAAGGATGACGCTGTGCTTTTGGCGCCAGTAGTTGTTTGCATCATCGGACAGTTTGCCTTGTCATGCCTTGTCAGAGTTTGCCGGTCATGCCTTGAAGCTTTCTGGATTGAATCGGCGATAACTGACAATGGGTGTTTCTGTTGTGCTAGGTCTGCCCGGAGTTGCGCGCAGTTTGATTCAAAGTCACCACCTTTAGAGCAAATCCTAAGGAAACGTAGGGACTGACTGTGAGCAATGGAGGTTTATCAATTCAGATACCTTATTTCGGAACATGCACCAGTTAGTTTCCACCGAGCGCTCGAGGTAATTAGGTAAGAATATGTCTAGAAAAGAGCTCAGTTCGTCATTAATAGCAAGAATATTAGCCTTGTTGTAGTCTCTAATATTTTTGGAGCGGTTTGATGAAGGTGCGTGTTCATGAGTTAACGTGAAATGTAATACATCGTGGTTGCTCAGGCCAGGCATATGTATTACAGCTGACGTGCAATCTTCTGCAGTCGTTAATACAAGATCTAGAAGAGAAGATGAATTTTGAGTAACACGTGTGGGTGAAGTGACGATTTGTGTCAAGCCAAAGTCTGCACAGATGGTGATAAAGTGGTTAGTTTCTGCGCTCGGTGGGTTAGAAAAAGGGAAAGTGTGGGACCAGATAATGTTGGGATAGTTGAAGTCCCCCAAAAGTAGAATTTGTGAGCTGGGATATCGAACAGTGATTCGATTCAGGCTGTCATGCAAGCTATCACAGAATGACATATCGCTGGAAGGGGAGCGATAGCAAACGCCGATGATCACTTTTCTGAAACCTAAATTCACGCAGCACCACACAGATTTAATATAAGAAACAACTGATATGCAGTGACAATCAAACCGCTCGTCAATTGCGAGCAAAACACCACCACCTGTTCTTTGAGTGCGGTCACTGCGGTAGACAACATATTTTTTATCGCAATGAAACAAATCTGAATTGGATATTTTGCTGCTGAGCCACGTTTCAGTTAATGCAATAACATCTGCTTTGAGGTCGTTAATCAAGGTGCATAATTCATCCTATTTATGAAAAATACTTCGAATGTTAGTATAACAAACAAAAAACTCTGATTTCGTTGATGTGGCATCTCTTGACCTCGCGCATTCCTATTTCTTATCCTTATCGGGCAGTAATTGGCGTCCAGAACGAAGAAATCTAGGTGATGCAGAAGCAGTCATCGGTGCAGTATTCGAAGATGCGATTTCAAAAACAATGTCATCTACTTCATTATAACTGTAACATTTTCGATTGACATGCAGTTTCTTATACCCAAGTTTATATGGTTTATGCAGGCTTTTACCGTATTCTCTTAGCTTTTTTTTTAATGTTGCGTGTGGCAACGCACACGTCCTCACTGAGAGCAAAGCCAGTGTCTTTCAACATAATACATTTTGCGAAAACTGATTCTCTGTGCTTATAGGTAGCAAATTTGACAATAACCGGCCTTGTTTTTCCTTCTACAAACAGACCGATCCTGTGCGCACGTAAAATGCTTTCACTTGTTAAGCTGAGGTTTAGTTTATCGGCAATGACCCCTAAAACTTCCTCTTCAGAATCAGCATACGCTTCACTTTCATCGTCTTTTATTCCGTAAAAAAGCAGATTGTCGCGTCGAGAACGGTCCTCTGCGTCGTCTAATCGGTGGCGCATTGCGCAGGGTTCCAGTTCAAGACGGTTAACTTTATCGCTTAGCTCATTAAAATCGGCCTGCCAATGCTGAAGCATTGAAGTCTGGCCTTCCACAACGTCTAACCGGGTCTTTATGTCGGAAATAGCTTAAAAAACGATTCTCTGCTGGTCTTTCAGTTCAGTCACCGTCTCGGCTACCGATTTTTGCATTGTTTCCATCCTGATTGAGCGCTCGCTTAAATCTTTGAGTGTATTAAGAATTTCCGCAAGAGCCTGTTTGTCAGGACCCGGATTGCACTCAACATCCCCACACAAAAGCAATAAAAGTGAACAGAAAGGCTCAAACAAGGCTCCAGGGCATGGAAGCACGACTATAAAGGCATCATCAGACTTAAAGCAGTGGTAAGGTAGTTTGAACTGGTAACTGACCTGCATGACGAAGAAGAGCGCGCGTGAGCCTCCCATTCTTTCGGTGCCTCCACGCCCTATGAGCGGCGACTGCGCAGCACATGCTTTTATATGGTGCACAGTGGGGACTGTCGATGATCCTGCGGCTACAATGGACTGTGGCAGGACGTGATGAGGCAGGGAATGTTGAAGCTGTTCATGGCGGCAAGTTGTCGACCAGTCGCATCCTGGTGGAGCGGCAATACTGGATGCCCCTGAAGCAGAGGCGTTGATGGCGAGCGCGCTCGAAGGATGCGCTTGGCCATGGTCCACCCAGGCGGCAGCCGGAAAGAAGAGCAACTGCATGACGAAGAAGAGCGCGCGTGAGCCTCCCATTCTTTCGGTGCTTCCATGCCCTATCTTTCCATGCCCTATCTATTGCATTTTCACGCATTTCTGTTCTGCGCGCTGTCACGCGCAGTGAACAATTACATTTGTTTAACAAAGTACATTGTACTTGCATCTGACTGCAGTTCGTTTCTGCTGTTGTGTTTGTTGTTAGCCTTGTGTCTTTTTCTTTTTTTTTTGTGTATTGAGTGGCTGTGTAAGGATTCATTAGAAACTTGTGTTTTTTTTTTCCTAATAACCTATCTTGTATCGTGTTGTGCTGCCACAACCCTTCTCTGAGTGGGTTTTTTCAAGTTCTTGTGCAGTAGAGTTTTTTCTCTTTTTTTTTCTTTCCTCAGATGTGTTTCTCTGACATTCGTGCGGACTCCCATGCCTAGAATGTTCTGAAATGTTGCCTTCTCGCTGTGGGGCTGCCAGGCGCTTCGCGCTTGTTGCCGCAATACGTCATGAGTGCCATTTTGCAAAGTCATACAGTAAAGGATTTTTTTTTTGTCACAACCCTGTGGCAGCAGTGCGCTGTACAGCTTCGCGCTTGTCATCGACTTTTCCGTCGTTCCCTCCTTCCGATCACCTGCGTCCACCTTGGGGATCGCCTTCCCAGGTTGTAACCAACTTTTTTTTTCTAAACCTCTCCCCTCACTATTGTTTGCATTTGTGCTTTCCGCTTTTTCCTGTACCTCGCGGATGCTATAAACGCTGCTTGTTTTAAATACTGTAATACACTGGAAAAAGACTGGTCCTCGAGCCGAAACGTCGTGATGGCGCCAGTCGTCGCGCTCACGGCGACTAGCATGAAGGCGCTCGCATGGCTGGCAGCTTGCTGCCACCGCAAGCACGGGCGCATTCACAGGCACAGCTGGCTTTAGCGATGATGCATTACAGCTTTCTGGGTTTTGAAGCCGCATTACTCCTGAGGATGGTCTTCTTTCGCTCACACTGTCATGTGCGAACTGAAGGACCGAGCGGCGCCTCTACTCCCCGCCAATTCTCCTGCGGGTAGCCAGGTCTCGGGAAGACAGTTGGAAACTCGAGTCGCTTTATAAATTAACACTTCATTTCGTTCGATGGTCGTCGCTAATCGACCAGAGCAACTCGCATCGTATTCGCGTCTCGTCACAGTGAAATCGATGTAACACGTCATTGGTGAATGTCAGCCTATCGCTATCCACGACGGGGCAACAGAATTTCGAGAATTCTCTAGCAAACCAGTTACCGTCGACAGCAATCTGTCGCACGACACATGCCTCGAAAGATATCTGTCGAAAGAGAGAACCCACGCCAGGTATGTTTAGCAAGACAGAACCCACGACAAGCTCTTGTGCCGCGCGACAGATCTCACGACAGGCACTTTTGTCGCATGAAAATTAGCGTACTAGAAGTCTATCGCCCGTCTGAACCCGCTACAGGCAAATCTGCAGAGGTACGCAGGCCCTGTCACGCGGCACGACTCCCGATGTCGCACCAGAGCACCTGTGATTAAAACCTGTCGCGCGACGAATCCTACCACAGGCACCTTCTCCGCACAACAAAATAAAGAAGCGTCGTGCGACAAAACCCACTACAAACACCTTTGTCGCGTGAAAAAACCCACGACACGAGCCCCTAGCTGTCCCACGGCACAACGCAATACGAGAAAACTTGTCTGGCGACACAAAATTTTGTAGCGCGACAGATGCGCGATAGGAAATCCAGTGGTGCTTTTTGAACGGGATGAACTTTAGTTAATTAGGTTCTGACGACCGTTCTTCTTATTATGCGTGTCCGCCCTTCCCTAAAATCCATTTCCAGTAGCGATTCTCTTGTATTGCTCTCGGCTTTTTTTTAACGCGACAACGTTAAATGCCTAGTACACCAGAAAATCCGGTGTTGGCGTTGCCGGCGTCGGCATCATGCGTAAAAATTTACCAGCTACCTAGTAGGCAGGTGAGCCGCTTATTTGACGTGACCTGGCGGCGTGATCAAAACCTGCCCTCCGGACAGTGAACAAACTACCCACCGTGGCAGGTGGTAGTTAAAATAATGACTGGTCGCTCCGGAAGAAACACCTGGGCTACACAAGGAATACGGCTAGTGGCAACTGCCACTGTGCTAGAAGGGTTATGAGAACTCCCAGACTCCCAAGTTTTCTAGGAATGTATATTAGAAGATAACTTTCTTCTCATATGGGAATTAGCCCATTACGCTGTCGAGCCGTACCCTTAAGGCTGAGCTTAAGTCTCTCCTCCAATTTTTTTTTATCTTCACTGCTTTGTAGGTCACCGCCGGGTCTCGTCTTTCTTTCATGCTATGCGGCCACGAATACATGGGCCATTCGACGAACCGTCGAGACAGATTTTATGCTGGTGTCTAAGAAGGAGACCTTTAAACTATTATCTCACCCGCGGTATCAGCGTGTGACCCAGTATCCGTGGCCCTACAGCATGAATGAAAGACGTGACCGACCGGCGACGTACGAAGCAGTGAACGTGTTAAAATCTAAAGCCTCACTTTGAACACGCTCCATAAAAGCCAGCTAAAGAAAACAAAGCTGAAAGAAACAAAACAGCGGCGGCGTTCAGTTTATAAACCGGCATGATTTGGTACGAGTCAAACTGACGCAATGCCTTTATCGAATGGTAGATAATATAATTGGGACTACAGTGGGCTTTTGACATAATGTTTTTATCGAAGAGGTTTTAAAGCCTTCAAACGTACGTCCAAACGTTCTGTTCATGAGTGTTGTAGTACAAGGTTGGCATTTATGCACAGCCATACTAGTTTCTACGCAGCGCGCTTCGCGAGCCAAACAACTCTGCCTTGCCTAGCAGAAATTAGGCAGTAGTTTTTAATACACTATCAAACGCCGCTCCTGCGTCCACCTTTGAACCTAAGAAACCTTCATATTTTTCTGCGGGATGTTAGAAAGCCTAAGAATGCTGCCATTGCCATTGCGGCATCGGTAGCCAGTTTAACTGACCGAGTCGCACAGCAACCTGTTAGTACGCTAAAATTAGCTAATAAGCTATTGAAAGATTTCTTTGCACAAATTTTGTTCGAAAAATTGTGGTCATCGAGTTCGATACTGGGCCTCCGATGTTCATGGTCTGCTATCTGCGAATTGAATCGTGCCTTTTTGAAACAAAAGCAGAGTGGTTCATCTTCACAGCCTCCTCCTTCATCCTTTAATCGCACTTTTATAAGCGATGTTTACTGATTTAGGGTAGAAAATGGTATGTAATGATGTATGACAAGGATGCTTAAAATATCACAAAAGGTTCGCTGATCTAACAAAATCGAGGAGTGAACGATCATATGGTCGCTGTGTCCAAGCGGTGTATGAGCAGTATTGTTCGGGGAAAGACCCGCAGCCGGCAGGTGATGCATTCTTGTCGGCTGCGGCACCAGGCAGCAGGCGGTGAATGCTGGCCTCAGAATTTCTGTTCTTGCAGACTGGACACCCGGGGCGAGGACATAAGCCGTCGAATTGCGGCCACTTTCGTGTCACGGCTGGAGTTAGGGCAACCCCGACCCGGGTGCTCCGAAGAGACACCTCTTCTGCATGGGTAAGCCCGCGGGGGAAGGTTACCGCACACGGAGGAATTAGAGCACGTGTGCAACACCGGAGGTGTTCCTTTATTGTTAAAAGTTGGAGGACGCTTAAGCTTCACCTTTAAGAGTGGAACGCGACAGCCTGTCGCAGGCTGCCAGGGAGTCCGCGGAACGCCATCGCCCGCTCGGAGCGAAGCTGTGACGATTACATAAAAATGTCGGAGTCTCTAGGAGGCCTCCCAGTAAATCCGATAGTAAACGCCAGCATAGCTTCCGCGCCGAACGATCGGGCTCACCTTAGTGGTGAGCGCGCCTTCGATGTCCGCTGCGTTGTTCGCCGCTCATCGCGTGATTTTTGCGTCCCCGCACCACCACCCGAACGAGACAAGCCGGAGGCGCTGCCGTCGTGCGCTTTCTGCTGGGGCAGTGGCGTATATTGCGAGGTGGAGGTTTTAGTGGGTGCCGCTGGATGGCGCTACATGTGCACCATGCGAAGGGGAAAAAGAAGTGGAAACGTACTTTGCTACTCGCTTAACGTCGACTTAAGCGTACTTAACTTAACTTAGTAAGTAAGCTTAGTATGTAAGCTTACTTAACTTACTTAACTCGCTTATCTTAACTGCGACATAACTTATCTAAGCTTAACTACGCAAGCATCTCCGCATAAAAGGACGAAGCGGTTCTGGGAGGCGAAACCTGGACGCTTTTGCTCAGGGCAGACTTGCCAGGGAAGTAAACTACTGTCGTTGTTTCGCAGGCCTGGATGCTTGCGTCAGCGTATCAAACGATGTAGCTATGCGGCAGATGAGCGTCTTGTTCTGCACTTCGTTCGCAAAACGACGACGTCGTGAGGGTACATGATGGCCGAAGTGTATCAGTTGGTGTGTTGCCGCTTGGCTGCACAAGACGCCAGGGAGGGAGAACTGGCGGAGGCGGCTGTAGAATGGAATGCAACGAAGCATATGCCCTTAGTGCGCAGGTTGCGTGTGTAAGGTTAGACTTATCCGGCAAACGTCACGTCGTTGCTGCACTAGCTCATCTAGTGTATTCAGCTGCGCATGTTCTTGGAGCGTCACGATCGGGGTGATGCGGGGAAGGCAAGTGATGACCCTCATTGCCTCTCGATTAACAGCGTCAAGGCGATCCCATTGAGCCCTTGTCAATTGCTGGAAATGGGATTGTTAAACCTGCCACGGTTGCACTACGGCCAGCACCAACTGCCGTGCAACTTGAGAACGGGCGCCGCCTGTTTTAGGACCAATGCGTCCAATCAGACCTAACTCCTGAGTCGCTTGCTTTTTAGCTCAAGAAAGCCGAGCATTCGCTGTCACTTTGCACTCAAATATTGCCCACTTTGCCTCTAAATCTGCCTGTATGGGCCGCACCTGAGAATCTTTCACTGCTTTTAAAACAGCAAATATAAACCACAGTGAACAGCGCTTAGAGTATGCATCGCACCGGTTTTCTTTATGTGAAGCCCTGCAAGGTACTTTTGGTCGAAATCTGAAACACAAACTCCACGAACATAATTAAAGGGTCCTGAATAAAAACATTACACGAGTGCTTTCTGTACTGTAATACATTTTTTTGTTTTAAAAGCCACGAAAGATAAGTCTAGGTGGCTATTCCAGGTGGGTTATGGTGCAAATCAGATGACAGTGTGCCTACCCTATATGCGAACAATCAAAAATGGTTTAGGAAGTTTTCAATGGTAATTTATATTTATGGCGCTCCTAATTGCAGGTAATCGAAATTAACCAGACTGAATTGTCGGAGCGGTGTGCTGGCGCATACACCACCAGCGCTCTGACGCGCCTTCCGCCCAGGAAGAAATCGACCGCAAAGGTACGGCCGTCGATGCCATAGGTGCAATGCGCGCCAGAGCGAAGGGAACTGTTGATGAAAACGGCGCCAACGTCGCACGAAACAGAAAAAGTTAACGAAAAAAAGGCTTCATCACAAAAACGGGGCTTAAAATGGGAGACCTCGCGTAGTGCAGCGGGAATTACTTTCCTCTAGGAACAGGATGTCGACGCCCTGTGCGCGTTCGAAGTGCATCACCTCTCTCTGCTTATCCGGCGATCGAAATCCCTCCACATTCAGGGAGAGGAGATCCACTAACGCCAAGATGGTAAGACAGGGCGCCGACGTAATTGCTACACGGCTAAGCGGCCCCGCCATGAGCGGAACTTGGAACCGGTTTCTTTGCCTGGGGCAGAGCAGTGCCTCTGAACTCTCCTCAGACTCCTGCCTCGCGTGCTTCCCCGCTAACTTTCCGGTGTCCATTGCGTCTGCCGCATGCGCTCGTAAATCGAGTGGCTGGTTCACCGAATCAAAGTCGCGCGCTGCTCCCGTCGTCGCCTGGAACTTCCCGAAAGGGGGCCGTGGAGTATGGACGCACCCCACATCGGCTCCACACAAAAACGGCGGAATTCACTAATCGCCAGCATCATCGGCCCAGATTTCACCACCCACTGATCTGTGAAGGTGAGCGCCGCACGCTACCAGTTTTTTGCCAGACTACGCCATTTTTCGGGCACCCACGGCCCCCCCTTCTGCCCTCTGTGACCGCTTCGCCTGCGCTAGGTCTCGCTCCGCTGGGAGTTAGGCCTACTCCGACGGACGCTTCCGCCACCAACGCCAGCATGGAGGTGCAGGTGCAGGGAGAAGTTATTAACCCCCGCGACTATGACCCAAGGGACTGGACTCATATCCTTGGTGTGGCTGCCCGCGCCAAGGACGTTCGTTCAGCAACCCCAAGCCAGGAGGCCGCAGCCTCTGCTACCAGTACCCCCAAGCCTGCATGCCCCAACAAGTCGGCGCACCTGAAAGCAACGCGCTCAGCTGCGCAGCGTTCGCGGCAGCAGCCGCCGCTTCCTGCTGCGTACTACAAGGTCGTGTACAGATCACGAGGCGGGCTGCAGCTGGACCTGCTTCCACCCAGACTACTACGGGAGGTCATCCTCCAAGCGGCGTCCCAGCTCCACGAACCAACGCGTATCCAACTCAGGGTACACCTACTCAACAACACATGCACCCTGAGTACGCCCCTAAAAGATGACGCGCTCGCTCTGGTTGGAGTGACCACCTTAAAACACCAAGGTACGGAGTACGCCGTCGCACCTTACATAGCCCCACCGGACGGAGCGGTACGCGGAGTCATCTCCAATGCGTACTGGAACGAGACCCCAACGGAGCTCCTGCAAGATCTTATAAACGGCAACCCAGACGCTCTCATCGTAGACGCCCGCCGAATGGGCTCCACGCGTTCCATCCTAATAACTTTCCGGGCTGGACCTGTCCCACGCGCCGTTCTGTATGGAGGAGCCCTCCACAGATGTACACCGTACCGAGGGCATATAGACGCCTGCACGAACTGCCGCGTCCCAGGCCACCGGGCGGATGTGTGTGTCCAGCCAAGATCAAATAAGTGCCCCCGCTGCGGCCAGTCCCATCCCAAAGAAGATGTGCCGACATGCACCCGCAGCTGCATTCTCTGCGGAGGCCCTCATATGAACGGAACTGGGCACTGCAAGGGACGGGGCCGTAAACTAGCGTTCCCGAGGAACGCTCTCTCTCCCCCGTCTGCATCACGGCCTTCCCGCTCCGATCAGCCCAGCACAGCCAACGGACGCAGCTCGACGGCTTCCCGGTCGCCTTCCACAAGCAGGCAGAATGGCGGCAAGACCGCCTCGCGTCTCACCTGGGCAAACCGCGTCTCCGGCAAAACCACCCGTCAACCCCCACCACCCCAGTCCTCCCAGGCAGATCCGAGAGACCAGGAACTCAAGGCCTTGCGTAACGAGGTAAGCCGCCTTTCCTCCCTCCTAATCACCCCCTTCCCCCACCATGCCCCCTCAACCCGCACACCCTGTCATTAACCCGACTTCATCATCCACAGACACTTCGAGCCCCCCTCCTGCAAAGAAGCAGCGCACATCAGACGCCACACCCCCTCCCGTGCCCTCAGAAATAGACGCTAAATTAGCAGCCCTCGAAGCCAAATTTGACCAAAAACTCAAAGAGCTAGACGCCCGCCTCGAGGCCAAATTCAATCACCTTGCCGCCACCCTCACCGAAAAACTTGAGCAGCGTATAAACACTATGCTTACCAATATGATGGAACTCATGAAAAATAATCTTACCCATCGGTTCACCCAACCTCAAACCCCCTCCACTACCCCCATCCTACCTCCGCAAGCACAAGCCACCTTTCCTGAGCAACACATACCAATAGACACCCGTCTTACTACCATCCTCAATCCCAATAATATCCAATATGGCGGGGGGGAGCTCTAATTATCTACACATTTTAACTTGGAACTGCCGCGGCTTCCGGGCCAAGCGCGCACCTCTGCAACAACTTCTTACTACCATCACACCAACGCCCCACACACTTCTGCTCCAGGAGACTGCACAGGGGGCAACCCTCCCCAGCTACACATCTGCACATTCAGATACCACTGACACACCCAGGGCGTCCACACTTGTCCACCGCAGCCTCACCTACAAAACTCATCACATCACGTCTTAGACGCCCTGCGTGATCACTGAACTCATACATCACACACATTCACTTACTTCTATATTTATAGCAAATATATACCACCCCCCGTCCCAGCCGATGGCCTCGCTAGAATCACTTCTGCGAGACCTACATCATCTGGCAGGGAAACATCCCCTACTCATCCGCGGGGACTTCAACAGTCAGCATACTGACTGGGGATACACAACCACGACACATCGAGGTCGCAGGCTCTGGCTGCTCCTGCAGAACCTCAAAATCACTGTGCACAACACGTTTCAGACGCCTACGAAGATCGGCAACAGTGTCAGCATGGACACCAGTCCGGACCTGACGCTGAGCCGCTGTATCCGCGGCGTTACCTGGAACAGAACACAACATACACTGGGCAGTGATGATTACATTATACAAATCACTGTCCCGTACAAACCACCCCGTCACGCAAATACAACACACAAACTCATTAACTGGGATGCCTTTCGCTCTGTACGCACCGCCCTCCCAGACACTCCCATCGCGGATATCGACGCATGGGTGCAATCACTCAGGCATGACGTTCATCATAACACGCGACACATTGAAACTACAACCGAAACCCCTACACTCGACACACGCCTAGCCCACCTCTGGGAAGCTTATCACAGCATCCTGGAACGCTGGAAAGGCAACAAAATTAACAGAACACTTAAAAAGCGGCTGGCCGCACTGCAGGCACAAATCCAACAACACTCTCAGGAGCTCTGCCGGTCCAACTGGGGACAGATATGTGACGGCATCTCCGGAAACCTGTCCAGCAAACGTGCATGGCAACTGCTCCGACACCTCATTGACCCCACACGCACCAAATCAGCAGCACAGCTCCACGTGACACGCCTCACACATGAACACATTTACTATCCCGACACCCTTTTAGACACACTTCAAACCATGTACACATCTCCAGGCGGCCCCTCACCTCTACCCCACTACTCAGGACAACCAAATCCTACACTCGACACCGAGATCACGGAGACGGAAGTCAGAGCGGCCCTCCTGATTCTCCGCGCCAACTCCGCACCTGGTGCAGACCAAATCACAAACTCCATGCTCCGTAATCTGGACGACCGATCAATCACCCAGATTACGAAATACTTCAACCAGTGCTGGAGGGAGGGCAGCCTCCCGCAGTCGTGGCGCCAGGCGAAGGTAATATTCATACCCAAACCCAACAAACCACTTACCATTCAAAACCTTCGCCCGATTTCGCTAACCTCATGCCTCGGGAAGCTCCTCGAGCATGTTGTATTAACGAGACTCACAAGTCACATGGCGGACAACAATCTTTACCCGCATAGCATGGTGGGATTCCGCCCCCATCTATCCGCACAGGACGCCATGCTGCAACTCACACACGACCTTTTTGACCCGCTTCTTCCAGGTCACACCAAGGCAGTCTTAGCTTTGGATCTTTCCAAAGCTTTTGATCGCATTGAACATCAGGCGATCATGACTGCTCTATCCGCCTTGAATGTGGGTGTGCGCACGTACGCCTACATTCACGCATTCCTCACTGACCGCACGGCTGAGATACACTTCGGCCCTCTGTCTTCCCCCTCCTACACGCTTCAGAGTATCGGCACCCCTCAAGGGTCCGTCCTTTCCCCCTTTCTCTTTAACAATACCCTCATCCCCCTCGCCCGAAAATTGGCAACTGTTCCCCACCTGAAGCAGACTTTTTATGGCGACGATATCACCCTGTGGACCACCCACGGCAGTGACGGCGACATAGAGAACACCTTACAGGAAGCAGCCACCCTCACCCAAATTACGTCTTGCTCCCCAGAGAAGTCCGAACTGCTCCTCATCCGTCCTAAGAACCACCGCTGTCCCCGCTCCCCCATTAGCATTGAACTGAATGGTGACCCGGTACCTGAGGTTGGCACCCTCCGTGTATTGGGCCTGCACATCCAGAACGATGGCAAAAACACCACCACTCTGAAGAAACTCAAGCAGGTTGTTGGCGCAATATCGCACCTCATCCGCAGGGTTTCGGGACATCATAGCGGCATGAAGGAGCGTGGCCTATGTCGCCTCATTCATGCCTTTGTCCTCAGCCGTGTGCTGTACACTACACCATACTTACAACTTACCAAACATGACATAAACGCTTTGGATGCTTTGATTCGCAAGGCATTCAAAGTAGCACTTCATCTTCCCCTCAACACACCCACAGACAGATTACTAGGTCTGGGCCTCCACAACACGATCGGGGAACTGGTGGAGGCCCACCGACAGGCCCAATACATCGGGCTCACAAAAACTTCCACAGGTCGGTATGTCCTGGACTCCCTGGGAATCAGAATACCGGTCAACGACCCAACCCCCCTCGCCATCCCACGATCCCTTCACCGAGAGCTTCTCAGCAGGCCGCTCCCGAGGGATATGCACCCGTTCCACCATGAGCAGCGCCGCAGAGCCCGTGCGAAGGCACTCCATCGAGCGTACGGCCCCGAGCCGGACGCCGTATGGGTGGACGCTGCCTGCACGGATGATGAAGCGACAGCAGCTGTGGTGGACTCCTCTCTATCTGCCCTCATCACATTACCTCTCCCTCCAGAAACCTCATCAGAGGCTGCAGAGGAAGCCGCCATTGCACTCGCTATCACCCGCACGGAAGCCCGGTACATTTTCGGTGATTCAAAAACAGTGATTCTAAATTTTGCTCGAGACCGCGTCCATGTCCCAGCTTTTGGCATACTGGACTCGCCCGATGCATCCCCGCCCCGCCAAGTGCAGCTGATATGGGTGCCCGCGCACTCCGGGAATCCCGGAAACGAGGCCGCCAACCTTTTAGCCCGAGGTTCTTTAAACCGGGCTCAGGTGGCCTCCGATGCGGTATTCACGAAGGAGCGCATGGACTCATTCAGTGAGCTGACCCAGGTATACAGAGCCTCAGGCCAGCACTACCCTCCGCCCCACCCCTCCCTAGATAACAGACACGCAACACTCTGGCGCAGATTACAGACACACACTCTCCCCTCGCCCCTTACCCTAGCCCACTATCATCCCTTCTTCCCTACAGCGGCATGCGCCCTATGCCCAGGACGCTTCGCTTCTTCCCTCCACATCCTTTCCCTCTGCCCGGCGGACCCTCCCCCGCGGGACCTAGAGAACCTCAAGACCTGGGAGGATTGGGAGACCCTGCTGCGCTCGGAGGACCCGGCCGTGCAGACCATCGCCACCGGCCGGGATGCCAGTGTTACTGACCTTAGGAACATAAACAGTTGAGTGGAGTGGGGTCGTGCGGGGACCCTGGGGCGTGCCCCGAATTCCTGTTATAATAAAGTTTTTTCTCTCTCTCGTCGCCTCTGGAGCACCTTGTGCCCCTCCCCGGACGCCTGCGTGCGGACCCGGAGGGGCACGGGTCTTCTTCTGGCGGAAATAGTTTCTTCACTCACTCACTCACCGGGTGCTGTCGGGGGGCTCGTGCTGGCGATACGAGGCCCCTCGTCCTCCTCAGGAGGTTGGCGGCGGGGAGCACTGCAAGGCAGGCCATGGTCGTTCGAAGTGGTGAGGGCCTAGCGCTTCGCGCACGTCAGGTCCCCCGTCAGGCGCAGCACGGAGCCACCATCGGGTGAGGTGCCTTCCTCCGCGCAGGATGTGGAGGACTCTGAGTCCCGGCTCGCCTCGTGCCCCGATCCGAACGGTGGTAAAGGTTCGGGGGAGAAAGCCCCCGTTGTGTCGGAGACGGTCGGCGACGCCCCGGAATCGTAGACGAAGAGCTCCAGGAGCCCTCCGGTTGCACGACGGCAGCCGCGCTGTTCTGGCTGCCAGCACCGGGTAACCTGACGGGGTCCCCCGCAAGGGTCTCGGTCGGGTGGTTCTCGGAATGGCCTACGGGGGAGTTCTCGCCCTGGTTCACCTCGGGGCCGTCGGCCGGGCGGTGCACGGCCAGCTCCTGCGTTTGATCGCCTCCCTTGGGCGGCTCAGATGGGGGGGGGGGGGGGGGGGGGGCGCTGGCTTCCTGGCGGCAGTCGCGTCTGTGTAGAAACGCGGCCGCAGGCAATCTGCCGCTGCATGGGGTTACTGCAATCGGTGGTTACTGCAGTGGGCTGCTGACCCGAAAGACGCAGGTTGTAATTCCGGCCGCGGCGGTCGAGTTGCGATAGAGGCGAAATTCTACTGGACCGCCTGCTGTGCGAAGTCAGTACACGTTAAAGAACCTCAGGCAGTCGAAATTTCCGGAGAACTTCACTTCAGGGATAGCCTCAGTTACTTAGGGACATTAACCCCCCCAAAAACCATAACCTTTCAGGCCTTCCGCTACGGCACCTCTTTTTTTCCTTTTCTTAAGTCCCTCCCACTATGCTTCTTTCTCTTAAGCCGCGGTTCAGGAGTCCAGCGCGGTCCAGCTGTCCACCGAGATACGTGAGACAGATACTGCGCATTTCCTTTCCTCAAAAACCAATTCATATTTAGGCCCACCAGTGATGACATAGCTGGGATTTCGTCTCCACCTGCTACGTGTGTTGCTAAAACCAGCGGCCTCGCATACTCGCCGCGGTGGGTCAGGGCGTTCCTCTACTGTGCCGCATGGATGGATGGATAGCAAACTTTATTATACACGCGAGTTTGGGTCGTGCAAGGTCTAAGGGCCACTGCACAGCCCTCACATTACGCGCTTGTGTACAATGGACGTAGGGCCATGACACGGGCACTCCGGTTCACACAGTAAAGTTGCGTGTGCAGGTCCTGCAACGCAAGAAGGGCCTCCCATTCATCCCATGTTGCGATGGCTGGCTGTCCCTGCGGGGAAGGATCGGCAGGGCAGCCGAAGAGGATGTGGTCCACGGTGGCGGGCGCTTCTCCGCAGAGAGTGGACTCCGGGGAACGGGGTGGAAGTAGGATAGAAACTGAGGGTAGGAAGAGTCCGGGTCTGGAGTCGCCTCCAGAGGATTTGTTAAACGCGTCCGCTCTCTCGGGCCCCCTATCAGCCCTCCTGAGCCGCAGTAATCGGGTTGCATCCCGACTGTGGCGGCGGCGTTTCGATGGAGGCGAAATAGAAATTTCTTTGGAGGAGAAATTCAAGGCCCGTGTACTGTGCGATGTCAGCGCACGTTAAAGAACCCCAGGTGGTCAAAATTTCCGGAGCCCTCCAATACGGCGTCTCTCATAGCCTTAGTCGCTTTGGGATGTTAAACCCTATCGACCAAACCAAACCAAAGAAAAGATGGCCGCGTTTTGTAGGAGGCGGACGCAAGGCGCCTGTGTGCTGTGCGTTTTCAGTGCGTGGTAAAGATTCCCAGGTGATCGTAATTATTCCGGAGACCTCCACTACCGCACCTCTTTCTCTTTTATTTCACTCCCACCTTCGTCCCTTCCACTACAGCGCCGTTCAGGTGTCCACCGACATATGTGAGACAGATACTGCGCAATTGCCTTTCCTCCAAAAACAGTGCTCACTCCGACTGGGGCAGGGAACGGGGACACCGAAGCGAGCGGTGGTGGTGGTGGTGGTGGTGAAAAACATTTATAGTGCAATAAATTTTTACAGAAAGGTGATTGGCGTAGGCCCTTTTGGCCCTTTCCCCTAACAATACTAGGTGGAGCCCCTATTCCGGGGCCCCATTGGTAAGCAACGCCGCACGCGTCCGGTGAACCAAGGCCTTTTGGGTCTTTAGGTCCTGACAGCCGATCAGGGCCGCCTCCCAGTCCTCTCTGGTGGGGTTGGGGGGGATAGATGGGTTGGATTGACACGCCCTAACCATGTGGAAGGTGTCAGCCACCTCCCCACAGAACTGGCACGTGCTATCAAAGGATGCGTCGTAATGTTTAAGTACCGCCGGGCACAGTACAGTGTTAGTAAGAATTTTGATGAGGAGGCGCTTGTCAGCGCGATCCAGTCCCTTACAAGGGGCAGGGTAGCGCCGGTGCTCCTCCTTGTAGTAATCGGTGATGTGTTTGAATGTAAGGGCCAGATTGTCTAATTGGGAGTAGGCTTCCAAGGACAGGGAGATAGCCCGGGGAGAGAGTGCGCGGGCGGCCTGATCGGCCTGTTCGTTTCCCTGTAGGCCCTGATGACCGGGAGCCCAAATCAGGTTGCGTGGAGTTGGATCTTCGCATCGGCAGCTATATTCCAATATGCGCCATGCAAGCGGGAGAGCCCAGCCCAACTCATAGTTCCGACAGGCCCCTCGCGAGTCGGTGATGATGTGTTTCGACTTGGGAGTAGTGAGAGCCGGAGCAATGGCAATCTTCTCCGCGTGTGTTGCGCTGTAGGCATTGAAAGTGAGCCCGTTAACTGTGTTTGTGTTGTGTACGACTGCGGCCGTGTACCACACCCCGTGGTGTGGGCCGGCAACGTCCACGTAATACACATGTTGTTGGTTACCATAGTATCGCACCAACGCTTCCGCGCGCGCCTGGCGACGACCGCTATGGTCTTCTCTGGACATGTTGCGGGGAAGGGTTCGGACCCGGAGGGCGCGTCTCCATGGTTCTGGCACTCTCTCCCTTTCCTCAATATGGTAGTCATGTTTGATGTGTAGCCGGTCCAAGAGGCGGCGACCGGACGTGGTCTGTGCAAGACGCGTGTATTGGTTGACTAAGTGGGCTTCTCGAAGCTCCCGGAATGTGTTTACCACGCCCAAGGCCAGAAGTCGCTGGTTGGACGTGGTGACCGGGAGGTCGAGAGCCCGCTTGATGACTTTCCGGTGGATGACCTCCAGTTGGTCATCATCATGTTTGCGCAGGTGCAAGTAGGGGGTTGAGTAGAGGATTCTCCTCCTCACGAAAGCACGGGCAAGCCGCAGTGCATCCTTTCTTCGTAATCCGCCCCGCTTGTTGGAGACCCGGCGGACCATGCGGCCCACCTGGTCTCCCACTGTGCGAAGTTTGGCTAGGGTAGTGTCGACCCTGCGTTGATGGTGTATGAAGAGACCAAGGACGCGGATCTCCTTGGACTCCCGGATCGGTCCCGATGGGAGACTGATGCAAATTGGAGTTGTGTCCCGAGGGGAGGGACGTATGCGCACAAATTCTGATTTAGATGGGGCGCACTGGAGTCCGCAGTAGGCCGCGTAGTCGTCGACTAGGGTCGCCGCTGCTTGCAGGCAGGATTCCATGTGGCCCAGGTTACCTTGCGTGGCCCAGATTGTAATGTCACCCGCATAAAGAGCGTGATGTATCCCGGGCAAAGAAGACAATTTGGAGGGAAGATGAAGCATTGCCAAATTGAAGAGGAGGGGAGACAGGACCGCGCCTTGAGGTGTTCCCCTCGAGCCGCTGGTGTATGGGCCGTGTTCCGCATATTGTATGCGTATGTAGGCTTGACGGTCTGTAAGAAATTGTTTTATGTAGTTGAATGTTCTGTGGCCACAGTTGGTGTTACTGAGGTGGTCCAGGATTACTTCGTTTTTGACGTTGTCGAATGCGCCTTTAAGATCCAAGGCCAGGACCACCTTGTCGTTGTGGAGACATTCGACAGGATCTAAGATGTCGTGGTGAAATTGCAGAAGTATATCTTGTGCTGACTTGTAAGGGCGAAAACCGAACTTGGTGTCCGCGAAAGTGTGTTGTGTTTCGAGAAAATCGGAGAGTCTGTCGCGCACCATCGTCTATATCAGCTTGCCGACAAAAGACGTGAGGGAGATGGGGCGAAGGTTCTCCACATCAGTAGGTTTTCCGGCCTTCGGAATAAAGGTCACGAGAGCCGATTTCCAATCGAGAGGGAGAGGAGTCTCTCCGTCCCAAATGCTATTGATGTATTTGAGGAGCGCGGCGTAGGCTGCGTCGGGAGGGTTGGCCAAGGGCTTGACCCTAACCTTGTCGCGCCCGAGTGCAGTGCCCCGCTTCATTTTTCTTAAGGCTGCCCGGAGGTCGTGGAGTTGGAAAGGCTTGTACAGCTCCGTGTTCTCTTCGCCTGCATACGAGAACGCCGCCTGCCGGGGGTCCTTAGTGGTGTAGAGGTATCGATCCCTGAGCGTGTGCGCTAGCTGTTTTGTCGTTCCTGTGAAGTTGTGCAAGGCCCTATGTAATTGGCGTTGGGTTTCCGTGCGTGTTTGTATTGGATCGATGAGAGCGCGGAACAGGCGCCACGTGTTGCGGCCAGACATCTGGCGAGCAGCCGCGTTGCACCGGTCCACCCAGTGAGTGTCGGCTAGCTGAGTAGCATATTCCGCTGCCTGTTGTGTGAGTTCGAGGATGCGGTTCTTTAGGCGTCTGTTATGTTTCTGTTTCTTCCATCGCTTCGTGAGGCTGCGACGGGCCTCCCAAAGGTGGAGAAGGTGGTTGTCCAAGTCTGTTTGTGTTTCTGTGAGCTGTATCTGCTTTTCGTGTTGTGTGAGTGTAGACGTGAGCGATCTGGACCAGGCGTCGTATCCCGACTGTAGGGGGTCTACGATAGGTAGAGAGTTGCGGAAAGTCGTCCAGTCAGGGATACGAGCTTGTTTTAGTGGGCGTTTCAGGGGACGCATGTAAATGGTTGTGTTGATTATACAGTGATCACTACCTAGAGTGTCCTCTGTATTCAGCCAGTCGGCATGGCGTATGTTGCGTGTAAATGTGAGGTCCGGGCAAGTATCTTGTTGAATGGAATTGCCGACACGTGTTGGGCTGGCGGGGTCAGTGTGCAGGGTGAGTCCAAGTGTGGAAAGAAGTTCCGCAAGCTTCCTCCCACGCCTGTCCTCCCGGGGGTATCCCCATAGCCTGCTCGGGGCGTTGAAATCGCCGACGATTAGGAGGGGATCCCTACCCGCCACCTGCATAGCTTGAGTGAAAATTTCATTGAACGTGACGTTGTTAAGTTTCGGTGGGCAGTAAATATTTAGAATGTGTACAGGTGGGTCAGACCGCTTTAGGGGCAGCACTGAAACCATCGTGTATAGGAAAGACGGTGTTGTGGGAAGTGTGACCTCCTGCGCAGTGTATCGCTTGTGAACAAGTATACATGTCTGCGGGTTGTGTTGAAATGTAGTGTAGTTTGT
The DNA here is from genome assembly GCF_055824585.1 of Amblyomma mixtum. Classification (NCBI taxonomy): domain Eukaryota; kingdom Metazoa; phylum Arthropoda; class Arachnida; order Ixodida; family Ixodidae; genus Amblyomma; species Amblyomma mixtum. Next base: position 164,813,072 of record NC_143013.1, read on the forward strand.
TAGTTTGACACCGGCGCCGGGTTCCTGAAGGGCAACCACGGCGACGAGGAACTCAAGGTTCTCAAGAAAGAGGCGGAGATGAGTCCGCTTCTTGTGGTTCTTGAGACCGCGGCATTTCCACTGCGTTAGTGTAAGCGGCTGAGTTGTTCTTGCTCGCGACTTAGGGTTGGGGGCCATGGTCGGAGGCGGAGGGTGGGGTCACGTTGTTAAGACTCCCCAGTCCGCTAGTGCCCGGCGCAGACGTGCAGGAGGCTTCCGAAAAGTCAAACTCATCGGGAATAGCTCTATTGAATTTTGAGGTGCGGTTAGCGTCCCTGATGGGTCCTACGCGTTTAAGGACGCGCGGATTGTCTTTTATCCATTTTTGGATAATATGCGTTACGGCTTGTGTCACCTGTGCGATGACACTCTCCACCTGACGCGCGATGGTATCATGGATAATTTTGGGGAGGTCAGCCAATTGTCTTTGAATTGTGGTCACCCGGGTCTCCATGGCCTCGGCGCGACTCTCCACAGGAGGAGGGATCTCCCTGTCTGTTATGTTTTCTGCCTCGTCGCTCGACGCGGGCGGAGTATGTAATTGGGATTTGAGCGAGTTAAGCTCGCTGGCTAGTTTCTCGTTTTGAGCTGGCAAGAGGGCGAGCTCGCGCTTGTGTTCCTGCGTCTCGGCGGTGCTGGTGGGGGAGGAGGGAGGAGGGGAAGGAGAGGAGGCGACCCACGCCCAGCTGCCTACCTTGGGTTGGTTGCAAGCGGCGCCGCCAGATGAAGCGCTGAGAGCTGGGAACTCCGCTGCTCCGGGTGTTGGCGTTACCGTTGCTGTCTTGCCAGGGGGAGGCATCACGCTACGCCGTGGCGTCTTCTGTTTGTTTTGCTGCCGACCTCCCCGTGTAGCGCCGGCATTGGCTCCCTTGGATGGCGTCCTGGGCCCTGGCTGCGGCAACTTAATGAATTTGGCGGTACATTCGCTTGAGCTGGTGAGGTGCGGGCCCCCGCAGATTAAGCACATAGGATTGCAGACGTGGGGCGCTATCCCATCAGTACCAAGCCCCACGTTTTGGCCACAAATGCCGCATCTTTCCTTGACCGGGGTGGGACAATTGTACACCCGGTGCCACAGTGTGCCGCAACGGTAGCACGCTGGCACTGTTTTTTTGTACTCCTTGACGGGAGTCAGTTCTGCGTTATAGTGGACGTAACGCGAAACGGTGCGTCACTCGAAAGTCAGCACAGCTACGTTTGATTGTCCCAGCTTGCGGACATGAACTAGTTCACCGCCGCGCCACTGCACATTACGTTTTAGTCACTCACTGGTTTCTAAGTTGTGAACAGATATCACACCGCGACACACATCACCGGTGAGCTTGAGGTGGCCGTGAAATGTGAGCGATCCTCTGCTGGTGTTGAGTTGAAGGTCCGTGAGCAGCTTTTAACCACCTCTGGGTTCTGCGTGCCACAGACGATGATGTTCTGTTCCCAATTTGGTGAAATGGTGATGGTGTTCATGTGCTGCCTACCGATGAGTTGCGAAATGGCAGCGCCGAGCTCACCTTGCTGGAAGGCCGTCTTGAGGGAGACCATACTGCGTGGCCGCAGCACGACCACGTAGTCGTCAGGGTTCATCCTGACCGTTGGCTTGGGAGTCCACTTCGAGACTGGTGAAGAAGTCTTCTGTGGAGGTGTAGAAGACGGAGCGCGAGCGTCTCCCGTTGTTGAATTGTTGAGAGGAGTCTTGGGCATTGCCGCTCCTCGTGCGTTCTGCCGCCGGCGACGCCGCGGCTCTCAACGACTTGGAAAAGGGCAGCTTGCTGCGCCGAAATGGTGGATGGGCCGTCCTCTGGCTGGCTTACAGGGACAGATGACCACGACAGAGTCGTGGGGTCGTATCCGCGTTGTTCAGGCAGAGCCATGTTGAGAGGTTGGCCGGCAGGCGTCTCCGCAGCAAGCGGCGGAGGAGCCGGAGCCGTTAGGCTTGGCTCGACCGCTACGTGGTGATGCGGAGGGTTGCTCGAAATGGCCGAAAATTCGGCGTACCTGGGTATGATCGGGTTCTCCATGATCCTGCTGACTTCACGGTTACAGTCGCACAGGTTTGATAGGCGTTACATCAGGTTGCCACGGTTCCAGCCGAGAAATCGACGGAGCCGATGCACCACGCGTCCGATCGCTCCGCGCTCAAACGCGGCGTCCCGCGAGCGGACGCGCTTCACATGCGCGGCGCGAATTTTGGCCTTTAAGATGGAGGTAGAGAGGTAAGTCAGACAAAATCTCATGATTCCGCCCCCCCCCCCCCCCCTCCGCCTCCTGTAAAACACATGCGCCCAGAGTGAAACAAGCACAGGAGGCAAAAACGAGCCGAGACATTATAAATTAGACTCTGCAGAATTTCGGAACATGAGGTGGCCTATGTAGATACGGCAAGAGGTGGTGGCGGTTTTACGGTGGCAACGGTAGTCAGTGGTCGGGGCAATCCCGTGACAGCTGCCACTTTGCGCAGACGGAGCACAGAAATTGCCGAGGAAAGTGCGATCGCATTAGCTTGCTGGGGAACGGAAGCGAAGTGTATCATCAGTGTGAGCAAAGCTGCCATATAAAAGTTTAGCAAGGGAACAATCTCGGCCTTGGCGACCAGAATCCTAGGCCAGAGAAAGTTAAACAAGGGAATTCAAATAATTTGGACTCCGGCGCATGAAGGCGTCCCGGGCAACGAGATGGCCCACAAACTGGCTCGAGATCTCTACCACCGAGGTGCTTCAGAGCCCCTCGATAACAGCGCGTGCGGAGAGGGCATGCTAAAATATGGGGAGATCACGCAGCATTACAGATCGGGAGCGTAGACTGGTACCGGAGCCAGACCCAAAATTAGACAGCACACAAGCAATCGCGTGGAGGAACTGCAAACACGTATCCGCACCCGGATATGGCGAACTACATGTTCTCCGAGGCTAGGAGCCATAAATGTAATCTTTGTAGCGCGAGAGGGACCCTCGACCACATAATATCGGAACGCCCGAGGGGATGCACAATATACACAGTAAAGACACCTGGGAGAACCTGCCTAGCTCAGACCCTGACCTCCAGCTCCTGCTCGTCCAACTGGCTCAAGAGGCTGCTGGGACCCCAGACCTCGCAGTCTGCACCTGAGGCGGCGGCACCCGCCCCTTGACCTGCATGTCGGGGGGTGGGTAGATCACCTTATTCGTTGGACATTAAAGTTCATTCCATCCATCCATCTCGCTTCGGCAGGCACGGTTTTTGCGCCGCTTTTTTCTATCATGTCTCCTCTCTCCTGTTCTCGCATGGCAGGGATTGTCACTCAGCTCGGGTGTGACGTCATCATTATTTAAATTTGGCACCATCCTGTCACGCCCTCGGATGCCTGCGGCCGGGTCCCATTCCCACCTAGAGCCAAATTTCGTGATCTATTTATAATGTTTCATGGCGTCTTATGACAGATGACATCAAAGGGACGAATTTCCGGTTGCACATTTAGCGAGTCATTCCGCATGAACATAGCCATCTAATGTTTCCGCATCAAAACGCGACAAAGGTGTCCACTGTCCCAGGGTGCCAGTGATGATGTGCCTTTCCATTGCTTCAGTGCCTTTCCTTTGCTTTCGGAGCTTCCGCTCTTCATCGATTTTGAGGTTTGTTTGTGCTACTGTGTTCTGTCCCAGGGGCCAGATATGCACCTTTTCTATTGCTTTATTTGTTGTCAGCGTGGCTTGGGCTTTTTTTACGAAGGTCATTAAAAGGTGAAACTTCGCCACAGCGAAGCTGGCTTTATATGGCGTAGTGAAGCTCTCGCTTCAAAATTGGATGACGCTCAAGCTTCGTCTTTGAAAATAGCACACGACAGCGTGTTGCAGCGTTGCAAGGTGTCCACAGCTGGCCCGTTCGGCGCGACGCCTTGGCCTAAGGAAAGGAAACGGCGCCTGTCTCTCATACCTCGGTGGACACCCGAACACCGCTGTAAGTGCTTTAAGGAAAAATAAATGAAGATTGATTTTAAGGAAAGGAAATGCCTGTCTCTCATATCTCGGTGTACGCCCGAAAGGAATGCACACCACAGTACATGTCTTTAAAGCTCCCTTCTAAGACAACACCGTATACAATAGACGCGCCTCTGTAACTTCAAAACCATCGAGGTGATGTGATGGAGTGGTAGGCGTGCTGATATCACACTCCAGAGGCCCTGGTTCGATTCCCAAAGTGGACCAGATTCCTACTCTGTTTCATTTGTTAATGCTTCTGGGATTTTTCGCTCACGGCCGCCGGCGACGACACCTGCCTATCTGCGACGCGGGGACCTTAACGCTGTCGCGTTAAAACTGGGCCACCTGGGGATCCGATGTACACTGGCATCGCACAGCACCACAGGAGCACCTTTTGCGTAACGCGGCCACCGCGGTCAGGTTCCATCCTGGGTACTCCGGCTGAGTAGACGAGTGCGTTAACTAATGAGCCACCGCGGCGGCTCGACACGAAGGATCGGGACGCAATTTGTACATAACCTGTTCTACCTGTCGAAGGATGCGAGCCTCGTGCACAGAAAGATAGCATGACGGTCGGGGTAGAGTTTACGATAAAGGTGGAGAGCGTTGTAACACTTGTCGGTAGCCCGAAGAAAAAGCCTCTGCTCACTCTCCGATGTCCTTGGCCAGAAGATCAACGCAGATAACAGTTTCGCGGGCAATCTGGTTCCAAATGCGCCCACACGGAAGGGTAACATTATACACAAAGACACGTCCCCCAATCTAAGATTAAGCAACAACACGAGTACAACGCATTGGAAAACCACGGAGCAAGACAGGAAGCGACCGCTACATCGTAGCGCTTAGACTACAGAAAGGCATCAAATCTAAACACCATAAACAACCGAAATTACAAAATGGCACAAATTCAGACATATCAGGGAAAACGAGTTTGTCGCCAAGATCGCCGATATAGAGGGATGGTTCGAGAAATTAAAGAAACACGTGAACAACGCATCCACCACCCTAAAAGACGAAGATGCGCCACCGAACATAGACAACAAACATTTAAACATGTGGAACAAAACAGAGGACTTAGAAAGGAAGCTCACGCCCAGCGTTGGAGCCGGAGTATTAGAACGCAACTAGCGCGGCACTGCAAGGAAACAGAAACATACGCGCTGAAACTAAATGAGCAAAGCAGGAGTTCGTCACACTAACGTATTCGGTTTTTTTTAGTTCAGGGGGGTTTAACGTCCCGAAGCGACTCAGCCTATGAGGGACGCCATAGGGAAGGGCTCGAAAAATTCGACTACCTGAGGTCGTGCGCTGACATCGAACAGTGCACGGGCCGCTAGAATTTCGCCTCCCACAAAACTCGACTGCCGCGGCCGGGATCGAAACCGCCTCTTTAGAGTCAGCAGTCGAGTGCCATACGCACTGAGACACTGTGGCGGCTATATTCGCTTTGTATACGTATATTCAGCTGCGTGGTGGGCACCTGTTGAGAATGTTGAAGATGTCCAGATGCACGCTGGAGACGAAGTAAATGCCGTTTATGTTTTCCATGGTATACACAATGACAGGTAAGCCCGTTCGCATTCGACAGCAGCAAAGGAGATCACCTACGGCTCTAACGAAGCAACGGCTATGACGAAGAAATGGTTGGCTTCCTTGCTATCAAACAGTCGTTATAAGCGGAAAACTGCAAACGCTTGGAAAACGCAAACATTTCCGCTTCTTTGCGTCACCCCTTAAAACACTGTGGATGAAAGTTAAAAACAGCGGTGGAGAACTCATCGTCTCCTGAGCAGTGCTTGTTGAGTGTCCTTTTTTAAGTCTTTCCTTCTGCTTCCGCGCGCCTTGTTTGAGGAAACATGGAAAATGGCGTTCGCCATATAGTTCGTGCGCTCAGCGATGTACTCGTTTGATGCAGGTTGGTGTTTGCTCGATACTTCTCAAGCATAGTTAATTTGCGTGCTTAAAAGTTGATGTTTCTTCTTTTGCGTTTGCACACGTAACCTTGAGCAAGAACTAAACACTGAAAATCATATACACAAAAAAAGCTGTTTATAACGGTTATAACTTTGTTTTATCCAACCTCCCTCAGCAGTTGTTCATGGCTGTCAGGATCTATGAAAAGTACAATGTTGGTTTGGTTTGGTTTGGTTTGGTTTATGGGGTTTAAAGTTCCAAAGCGACTGAGGCTATGAGAGACGCCGTAGTGAAGGGCTCCGGAAATTTCGACCACCTGGGGTTCTTTAACGTGCACTGACATCGCACAGTACACGGGCCTCTAGAATTTCTCCTCCAAGGAAATTCAACCGCCGCGGCAGGGATCCAACCCGCGTCTTTCGGGTCAGCAGCCGAGCACCATAACCACTGAGCCACCGCGGCGGGTCGAAATACAATGTACAGCCGGCCAAATCTTTAGCTGGCGTGCGTGACGGCCGCGTTTTCCGTGCTCCTGCAGCTTGTTTAACGGAGGTGTAGCGCGAAAAAAGACCGAGACGAGAGAGACAAGACACAGGACCAGCGCTGGTCCTGTGTCTTGTCTCTCTCTAGTCCCTGTGTTTTTTCGCGCTACGCCTTCCTTAAACATGCTTTATCAACTGGCTCAGAACACCACTCTGCTCCTTCAGCTTATGACGGAGCAAGCTTGCGAAAATATCAAATTTAAGCACAGGCTCTCTAAGCCTGTGCTTAATATTGAGATTTCCGCAAGTTTGCTTCATCCCAAAGCGCAGGAGCACAGAAATAACGGCCGTCGAGCATGCCAGCTAAAGATTTGGCCGGCTGTACACTGTACAATACACTGTACAACGCTTTACGTTAGTTGTGTTCTTGTCGTATCATACTTGAATTGCTTACGTGTGCCATTTTTTCTCCAATCTACATGTATACGGCCATTCCTCGAAACAAGCGCTGTCATCATCGCGTGTTTTATCGAAAACTTCATTGTTTCTCTCTCAACATAAAAAATCAGTTCAAGTGGGCTAAGGACTTCACAGCGATGGCGGAGACACATACATCTTTTGGGGCGGGCAGGGGCCTTTCTACGATGATGTAACTGAGCCTACCATGTCAAAATGTCACGAAAGAGCTAATTTGTCGCTTTGGCGTGCATATGTAATATCAGTGGAAAAACAATCGATCAGAGGGAACAATATAGATGCTACGTACGTCGCAGTGTAAATGACAGCAACAGTGGCAATCCTGCCACAAACAAACACTTACCACATTTTTTCCCCGAAGCACGGGTGTCGTATATAAGATACAAGTGCTGTGTCAAAAATGTCATTTTAATCAATTTGCTGCATGCCTTCATGGCAGATTGCGAAGGCACTCCGCAGCTATAAAGTCATTGATAGAGAGCTACCACTTTCCCGAGGATCAGGTAAAAGCGTAGATGTTCAAGAAGTACAATTTTTTTTGTGCGTGTGCGTGGTACCTATTGGATTCCGTCATGTAACCTTTACATTTGTTTTTAATATGCAACGAGAAAGAATTTGGCTCAGTCTAAACCTGGGCCGTAATGCAGGAATTCCATAGCCATGCTGTAAAATAGCCGAATCCTGAGGTACTCGAAAATAAAACGGCTGCACAGGCACCATGGTCCCGGATAGGGAAAGCGACAAAACAGCAACTAGTAACAGTGCGTTAGAGTGTGACACGATCTCTCCAGCTTTATTCACACTTGTCTGCAGAAGGTTTTCAAAGAACAGAATTCGCAAGTGTTTTGGACACAAGTTATGCAAGCAAAACATCTTCGATCTGCTGATGACAAAGCCTTGCTATGGCATTCCCCTTTCTCTTTGATTTATTTTATCCCCACACCCCTTTCCCGCCGAGTGGGGTGGAAAACCGATTATTCTTCCAGTTAACCTCCCTGCTCTTCCTATTATTCCTACTCCTCCCCTGGGGACCAACTGCAATGCATACTGCAATACTATAGGCATAAAAATGAAGAGGAAGAAACCTAATGTAATATTCAAAGGCATCAAAGACAAACTATTTGCTGTAGGCCGAGAAGCGTTGCAAGTTGTAGCTGAAAACGCCTGCTTAGCGCAGGTAGTGACCGCCTGCCTCACTCACACCAGTGAAATAATTGGGACTATAAGAGTAGCTCTCCATTTGCCACATCTACTGAGGTTATGAAAAGAAGCTTATCTTTATTTCTCAACACGTAAGGATGCAATAGAGTTATCTTGCCAATACTACCATAACGGGTAGAAACTTGACGAATAAAGAAAAGATCTGAAATCAAGCTGAGAACAGCGCAGCGACTTATAAAAAAGTGGCTGGTAGTTGTGAAGCTTACAGACACGATCAGACCAAGTTGACTCATCGAACAGGCACGAGGGAATCATATCATAATTCAAATCAAGATGTGGGCTTGGGAGGAGTATGTAATTTGAAGGCAAGACAACCTACGGGCCTTGAGCTTAATGGGACAGGTGCCAAAAGACGGCAAGCGTACCACAGGGCAGCATAGAATCAGATTGGCAGGCGACATTAGTTTGCAGGGATCAGGTGATTGTGGCTGCTACAGGGCACGATTAATTGCAGAGATATGGGAGAGGATTTCGGCCAGCAGAGGACGTGGTTAGGTTGGTGCCGGTGATAATCGCGGCCTTGCCGACCATTACCGCCGCTGCCTGCTCATTCAGCGACACACTTGTTTCGCACAGTTTGAAGCTGCAAAACAGCAGAAAGATCCCATTGGCCGCGTCAGTTAAAATGGTCAGAAATACAGTGTCTGCTTGACGTAGGCTGAGAAGCCAGTTTCCTTCGCAACAACGTGACGCCTACGCAACGGAAATTTCATGGAATAATGTTGTTCTTTTCGTGATGTCTTACACCTTCATCTCCTATGCTTTTCCTGGGGTTTTTAGTTTTGCTATTGTTTTTTCTGAGGGGCCGCCGCGGTGGCTCAGTGGTTATGGTTCTCGGCTGCTGAACCGAAAGACGTGGGTTCGATCCCGGCCGCGGCGGCAGAATTTCTTTGGGGGAGAAATTCTAGAGACCCGTGTACTGTGCGATGTCAGTGCATGTTAAAGAACCCCAGGTGGTCGAAATTTCCGGAGCCCTTCACTACGGCGTCTCTCATAGCCTGAGTCGCTTTGGGACGTTAAACCCCATAAACGAAACCAATGTTTCTTTGAATTTTTTTTGTGACAGCATAGAAATAAAGGCGGAATGTCTCAACGTTTATAATCGGACACCTTTTATATCTTAGTTTTCTTGCTGCGCACGTTTCTTCATAATCCCCATGATTGCCTCGCGTAACTGCCCTCCGCAGAGATCAAGCTGTGCAGCCTACGCAGATAAAAAAGCCCTGCAGTTGAATAAGCAACCAGCAGCTGATCCCGTGTATATTCCATGCGAGCCGGTTATCGGGAGCTGTTTGTGGTAATGAAATGCAGAGGTCAGCCGGATTGACCTGTCTGAATGGAAACTCGCGCCACAACGTGCATGTCACGTTTTTACTAAAAATTTTTCTTTGGGTCATTGATGCTATGTTTATTCTTGTTCGGCATTAAAAGATTTATGTGCTGCACACAAAATAGGATTTAAAATGAATCTAATTTTTCTTTTCCGGAAGCGCATTTAAACTCGTGTCAGTGACGAAGCGCACCCTGTCACCATCGCCTTTAAGGCAATGCTGGCTAGGCCAAGCCTCAGATTCGCATCCAAAATAGTATATTAGTATATGTCACCATATTCATTGAAAACAACCTGCGACGGCATTCCCTGTACTTCACTTAGTATTCTTTACTATCGCATATATGTTCCTTTTTTATTGAGAGTTTAATGCTTGCCGCTAGATCGAGCAAATGATATCTGCCAATATTCACGACTTTCAGCGTTTATTTGAACTCGATTCGTTTCCTCGTGACACTTTTTGGTGTTTTGATGATTGGTATATCCTGCGGAGAATCTTTGTAGTGAGTTTGTTCAGTCTTCAAAGGTGCCGGCACGCCGTTTTATCGCATTGTTTGGAATGCAAGACGCGATGAGATTTATCTCGATTGATCGCATCCAGGCGGAGCCGATTCTATGTTGTTCCAGAATGTTGTAGTAACTGTACACGCTGTATATCGAAAGTTCGCTATCAGCTTTAAATTGACCACGGCCGAAAGCGGCGGGCATTCTGTTCGACGAACCGACGACCGCCGAACATGCTTGTTGCTTTCGCCACCTCTCCGTCATTCATTCCATTGTGGACGCAAGTCAGCCGACGTAGACTTTTGTCTAGAACCCTTTTTCGTGTCTTCCCGCTCTCCGGACTGCAGTCATCACAACGTAACAATCCTGCTGCAGAAAAGAACGTAGATAAAATTCATTACTTCGCAGATAGCGCACGAAGAAGACTATCAACCACCGATTGCAGTAACCCCATGCAGCGGCAGATTGCCTGCGGCCGTGTTCCTACGCAGACGCGGCTGCCGCCAGGAAGCCAGCGCCCCCCCCCCCCCCCCCCTCATCTCAGCCGCCCAAGGGAAGCGATCAAACGCAGGAGCTGGCCGTGCACCGCGCGGCCGACGGCCCCCAGGTGAACCAGGGCGAGAACTCCCCCGTCGTCCATTCCGAGAACCACCCGGCCGAGACCCCTGAGGTGGACCCAGTCGGGTTACCCGCTGCAAGCAGCCAGAACAGCGCGGCTGCCGTCGTGCAACCGGAGGGCTCCTGGCAGCTCTTCGTCTACGATTCCGCGGCGTCGCCGACCGTCTCCGACACAACGGGGGCTTTCTCCCCCGAACCTTTACCACCGTTCGGATCGGGGCACGAGGCGAGCCGGGACTCAGAGTCCTCCACATCCTGCGCGGAGGAAGGCGCCTCACCCGACGGTGGCTCCGTGCTGCGCTTCACGGGGGACCTGACGTGCGCGCAGCGCTAGGCCCTCACCACTTCGAACGACCATGGCCTGCCTCGCTGTGCTCCCCGCCGCCAACCTCCTGAGGAGGACGAGGGGCCTCGTATCGCCAACACCAGCCCCCCGACAGCACCCGGTGCTCCAGAGGCGACGACGGGAACAGCGCGCGACTTTGATTCGGTGAACCAGCCACTCGATTTACGATCGCATGCGGCAGACGCAATAGACGCTGGAAAGTTAGCGGGGAAGCACGCGAGGCAGGAATCTGAGGAGAGTTCAGTTGCACTGCCCCGCGCCAGGCAAAGAAACCGGTTCCAAGTTCCGCTCATGGCGGGGCCGCTTAACCGTGTAGCAATTACGTCGGTGCCCTGTCTTACCATCTTAGCGTTAGTGGATCTCCTCTCCCTGAATGTGGAGGGGTTTTGATCGCCGGATAAGCAGAGAGAGGTGATGCACTTCGCACGCGCACAGGGCGTCGACATCCTGTTCCAAGAGTTATGTAAGTTCCGCTGCGCACGCGAGTTCTCCGATTTTAAGTCCCGTTGTTGTAATGAAGCCTTTTTTTCGTTAACTTTTTCTGTTTCGTGCGACGTTGGCGCCGTTTTCGTCAACAGCTCCCTTCGCTCTGGCGCGCATTGCACCTATGGCATCGACGGCCGCACCCTTACGGTCGATTTCTTCCTGGGTGGAAGGCGCGTCAGAGCGCTGGTGGTGTACGCGCCAGCCCACCGCTCCGACAATTCAGTCTGGTTAATTTTGATTACCTGTAATTAGGAGCGCCATAAATATAAATTACCATTCAAAACTTCCTAAACCATTTTTGATTGTTCGCATATAGGGTAGGCACACTGTCCTCCGATTTGCTCCACAACCCACCTGTAATAGCCACCTACCCTATTGAAAATATTGAGCGTGAATTCTGCGTGCCTATCTTTGTGTTGTAGCGCCCGGCGACGCTATAAAGCGCAGGCGCTGAGATCGGCGTTCCGGCGACAGAAGAAAATAAAGAACGACAACGCGTGCTCGGAGCGCACGCCCGGCACGCGCAGTCCGGAACTAGAAGCCTGCCACGCTGGTCGTCTCTCTGGTGCTCCGCTGCGACCCCGCTAATACCTCAACAGTGGTGACCTGACGAACCGTGCCTTCTATCGCAGCGGCGTTCCAGCATGGCGTACTGGCAGCACCCAAGTTTCGACCCGCCGCTCCCGGCGTTCCGGCCTGCAGGCGTCGGCGGGTGGTTCGCCCAACTGGAGGCTGCGATGTACCTGAACGGCATCACCATCCAGCCGTTCAAACACGAAGTCCTTTGTGACATCCTCCCGGCCGACCTCCTGCGTCGGCTAACCTACTCTACTTTCGGCGGCCGGCCATACGATGAGCTGCGTGCGGCCGTCTTGGCGTACTTCGGCGCCTACTACGTTCCGCCGCCGCTCTACGACGCAGCGGACCCGTTCTCGCCGCCGCCAGCCTCTGGCCCTGCACCGGCCTCGCTCGCGCCCACGCAGCCTTCATCACACCCCGGCCCGCCTCAGCAGCCCCTCGCCGCATCGCCGCCACTCCCGTCCAGCGTCTCCAGCCCGGCTGTCTCTCTCGATGCCACACCAGGTGGGCTCCGCACGAGCTTCGCCTCGCGTCCTGCTCCCACTACTATCCGACCCGCGTCTCTGGCTCTGCCTCCTTGCGCTTCAGTGGCGTTGTCGCCAGAGCCTCCTGCAGCCAAGGACGCTTCTGCGGCAGCAGCCGTGCCGAGGCTTCCGGCATCCCCATCTACCTCGTCACTACCGCCAACAGCTCTGCAGACCTCTGCTGTGAGGGTGCCGCCGCCACCGCAGCATATGCCACATACCAGCCCCACTACCCTGGCGACCACACCGCCTGCCCAAGAGGCCCCACCCCAAGCCCTCAGTACGATCAACTGCTTCTCGGATTCTGACCCTGGCAGCTCGACACCGCTGCAGCAAGCGTCTGCTTTGGTGCCTGACTTGAGCCACCCTCGGCACCGAATGGTCGAGCTACCCACACCGAGTAGTGCAGCAACTGTCCAACCACCAGCTGTGCCTGTTGCTGTCAGCCAGCCGTCTGATGTAGCAGTCTCAGCTCCACGGCATGTCACTGCCACAACCTCCTGGCAGCCACCTACAGCCAACCGTGTCCACACGCGCATCAGCACTGGCCAGTCGCTCCGGACTGTCACTCCCGCTTCGCCCAAGCACCTGGCATTGAGCCCAGCAACTTGCTCCGGCATCGTCACAGCTGTAGCCGCTATGTCGATGGTCAAAACACAGCTGCTGTCAGGCCACGGAGCCGTTTCGCCCACTCCAGCGCTTGTGCCGACGTACTCGGCGCGCCGGATTCCCACCGACACCAGCTTCAACGTCCCCACACCGACGACACTTGTGTCCGCGGGCAGCACTACAGTCGGTGACGGCCCGACCATGGCCTCCCCTGCTCCCATGTCCGTTGTCAGCTCGGAACCCTGCATCATTCGCCCCTTGCGCAGCAGCCAGGCTCGTCCACCTGAGCCGGCGCACTCCACCCGACTGCTCTTCCCGGCCTCTGACCTGAACTTACCGGACCTTGTAGCGACCCCGTGGGGACACTGTTACTCTAGCTGCCTGCTTGCCTGCTGTGGCTACTCCATCTCTGCCCCGTCGGCACGTACATTCGGACGTTCCGTCTAGGCGGGGGGCCCTGTAGCGCCCGGCGACGCTATAAAGCGCAGGCGCTGAGATCGGCGTTCCCGCGACAAAAGAAAATAAAGAACGACAGCGCGTGCTCGGAGCGCACGCCCGGCACGCGCAGTCCGGAACTAGAAGCCTGCCACGCTGGTCGTCTCTCTGGTGCTCCGCTGCGACCCCGCAAATCCTCAACAGTGTGTTTATTGCCACGCAAAATGCGACGATTGAGCGAGGTCGCAGAACGCGAGACATATTTCACATAATTTGCGCAAGCCGAGCAAGCTCGCAAACGCAAGACATCTCTCACATAAAGTGCGCAAGTCGCGTAAGGCTCGTACAGCAGGAGACATCCTCGCGTAATATGCGCGAGCCGGGTGAGGCTTCCAGAATGTCCGAGAGCCAAGGGCGAGTCCCAGAATGTTCAAGAGCCGAGTCTAATAACCTAATAACCTAATAATAATCTAATAACCTTGTCACACAGGCATTTTGAAGGCTTTCAAATGGCTATCAGCTCAGTGGCACTTGAATGCAGCTAAATAGGCATTTCCAATAGCCACAGAGTCCCTAGAATAGTGTGGACATCTATCAAGATTTTGAAGGCTTTTCAGTGGTCTAAATTTGCACTCAGACATGGAGCACTCGCAACTTACACTAAGGAATAAAATCAAAGCAACTTAATCGCTGAAAGAATACTCAACATGAAATGTACAACTTATTTCACTGAAAAAAAAAAGAAGGCTGGCCACAAAACACTGCAGCAAGCGTATTATCACTGTTTGCAATAGCACAAAAACAATGAATACCACCTTTTCAAAACTGCGTGAGTGCTACAACAGCTTCCCAGCAAAATTATCAACTGTGACAGTGGCGCCACAGCAGTTTGGTGCGAGATGATGAAATATCTCTACGGCGATCAAGTATTCTGTGTAGCAGCGGCATAACTCCCGAGCTGAAGTGCAAATCTCAATCTCCCACCTTAACTGTTATCTTTAAATACATATTTAAATTCATTGCAGCGTGCTGCAGAAGTAGGTGGTCAGATCATTCGAGAGGATACCTGCAAGCTATCTCAGGAGACGAAAGATCTGATGAAGAAACGCCAAAGCATGAGGACGTCTAACTTCAGAGATAGAATAGGACTAGGAGAGCTATCGAAGTTATTTATAAGTGCAAGGTAGCCAACATAAGAAAGTTTAACATGGAGAAAACATAGCATGCTCTAAAGCATGGAGGTAGCCTAAAATCAGTGAAGAGAAAACTAATCACTGGTAAAAACCAGATGTATGCGCTAAAAAACAAATATGGCAATGTCATAAGCAATATGGATAAGATAGTTAAAGTAGCCGAAGAGTTCTACACAAATCTCTACAGTAGTGAATGTAATCAGAACGTTACAGAGAGAGGCAGTAGAGCACAGCAATGGGACATCCCGCCAGTAACGAGGGAGGAAGTAAAGAAAGCCTTAGGAGCAATGCAAAGAGGGAAAGCAGCTGGTGAGGATCAGGTAACAGCAGATTTGTTGAAGGACGGAGGAGAGATTGTGCTAGAGAAACTAGCCACCCTGCATACGCTTGCCTCGTGACCACGAGCGTATCAGGAGCTTGAAAGAATGCGAACATTATTTTAATTCATAAGAAAGAAGATGTCAAGGACTTCAAGATTTAGAGACCGATCAGCTTACTATCCATTGTCTACAAGGTATTTACTAAGGTAATCACTAATAGACTCAGGACAACCTTCGAATTCAATCAATCAAATGATCAGGCAGGCTTTCATAAAGGATACTGAACAAAAGACCACATTCATGCAATCAATCAGGTGAAAGAGAAATGGGCAGAATACAACCAACCCCAATATATAGCCTTCATTGACTACCAGACAGCAATTGACTCGGTGGAACCACAGCTGTCATGCAGGCATTGTGGAATCAGGGTGTAGAAGAGTGTTATGTGAAAATATTGGAAGATATTCATAACGACTGCTCAGCTACCATAGTTCTCCATAAGGTCAGCAATAAAATTCCAATAAGGCAAGGTGTCAGGCAGGGAGACACGATTTCACCAATGCTATTCACCGCCTGTTTACACGAGGTGTTCCGGGGCCTGAAATGGGAACAGTTGGGGAGAAGAGTTACTGGAGAATACCTAAGGAATTTGAGATTCCATGATGGCATTGCCTTGCTAAGCCACTCAGGATATGAACTGCAAAGCATGATGAATGAGTTAGACAGGCAGAGCAGAATTGTGGGGCTAGAAATGAACATGCAGGAAACCAAAGTAATGCTCAACAGTCTAGCAAGGGAACAGCAGTTCACAATTGGTAGCGAGGTGCTAAAAGTAGTAAGAGGATATGTATACTTAGGGCAGGTAGTGACAGCTGATCCGGATCATGAGAGGGAAATAACTAGAAAAATAAGAACGGGGTGGAGCGCATATGGCAGGTTCTCTCAGATCGTGAAAGCCAGTTTGCCAATATCCCCCAAGAGAAAAGTCTAACACAGCTGTATCTTACTGGTACTCACCTATGGGGCAGAAATGTGGAGGCTAACAATGAGGGTTCAGCTTAATTCAAGGACAACGCAGCGAGCTATGGAAAGAAAAATGATAGGTGTAACGTTAAGAGACCGGAAGCGGGCGGAGTGGGTGAGGGAAAAAACGCGGGTTAATGAAATCCTATTTGAAATCAAGAGGAAGAAATGGGCTCGGGCAGGGAATGTAAGGCGAAGGCAAGACAACCGCTGGTCCTTGAGGGTAACAGAGTGGATTCCATGAGAAGGTAAATGTAGCAGGGGGCGGTAGAAAATTAGGTGGGCGGATGAGGTTAAGAAGTTTGCGGGGATACGGTGGCCACAATTGGCAGAGGACAAGGTTAATTGGAGAGACATGGGAGAGGCCTTTGCCCTGCAGTGGGTGTAGTCAGGTTGATGACGATGAATTTTAACTAATATATACAGCACTCTATGCATTACAGTTATATGTGTCTGGCCTGCTACAGCCAAGAAATCTTCCATTACAAAATAGGGAAGTGGATAGCAAAACTACAGCACAACAGTGGCTATGAAAACAGATATGGCACATCTGCAGGTAGTAGTCCTGGAAAGTGCATGTTTTTCAGTCAGAGCCAATAACACACTGAATTCATAGATGCCATCTCTCGTGTATGTCAAGAGGCTATCACAGAAGCTCAGACCAGGAAGACTATCAAGAACGAATAGGACCCAGAGATGAGGGGCAAAGGAAGTACACAGCATGAGCAATGACTCGCAACTGAATTTACTGCCAGAAACCTCATTGCAATCGTAATTCCAATTGTAATCATGTAGGAAGGTTGATGCTTGCATTGCGCATGACACTGTTTTTAGCTGAGCGGTCGGGAGCTTGGCAGTTCCTTGCATCTGCGAGACATGGTGCCGAAAAACAAAGGCAGTATTGGAAACATTCCCCTGTCCAGATGGACAAGTTACAATGACCCACAAGATTGTGGAGATGAGGCAGCTCGGTATGCAAGTTCAACTCCCTTAATATTGGGTTGATGCAACAGCCGGCCTGGACAAAGTACACCTGCCTTCAAACCGTAATGTGCGAAATTTATTGGTGCACTATATAATTCGGGATATCTAAATTAGGCTATGAAATCAAAAATTTTCACTAATACTGCCTTCCATTTACTTTCATTTACTTTGATAGCACCTTTATCTTCAATCATGTAGCAAAGAAATGAGAAAAAACACAACCACCGAGCACAGTTTACATTTGTTAAGCTGTGTTTGATATTGTGCTTTCTTCACTTACTAATGCCTGTCTTCCATTAGTCAATGAGTGGGCAAAGGTGCTCAAGCTTATTAGGGGCCAAAAGGCCCTCACAACCTTGCACCTGGCTCCAACATTCTTCAAAGAATGAGATAACTGGTGTATGTACGGAATGATCGCAATCCTATGTCACTTTTCTTCCAATGGACGCATTTCCTGGTAGCTATTTTTGGCAAGGCTTTTGCATACAGAGGTTAAAACAGATGCCAAAACACCAGCACCTGGAAGGCCGGCTACAAGTCACAAAAACCTTTCATTTACAAAATATATGCATAAAGGCAACACAGCTGCACAGGCAAGACATGTTATCCTAGCAGTAGCTGCAGTACAAGCACCACTACTGTCAAAAATCTAAAAAAGTTGTACTGCTGTTTTTTGCCCACCTGTCTCACTGCTGCATTCGTGAGTATATTTGGCAGGTCAAAATTTCTGGCGGTTATCAGCCAGGCTTCATTTTTTTCGTATGTTCTAACATTTGCAAGCACGAGCTTTGTAAAAAAATGTAAAGGACAAAGAAATGTGATCACGGTTAAAGAATGCGGTGCGAAAAGACAAAAACAAACGAAGAAATGGACACCCGCCAGTCCTGTCCACTTTTTCATTTGTTCTTCTCTTTTCACACTGCAGTCTTTAAACATGATCACTGACCAACAAGTCCAAACAGCCACTTTAGTTGAAAAGAAATGTGGCCTTTCAATTGTGATCATTCCATACTTACACAAGTTATATTATTCTGTAAGAACTCTACTGCTATATGCGAGGTCGAAGTGCCTTTCTGATGCCTACTCAGCTTATTGAGCACTTTTGGCCACTTTTTAACAAATGAAAGATGGGAGCACGTAAGCGAAACGAGTGCAATGTCGAGCACGCTGCGACTTGTAGAGATAGTGCTACTGGTGCTCTGTATCTAACTTGTACTCGAAGGTGTATAACCAGAACAGCTGCTGCATCAGCCAGACATGAAAGGTGTACGAACTTAGTTCGAGGAACACTGGCCTCACGTCTCGCTGCTGATTGTAAGACATTCCTCTATATTCCGAGTTTTCTAACACCACCATCATTTTTTGCCACCGTGACCATATCATACACGAATGTGAGACCTACTGCATACCTAAAGAAAATATGTGCGTAAGCCAAGCATCAGCCGTTCTATGCAATATGAAGTCTAAGTGAAAAAGATTCGATGTAAATTAGAGAAAGCCTTGCCATTTTTGTACTTCTGCTTCGATGACTGCTTGCCGGATTTTTTTCTTTAGTTGGAAGCATTCTTCTATCCCTTATCTCTATACACAATTCCTCTGCCAAATGACTGAGTAACCCAAACAGCAATTCCTAAGTAGGGAGAGGGCCTTCGACAGTGACCACACAGGGGCCTTCAAGTTCTTGCAGCAATCAAAACATCCGTTTGTAACAGTGGCCTTGAATGCACCACTATGCTTTTCTGGCAGGCCAAATACTTATACAATTTATGTTTTAAAACCACACAGAAATCCACAACTGCCATTATGAAAACAACCTAGTAATGTAACCTTAAGCGCACCTGGCCAGCATGATCAGCATGGACAGGCGTACAGCTTGTGTGCAGCTCCTAAAATGAAAGCAAATTCACATGATTACTTGCAATTTCCACAAAGACATTTTTGAAAAATCATGTTTTTGCACCACTCAGCCTCAAGCCTGCCGTATTGCTCCTGCAGCAATGAGGCAAATCTGAGCACAGCTTGGGGTGAGCTGGTGGTATCACATTACGCACTTGACACTACGTGCATCAATCCATTTGTATGATTGAATTTCAGAATGGCGAAAAAGACACACACACAGGAAAAAATGGTGGGTGGATGAGATTAAGAAGTTTGTGGGGATACAGTGGCCGCAAGTGGCAAAGGACAGGGTTAATTGGAGAGACATGGGAGAGGCTTTGCCCTGCAGTGGGTGTAGTCAGGCTGCTGCTGCTGCTGCTGATGATGATGACAGCCTGAGCACACCTACAAAGTAAAACTGTGAACTCGACCCAGCAGCACTTTACTGTGTTGAAAGAGAACAGGTACAATTGAATTACTGCATTACCTTGTTATTATCATTAAAAAGTACAGGGCTCTAAGAACTTCCTAATTTACATCGAAACGAATGAGTTACAGTGAACTTTCACGGACTACACTAACAGGCACTGAAAATCCAACACAGCTGCCCAAGAGAATATTAGGCAGCCGCGCTAGCCTTCTTTTGCGCTATGCTACCTGATGCCAGATTTAAATTCCAGAGCAATTTACTCATACTCTAGCACTGGGATACATTATGCCCCAGACTGATGCAGCTGTCTTACTAAAGGCATAGAAGCTTTCAGTGTCGGTCATGTGTGCTGTGGCGTGAACACATGCACAGGATCACCTGCTACCATTCAAGTCATCTGTGTACACAAATGCAGGTGCAATAGAAAACCCACATCACAAATTTGGCTAGTCTGGTCGGCCAAGCATGGGCCAGCTGATAGCACGAAGCAGCAGGTGCGACACATACCATCATCATCAGCCTGACTAGGCCCACTGCAGGGCAAAGGACTCACCCATGTCTCCACATTAACCCTGTCCTTTGCTAGGTGTGGCCACCATATCCCCGCAAACTTCTTTATCTCATCCGCCCATCTAACTCTCTGCCGCCCCCTGGTATGCTTGCATTCTTTTGGAACCCACTCCATTACCCTTAAGGACCAGCGATTATGTTGTCTTCCCATTACAAGCCCCAACCAGGCCCATTTCTTCCTCTTAATTTCAAGTAGCATGTCATTAACCCGCGTTTGTTCCCTCACCCACTCCGCCCCCTTTTGGTCTCTTAATGTTAGACTTATCATTTTTCTTTCCATAGCTCACTTTGCTGTCCTTATCGTTTGGCACGTGTTTTTTTCTTTGTAATAAGGCATAAAGTATTATACACGGATTACCACATGGACTCCTCCTATGACCGCTAAATAATTTATAATCAAATTTCTTTCTCCTGCTGTATTTGTTTCGGTTTCGACAGCTGAATGATGGCTGTGACGTGAAAGCGAGGTTATTGGTCACGTGAGGCATGAAAAACTGCAATACAATTGGTACTTCTGGCTCTCTAGGAATGCTGGCGTCAGCGCTGTAGCGAATTAAAATGATGAACCAGCGATTATAACTGCAGTTTTTCCACGCCTCACGTGACCTATAACCTCTCTTTGATGTCATAGCCATAGTCAAATTGTTCACCGAAACAGGATGGCAGAAAAAGTTGATTATAAATTATTTAGCGGTCTCACGCGAATACCAGATGGTGATTCATGCATAGTAGTGTCTTCCGCATCATTATAGAGAAGAAAACATGCCACCAAGATTAGGTGTCTATACTCTTTTCAGCTGAACTTTTTAATTAGCCTCCACGTTTCTGTCCCAAAAGTGACAAACATGCAGGCTAAAGAAAAGATTTCAGCTTAAGTACCAAAGTGGCTCTAATCACACGATGAAGCGGAAAAACTCTCGACACTTGAACAGAGAACAAATAGGAATTCCAACAAAATTTTAGATTCTTGTAAGATTCTTGTATTTCTGAATATTGTAAACTGCACTTTCACACATACAGTACGCATGTATGCCAAGCTCACATTCAGTAGCCCTGTTTTCCGGCTGTAATTATCACGGTCTGAGCTCAGTTACAGATTTAAAACCAGCCAAAAGATGCAACACAGGAAAAGAGAAGAAAACAGGTTGGACTATCAATTAATTTTTTGTGAAGGAAAAGAAGGCTCGCATGAAGATGCACACACACATGACCCACACCAGCGAAAGGCAGGACAACAAATAACTGTCACTGATATACAAGCACGTCATCTAAAAGAGAAAATTCTTTCCGTTGAAGATTGACTAATGGCTTGGCTACTCATACAGCCGTTGCCTTGGAGATATGCATCAAATACCTTACAGATTTGTTTACCACTTCTATACACCACTGAAGTGTCACAGAAATCAGGCGTACACACTGATGGGTCATCTTATGATTTACACTCACGACATTGGCACTTAGTGCCAGATTAGAAGCTGCCTTCCCCCTAACGAGTTAGTGCTCACTCAGCAACTCATTAAAGACACCTGCACATATCCCTGAAGTAGTTTCTCGCACAAGCTAGCGGAATGAGATAAACCACTTCCTGCAAGTCCTGAACCTAGTTTTATGGGATACCATACTGCTATCCCGGTTTTTAACAGCAGCGCAAAGGCCATCAACACAATGATTGGCACAAAATTTACATTTAAAAATTTTCCCGCCACTCAATTTGAACTCATGAAGTCTACACAAAGGACTCCATGATAACCGTTCTGAGGTGAATGGCAGTTCAGCCATGCCTCTGGAATCTGTGCCAAAAAAAAACGGAGTCAGCGCATCGCAATTTACTTCCGAAATCAGCCGGTGCTGATGACAATTGTATGTTTTGCTTTCTCTGGCTTATAAAGCTCCACTTTCAGAAAAAGTGTCGTCTTTCTGGTTAGGATGCGGAACTTCATCATCACAGGTCAACTTCAGCTTGGCATCAGTGTCCCTTTAATGCCTCGAAGTTGAACAATAGCTCCATTCATAGAGGAGGGCTGTGCATAAATTTCGACCACCAAAGATTCTTTAACATGCACTGACATTGCATAACACACGAGCAAATATGCATTTCGCCTTGTCGAAACGAAGCCACCACAATTCAATCCCGCGTCTTTGGGCTCAGTAGCCGAACACCAATGGAGTGGGCCACCGCAGCAGGTGAAAAACAAAAGAGAGCCCTTAATAGGCAACCTAACTTACCAAAATCAACATAACGAGGGGTCACACAAGTAGCAGTGGACTAGGAAAATAAAAGCTACTTGTGTCGGAAGATGTCTTCAGTGCTTACCTCAAAAGCCTGCTTGCATGCTGGGCATCCTAGCACCAAGTGAAAGGCTGGCACAGCTATACTTGAGAGCTTGGAAGAGGCATTGCTGGTAAAGCTATGTGGAGCTTGCTGCAAGGTAAAAAGACACATTTAACAGCAGCACAGTGCAAAAAATGGACTAGAACCAAGCATGTAAGGCAAAATGCAAGGCACAAAAAGGAGCCGGTCGCAGAATGGAACACGACTGTTTAACCACATTTCGAAGTGGGCCAGGCAACAAGAAATTCATAACCACGGCAGTCATTCACAAGCTAGCCTCAGACGAGACATCACTTGCATATCGATATCCAGCATCGTTTCTACAATACATGCCACCATTCAAAAGAACAGACCACAGCAGAACGATATTTTCAGTAGAAGGCTGGTTTGCTTCAAATTCTGCAGGCGTCCCTCAATTTGAAATCTGGCATGATTAGCACTGATTTCACATTCTCACAGGTGTGATGAATTAATAGTGCCAATTGCAGAAAAACCACACTTTTTTCCTACAAGTGAAATACAAGTACAAGTACAAGTGAAATACAAGTGAAAGAGGAGGAAGCTCAATCCTAACGCATACAGCTGAATCGCATTCTACGTAGTTAAACTGCTCGAGCGCTGTTACTTCAATTACAGCGTAACATGCGGCGAGAATGTAAAGCCCGGGCCGAAGATCTATTGGCGGGCACATATTCCATTCTCGGCGAGAGATGAATGGCAGTACGGCGGCAGTGCGGCGCCGATATCGTGCACCCAGCGATCGGATCAGCTGTGCATATTTGCATGGCATACTGACCATGACCGCGTGACCACTGACACTACACGCGCATTCATGCCCGTGTGCCGCCAGCAAACAGCCTTTCAGCGCTGCGTGCTGCCGTGATAGGCACTGCGTCTTCGCGTCTCTGTACTAGCTGTGTTGACGTGGCCAGTTGTGCGCAAAGGCTTTGAAATAATGAACAGGTTCGAAGAAAATTAACTTACCCCCATGATGCGAGATCTCACCCGGGTACTGGTCTCCCACCAGCTGCTACGCCATGGAGGAAATGAGCCCCGCCGTCAGCATAGCGTTTCCAGTGAAGGCGCGCAAAGGACGACTAGCTAGCCCTGAGGTTCTGCTCTATTTACAGTACGTTTTAATGGGAACTATGTCTCGTGGTGAAATAAAGATATGCTCTGTTTCTGCCCGAACGGTGACGATAGCGTCGAGGACGAGCTTAAGAATCGCCGCAATGCAACAAATATTCCATGCATATATGTGCGCTGAATTTGTTCAACTGTGCTGCAAGCGTGGGCATAAAGTCTCGCTCAATCGCAGGCCAGTGGCTCGCTGCTCGATTTTCCAGCCTTTCGTGCGCAATTCGCAAGATGCAGAGCCAATCATTGAGCGAGCAGAGCTTTCGGTAACGACGCCACCCGCGGGTGCATGGGGCGGCAAACTGCGGGCTGCTCGCTGGCAGCCCTTGTCGTCGCTAAACCCAGCCGATTTCACATAGATGCCGTAGCTTAGTGCGCTTCGGAACTGGCTAGCACTGACGTGCTCTCCTCGGCACCGTCCTACTGTTAACCCCGCGTCATAGGGAAATAAAGATATCCTCGGTTTCCGCGACCCTTTAAGGAGCAGAGCTAGCAGAGGCCAGGCGAGCTGCAGAGCAGCAGCAAAGCGGCTATGGGAGGAAATTTGTATTGCTGTTATCGCTTCAACCAACAGCTCGATATTGGCTAACGATACTCTATCCCAGAGCTCTGGACTGGAACAATCATTACCAGTGAATTTTTGTGACGCTGGCAGCCAGCATTCAGGCTGGCAGGCCAGCCCCGAGAAGCGCGCCCTTACACTTGCATGGCCGTGAAGTCCATCAAAACCGCCACATCTCCTGTTCGGTCAGATTGTCGTAGCACACTGTTAATAGCGAGGGGCCAGAACACATTAGAGGACCGAGCGTGAGGGCGCAGGAGACTGGGCCAAAGTGTGCGATTGACGTCATTCCCAAGACTTGTCATTTCACGTGAGAATGAAACGAGCAGGCGACCCTGAGGTCACCCTTGTAGGTTTGGGGAACAGTGTCATGGAGCTGCATGCTGCCTGATCGTAAGCGACTGCTGGTCGCATGTGTTTTGCTACTTGAAAGTGTGAATGGTTATTAAATGCGCGTTTGAAGTAGCGAGTTGCAGAGTTCGCGCGAATTAATTCAGCCCCTTGGTCACGGAGGGGGAGCCCCGAACAAGTACGTACATCCTCATGGGGAAGTCACTCACTGACCGAATTCTTACGGAGCGACTTCATGTCGTAGAACTCGCCACCCAATCCTTGGCGTCGCGGGGTATAACGCCACGTCAACTGACAAATATCGTGGTTCTTGCTTCATCGGAAAATTACAGCGAGGGCGCGAGGCAACTGTCGACGTGCGCGCCCTTCCTAGGTGTTCGTGCGGAAGCACGCTGACGCCACTATTGGGACTTAGGCTACCAACGCTGTTCTATTTAGCGAGATGGTTGTGTCACTGTCATCAAATTTTCACCAGAGCAATAAACGAAGCCATAAAAATATATTTTTCTTCTTTTATAATAAGCAGCATGCGCCGCTATAAAACTCAAACGTGGAAACTTGATATGGGAGTCGCCTTGATCATTTATACTGACAACAAGTCATGCGTGCATATACATACATGCTGACTTTGTGATTGCAGGATGATTACTGCGAGTAATGGTTCAGCTTTTTCGCGATCATGCAGGTTACTCTCACTACTCGCGTACGTCGTTAAGCGATGCGTATATGTACCCCTAGCATTTTTTCGCATTTGATACTATACAGTTTGTTTTATGGCGAGACGCACACGTCACAGCGGCCAGGAGGACAATACCTTCAATGGCGCCATTCGTCGCGCTCACGGCGACTGGCATGCAGACGCTCACGTGGCTGGCAGCTTGCCGCCACCGCAAGCACGGACGCATTCACAGGCACCGCTGGCTTTATCGATGGTGCATTACAGCTTTCTGGGTTTTGAAGCCGCATTACTCTTGACGATGGTCTTCTTTCGCTCACACTGTCATGTGCGAACTGAAGGACCGAGCGGCGCCTCTACTCCCCGCAAATTCTCCTGCGGGTAGCCAGGTCTCGGGAAGACAGTTGAAAACTCGAATCGCGTTTATGAATTAACACTTCATTTCGCTCGATGGTCGCCGCTAATCGACCAGAGCAACTCGCATCGTCTTCGCGGCTCGTCACAGTGAAATCGATGTAACACGTAATTGGTAAATGTCAGCCTATCGCTATCACACGACGGGGTAACAGAATTTCGAGAATTCTCTAGCAAACCAGTTACCGTCGACAGCAATCTGTCGCACGACACATGCCTCGACAGATAGCTGTCGCAAGAGAGAACCCACGCAGGTATGTTTCGCAAGACAGAACCCACGACAGGCTCTCGTGCCGCGCGACAGGTCTCACGACAGGCACTTTTGTCGCATGAAAATTAGCGTGCTAGAAGTCTATCGCCCGACTGAACCCGCTACAGGCAAATCTGCAGAGGTACGCAGGCCCTGTCGCGCGGCACGACTCCCGCTGTCGCGCCAGAGCACCTGTGACAGAAACCTGTCGCACGACGAATCCTACGACAGGCACCTTCTCCGCACAACAAAATAAAGAAATGTCGTGCGACAAAACCCACTACAAGCACCTTTGTCGCGTGAAAAAACCCACGAGACGAGCCCCTAGCTGTCCCACGACACAACGCAATACGAGAAAGCTTGTCTGGCGACACCAAATTTTGTAGCGCGACAGATGCGCGATAGAAAATCCAGTGGTGCTTTTTGAACGGGATGAACTTTAGTTAATTAGGTTCTGACGACCATTCTTCTTTTTATGTGTGTCCGCCCTTCCCTAAAACCCATTTTCACTAGTGATTCTCTTGTATTGCTCTCGGTTTTTTTAACGCGACAACGTTAAATGCCTAGTACACCAGAAAATCCGGTGTCGGCGTTGCCGGCGTCGGCATCGTGTGTAAAAATTTACGAGCTACCTAGCAGGCAGGTGAGCCGCTTATTTGACGTTACCTGGCGGCGTGATCAAAACCTGCCCTCCGGACAGTGAACAAACTACCCACCGTGGCAGGTGGTAGTTAAAATAATAACTGGTCGCTCCGGAAGAAACACCTGGGCTACACAAGGAATACGGCTAGTGGCAACTGCCACTGTGCTAGAAGGGTTATGAGGACTCCCAGACTCCCAAGTTTTCTAGGAATGTATATTAGAAGATAACTTTCTTCTCATTTGGGAATTGGCCCATTATGATGTCGCGCCATACCCTTAAGGCTGAGCTTAAGTGTCTCCTCCAATTTGTTTTAATCCTCACTAGTTAGTAGGTCACCGCCGGGTCTCGTCTTTCTTTCATGCTATGCGGCCACGAATATATGGGCCAATCGACGAACCGTCGGGACAGATTTTATTCTGGTGTCTAAGAAGGAGACCTTCAAACTATAACCTCACCCGCGGTATCCTCGTGTGACCCAGTATTCGTGGCCCTACAGCATGAATGAAAGACGTGACCGACCGGCGACGTACGAAGCAGTGAACGTGTGAAATCCTAAAGCCTCACTTTGAACACGCTGCATAAAAGCGAGCTAAAGAAAACAAAGCTGAAAGAAACAAAACCACGGCAGCATTCAGTTTATAAACCGGCATGATTTGGTACGAGTCAAACTGACGCAATACCTTTATCGAATGGTAGATAATATAATTGGGACTACAGTGGTTGGTTGGTTTGTTGGTTTATGGGGTTTAACGTCCCAAAGCGGCTGAGGCTATGAGAGACGCCGTAGTGGAGGGCTCCGGAAATTTCGACCACCTGGGGTTCTTTAACGTGCACTGACATCGCACAGTACACGGGCCTCGAATTTCTCCTCCAAAGAAATTCAGCCGCCGCGATCGGGATCGAACCCGCGTCTTTCGGGACAGCAGCCGAGCACCATAGCCACTGAGCCACCGCGGCGGCCTGGACTACAGTGGGCTTTTGACATAATGTTTTTATGCGAAGAGGTTTTAAAGCCTTGAAACGTACGTCCGAGCATTCTGTTCATGTGTGTTGTTCTACAAGGTTGGTATTCATGTACAGCCATACTAGTTTCTACGCAGCTCGCAGTTTGTACGCAAACCCCTCTGCCTTGCCTAGCAGAAATTCGGGAGTATTTTTTAAAACTCTATCAAACGCTGCTCCTGCGTTCACCTTTGAACCTAAGAAACCTTCATATTTTTCTGCGGTATGTTAGAAAGCCTAAGAGTGCTCCCACTAACTTTGCGGCATCGGTAGCCAGTTTAACTGACCGAATCGCTCAGAAACCTGTTAGTACGCTAAAATTAGCTAATAAGCTATTGAAAGATTTCTTTGCACAATTTTTGTTCCAAAAATCGTGGTCATCGAGTTCGAGACTGGGCCTCCGATATTCATGGTCTACTATTTGCGAATTAAATCGTGCGTTTTTGAAACAAAAGCAAAGAGTGGTTTATCTTCACAGCCTCCTCCGTCATCATTTAATCGCACTTTTATAAGCGATGTTTACGGATTTAGGGCAGAAAAGGATATGTAATTATATATGACAAGGATGCTTAAAATATCACAAAAGGTTCGCTAATCTAACAGAATCGAGGAGTGAACGATCATATGGTCGCTGTGTCCAAGCGGTGTATGAGCAGTATTGTTCGGGGAAAACACGCAGCCGGCCGGTGACGCATTCTTGTCGGCTGCGGCGCCAGGCAGCAGGCGGCGAATGCCGGCCTCAGAATTTCTGTTCTTGCAGACTGGACACCCGGGGCGAGGACATAAGCCGTCGAATTGCGGCCACTTTCGTGTCACGGCTGGAGTTAGGGCAACCCCGACCCGGGTGCTCCGAAGAGACACCTCTTCTGCACGGGTAAGCCCGCGGGGGAAGGTTACCGCACACGGAGGAATTAGAGCACGTGTGCAGCGCCGGAGGTGTTCCTTTATTGTTAAAAGTTGGAGGACGCTTAAGCTTCACCTTTAAGAGTGGAACGCGACAGCCTGTCGCAGGCTGCCAGGGAGTCACCGGAACGCCATCGCCCGCTCGGAGCGAAGCTGTGACGATTACATAAATCTTCATGGGAAGTAGCGGGGCCAGTTGGTTCTTTTTTCTACTGTCGGAGTCTCTAGGAGGCCTCCCAATAAACCCGATAGTAAACGCCAGCATAGCTTCCGCGCCGAACTACTAAGCAAGACGAGGCGCGAATAGACGCCATCATCCGCCAGGCAACTAAGCGAGCCCTGGATCTCCCGGTGGCTACCTCTAATGTCAAACTCAAGGCATTGGGGGTGCTAAACTCCTACCAGGAGCTGCGGGAGGCCCATCTCGTGAACCAATACACGCGGCTCATGCAGACGGCCCCTGGGCGCCGCCTGCTAAACCGCTTAGAGATCCAACACGACTGCATTCCAGATGAGGCGGAGCGTATCCCAGTACTGTGGCGCCATATGCTCTGGGTCTCCCCGCTCCCCCGTAACATGGACACCGACATGCACGTAAACAGGCGACAAGCGCGGGCTCGGGCTCTTGAGAAACAATACGGCTCTCGACCCGGTGTATATTATGTAGACGTAGTAGGGCCATCGCCCTCGCGATTTTACACGGCCGGTGTCGTTCACCAGGAAATGCACGTTGATGGACTCGCTTTTCGAGCCCCGAATTCAATGCGAGCCGAGGAAGTAGCGATAGCGCTTGCTGCCGCCCACGCCAATTCGAGAATCATCATTACGGACTCCGGAAGAGCATGTGATCATTACTTGGCAGGGGAGATCTCCCCCTTAGCTGCTTGTATTCTAAGACGGACTGCCACTGATCCAACACCCAAAAGAATCATTTGGGCTCCTGGCCACCAGGGCTTACGAGGTAATGAGGCCGCTGACGCGGCTGCCTGAGCGCTTACTCACCGGGTTCCTCATCCCAGCTCTTCTGGCTCGGAGAATAACCAGCCGCTGCTGCGATTCAGGGAAATTATAACGCATTATAGCGACATCCACCGCCTTTTCCCGGCCCCTGCAAAATAGCTGAGTAAGACGGAGGAGCGAACTTTAAGGCGCCTGCAGACAGGTACTCTACTCTGTCCTGCAATCTTAAAGGATTACGATCCTAACAGGGATGGGCGATGCCCGCAATGTGGGGAGACCTGTGGTATCTTCCACATGGTGTGGGCATGTACTCAAAATCCCCACCTCCCCCCTTCCCCTACCCCTTCCAGAGAGGCATGGGAGACTGCCCTTCTCAACTGCTCCTCGCTAGAGTCCTAAAGGGCTCTGATGAAACGGGCGAGAGACGGGGCATTGTCATGCGGTATCCCGGACTAGGGACGCCGACCATGTAGCGGGGCCACTCTGTGGCTCCCAACCTCTATTTCAGTAATTAAAAGTTTTCACCACCACCACCACCACCGCGCCGAACGATCGGGCTCACCTTAGTGGTGAGCGCGCGTTCGATGTGCGCGGCGTTGTTCGCTGCTCATCGCGTGATTTTTGCCTCCCCGCACGGACGCATTGCACCCGAACGAGACAAGCCGGAGGCGCTGCCGTCGCGCGCTTTCTGTTGGGGCAGTGGCGTATATTGCGAGGAGGAGATTTTAGTGGGTGGCGCCGGATGGCGCTACGTGTGCGCCAAGCGAAGGGGAAAAGAAGTGGAAACGTAGTTTGCTACTCGCTTAACTGCGACTTAAGCTTACTTAACTTCGTAAGTAAGCTTAGTAAGTAAGCTTACTTAACTTACTTAACTAGCTTAACTTAACTGCGACATAGCTTACCTGCGCTTAACTACGCAAGCATCTCCGCATAAAAGGACGAAGCGGTTCTGGGAGGCGACACCTGGACGTTTTTGCTCAGGGCCGACTTGCCAAGGAAGTAAACTACTGTGGTTGTTTCGCAGGCCTGGATTCTTGCGTCAGCGTATCAAACGATGGAGCCATGCGGCAGATGGGCGTTTTGTTCTGCACTTCGTTCGCAAAACGACGACGTCGTGAGGGTACATGATGGCCGAAGTCTTCCAGTTGGTGTGTTGCCTCTTAGCGGCACAAGACGCCAGGGAGGGAGAACTGGCGGAGGCGGCTGTAGAATGGAATGCGACGAAGCATATGCCCTTAGTGCGCACTTTGTGTGTGTAAGGTTAGACATATCCGGCAAATGTCACGTCGTTGCTGCACTAGCTCATCTAGTGTATTTAGCTGAGCATGTTCTTGGAGCGTCACGATCGACGTGTTGCGGGGAAGGCAAGTGATGACCCTCATTGCCTCTCGATTAACAACTTCAAGGCGATCCCATTGAACCCTTGTCAAATGCTGGAAATGGGCTTGCTAAACCTTGCACGGTTGCGCTACGGCCAGCACCAACTGCCGTGCAACTTGAGAGCGGGCGCCGCCTGTTTTAGGACCAATGCGTCCAATCAGACCTAACGCCTGAGTGGCGTGCTTTTTAGCTCAAGAAAGCCGATCATTCCCTGTCACTTTGCACACAAATAATGCCCACTTTGCCTCGAAATCTGCCTGTAGAGGCCGCACCTGAGAATATCTCACTGCTTGTAAACATAGCAAATATAAACCTCAGTGAAAAGCGCTTAGAGTACGTATCGCACCGGTTTTCTTTATGTGATGCTCGGGAAGGCACTTTTGGTTGAAATCTGAAACACAAACTCCACAAACATAATTAAAGGGCCCTGAATAAAAACATTACACGAGTGCTTTTCTGTACGGTCAATAGATTTTTTTCTTTTAAAAGCCACGAAAGATAAGTCTAGGTGGCTATTACAGGTGGGTTGTGGTGCAAATCGGATGACAGTGTGCGTACCCTATATGCCAACAATCAAAACTGATTTAGGAAGCTTTCCATGGTAATTGATATTTATGGCGCTCCTAATTGCAGGTAATCAAAATTAACCAGGCTTTAAGAGAAGTTTATTGAACCCAGGAGCAAAAAGGTATATCGGTCCCTCTACAAAAACAAACAAACATAGCGGCGACTGATGTCGCCCGGTGCACACAAACACACACGCAGGGAACTTAAGGAGTCCAAAACTACGAGATGTCCAAGAAAGTTCCGGTGTCCATACGCGCGGGGGAAGCACGCCGGATGGAAATACCGCGCACAAATATAACGCGCGAACAACGCACACACACCTCGCGCACAAACTCCGGGCGCGAACATAGCGCGCACAAACATAACGCGCGCGGACAAGGCACACACACCTCGCGCACAAACTCGAGGCGCGAACATAGCGCGCACAAACATAACGCGCGAACAACGCACACAAACCTCCCGCACAAACTTCGGGCACGAACATAACGAGCGAACATCGTGTAGGAAACACGCGTACCACACAGGCGCGCCACACTTAATATGGCAGGAGCCGCACCGACACACGGCCCCTGCCCGAATTCTCGGAGCGGTGGGTTGGCGCGTACACTACCAGCGCTCTGACGCGCCTTCCACCCAGGAAGAAATCGACCCCAAGGGTGCGGCCGTCGATGCCATAGGTGCAATGCGCGCCAGAGCGAAGGGAGTTGTTGATGAAAACGACGCCAACGTCGCACGAAACAGGAAAACCTAACGAAAAAAAGGCTTCAACACAAAAACGGGACTTAAAATCGGAGACCTCGCGTGTGTAGCGGAAATTACATTCCTCTAGGAACAGGATGTCGACGCCCAGTGCGCGTGCGAAGTGCGTCACCTCTCTCTGCTTATCCGGCGATCGAAATCACTCAACATTCAAGGAGAGGAGATCCACTAACGCCAAAATGTAAGACAGGGCACCGACGTAATAGACGATATGCGAAATTGCTTGGCGGTCTGGCAACACCGCGCCCACAACTTCCGGTTTCCATCTTGGCGCGGTCGAGCTCGTCGAGCTGGTGCATCGTTTGCTATGCGTACAGGTAGAGTGTAGTATGTACTTTCTTCTTGCGAGTGGAATTTCAACAGGCAAGCTTCAGCTGCTGCGTTGTTTTCACAGCTGATCTTCGACCAAATGTAGGTGCTTTCAATAAGCGCCAGCTTACTCCTACCGCATCTTCAGCTTCGCTTGAAGTCTGGCGCTGATGATCGCAATAATCCGCACTCGAAAGTGGGTTGGAAAGTCGAACCGTGACCGTGTGCTGTTGTCGTTTTAATGCTCGCATTAAAGCACCAGTTCAAGCATCACGCATTATCATGGCTATTTTATTCCCAGGTGGACGCGAATTCATCTGGTAGGGTAGCGAGCGGTTATTTTGCGGTGAGTGCGCACGTGTGTTGACAAACTTCTGTGACAGTGCGAACTTTCGTTCGCGCCGACGCCAGGAGCTTCGTGTATTGCAGTATAATCACACAAGACCCTCGACCAGCTGCGTAATTCGATTCCTTTACTGTAATGTGCAATGCGCATCCGCGGTTTTCAACGTCACCGTTTGAGAGCCCGGCGTCGGTTGATTTTCGCCACAATTCGTTGAAACCGCGTCCTGCTTAAGACGCAGTCAGTCGACATTAACAAGAGGAAAGTAGGCATGCACATATAATTCAAAATATTGTAAGCAAAGACGCAGCTTTTTTTTTTTCAGATAAGCACTGAGCCACCGCGGCGGCTTGATTAGAGAAAGATGTTACAGCTGTAGGTGCATGCACGGACTCGATACGCTGGTCAAGCTGTGTGTGCAGGGGCGAAATTGGCATGTTCGGTTGCTTCCGAAACTTAATTAGCTTGCTCCCAAACTTGGACAAATGGCTTTGTTGCGAAGCAAGCTGTTGGAGCTTGCCACAACGATAATAAAATCTGATGGCCTGAAGCGTTTTCAGAACACTGTTGCACGTACTTTCTAGCTTAGACATGCGTCCCTCCTTCATAATAAAGTAGCTATATTATTCGCTTCTTTTTTTTTAGATTTTCGTCGCCGCAGATATGAAGGTATAGGAATCCTCAAGAAATAAACCATTCGCACCTCAGTTTTTATACGTAGGGTGTATTGCTTCACAGACTCCTTAACGCGCATAACATATGCGTATATGGTCCAGAGAGTTTGCTCGCCCTTCTAAAACTAATTGAACACGGGAAAAACTTAACTGAACACGTAGCAAACTAAGCAGTAATCGGCATATGGTTCTTCGAGTGAACTTATTTCGCCACGGCACAAGCGATTGGCCCGCTCAAAAAAATTACCTTCTCTATTACGTACGTTGTTCAAGTATGCGTCTATATATATTCACGCCCGACCGGAGAGTTGATAAATGCACGAAATCGGCTTCTAATTTTGATCAGAGACAACAAAGGCTGTGGTCCTTATCTGAATTTAAACGCAAGTCACCTCGAGAGATTTGTCAAAAATCAGCGCAGAAAGCGAAAGCTGCGCACTGATCCGCGTGCTGACACATGATACCTCGCATGGCGTTTTGTGTTACTAAAACGTTGGGACGGAGTAAAAAAATAGAAAAGTGAAAAGCTTGAACGCACCTAGTTCTGGCACGCATCGTAGTGTCTTTTCACAGTGGAGACGGTAGCGCAACACTGCATCGGCATTTTACTTTTCAAACGAAGCGCAGCCGTTTTAACCCAACGCTGGGCAGCGGTTTCGTTTTCTGTACCGTGCCAACATGGAGGACTTAGTTTTCGGAGCGCCGAGAGATGGCGCTGCGCATTTCGCATATCTAAAGCCCCTCGATAATTTGAAAGTAGCGTCTTTCTGTGAACTATGCCGCCGTGCCGCGCACCCTCGCCGATCCTCCTCTCTCACCTCTCCCATCGGCGCTTTTCTTAACGGTGATTGGCTACGCGGGCGGTCTCCGGGAAAAGCGCGCGGAAAGTTCGCTCTTTTTGTGTTTTCATTTTTCGTCGGCGCCATTTTTTGGCCAGCCGCCGCTGCTACGACCGAGCTCCCTGGCATTGCGCGCTTGCACTTCGAGTTATTCGCGCGCTTTTAGAGCAGCGCTATGCCGAGTTGCTGCGCATTTCAGTGCACAAGCCGGCGTGAAAAAGCCTTTGTTCTTTTCGCGTTTCCGAGCGACAAGAAAGACAGCACTAGAAGAAAAAAGCGGCTGCACAACATCGGCAAACTTTACCCCGACGAAGACTGCCCACCTCTGCGAGCAACTGTGCATTTCTTCTAAGCGACTGTGTATACTGAAACTGCATGCACGCGCATCGCAAAGCCAACAACCTCATTTAATTCACTGATCATTTTGCGTCGTTATGGGTGTTATTGTTGTCACTTCATGGTTCCGCTCAACGTGATATAACAGCGGCGGCTGATGCATGCAATGCGTGTGCATGTGTTAGCAAGGCTGGAAGCAAGAGTGTTGGTACGCGTGCAACGGTATCCGCGGTGCGGCAAATTTTTCGAACCTCTGGTAATGGTGCACAT
This sequence comes from Amblyomma mixtum, assembly GCF_055824585.1. NCBI lineage: Eukaryota > Metazoa > Arthropoda > Arachnida > Ixodida > Ixodidae > Amblyomma > Amblyomma mixtum. The sequence goes on from NC_143013.1 coordinate 164,847,694, forward strand.
CGCAGCAATGCGGCGCATGTCCCGAGCGAGATTTAACCTAGATTCTTTTTATGAATGCAACTTGTCTAACGACCTACGCTTATTTCTTGTTTTGCTGAACCGTTACGCTTCTACCAGGTCAGATTATCAATGCCACTTTCTCGGAAAAGACCTCATATTGCATTCACATAAATAATTCATTTTTTAATAACTTCAATGCTTTCCATTGTTGCCTGAATGTACTCAAGTATTGTAAATATCCATTGCATGCCATTTTTGCATATTCATTGCTACAGTTTGTGATTATTTGCTTTAGTTGAGCATGGTTGCGTAGCCTTTTGTTGAATACATCATCCGCTCAAAAACTATAGGCCTACATCTGAGCTGTTTCATTTCCCTAAGTATGTTTTTGATTTCTGTGTTTTGTTTTGAGGACTGCACCCAACGGGTGACAAATGTCCACAGCTGGCTTATTCGTGGTTTTTATGTATATTTTCGGCGTAAAACTACACGACTCATCTCTAATAAACATTGCATCTGAAAAACTGTGTCATATTGTGACTGTATTTATACTCAAGACTTATATTAGTCAGGCACTTGCTTTAGGATAGCCTTGACTGTGGCTGACCAAATTGCTAAGACCTATAGCTTCCTCTTGGGTTTTGTCGCGGTCGTTCTGTTTTCTTCTTTCCTAACGTAACATCTCTTTAAGCGGATTTAAAAAGGAATAGAATGTGGGCGGAAAATGACCAAGTGTGCCAAACTTTGGGGGTGGTCTACCTAAATTTGGAATCCAACACTGAGTTTCCATAGTCAAATTTGGTTGGACCCCAATGTTGGTCAAATATGGACGACATCAAATTTATGGGTTCCAGAGAGACAAATTTTGGAGATAGCCCACCTAATTTTGAAGCTCACCATTGAATCGGTCATATTAAAATTAAGCTTGACACCAATTTTGATGAAATTCGGAGAAGGTCAAATTTCAGTGGATGAGAGGGATAAATTTTGGGGTGCGGACACTTTCCTTGGATGGCAGGAAAATCGGTGCGCGGATCTTTGGCTCTCGGCTTCGGCTCGACATCACCTCAAGGTCGCCGACAGCGGGAGCTGAAGTCGTTTCATGCTTATATGAAAAGTTCATATTCGTTTTTAAGCCACCGCGAAAATTCTCAACTACAAAAACGATTAAGCCGTTGCATGTGCACTGCGCGGTGCCAAACTCTGACTGAACCTTAATGAAAAATTTTAGGACGGCCATCGAAGCAAATGTCCCAGCTTGTTCCCAGCAACCATTCCACTTCTGAAACTCCACTCGTGAACAACTTCATAAACTGTACTGCCGCGATAATTAGTCCGAAGTGAATCTACATTTAACTAAACATTGGTATGCTGAAAATATTCAGGAATGTTCAAATATATTGTAAATATTATGCTTCATATACCATGCCGTGTTGAGACAGACGGTATGGAAAAGTGAAAAAGAATGTGAGATGTATGCAGCAAGTGGTTTTGTTCGTGCCGCAAGCGCTCGTAATTGGCACTTCCATTGCGTGTACGAGACGCTAATTTATGTGGCTTGTGGTAGTCACGCGTGTCGCATGTCTTTCTCGTGCTTTTATTCAATAACAGAGCGTGGAAAAAGCGCGAACTTAAGAGCGCGCGCATGTGTCAGCCAACTGCCCGGACGGTGAGCGAGCGATGGCCAAAAAAGCGTGCCGTGTGCAGCGCGCGCAGCCGGCGGGCGAGGATATTCGAGGAGGAAAACGCCGGAGTGGAGGAGAGTGTCGCTACTTTCAAATTATCGAGGGGCTTTACGCATATCGTCTATTGCTACACGGTTAAGCAGCCCCGCCATGAGCGGAACTTGGAACCGGTTTTTTCGCCTGGCGCGGGGCAGTGCGTCTGAACTCTCCTCAGATTCCTGCCTCGCGTGTTTCCCCGCTAAATTTCCGGTGTCCATTGCGTCTGCCGCGTGCGCTCGTAAATCGAGTGGCTGATTCACTGAATCAAAGTGTCGAGCGTTCCTCCCGTCGTCGCCTCTGGAGCACCGGGTGCTGTCGGGGGGCTCGTGCTGGCGATACGAGGCCCCTCGTTCTCCTGAGGATGTTGGCGGCGGGGAGCACTGCGAGGCAGGCCATGGTCGTTCGAAGCGGTGAGGGCCTAGCGCTGCGCGCACGTCAGGTCCCCCGTCAAGCGCAGCACGGAGCCACCGTTGGGTGAGGCGCCTTCCTCCGCGGAGGATGTGGAGGACTTTGAGTCCCGGCTGGCGTCGTGCCCCGATCCGAACGGTGGTAAAGGTTCGGGGGAGAAAGCCCCCGTTGTGTCGGAGACGGTCGGCGACGCCGCGGAATCGTAGACGAAGAGCTCCCAGGAGCCCTCGAGTTGCACGACGGCAGCCGCGCTGTTCCGGCTGCCTGCAGCGGGTAACCTGACGGGTCCCCATCAGGGGTCTCGGCCGGGTGGTTCTCGGAATGGACGACGGGGGAGTTCTCGCCCTGGTTCACCTGGGGGTCGTCGGCCGGGCGGTGCACGGCCAGCTCCTGCGTTTGATCGCCTCCCTTGGGCGGCTCAGATAGAGGGGGGGGGGGGGCGCTGGCTTCCTGGCGGCAGCCGCGTCTGCGTAGGAACGCGGCCGCAGGCAACCTGCCGCTACAAGGGGTTACTGCAATCGGTGGTTACTGCAGTCGGCTGCTGACCCGAAAGACGCAGGTTCCAATTCCGGCCGCGGCGGTCGAGTTGCGATACAGGCGAAATTCTACTGGACCGCCTGCTGTGCGATGTCAGTACACGTTAAAGAACCTCAGGCAGTGGAAATTTCCGAAGACCTTCACTACGGAGTCAGTGATAGCCTGAGTTACATAGGGATATTAACCCCCAAAAAACGATAAACTTTCAGGCCTTCCGCTACTGCACCCCTTTTTTTCCTTTTCTTAAGTCACTCCCACTATCCTTCCTTCTCTTAAGCCGCGGTTCAGGAGTCCAGCGCGGTCCAGGTGTCCACCGAGATACGTGAAGGTACGAACACACTAGTGGCAAAACGCGCGGCATGCCGCTGGCGGCGCCACCCCCGTCGCGAAACGGCCACACTCGGCGGCAAAGAGTCGCCGCCGCGCAAAGCTCCCTTCGGGCGCGTTCACACTACACCAAAGTTCCGGCGAGCGAATCGGATTCGGCCAGATTCGGCCGCTTTTGACGCCGACGAAGGCGGAAAGCGGCGCGGAGAGGGTGATCGGTGCGGGACCGATTTTTCCGCCTTCGCCGCGGAAGCGACGACGGGCCGTTGACGTCATGTCCGGACAAATTCAGCATGGCGGCAAGCATGGCAGCGGGCCGGCTAGCGCTTTCTCGGTGGAGATGCTACTAGACGCTATAAAGGAACACCCAATCCTTTACGATAAGCGGCAGCTGAACTTTAAAGACGTGTCACATAAGGAGGAGCTCTTGGAAAAGATCGGCAAAGAACTGGGAGTGAGCGGTACGTACAATTGCTTTTATATCTTGCTTCACGCTGATACACGCGAGAATCGTTTTTTTTTTCGGATGCCAGTGTAGTACGTTTCGCGTTGTTCTCGTTATGCTGTGAACTTTTATCCCTTGCATGCGGACCTTGCGCGATCGTGTACGACGCATGCTCATGCCGCTGTTGAGAACTCTGTTTTCGAGTGCCAGTAGAGTATACGTTTTGGCGTATACAGTATACGTTTCGCGTGGTCTTCCCGTTTTGAGCCTACGGGAAGGATGGTTGTTTTCGCGCCGGTGCTAGCTTTTATACCACGCATTCAGACTCGCGCGATCGTACGACGCATGCATTACGCACTGAAAAACCGGCGCGCTTATTTTGCTTATGCCGCTGTTTGCATCTATCGCATGCACGCACAGCTCGTGCGAGCACGCGCGACGTACTTTCGTTACTTTGCTTGTGCCACTGCCAGCTCCTGTCCCATGCAGGTTCAGCTCGTACGAATATCTTGGAGTGTATATCATCACGGTAGCAGCGCTGGGAGTTGCGTGACAAGCTCTGGGGCGGACCGTGAGCGCGATGCATTTTTAGCGATTTATTTCGTGTGGCGAAAGGCGAATCCCAAATATTGTTAAAAAGTGAAGCCAAGGATCTTGATGTGGCTCCGCCGGGGGATCCTCTCAATAATCAGTTTGATTCCTGTACCAGCTTGGTTGTGTGCGCTTACGAGCGTGTACCTTCATAACACCGAGGAAAATGTGAGCGCCCAGTTACCACATCTGAACTGTACAAATACAAATACAAAATGCCTTTATTTAAACATCATGTGATGCTAGGAGGCGCACCCAAAAAAGAACAACGCGAAACGTACTACACTGGCATCCGAAAAAAAAAACGATTCTCGCGTGTATCGGCATGAAGCAAGATATAAAAGCAATTGTACGTACCGCTCACTCCCAGTTCTTTGCCGATCTTTTCCAAGAGCTCCTTATCTTTAACCAATGGAGTAATTAACTTTTTATTCCCTGCAGTTAGCATGCATGTTTGTATTGACATAGTGACATGTGATGAATATTCAATTTTGTACAATTTTAGTAACGCGCGCGTGTCCTGTGATACGCACATCTAAATTTGAGTTGAACTTCATGTTAGATGGACCAGCTTAATTTATGTGAAACAGGCAGCTTCCTTTCATCTCGTTTAGTGGAACTGGTTGGTTTTAAGCGGAACAGATGTGATTTATAGTTCCACGCCGGTTATGTGGAAACCAATTACAGTCAGTTCTTCGAAGTTTTAGAGATGAAACTTGGTCCCTGCTCGTGGCAGGTAAAGCTCATAAAAAATTTTCCTAATTACCTTGTAGGAAAGGACCAAGCAAAGGAGTTTCAATTTTCCTTTGGGCCTACTGATGTCGTTTCGTAGATACATGGGGTCATATTCTCGAAAGGCGCACTAATGAAATAAATGCCAACACTTCATTTCTATAAACATTCTTTTATAAAATCTCCAGTATTCGCGCTCGTATTCAGAAAAAAGACACGAGATTACGTAAGGCGATACCCGTAGATCAGCGCCTGGCGCAGGTTATCAGGTGAGGTGGAAATTTTATATTGCTCTTACGAGCGCACCCACCACCGCCTCCGCCGCGAAGCTGGTCTTTCTTCTGCCTTCCGCAACTCTTCCAGCATAGCCATTACAGAGTTGCAGAGAAGAATCGAAACAATCTCCTCCTCCTCTGAAATGCTCGCCATTCTGCGATAAAACGGCGCAGGACCGTGTGCAGCCGAACAACCAGCGACAAAAGCGCGCGAACTGTCTGCGGGGCTCACGCGCGCTCTCGCTTCGTTCGCGAATTCCCGATACCGGAAAAGAAACTGCCATGAGGTCTCGCTGCTTTCGTGAAAAAGCGAGAAGCAGCCGCAGTTCCGCGTCGGATCCGCCGTCGCGGGTGGAGTAATGAGAACAGCCCCCTTTTTTTCCAGCGAAGCGAATACGCTTCGCTCGCCGGAACTTTGGTGTAGTGTGAACGCGCCCTTCGTGAGAAACCGGTCGAGGTCCGCGATTCTGAAGGAGCGCGAGCGGCACCGCCGCCACCGCTGGCATGCAACTTTAGCAGGAGCCAAGAGATGGCGACACAGACGCTCCCCACGTGACAAAGTCGGGTGCCCCTCATTGGTCTCCCCGCTCCGCGGCACGCGGCAAGCCGCCGAAAATGGCTCCTCGACCCATTCGCTGCGCGGCAGATCTACCAGCCGCCGCGGCAGGCTTCGCGGCAAGCGGCTTGCCGCCGGCGGCGTGCCGCTTGCGCTTTGCCGCCAGCGTGTCCGTACCTTGAGACAGATACTGCGCATTTCCTTTCCTCAAAAACCAATTCATTTTTAGGCCCACCAGTGATGACATAGGTGGTATTTCGTCTCTACCTGCTACGTGTGTTGCTAAAACCAGCGGCCTCGCATACTCGCCGCGGTGGGTCAGGGCGCTCGTCTACTGAGCCGCATGGATGGATGGATGGATTGCAAACTTTATTATGCACGCGAGTTTGGACCATGCAAGGTCTCAGGGCCACTGCACAGCCCTCACATTACGCTCTTGTGTACAATGGACGTTGGGCCATGACACGGCTCCGGTTCACATAGTAAAGTTGCGTGTCCGGGTCCTGCAACGCAAGAAGGGCCTCCCATTCCTCCCATGTTGCGATGGCTGGCTGTCCCTGCGGGGGAGGATCGGCAGGGCAGCCGAATAGGATGTGGTCCAGGGTGGCGTGCGCTTCTCCGCAGAGAGTGCACTCGGGGGAACGGGGCGGAAGTAGGATAGAAGCTGAGGGGTAGGAAGAGTCCGGGTCTGTATTCGCCTCCAGAGGATTTATTAAACGCGTCCGCTCTCTCGGGCCCCCTATCAGCCATCCTGAGCCGCAGTAATCGGGTTGCATCCCGACTGTGGCGGCGGCGTTTCGATGGAGGCGAAATAGAAATTTCTTTGGAGGAGAAATTCAAGGCCCGCGTACTGTGCGATATCAGCTTTAAAGAACCCCAGGTGGTCGAAATTTCCGGAGCCCTCCACTACGGCGTCTCTCATAGCCTTAGTCGGTTTGGGATGTTAAACCCTATAGGCCAAACCAAACCAAAGGAAAGTTGGCCGCGTTTTGTTGGAGGCGGACGCAAGGCGCCTGTGCGCTGTGCGTATGTCAGTGCGTGGTAAAGATTCCCAGGTGGTCGTAATTATTGCGGAGACGTCCACTACTGCACCTCTTCCGCTTTTGTTTCACTCCCACCTTCGTACCTTCCCTTACAGCGCCGTTCAGGTGTCCACCGACATGTTTGAGACATATACTGTGCAACTGCCTTTCCCCCCCCAAAAACAGTGCTCACTTCGGCGGGGGCTGGGAGCGGGGACACCGAAGCGAGCGGACGCGCTTCACATGCGCGGCGCGAATTTTCGCCTTTAAGATGGAGGTAGAGAGGGAAGTCAGACAAAATCTCATGATTCCGCCCCCCCCCCCCCCGCCCCCTGCAAAAAAACATGCGCCCAGAGTAAAACAAACACAGGAGGCAAAAACGAGCCGAGGCATTAGAACTTAGATTCTGCAGATTTTCGGAACATGAGGTGGCCTATGCAGATACGGCAACAGGTGGTGGCGGTTTTAAGGTGGAAACGGTAGTCAGTGGTCGGGGCAATCCCGTGACAGCTGACACTTTGCGCAGACGGAGCAGGGAAATTGCCGAGGAAAGTGCGATCGCGTTAGCTTGCTGTGGAACGGATGCGAAGTGTATCATTAGTGTGAGCTAAACTACCATATAAATGTTTACCAAGGGAAAAATCTCGGCCTTAGCGGCCAGAATCCTAGGCCAGAGAAAGTTAAATAAGAGAATTGAAATAATATGGACTCCGGCGCATGAAGGCGTCCCGGCAACGAGATTGCCCACAAACTGGCTCGAGGTCTCTTCCACCGAGGTGCTTCAAGGCCCCTCGATAACAGAGCGAGCGGAGAGTGCGTGGTAACATATGGGGAGATCACGCAGCATTATAGATTGGAGCGTAGACTGGTACCGGAGCAAGACCCAAACTTAGACAGCACACAAGCAATTGCGTGGAGGCGCTGCAAACATGTACCCGCACCGGGATATGGCGAACCACATGTTCTCCGAGGCCAGGAGCCATAAATGCAATCTTTGTAGCGCGAGAGGGACCCTCGACCACATAATATCGGAGCGCCTGGGGGGATGCACAATACACACAGTAAAGACACCTGGGAGAACCTGCCTAGCTCGGACCCTGACCTCCAGCTCCTGCTCGTCCAACTGGCTCAAGAGGCTGCTGGGACCCCAGACCTCGCAGTCTGCACCTGAGGCGGCGGCACCCGCCCCTTGACCTGCATGTCGAGGGGTGGGTAGATCACCCTATTCGTTGGACATTAAAGTTCGTTCCATCCATTCATCTCGCTTCGGCAGGCACGGTTTTGCGCCGCGCGTTTTCTATCATTTCTCCTCTCCTGTCCTCGCATGACAGGGATTGTCACTCAGCTCGGGTGTGACGTCATCATTCTTTAAAATTGGCACCATCCTGTCACGCCCTCGGATGCCGGCGGCCGGGTTCGCTTCCCACATAGAGCCAAATTTCGTGATCTTTTACTAATGTCTCATGACGTCATATGACAGATGACATCAAAGGGACGAATTTCCGGGTGCACATTTAGCGAGTCATTCCGCATGAACATAGCCGTCTAATGTTTCCACATCAAAACGGGACAAAGCTGTCCACTGTCCCAGGGTGCCAGGGATGATGTGCCGTTCCATTGCTTCAGTGCCTTTCCATTGCTTTCGAAGCTTCCGCTCTTCATCGATTTTGAGTAGCGATATTAGCAAAGTAGCCGAAGAGTTCTACGCAAATCTATACAGTAGGGAATGTAATCTTCAAGTTATTGAGAGAGGCAGTCGAGCACAGCGGCACTAGTAACGTGGGAGGAAGTAAAGAAAGCCTTAGGAGCAATGCAAAAGGGGAAAGCAGCTGGTGAGGATAGGTAACAGCAGATTTGATGAAGGACGGAGGAGAGATTGTGCTAGAAAAACTAAACACCCTGCATAGCTAAACAGCTGAGCGGGCAGATTTGCACTCTGCCCTCTGCCTAAAAGGAGTGCGTCGATTGCGGAGTGAGGTGGGGAATATACCCTATGCTTATACCCTTCCGAAAAGTGTTCCCAGCACTCCTTCAATTCTAGCAATGCACGCCGATTCTGAACTATATGAAATCCAAAGGCTTATAGTTACAAAGTAAATTCACTCTAGGTCGCAATATGTTCGGTACAGGCCGCACCAATCAAATTACTTTGATTTCACTAGTTTGCTAGCAGCAAATCGTCATACAAGTGCCGCTTGAAAACCGCGCGAGGAAGCGAAAGCGCATAAAAGATTTGCCGTATGTGATTTGGCTGCTCTGTGCCAAATCCTGAGGCTTCTGTCTCGTGGTATGTGATTTACGTTCTTTCGGTGCTGTGTTCTTACTTGTGATTTTCTCCTTTTATTCCTCTTTACGCGCCTAGCTTGTATGAACGCTCCGTTCGACAATATTAAAATCCTCATGACCAAGATTAACCTTCAATCTGGCACGGTCGCATTTGCTGGAGCATATACAATTTCAGTGTCCTTGTCAAGGCACCTATTTTCCCAAGTATGCCATGTTTTTCTGTACTACTATGAGGCAAAGAGAGTACTGTTACGCTAGGCTGGTTAACAGGTTTATTCCTATGCAGTGCGTGTTTTGAGGAAAACAGCTTAATTAGCTTTGCATTTAAAACAAGTGCGTAGACAGCGCTTCTCCGCCTTTCATGTGTCTTCTTTGTCTCATCGCTTCTTCTTTCCTGTGGACTTTCATTAAGAACCGCACAATTCCCAAACATAAAGTTATGGATAATTTAACAAAACTTCTGTTTGGGCTGGATGGTACATAGCTTATTTTGAAATGAATTCAAGCGCACAACAACACGCACACAAGAGGGGAAAGACACAGGACAGGCGCTAACTTCATCGGATTTATTCGCAGGTAAGAGATCAGATTATATACATAAATGGAGACATGCCCAGTAAAGAAACACATCGTCAGTGCACAATGCGTGCTCGAGATACCTGTACTCTGCATGCAAAAGATTAACAGACGTGTCACTCACACAGCCATGCCCCCTCTTCCTGATGTGAAAGGCTTCTAATAGTTCACGTGCCGTCTTATCACCGCCTCTGCCAAGTATCTTTATCTCTTTCAGCCGCGGCTCGCACGCTCTGCAGTTCGCACAATGCTCTGCCAAATGTGTCCCTCCACCCCTTAACGCCCGCAGATGTTCCCCTATTTGGCAGAGCATTGTGCGAACTGCAGAGCGTGCGAGCCGCGGCTGAAAGAGAAGATACTTGGCAGAGGCGGTGATAAGACGGCACGTGAACTGTTAGAAACCTTTCACATCAGGAAGAGGGGGCATGACTGTGTGAGTGAGACGTATGTTAATCTTTTGCACGCAGAGTACACGTATTTCGAGCACGCATTGTGAACTGACGATGTGTTTCTTTACTGGGCATGTCTCCATTTATGTATATAATCTGCTCTCTTACCTGCGAATAAATCAGATGAAGTTAGCGCCTGTCCTGTGTCTTTCCTCTCTTGTGTGCGTGTTGTTGTGCGCTTGAATTCATTTCAAAATTAAAGTTATCGTGTGTTGACCTCCTTCAGGCAGCTGCCGTGTATGGCGCTGCAATCATGTTTTTTTTTTTCATTAGACTCGTTCATGAACTTTGACTGCGTGAGCGCACAACTGTTTTTGCATGAGAACGCAATTTTATTTTGTTCTTCCCTGAACACCTTCATCTCTCGTTTTCTACCGCAGTCCTCCAAGGAGCAGATGGCTGCTCTGCTCTTTTCATCTCGCGCACCTTGGCTCCCCTGCTCCTCATCGTATTGGTTCCGAATTTCGTCGTATGTGCCATATCATTCGTCGTCACCCACGATTCGTCCACAGGGAAAGCTCTGGAACGGGGATTCATGGCGTTCTGGTACGATTCCTGGACTTGCCGAAGCGACGCATTGATGGCCACCTCCCTCCTTCTTGCGGCGTATACCGCCTACAGCGGCCTGTCCTTGCTAGTGCTGCGCGGGAGAGCTTACTACGGGCCACCGACATCTACGGGTCACAGGCCCATGTACCACATGACTGGCTTCGCATATTATGGGATCACCATGGCATTAGTTGCCTTCGTCCTTCTCGTTCTAGACACTGAGTGTGAGCCGGTGTACAGGAATCTTCCAGGGTGAGCCATTTCCATCACTGTGATGGCCTACGCAGTAACAGTCCTGCTGTACATCAAAGGTAGACTGAAGCCTTCTCCTGGAGAATGTGGTACCTCTGCAAACATTATCTTTGATTTCTATTGGGGCCTAGAGCACTACCCCCGGATCGGAAAGCGACTCGACATCAAGCAATGGACAATCTGTCGCTTCGGAACTATGTTATGGCAGCTTCTGGTGCTGGTGAGCTGGAAAGCACAAGTAGAGTCTAGTGGTTGGAACTGGTCCGTGGCAGTGACGGCTATTCTGCAGACTGTGTGTATAGCGAAGTTCTTTTGGTAGGAAGACGGTTACATGCAAAGTATTGACATCGCAGACGAAAGAGTAGGTAAGCATGCCACTTTCTTGTGATTGGCACATCAGACTTCAAAGGAGTGTATGTGATGACGTGTGGTTTTGGGTTCACGTGATAGTTTACAGACCCGCCTAGCCCATAATTAAAAAAAAACAGTGCGCTGATGCGATCCGCTCTCATGCACTCAAGATTACTTCATGGCTTTGGAAACTGAAGGCGCGATTTTCTGCAGGATTTTTTCGTTTCACGTCTTGTAGACGTGAAGTCCACCGATTTCAAGCTTTTCCTTTGGCGTGTTAATATCTGTGAACGAATTTTAATTTGCTGCAGGTCAATTTTCAGTTTAAGAGTGCATAATAATTATTTACGTATTTGGGGCTCAATTACTGCCTAGACGGAGTGGTGTTCCAGATCGCAATGAGGAATAAAAAAAAAAGTGTAGATCAACGCTGAAAAAGCTGACCCTTCGAGTGGTCATTGTAGAAGACCGTCATTCGCTGAACATAGCCATGGTTACAGCGTTTGCTAAGATCCTGATAAATTAAGGAAAATGATCCTATGATTCCGTAGGAAGTTCAAACTGGATACCACCAAGAGAAGAGATTCGAGGATGGCTGACTGTGATAATGAGCTGAAGGAACGCTCCAGCTCGTGTGGCCAGTTAACGCACCCCGGAAATCTGGCTTTCCACTGTCCCCATCCTAAACGGAATCTTCATCATAACGACCCAGCCAGCCAAAATGAGCTTGTTTTTTATTCCCAGACTGCAAATGAGGCGTGGGAGACGCGGCTGCGGAGATTCTCTGATTAGTATTGACTACTGGGGGTTCATTAAAGTGCAGTATATTGTGCACCTAAATTCATGTCAACACTGCGACTAAGGGAGCGGAAAATGCTTAGTGTAACTTTGACTGCAGACTAGATTAGGAAAGAAACGCTAGGTAATGACCTCGTGGTCGACACGAGAAGAAATGTCCATAGGCAGAGCATGCAGAAAACGGGCGAGAAAAACGATGTTCCCTCGAAGTTATCGTGAAATGGCATGTACGGAGGTTAGAAAAAGCGCACGAGTGATCGGTGGTGCACCACAAAAATGTTCCAGCTATTTTTATTAATACCGAAGATATCGGCGACTAAAAATGATGGTCTTCTCTGCGCCCTCAATTCATTCCTGCAGACGCCGCAGAAAAAAACAAAAACAAAATATTTCGACGCTGACCTGAACGTCCCATATCCCACCCATGTCACATGGAGACGCCCAATGAGGCGGTGCCCCCAGATTGTCGACATAATATCATTTGGGTCGAGGCGGTTAAGACCACTTGGCGAGATTCGTCCGAATTGGTCCCGAACAACAAATTCTGAAAAATTTCATGAATTTTAGGATCTACACAGAGCTCCTAAATTTAACTCAAATACTGATTATATTTTGAAGCAACATTTGACGGATTAGTTCCATTAGGACATAACCATCAAAATAATTCCTGGGTTTCTTTAGGGTGACGAAGTATATTGCAAAAGAGAACAGCCTAGTTATGGCATCAGTCAGGTGGGAAATAGGAAGAGGTTTGCATGATAGCAACGGTGAGCTGACCGCATATGACACAACGCACTGTTTAATAGAAGGGAGCGGGAAGTTGATCTGTCCTCAAATGAACGCAGTTAAGCTGATGATGAGAATGATCATTGCACAGCAAACGGAATTTTTCTCCTTTCATTCACATCAATGTACGCCCATCAAGGTTAGGAATTGATCCCGCGACCTCGTGAAGTCTTTCGTGCGGCTTTGAACTTGCGTTCTGACGCTGGAAGAGAGACAGAAGAACCCGTTCGGAATAAAGTAACCACGGCTGACGCAACAGCGAATTATTTTTAGGCTGTCCACGCTCGTCTTGCAGTGGACTCGACTCAGGTGTTGTTTTTCTCGATAATATTGCAATGACGCAGACGGCGTGTAAGATTAGATAGCAAGGAAAGACAGGATGGTTGGAGGTTTGTGCTCCGTCCCGTCTGTTTCTTTTTCTTCGTCTGTTGTTGTTCGCGTGGTTACAATATGCATACAAGCGTAACATTAGTGGTGTGATGGTGAGTAAGCTACCACTTAAGACGTGCAAATATTTAGTGCTGTAAAAATGACGGTGTCGAACAACTGCCTGGATAATCTTGCGAGATAGCTACCGGACTATGAGCTCCCAGTTCTGAAAGATCAAGAGAAATAACTAAATTGAAATCATAAGTAACCCCCTGTCCTCCACGCCGTAATCACGCGGCATGGCTCTGCTCAAAAGGGAAGCGAATCCAGCGCGTAAATTCATGAGGTTTAAAATTATGGCACGAGAGAAAGCAGTGCGGGAAGAAGTGGGCTAAATATACGTCTAGTTTAGGCCGAATTCGTGGCACTTGCGTGTAAAATAACACGCAGGTACCGATTTAGGTTGTCTTTTTTTTGCAGGTTTCTACCTGTGCGGATTATCCGTCTGTTTTCTTAGCCTCTTCTTCCCACTGACAAGCTTGTACATGGCCAAGAACAGTCCAGAGGACCGTCCAATCAGAGCGACAGTCCAGAGGACCGTCCAATCAGAGCGACCATCATCCTTGTCTTCGGTGTTTTGACGATGGGCCTGGTGTACTGGACAGATTACCAAAAACAACTTGTGAGGGCTACGCAGGGGGAATGCAGCATCTGGGGAGCACCCCCAAAGCTGATCCGCGCTACGTACTACGATGCCACTGGAAATCCGAAAGTCAACCTGCTCCTGGCGTCAGGTTTCTAGGCCCTGAGCCGCCACGCCAACTACATGTTCGAAATCATTGCCGCTCTTTGCTGGGCGCTGCCACGCGAAGCCTCGAGTGTGGTGCCGTACCTGTACGTCCTCTTCCTTGCCGTTCTATTACTGCATAGAAGTTACCGAGACGAGAAAAAGTGTTCGAAAAAGTACGGCCATTACTGGAAAGAGTACTGCGAACAAGTTCCGTATCGCATTTTTCCTGGCATATTCTATTCTTAGCAGCAAAAGGACCAAACTTATGTCCTCGTGTGTGCTGCACGGTTCACCGTGTTAACTGTCTAGTAACGCGCGTTTATGGCACTACGCATAAATTTCTTCTTAAAATATTTAACAACTTACTTCAACGCTTTAGCTTATCAGTCCGCACTTCTCACATCTTACCGGATGTTCTAGGTAATGTATTCCAATGGTAATGTTCATACCGAGCGAAGATATTTTGGGGCAACTTCAAACATGGTGTTGCCAGTTTTATGCATCTTCTTAGAGTGTTTTTGTATTATTTCCAATTGAACATTAAAAAATAAATTGACAAAAAAATTTCGGCACCGAATTCTAGAGCGTGCAGAAACAATTAGAGACTACCGCGGCGACCCGCATTCGGAGAATGTCAAAACATTGACGCCTCCTCTTCACTCGCCGCTCTCTTTGCATCTTTTTATTAGATTTAGACGAATTGACTAATTGTTAATTATTTAATTATTTATCTTTTAAGGAGTTAATTTTTAATGAATAGATTATGCATGGATCAATTACCCATTTTGTTGTTAAAATTCGACGCCTTAATTCTTTTTCTGTCCACATACTATATACCCATCCGAACAATTCAACACTTCATTGCTTTTGCTATCTATTAATTAATTACTCCAAATCAATGAACTGTTATTGATCGATTACTTTGAATTTCATTCAGGAAACATGTTTAAAATCTTCAAACTTACTTTTTCACTCATTTTGTACAATTAAGCAGAGCCGAAAGTTGGGCAAGTTGTGCATTGTTTACACAATTTCCTGCTATTGCTTGGTGTCTGCAATGATTCGACATTTATTTTCGAAATTTTTACTGGAATTATTGGCTGTAAGTCTTGGGCTGCTAATCATATATGAGTTCGGCTGTTGCGGGTTCAATCTATTTGACTCCTACTACAGAGGCAGAAATATTTTCGCTACTAAAAAAGCTAAGTAACAGTAGTGCTTGCAGAGTGGATAACTTGAAAGTGCAATCAATAAAATCAGTCGCACATCTTTTTAGCCGCTCTTTGTCGCATATATGCAGTTTGATCCTTCGCTCGGGTGTCTTTCCTGATAAACTCAAAATCGCAAGAGTATCCGTTGTTCGTAAAGGAGGCGATAAATGTAGCCTTAACTACAGACCTATCTCTGTCTTGCCCATTTTTTCTAAAATAATAGGAAAAGTTATAAATAGACGCCTTCTAAACTACTACTAGCAAAACGACGTCATAGTAGACCAATAGTATGGGTTCCGATAATGTAAGTCCACAGAAACGGCCTTTCTAAATATTAAAGATAAAATAACAGATAACTTTGAGCATAACTTCTACACAGTAAGATTGTTTCTTGGTTTCAAAATAGCATTCGACTCTATCAAGCATGAAATCGTACTGCAAAAATTGCCCAACTACGGAATTAGAGGCCTCTAGACTTAATTAAGAGTTAACTGTCAGATTCCAGTGCACACGGGTAGGCAAATCGCAGTCAGATATTAGTGTTATCGCATATGGGATACCACAAGGGTCTATACTTGGTCGATTATTTTTTGTGTTGTATATCAATGATATTGTAAATATTCCACTAACCACGCAAATTATCCTGTATGCTGATGCCACTAACGCCTTTTTTTTTGGTGCGAATATTGTAGATATTGAGAGGCAGGCGAATGGCTGGCTCCGTAACCTATCGGTATGGCTTGGCGTAAATAAATTAGCCCTGAACACGAACAAAACAAAAGACCAAAAAATAAATGTACGTCAGACATTCTTCTGCACTTCGGCAATGAACAAATCGAACGCGTTGCATCACATAATTTCTAGGTGTAGTCTTTCAGGAACACCTAAACCGGTCTGCACATGTCGCAAAAGTGCGAACAGATATCTCAAGATGAATTGGACTCACCTACAAACTAAAGGATTTGCTACCACCATGGTTAAAAAAGGAATTGTATTATACTCTAATACACTACCGTCTGCACTACTGTCTGCTTGTATGGGTTACGACTATAAAAACAAATCTCGAGAACCTACATGTACTACAAAAAATTAGGAGTCACTTTGGCGACTAAAGTGGTGCAAGGCGAAAGCCTGAGTACAGCATTCTGCCACGAATGTGGTTGTGAATGATGATTCAAGTGCTGCCAGCGAATGACGCGTCCATTGGCTGTCTGCGTGTGTTACTGATGTGTGGTTCACATGTTAAGCTTCGCCTGTAAGAGTGGAACGCGACAGCGTCTTGCAACGCTGCCAGGGAGTCCACAGAACGCCATCGCCAATTCGTCTGTACGCCTTGCTGGACGGTAAATTTATTTTTTTTTTTGAGGAAAGGAAATGTATCTCTCTCGCATATCTGGGTGGACACCTGCACCTCGCCGTAAGGGAAAGGGGGAAGATGGGAGTTAACGAAGACGCCGTATTAGCTAGACGCGCCTTTGTTCATTCCAAACCATTCAGCTGGCATTACGGAGTGGCTAGCGTGCTCGTATCGCACTCCGGAGACCCTGGTTCGATTCCCCAACTCGACCAATTTCGTTCTCGGTTTTATTGATTTATGCGGTCTAACTAGAAAGGTTAATTAGGCTATTTCATATTTATATTATTGTATTTCTATCCATCGTGTTCTGTCATTAACCTGTCAAATGTTGGAACTGTCTAGGATGTTCGACACAGCGTATATGAAACGAGCAACGTCTTACTGAGTGGGGAAGTGCGTGGTGGTGGAGGGAACGCGGCTTCGTATCTTTTTTTTTCAGCAGCGTCTTTTTTCGCGGACGCTGCTGTCGCTGCGACGCGCGTCTTTCTTTTCTTTTCCTCGTTCTTCTGATCTCTTCATTCTCCTCTATCTTAATTAGGCTAATTGATTAATTAAGCAATTAACTAAACTCAGTCCCACTTAGTTGGAGCATCACTATACGATCCCTTTGATTGGTTGCATGGTTACTAGCCAAAGTACAATTGGCCCCATTTGAAATTCGCGCACTGTGACGTCACGAGCATTTCGACCAATTGAAAAGCGTGACATTTTCTGTCGACAACTCCTGCTTACAACGATGAGGCATTAAAGGCTTCCGCCTTAAAACATTTTCTGCGCCAAGTACAAAATGTCCCGCGGCTAACTCACTCAGCCCCGTTATTTCAAAAACACCGAATCCTGACTATCACAAACATCCTATGCAAAAAAATAGCAGTAGCCATATACACTCAAATCAAACAGAATGCATCATCGTCTATAGAGAAAAATGTTCATAAAGAACACATGTATAATCTCCGGCATACCATTTATAACGAAGACAGGATTCGTACAAACTACGGAACACAAAAGTTAACATCAGATTCCTGACTTCTTGAATAAGCACGCCATGGTTAAGACTATCATTACTGACAGTTCTTCAGCTCAAGCCTTTAAAAAAAACATTAACACATTTTTTTGAGCACACAATTTTGACCATTTCCTTTTTTTCCGGGTTCTAAGTAGACACCAGATGGTTTTTGTTATGAATATGTTTTATTGTACCTGCTTGTTTATTTTCTTTGCCTATAAATACATGCCACTTATTTTAGCTGTTTCTTTCCTCCTTATATGACTTAGCCCTGTATGCTATGCTGTCTTATTATGCTCCTTTTATGGTGGTGTTTACTGATCAAAACTTTGTTCAATGACATGACTGTAACAGCTGTTGAGTGATATGTTTGGGAAGGGCGGTAGGGAGCCGACACTGAGTCAGGCATTAATTTGTATTTATATCTGCCTCTTAGGCACCTTATATTGCTGCCTGAATAAAATGACTTTGACTTTGACTAACTAATTACCTAATCCCCTTAGTGACAATTTTTTTACGCATCATCCTCGCACCGTCCTCTATCGATCACAACCATTCGTTTGATGCTACCTCTTCTAAGAACGTCACAACTGATGCGGACACGTTTTGAGGACATGTTTTAGTGAGAGGAACCCGCCGACATAGCCTACAAATGATTTGGCATTAAAACGTCAGATTAATTAGTTTTTCTTTTCATGTCTGCTATAGATGAGTTTTCTTCATGTTGAAAAGACCGTTTTAAAAGCGGCAAAAACCCAATGTAACCAAGCGCTTTCGCGACGCGACAGCAGCGTTCTCAAGCGCTGAATTCATGAACACAGCCGCGTTCAGTGCGGCAGCGAGTATCACGGTGGAAGAACAGTGCAATAAGTGCTGGCGGCAAAATTAAAATTCAAACCTGTGACCGGACCGCTTTTAGTGCGGGAAAGAGCAGGGCCAACGGTTTCCCGAAGGAATACAATGCCGAAATAAAACACCCTTCCCTTGGGACCAGTGTGGCGTTTGGTCTAACCAGCTAAATGCCTAACTAGCGCGCATTGGAGGGCCAGCATGCCAACATACAGTAAGTTAATACGGCCGCCCTGGCTACTGGACTCCTGGAACAAAGAACGACCCTACCCACCTGACCTCAAGCAGGTCTTCAATATGGCGAAATAAAAATTTTCTGTCCTCCATAAATCAAATCCGTCCTTACACAAGTGTCTTTCTATATCATAGTGTTGAATGCTGCTTTCTGCCTCCTACTATGCAATGGCTAACTGTTCATCTGAAAGAGCACACGGCCGGAAAGAACAAAGAGCGGATAACCATCGCAGCCGTCTGCAAGCAGCAGGAGTGTTGTTACTCTGCTTGACTAGAATGGAAAAGTAGCCCACATCAAATGTCCCAATGGCATTTACACCGACACTTTCAATAAAGTGAATAAGTAGGAATCTCTACAGTCTTCGCAGCTTTCAGAGATGAGCCTACAAGGACACTAGTGAAAAATTATAGCAAATAAAAGGGGCCAGGAAGAGGTTCCATTCAAGCTTGTCCATATCAGTCTGTGGTACCGTCTCCTTTTTTTTGCGCTAGACTTTGCGGCGTTTAAACTGGCACATTAGTTCATCAACAACCTTTAGTACTGGTAACTATTTGAAAGTATCCCGTTTCTAACAATTGCCGCCTTTAAAGATGATGAGGTTCAGTAGCTACAAAAGTTCAACATCGTTGTCGCCACCATTGAGAGTTATCACAAGCAAAAGGCGGAGATATGAAGATATTGTGAGCAGTGTATGCGCCTTCGTCGTTTTCATCTATCGGGCTGCGACTTCATCTTCATTCACCTTTGAATACTCATCATCCTTGCTTGGAGTATTCGCTCGGCGAGCGTCTTTGGCACTGCGTTAGAAAAATTCTGGTCCGTGAAGTCTTGCTTTTCACATGCTGGAGGTGTCGGGTGGCAGAGGGTGGGCGGGAGGAACCTGGGCCTTCGGCGCTCTTCCCTCGGGAAGTGACGGTTAGAATACACAAGCGGCAAACGGCGACCGGAACGTAGTTTCAGGGAGGAGCAGGGAAAGAGGCAACGGGGGAACCAAGGTTCACCTCCACCGTATGTAAGGCGATTGGAATGCAAAACATTTATTTCGTTAGAAAACGCCAAGTGCAGATGATCCGTGCCAGGTAGCTCCAAGTCCACGTCTGACAGCGACCTCAGTAGCCGATTCAATGGCCGGGGTTGAACGCCCAGGTCTGAGCTGACCAACGCGGCTTCCCATTGGTTCAGAGTAGAACATTGAATTAGAGATTCTGTTGGCAGCTCCTCATTACAGTTCCATAGTATGTAATGGTAAGTGGCTATTTGGCCTCATAGTGTACATTCCGGGTCGTAATCACATGGATAAAATTTTGATAGTAAGTAAGCTTTCATGAAGGATCGCATTTGGAGTCGCCTCCAGGTGGTATCGTGCTCCTTATCTAAGGTTTTCTCCGGAGGGTCGAGGATCCTGCTTCTTAGTTTAAAATTAATAGCAATGTCAGGATATGACGCTTGGCCGTTCTTCGAGAAAATCTAAGTACCTCGTGCCCTGTTCGCCTGACAAATACAGGAGCTTTGATGGGTGCCGCTTTGTTACTACGGTTCCCCGAATGAGCCGACACTCATATGAACTCAGTAGCTCTGTTTTTTTGTTTCACGCAATATGTTCATTTCTGCCTGAGAAATTGTGCCCGCCGCATGACTGCGTATAGTGAATTTAGAGACGCTTAGTATAGTATAAGCATTGTTGTTACTGATGACAGGAGCGATATCCTCTTCTCCTGCAGTTTCTGAGGATCTCGTTTAGTGCCGGAGACTATCAGTCTGTCTTGCATACTCAGCGCCGCTAGTGCGAACGCTCGTTGCAGTAGGTATTCTGCGGCTACATGTACCGCTTGCTCATGTTGGCTGTGCGCTCTGTGTGAAGGATTTGCCCTTGCTTTCCTTCTCCCCTATTGGTTAGCAGTATGCATATTCTTAGGTTAGGAGGGTAGATGTGTAGGCCAGTTGGTGAGACATCAAGGAGCTAGACACCGCAGCGGACACGAGACACAGCTTACCGCCCTGTGTCGTCTTCATTCTCTGTCCCGTGTCCGCTGCGGTGTCTAGCTCCTTCATATTCTTATGTACTGGCGTGAATAGTATTGTCTGAGCGATGCGTTTAGGTATTTGTGTCTTCGTATCTAGTAGTGGCACTTCGGTGCCTAGTCCTAGGCGATCTACTATGGCCCTTGCTGCTTTGTTGAGGGAAAGGAAATTTTAGAGCTGCAGTTCGTTAGCAGTGATGCAACCTCGTATGCATGTCTAATCATAGCCTCTATTTTGGCTTTACCCTCTCTCTGCTTTACCCGTCATGTCTTCTATTATTTCTACAGCTTGTTGCAGGGTATCCTCCCTCTGACCATTACTGCTAATTATGGTCCAAAAAGTGATATCACCTGCATTATAGTGTGTGTCAGCCCTAGGAGTGCTGCTAATTTAGGCGGAATTTCATTTAGTGAGATATTAAAAAGGAAAGGCGACAGGACTGAATCCTGAGGCGTTCCTTTACCCAGCCTCCCATAGGGAGTGATTCGATTTCTCCCGCTGCTAGCTCTGCCGTTCTGTTACTTAAAAACGACTCTATGTCATTGAATCTCCTTTCTCTTGGGTTATTATTCAAGAGATCTCTTAAGATAGCATCATGCATGACGTTATAAAAAGCCTTGTTTAAATTCAAGCAAATTACGCCTATGGTTCCTCTGCCACCTTCTGGGTCTATTATGTCTGCCTTCAGCTGCAGCACAACATCTTGGGTGAAACGATTCGCCCTGAAACCTATAGCATGAAACTTGGAAGTAAATAACTGACCTCGGCGCATTTATGTAGGTGGTTGAGAACTACCTGCTTCATTAATTTTCTTAAGCAGAATACCAAAAAATTGGGCGTGGATGCTCTAAATGGAACTTATTGCCTGGCTTTCGAATCAGTGTTCTCTTTGCATGTTTCCATTATTGTAGAACGCTTCCTTATCTCCAGTACCTGTTCATGTGATCAGTGAGAGCTCTCACTGTCCCCGCGTTCAAGTCTCTGAGCCTGTCAGGTCCGGCTTTGGAAGTCATGGCTAGCTGCCTCTTGGCAAAGCACACCTCCGCTTCCGTAATTTCGGCGTATAATTCCTCGTTTGGTGTCCCGCGATTATCTAGCTGCGGTCCTTCTGGAGCTGTGTTTCAGTAATTATCTCGTAGTTCTATTAAGAACTCCGTAGTTGGCACTGGATACTGATGCACAAATCTCATCAGTTGACTCCACTGAGTTCATTTGGTTTGTTGGGGGTGAAGAAGGTTTCTCAGCGGATGCAAAGTCTACTTGTACTAATGCTGACCACTCATGCGGTCACAAATCTGCCACCATTGTTTGTGTTGAAGCTCTAGAGTATAAATTTTAATTTGTGTCTGTAATTGCGTTATTCTCTTTCAAGAGTTGTGTAGTGTTTGTTCTTCTTTCAGCGGTTTTGTAAGCTGAAATGTGCTTCCAACATGTGCAATAACGTAGTCTCAGCAGCTTGTCCCTCTTCTTCCATTGAAATTACAGCGGTGGTAGCTTTAATATCTATTTTTAGTAGTTCCGCCCACTCCGCGATGTTTTCAATTACTGTGTCAGTTCTTTTTAAGTCTCTGAACTTGTCCTAGTCCGCAATTTTTCTTTTTCAAGACTGCTTTATGGTATGTTGTCTCAGAGGTGGTAGATGCAAAGTAATGGTCTCTACCTAGCGTGCGCCCTGTGTTAGCCCATTTAAATTTCGCATGTTCCTGACCAGGGTGAGTTCTGGCAAAGTGTGTGTAGTGTTGTCTTGGGATTTGTTCATGATAGTTAGACTCGTTTTGGACTGCCTGCCATGTTTCCTTTGGGGCTAGCTCTAGCCCATCGCCATTCCGGATGTGATACACTAAAGTCCCCTACTATTAATAGCTGAGCTTGAGTCGCTGGTTTGCAAGTCTTGATAAGTAACTGCGGTATACCGGTGCTCTTATCTTTGCGTTGGCTGTATACATAAAGCAGAAACAAATATGTGTCTCCTCGGTTCTTTCGGGCAATCTCAAGGAGGACGTAGTCTACCTTCGAAGTTTCGATGTTATGTTGTTTTGTTGTAATATTGCGCTGCATTGACACGGTGGTGGACACGCCCGTGACGGCGCCGCCGTCATAGCCGGGCGGTAGATATGCCTGTAGAGCCCGGGAATATGAACGCGCCACCAGCTTCTTCCATTGCACTAATATCCTGCGGACGTTGTTGTGCTTTCATGTGAAATTGTAGATTCTGTCGTTTGCGTCGAAAGCCTCTCCAATTGCACTTTCATATTTGAATTTCTTGCGGGGGGGCTGTATTATTCATGCAGTTTTTGCAGTGATGATTGTAAGCCATTCTCCAGTGCACTCAGAGCCTCCATCACTTGTTGCAACGTAGTCATTACCTGTGTTTGAAACGTTCTAAATTCCACTGTTAAGGCATATACTTTAGCCTCTCTGGAGTAGCATGCTAGGCTGATAACTACGCAGACTTCTCCTGTATTCATCATAGTCTGTGTCTTTATCCCCCCTTAAGACTCTACGTTTAATACTTTGACCTCTAGGTTGCCTACATTGGTCTTTATACTATCCCCCCTTTTGGTAAGTGCTTTAAAGATAGCCTTAAGGGTTCCCGTGGCCTTGGCTGGCTCCGGTATATCACCTTCACAGGCTTCGGCAGCTCCTTTGCTTCGGGTATTCTTCGCGGGGGGAGGGGGACAATGTTTTCTTTCAAGCGCGGTGGCAGAGACGTTCCCCGAGTGAACAATCCAAGCGATGTCAAAGAGTATTCAGAGGCGAAAGAGAACGAAGTCGCAGCCAGACAGGTGAAAACGACGAAGGCGCATACAGTGCTCAAAATGTCTTCACATCTCCGCCGTTTGCTTGTGATAAAGGTCGCTAGTGGCGACACCGATGTTGACCTATTCTGGCTGCTCAGCCTCACCTTCATTAGAAGACAGCAGTTGTATTTAATTCGTGTTTGAGAGGCTAGGATATGGTGTCATTGATTGAAAACGCTGTGACATTGTATTCATCCTTGCCATGATGCTTTTAAATCTTGGTGGACAAATAAAGTGTTTGTCAAATAGAAATTCATTTGCAGTGATCGGTCCTTTGCGCCGAACACACCACAAATCCAGTAAGAGGTACAAGCAAAGCTTAGGTGACAACAAAAGTTTTACGTTGTTCTCCTAACTGTCCGTTAGCAATTGGCAAAGTCTTGAAGACACAGGCAGGAATGCTGACCTGGTGATACACCAAGTCACACTCTGTACGTTTGTATTTCAAATCTACCTTAGAAAATGTAAAGAGAGAGAGAAAAAACTTTATTTACACAGGAATTCGGGGCACGCCCCAGGGTCCTCGCACGACCCCACTGCACTCAAGTGTTTATGTTCCGAAGGTCACTAACACTGGCAGCACGGCCGGTGGCGATGGTCTGCACGGCCGGGTCCTCCGAGCGCAGCAGGGTCGCCCAGTCCTCCCAGGTCTTGAGGTTCTCTAGGTCCCGCGGGGGAGGATCCGCCGGGCAGACGGAAATGATGTGGAGGGAAGAGGCGAAGGGTTCTGGGCATAGAGTGCATGCCGGTGTGGGGAAGGAGGGATGAGAATGGGCTAGGTTAAGGGGTGAAGGGAGCGTGTGTCTGTAGTCTGCGCCAGAGTGTTGCGTGTTTGTTATCTAGGGAGTGGTGTGGCGGGGGTAGAGCTGGCGTATAGCTCTGTGCGCCTGGGTCAGCTCACTGAATGAGTGCATGCGCTCCTTCGTGAATCCCCGATCAGAGGTCACCTGAGCCCGGTTTAAAGAACCTCGGGCTAAAACGTTGGCGGCCTCGTTTCCGGGATTCCCGGAGTGCGCGGGCACCCATATCAGCTCCACTTGGCGAGGCGGGCGTGCATCGGGCGAGTCCAGTATGCCAAAAGCAGGGACATGGACTCGGCCTCGAGCAAAATTTAGAATCGCAGCTTTAGAATCGCTTAAAATGTACCGGGCTGCCGTGCGGGTGATAACAAGTGCAATGGCGCCTTCCTCTGCAGCTTCTGGGGAAGTGTCTGGAGGGAGAGGTAGTGTCAGGAGAGCGGAAAAAGAGGAGTCCACCACAGCTGCTGTCGCTTCATCACCCGGGCAGGCAGCGTCCAGCCATACGGCGTCCGGCTGGGGGCCGTACGCTCGATGGAGTGCCTTTGCACGGGCTCTGCGGCGCTGCTCATGGTAGGACGGGTGCATATACCTCGGGAGCGGCCTGCTGAGGAGCTCTTGGTGCAGGGATCGTGGGATGGCGAGGAGGGTTGGGTCGTTGGCCCGTTTTTTGATTCCGAGGGTGTCCAGGATATACCGACCTGTGGAGGTTTGTGCGAGCCAGATGCATTGGGCCTGTCGGTGGGCCTCCACAAGTTCCCCGAACGTATTGTGGAGGCCGAGGCCTAGTAATCTGTCTGTGGGTGTGTTGAGGGGAAGGTGAAGTGCTAACTTGAATGCCTTGCGAATCAAAGCATCCAAAGCGTTTATGTCATGTATGGATAGTTTTATGTATGGGGTAGTGTACAGCGCACGGCTGAGGACAAGGGCATGAATGAGGCGACATAGGTCGCGCTCCTTCAAGCCTCTATAACGTCCCAAAACCCTGCGGATGAGGTGCGATATCGCGCCTACAACCTGCTTGATTTTCTTGACGGTGGTGGTGTTTTTGCCATCGTTCTGGATGTGCAGGCCCAATACACGGAGGGTTCGAACCTCAGGTACAGGGTCACCATTCAGTTCAATGGCAATGGGGGAGCAGGGGCAGCGGTGGTTCTTAGGCCGGATGAGGAAGAGTTCGGACTTCTCTGGGAGCAAGACAGTCCGATGGTCCGTGCATAATTTTGAGTGAGGGTGGCTGCTTCCTGTAAGGTGTTCTCTATGTCTCCGTCACTGCCGTGAGGGGTCCACAGGGTGATATCGTCGGCATAAAGAGTGTGCTTCAGGTGGCGAATAGTTGCCAATTTTGGGGCGACGGGGATGAGGGTAATGTTAAAGAGAAAGGGGGAAAGGACGGACCCTTGAGGGGTGCCGATAATCTGAAGAGTGTAGGAGGGGGATGACAGAGGGCCGAAGTGTATCTCAGCTGTGCGGTCAGTGAGGAATGCTTGAATGTAGGCATACGTGCGTGCACCCACATTCAATGGGGATAGAGCAGTCGTGATCGCCTGATGTTCAATGCGATGAAAAGCTTTGGAGAGATTCAAAGCAAAGACTGCCTTGGTGTGAACCGGAAGAAGCTGGTCGAAAATGTGTGAGAGTTGCAGCATGGCGTCCTGTGCGGATAGATGGGGGCGAAATCCTACCATGCTATGCGAGTAAAGATTGTTGTCCGCCATGTGTCTTGTGAGTCTCGCTAACACAACATGCTCTAGGAGCTTCCCGAGGCTTGAGGGTAGCGAAATCGGGCGAAGGTTTTGAAGTGTAAGTGGTTTGTTGGGTTTAGGTATGGATATTACCTTCGCGTGGCGCCAGGACTGCGGCAGGTTACCCTCCCTCCAGCACTGGTTGTAGTATTTCGTAATGTGGGTGATCGATTGGTCATCCATATTATGGAGCATGGAGTTTGTGATTTGGTCTGCACCAGGTGCGGAGTTGGCGCGGAGAGTCAGGAGGGCCGCTCTGACTTCCGTCTCCGTGATGTCGGTGTCGAGTGTTGGATTTGCTTGTCCTGTGTAGTGCGGTAAAGGTATGGGGCCGCCTGGAGATGTGTACATGGTTTGAGGTGTGTCTAAAAGGGTGTCGGGATCGTCAATGTGTTCATGTGTGAGATGTGTCACGTGGTGCTGTGTTGCTGATTTGGTGCGCATGGGGTCAATGAGGTGTCGGAGGAGTTGCTATGCGCGTTTGCTGGACAGGTTTCCGGCGATGCCGTCACATATCTGTCCCCAGTTGGATTGGCAGAGCTCCTCAGAGTGTTTTTGGATTTGTGTCTGCAGCGCTTCTAGCCGCTTCTTAAGCGTTCTGTTGTGTTTGTTGCCTTCTCCTGCGTTCTAGGATGCTGTTATAAGCCTCCCAGAGGTGGGCTAGGCGTGTGTCAAGGGAAGGTGTTTTGGTTGCAGTTTCAATGTCTCACGTGTTGTGGTGAACGTCATGCTTGAGTGACTGCACCCATTCGTCAATGTATGCGATGGGAGTGTCTGGGAGGGCGGTGCGTGCAGCGCGAAGTGCATCCCAGTTAATGAGTTTGTGTATTGTATTTGCGGGACGGGGCGGTTTGTACAGGACAGTGATTTGTATAATGTAATGATCACTGCCCAGTGTATGTTGTGTTCTGCTGCAGGTAACGCCGCGGATACAGCGGCTCAGCGTCAGGTCAGGACTGGTGTCTATGCTGACACTGTTGCCGATCCGCGTAGGCGTCTGAAACGTGTTGTGCACAGTGAGTTGGAGGTACTGCAAGAGCAGCCAGAGCCTGCGACCTCGATGTGTCATGGTTGTGTATCCCCAGTCAGTATGCTGACTGTTGAAGTCCCCACCGATGAGTAGGAGATGTTTCTCTGCTAGATGGTGTAGCTTTCCGCAGAAGTGATTCTAGCGGGGCCATCGGCAGGAACGGGGGGTAGTATATGTTTGCTATAAATATAGAAGGAAGTGAATGTGTGTGATGTATAAGTTCTGTGATCACACAAGGCGTCTCAGACGTGTTGTGATGAGTTTTGTAGGCGAGGCTGCGGTGGATGAGTGTGGACGCCCTGGGTGTGTTAGTGGTATCCGAGTGTGTAGATGTGTAGCAGGGGAAGGTTGCCCGGTGTGCAGTCTCCTATAGAAGTAGTATGTGGGGCGTGGGTGTGGTGGTGGGAAGGAGAAGTTGCAGAGGCGCGCGCTTGGCCCAGAAGCCGCGGCAGTTCCAAGTTAAAATGGGTAGATAATTAGTGCTCGCCCCCGCCATATTGGATGATGGGGGGATCGAGGATGGAAGTAAGACGGGTGTCAATTGGTATGTGTGGCTCAGGATAGGTGGTTTGTGTTTGCGGAGTAAGGATGGGGGGAGTGGAGGGGGTTTGAAGTCGGGTGAAGCGGTGGGTAAGATTGTGTTCCAAGAGCTCCATCTTTTTGTTAAGCATAGTGTCCATGCGGTGCTCAAGTTTTTCGGTGAGGGTGGCGACAAGGTGATTGAATCTGGCCTCGAGGCGTGCGTCTAGCTCTTTTAGTTTGTGGTCAAATTTGGCTTCCAGTGCTGCTAATTTAGCGTCTATTTCTAAAATGTAAAGCGTCCGCTTGCTTTCAATGGTTGCGTTATAAGCTTGTAGAAAACAGAAATCGTTCTCTTTTCACGTCAGTCGTGCGGGACTTGTACAAGAGGAAAAATATAAAGCCGCCACGAGTTCTGCTCTAATCGCTAATCTATCCTTCCAGTATGAGTGCACGCCATATGATGGTTGTAGGAAAAAGCAGATGACTCGATCGTCAGGCTTCGAGTTTTTACTATTAAGTTCTTAATTAGTGGCCTGTTTAGGCTCAAAAACCGTACAGAGCTGGGCCAGTTGGTTCAGGGTAGAATTTGAGACATCAATTCAGAGCACAAAGAACACACGGACAGAGAGAGCAGACAGCACGCACGCCGGTGGTGTATACTGCACCACCCAACGTCCGTTGTGTCTACTGTCTTCGTGCGTGCATTTTTTTGTGCGTGCATTTTTCTTATGTGCTGTCTCATCAGTTGCAAAAAATTGAACATAACTTTCTAAGATCTTGGCAGCGTGTTTGGACAAAACATTTTCGATCCTACTGATTAGTCACCACATGTTCGTTATGAGATGATTTTTATTATGCAGCGTATGATGTTGAGAAAGATCTGAAATTCGGTCTTCGATCGAACCTCTGGCCTTCTCAGTGCCGACCTATGCTCCAGCGATACAATCCCCGATGAATATAGGTTACTGCTGTATGAGCTGCTTGTTTCAAAAATGAACACTACCTTTAACTGAATCTCTGCTCCTTTCGCTCACAGGTTTGGTTTGGTTTATGGGGTTTAACGTCCCAAAGCGACTCAGGCTATGAGAGACGCCGTAGTAAAGGGCTCCGGAAATTTCGACTACCTGGGGTTCTTTAACCCCTTACCGCCCGGTGTATCATATATGATACACACCAAACTTCTTCTCATACCGCAGAAACGGAACTAAAAAATTTATCTGCATTTAGCGGGAATCTACATCATGTCTTGCAACTACACCGGCGGTGGCTCTATCTCTCGAAGTTGTTTTGAACTTCATTTCTGTTTCCAAACACGAGGACGCAGCGTCGCAAGTTAGTGCGCACCAAGTTAGTAAGTTAGTCCTATGTTTTTTGTAATTCTGACGCATACTCCCGTTTTAAAAAAATTATTAACGTAATGAATTGCTCCTTCACTTCATCTGAGCACATTTTTATTGCGCAAAACCTTTTCATTACGCCGTGAGGGCCACATTTAGGCCTGTATCACATGCAGTTAGGGGTAATTTTTGTGTGTGAAAACGCTTGGCATTTTTTTTTAGAGAAACAATAAATTTGAACTGTGATTTGCATTATTTGCGTTTGGCCGACGGTGAGGAATCCTTTTTTCTATATTCCAGGTCATGGATGTCGGCACGAAACGTGGAGTCCGGCTGATGGCGTTAGAAGCAGCGATAGTGAGCTGTCAGACGACGACGAGGAAGAAATTTTTAAGGCAAAAGCCTTTAACGGCTTATACTGTCGTGACCAAGACGTGTTAGCAAATCTGTCCGCGTTTAAGATTGGTCGGAATGGTCGTTACGTCACTGCGCGCGAATTTTCACGGGTGTCCAAAGAAATATGCGAGACAGTTACAAATAAAATTTCGTTTTGTTCATTACGGCCCCTCTTTCTCTTTCTTCTTTCACTGCACTACCTCCCTTCCTGTACGATGTGGTTCAGGTGTCACCGAGGTGACAGAGAATTACAGCGCCATTTGCTTTCCTCAAAAAGCGTTGCTTTTAAAGGGCAACGCATCGCGCCGAACGGGCGGTGGCGTTCCGTGGACTCCCTGGCAGCGCTACAACACGCTGTCGCGTTCCACTCCTAAAGGCAAAGATTAGGCGTCATTAATTGACAGATAATTAATGCACCAGCAGAATGTGGAGTTAACAGTCGGGTAGCAGAATGCAGAACTCAGGCTTTCGCCTTTCATCATTTTAGCCGCTAAAGTTCCCCGTAATTTTTCCGACCCAGGCGCCGCCCCTCCTGGCAGAGTCGTCCGAAAGAGAGGACGATAGTGAAAATGAAGCCCCACTGGCAGCATTGAGTACTCGAGGCAAAAAAGGCCCTCTCAAATGCCCGCCGAAGTGGACAAAAGCCTGCCTTACGGGGGACTCAAAAGAAATAGAGTTCACTGGTAGCGCTTAGATGCCGTCAACTATCACAGACCTTGTCACACCCTTACAGTTCTTCAAATTTCTTTATCTTGTAGAGGTTTTTGAGATAATTTGCGAAGAGTCATTTGCGAGATCTGTTGGACTCAATTTTCGGCTACGATAGGATCAAAATATGGTCCAAGGAGTGGTACCGTTAGATCTTTCACTTGACGGGCCTGACCGTGGTGAATGTCTGGCTGCTGTGGCGAAGACAAGGAAGTGCCAAAGCTGCCCTTCTTGAATTGAAGTCTGCCGTCGCAGAAGGACTCTGCAAGGCAGGGAAGCCACACTAGAGAAAGCGCGCAGGGCGGCTAAGGTCGGAAATTGAGACGCTCATCCACTCAAAGAGAGGGCTCCGCTCGTGCCGCTGCCTACTAACACATAAGGTGTAAATGTAGCCTTGCTCTAGCTATCGGAGCTCTCAGCACATCGACGACTTAGACGCACAGACAACTGAGCAAAAACAAAAATTGGATCCCTTGTGCCTCCAACTGTCCTGGCGCCGTATTCTATAAGCTGCTCATTTTGGAATGACCATATGGCGTCCGACTGATCCACTATGATTGGTCAGTCAGATATGTCCGCGGCTTGCAACCGTCTGTGGAAAGCAAACCGGCCATCGGGCAGAAGGCGACCGGCCCTCACCGTTCACTTCATATCACAGTCATTGGCAGCTAGTTGGCAGGTCCAGTCGCCTGCTGTTGGCAGAGTGCTAGGATGCACCCCCCCAGTACTCGGCTGCGTATCGCAGTCAATGTAAAACAATGGTGAGGTCCTCTCGGCAACCACCAAAGGGCCGGGTCGGTTTACACAGACGACTGAAAGCCACGGGTATACCCGACTGATCAACAATAGAGGACCAGACGGCCGCGAAATGGCCGTTTTAAAATGCACAGCTTATACTATAATACTGCCCTGTTGTATGGGATTGCGCAAAAAAGACACAACCAATCAATGTGACAATGCGAGAGCACATCGAAGCAAAGTGGCGTAGGCGCTTGAGTTATCTGAAATTGGTGCTTCGCATTGTCCCCGATAACACTCGCGGTCACTCGCTTCAGCTCTGTAGCAAACGGCGCAGACGACAGCAGGCGTCGCATTCCGTCCCCTTTAGGTTGCGATATTTTTGAACGTATAAACCGGATTAAAATCGGAATCCTGATCATATTTTCAAGATAGCCATCGCCTTTACCCTAGCCCATGTAAAGGCCTCAAGAAGGCGGATGAGCGGCTTCTTCTCCGCCTCTTCACCAATACATTGCTGTGCCCGGCAGCACTAAAACATTTTGACCCCTCCTTTAGCGGCAGCTGCCCGCACTGTGGTGCGGTGTCTTCGGACACCTATCACATGGTGTGGGCCTGCCCCTCCAACCCGGCCATTCCCCCTATCCCCAACCCAACCCGGGAGGACTGGGAGGCGACCCTGCTCGGCTGCCACGACTTACAGGCCCAACAAGCCTTGGTCGGGCGCGCCCGGGCGGCGGCTACCGCCACTGGGGTCCCAAACTAGGGACCTCCACCTAGTGTTTGTGAGGATCGGTCCCTTACGGGCCGATCCAAACACCTCCTGTTCTGAATAAATGTTTTCACCACCACCACCCCCTTTAGGCCTTCGACAGTTTGTTTCAATGCATCTGCGCACCGGCTGCACAGACGTTCCATACGTGCCTTCCTCCATATGTTTTCATCTTTTTCTTTTTCTATTTCATTGTATTTTGAAACTTTCCTTTCACAGCCACTTTCATGTGTCTTTTTTTAAGTTTATTTTTAGTTTGTAAAGTGTTTGTTGCGCACCACTTGGCAGCTTTACTGCTTAGACAATTCACCGTTTGTGTTGCGATTCCTTAGGTTTTTCTTGGACTACCGCTGTCATTTCCCTGCGCTTTAATTTGACTATGTACTTTACTCTCTGCGTACATTTCGAAAGCATATTTTTTATTAATCTGTTGCCATTCGGCCACCGGTGTCATGAATTTTCATCCAGGTTGTAGGCTTCGTAAGGACGCACGCTTTCTGTGGCCCCTTTAGCCTCTTCCCGGGAATATAATTTGTAATAATGCCAATCAGCTCTACTATATTTACTCAGTCACAGAATTTGGACGCAATGTAGCTGGTCTGTGTACGCCATTGCCGCTCGTCGCGAGCTCTCCCTAAAAAAATACCACAAAAACAGAATAGAATACAGCAGAACGCTGAACGTGCTTACCAAAGAACGTCAGGCAACCAAAAATCAAATTAAAAGACCACCAAACCTGCATCGCTCCGATTCTATTTACGTGCGTCTGGTTATAGCTGAAGAGCTGGCTCTGGCTTTTTCTGCGTGGTGAGGGTCCTTATTGTCACCTTTGGCTTTTCGTAATGAGTGTATTGTAGGCCCCACCAATTATAGTACAAGCGTGCAGCGTATCCAGTGCCTGCGCGCAGTTGCATCGGGGTTTTTCGTGAAGGGTGGAAGACGAAAAGAGAAAAACTGAAATGATCAGTTCAGCTGTTTTACGCTAGTTTTATTTCTCGGCGACATCGATATGCTAAGCTGCAAAGGTGGTTAGAGCAATATGCGGATAAATTATTCCTTCTTGGTACCAGCGCATCAAAGCATCTTTGAATGAAGAAATATACATATTCTTGTAATAGTTAGATACATAGTTTCTGACTGCTGTAGACTGAATAAACACTGATCGCTACAGTCGCATACCTCTGCCAGTAATGCTCAAGAAGGGCCAAAAAAGATTTTGTAATTACGCATTACAAGTGTTCCTTTAAGAAACGATGTTCTCTAGTTCGACCTCATTTTCGACACATATCCCGGGTTCCCTCTCAACATTTTGCCAGTTTTCTTATTAACAGGCGGCGCACCTCGCTTACAAAACCATTGATGCACATCGCGCCAATCTGCCGTTCCCATTTTTCATTTCATTGTATTACCCTCAAGCGCAAAAGCATTACTCGCGGGAGTCGAACATACGTTATATAGAGAGAATAAACAGAGCACAATAAAACCTAAACCAAACGAAAAGGCTAATGCAGAACAGCAAATAGCAGCACATAAATAAACAAAGAAGAATACAGCGCAGGAGATTTGTGTCAATATTTAGGCACTTGAGTTTAAGTAGTAGAAGGCAATCGTTAATTTTATCGAACACTTTTGAAAATTTTAAGAAGACACAGTCAGCCTACGAACAATTGTCAATAAAGGTCAGCATGAAATTTGTGAAACATAATAAGTGCGTCTCGCAAGAGTTTGATTTCCTGAAACCACTCTGTGCTTAATTAAAGAAAAAGTTCGACTCAAGAAAACTAGCCAGTTGTGAGTAGATGACGTGTTGGAAAATTTTACATTGTATGCTAGTAAGAGAAATGGGGCGATAATTAAGGGGCGATTGTCCCTCTTTCTCTCTAAACCGCCTCTAAACTATCCTCGCCATTTAGAGCCTGCACAATCCGCGTGTGCCTCTTTCGATACCTAGAATCAGGAATAAGACTGATACATCGCCGATAGAACCATAACTAGGCATTCTTGAATATTTCCTTGAGCACCATGCAAACCGGGTGCACGTCTACAGCGACGGCTGAGTGAACCCTAACAGTTCATCGGGCTCTGTGGTCATCGCCGCAAGGACTAAAGAAATTAGCATAGCTCACCAGACTTCTTCAACGGGCGCAGAATGCACCGCTCTTCGTGTCGCCATTGAACACATCAATCAGCGGCTCCCTCTGCCTTGGTCTATTTTCACGGACTCCAAACCTACCCTCCAGGGCTTACAAGCTGCTCTTCGCCGTGGAGGCCATGAACAACTGGTCGCGGAAATTCAACAACTACAGCACTCTGCCATCCATACAGGGCATGACAATATCTAGCAATGGCTACCGGGGCCCAGCGGCATAGCAGGCAATCACCGCGCGCATGACGTCGCGCGAACTGCTCACCAGGACGGCGATTATGTGTCGATCTCCCGCTTTCGGGATCAGACGCAGCAGGCAGGCTTCACGAACTTGCGCGAGACATCACGCTTGCCTCGTGGAATTCCGACGAATTTCCTAATTCACGCATAAAATCCTTCGACCCTGATCTGAAACATCGGCTTCCATCCGGCCCACCACGACGTGAAGAAACTTTACTGGGTCGCCTGTGGGTTAGTGTAGCTATCATCAACCATTATTGTTTTTTAATCGGTATGGCTGATAGCCCTGATGTGCCATCTGGGGGTATGACGACACTATATCCCACATTCTTTGTGACTGCCCTGCCTATAGCGCCGAAAGGCAGTCTCTCAGCCGTGCGCTGGAGCATTCACATCCACGCCCATTGACGGAAATCAAGATTCTCGGCCACTGGCCGCGGCGATCGTCGGCGGTGAAGGCCTCCAAGGCACTGCTCCGCTTCTTGTGAACTTCTGGCCTACATGATAGGCTGTGACTTTAATGAATGCTGACTTTCCATTTGACTTCATTTTTCTGTGTTTTTCTATGTTCTATCACAGTTCCATGTCCATGAAACACATAATCTGCTCCAACACATTGCCAGAACCGTACGGAAAAACATTTCTGCCTCTCCCGTAACCGAGAGAAGAGTAAGCATGAAATGTTTACGGGCATAACAGATTGGTTGTAGATGGTACTAGTCAAAATCTTGAAATGGGTCTAGTGTTCAACACAACACACCACACTCTTCTTGTTGCATCGAAGCGATCGCCTGCAATCGAGCGGGCTTAGGTAAGGCAGCCGTGAACCGTGGCGGCCTTGTCGCTTTCTGGAGCGGCCGCATAATCATGACGTTGTCTGCAGGGGCGAGCAGTCTTCTGCTGTGGCGTATCACTCGCAAAGCTATCGCTTTCTGCAAGACGTTTCCTACCTCTGCTTTCATCAGGCTCCATTGCTCGGCTTAATCAAGCAGCAGTGACGGTGGTGGTATTGGAATTCAGGACGATGCAGAAGCGTACGCGGACACGATGAGTGGCAGGCCTGACAAGAATGTATGTGCAGCGCCTCTGAAGGCCAAGCGGCCGGTCTTTTACATGCGTGAGTGTGGGACCGCAGCGCCATCCTTGGGGAGGGAGCGAAAGTTTTCCGCCAAAAGCCCTTCTCGCCCTGGAGCTCCCCTCTTTCTCTAAGCGGCCTTCCCTCAAAGCCCCTAACAGATCACGCATGACAACGAAGTGTATTGTGGCATGTATGTGCTTTTTGCACGCGTTATTAGAAAATGGAAATTATAATTCCGTGCGTTATCAAATGCACAGCTCGACTAATATCTTGATAAACATTGAGAAGACACTGGCAGCAGTTATTTTTGTGACTTTTTGGAAAGCAACCGGCGCTTGTATGCGGGTCCCGTAGGAGGGCTCACAGAGTCTCGTTGAATCTCGATAAGTCTCGTACAGTGCCCGGATGTTCTCGTTTCAGAGCCCGGATGAGTGGATTTCAGTGCCCGGATGACGTCTCTTGGTCTCGGCATGACGTCACCACACTGCCGACAACGGGCGCTAAAAGCATTTCATGCTTAAAAAGCCTGTGAGAATTAGGCCTAGGCGGGCACTGTAACGAGGTGGCGACACGAACAAAGGAAAGTCAGGTATGGCTAGAGCACTGGAGGCTTCACAGGAGCAATTCAATTATGTACCGTACTGTAGCGGAAAACGGCGACAAGCCAATATCTTGTACCGAGGCAGGCGCCCGTGAAGGAGCAGAAGTGAGCAGAGATCCAGCCACGATGTTAACCAAGCGGTCTTCACTCACCGCCATTATCAGACGACTGACCAGAAGCAGACGAGACGCTAGGTGGCGGGGCGAGTTGCACAAAATGGTGTTTTTTTTACTCCAGTTCGGCACTGGTGGAGTATCTGGCACAATTAACTCCCTTTCTAGACTGGATTAAATGTAGGTAAACACTCATTTTTACTCCATTATTCCCTCATGGGAGTAAAATGCAGGACAGTCCACCTTTTTACTCCACACTCATGGAGCAAATGTTTTCACAAATAACGTAAAAAGGGTGGCCGCCACCATTTATACTCCCTTTTGGGTTTTTGCTTACAGTGCGTGCTAACCTTTTCTGCTCTTGGAATACAGTCAGTAACTCCTAACGACCATCGGCTAATTTCACCTTTTTATTTTTACTCTAGGATGTCATTAAATTATTAAGGCGCAAACCTTTAATGCCTCATGCTGTCGTTAGCAATCCGTGTCGGCAGCCGTGTTGTCAGCCGTGTCGGCAGCCTTGTCGACAGATTTGTCCGCGTTTTGACGGGTGTCCACCGATATATGTGAGATAGTTGCTGCGTAATTTCCTTTACTCAAATATAATTATCAGTTTCTTCATTACGGCCCCTCTTTAATCTTTTACTGCCACTTCCTCCCTTCCTGTACGGTGCGGTTAAGGTGTCCTTCGAGATGACTGAGAATTACAGCGCCATTTCCTTTCCTCAAAAAGCGTTGCGTTCAAAGGGCAAGGTATCGCGTCGAACGGATGGTTGCGTTCCTCGGACTCCCTGGCAGCGCTACAACACGGTTTCGCGTTCGACTCCTAAAGGCGAAGTTTAAGCGTCATTAATTAGCAGTCAATTAGTGTTGAGTGATTAATTAGTTATTAGTCATTCATTAGTAATTTGCCTTTACTTCGTCATCAACTATGTGTGACGTCATCCAGTGATGACATCAACAGTGTCACAATAGGCAAAGCGGTGCGGAAAACGCTTTCGCCTCTACGCACTTTAGACAGTCAAAGTGGCCCCTGAATATTTTTCTGACAACGAGTCTGAGGCTGAAGTGAAGAAATCAGTGGAGATTTTTTGGCAGTAATTCCAGCTAGAGACAAGCGCGAGGCTCCAGCGCGAGGCGGGAGCCGCACCGGATTACCCTTCGGTGCCATCCTCCTCTACAGCCAGTATAGCCCGCGTAGCGTGAGACTGGTGTTGCGGCTAGAAACCGACCCTTATTCGCCGACCCATTCTTGCTAAATCCCTGCATCTTAAGTCTGAACCTGTAGTTCTCCTTTGTGTAGCTCACTGCGGTGCTGTAAATTGAAGTTGAACTTTTTTGTTAGCCACCGTGATTCTGCCCCATACGTCAGTACCGGCAAGATACAGCTGTGACATGTGTTAAAAACCATGTTCTAATGAAATTACCGTGTCACAACAAATGGCACATTTCCAGCATTAGGACTACTTACTGGGTAGTAAGAATATAATTTCGTCAAATTGAAATTATAGTCCGCATTACGACACATGGCATCGCAGTTACGACAGCACATGTATGAATGGATAACAAACAATATCGCGGATAATTAAAGCAGTATAGACACGTAACTTTTGAATGCATGTTTTCGTCTTTGTCATGAGAGTTAAATAATTTATATTCAAATTTATTT
Source organism: Amblyomma mixtum (assembly GCF_055824585.1). Taxonomy (NCBI): domain Eukaryota; kingdom Metazoa; phylum Arthropoda; class Arachnida; order Ixodida; family Ixodidae; genus Amblyomma; species Amblyomma mixtum. The sequence goes on from NC_143013.1 coordinate 164,884,890, forward strand.
CTTGTGCTGTTCCAGTTTCAACAGCTCAGTGATGACGTGGCGTCAAAGATAGGGTATGGGTCACGTGAGGCATGAAAAACTGCAATATAACCGGTGCCTCTACATACCTTGTCCTTTCGACCGCTGAAGAAGGCTGGCTTCAGCACTGTATTCAATTAATAAAATGAAGCAGCCACTATATCGCAGTTTTTTCATGACTCACCTCACTAGTAACCTGTCCTTAACGCTACGGCCACCGTTCTACTGCTGATCTGAAGGAATATCTACGTGACCAAGGTGTCCTTTCAGCAAGGAGGCTAACCGCCTACACTCCTGAGGATGGTGGACAGATCAAAGAAGTACGCCGTCACGCAGTTATATTGGAATTCGCAAAAGATGCGCCGCTACCAAAAAGAGTAACGCTTGGGTTCTGTAGTTACCCTGTAACTGAATACGTCGGAGCAGCAACTCAGTGCTAAAAATGTCAGAGGCATGGCCACATATCAAGATATTGTAACGGCCCCGTGCGCTGCAAAGTGTGTGCTGGCCGGCCCCCACTCGCACAAAGAATGTACTTCGAGAGCACAACCTAAATGCGTTAACTGCGGTGGCCCTCACCATGCTTCCTATGGAGGGTGTTATAAAAAGAAAGCAGCCACAGTTGCTCGCACGGCAGAGCAAACACAAGGGAAACCCCCTAAGCGCCATGAACCACCACCTAACCCCGACGTGGTTTTCACGACTACGGCAGCTCTTTCCGAGAATCAGTCAACACAGCGTGGGAAAGCACCTGACAAGACCTACGCAGATGCAGTAAAAAAGAAGTGTGGTAAGTCTGTTGGTTCTTCTCCTTCATCAAAGCGGCTGCAGCGCACTGCACAAGACCCGACAAACGGCATTGCTCGCTCTGAGCCTAAGGAGCCACAACATGACAGGAAGATCAGCGACAGGCAGCAAACCGGAAACTCTGAACAAGATATCACAAGCCTACTCATTCCGATGCTGTTTGCAGCCATCAAGGCTCTTATCCGTGCAAACCCCTCGTCAGGAGGACTCCCAGAAGTAGAAGCTGTCCTTGCAATGGAGCCGTTGGTGTCGGTCTCCTACGCTCCGCAGGGGCGTAATACCACACTTCAGTAATCATGGCTTCAACAGCGAGAACTTCGCCGCAGCTGACAATCCACAACATCTTTCGTACATGCACCATTTTCCAGTGGAACGCTCGCGGGCTACGCTCTAAACTCTCAGATTTCCGACAGCTAGTGCGAGCGTACCGCTTCCCCTTCATAGTCATCTGTGAATCACGCGTCGAGGAAACTTTCCGACTCCACGGATACTATTTCCATCATTCACAACGACCAGATAACGTCAGCAGATTGCTGATAGGCTTTCGCAAGGATATCCCGGCCTCATCGGTTGATGTCCCGCCTCCCAGCGACAATGAATACGTGTGCGCTGTCACAGTTATTGCCGGACAACAGTACACTCTGATTGGAGTATATCTTGAGCCAGGCACGCCATTTGAAGCTATGAGACTTGATAACTTAATAGCAAGGACGCCCTCACCGCATATTATTTGCGGAGACTTCAATGCTCATAATGAAATTTGGGGCAGCTCACATACATGTGCCCGAGGTGCCAAGCTTGCAAAACTTCTCTCCAAGCATTCAGTTCAGCCATTAAATGATGGCAGCATCACCTACCTCCGAGGCCCGACGACTACCAGCAGCATCGACGTGACATTTGTCACAAGTTCATTCGCCCACAACTTTGGCTGGTGCACTGATTTGGAGACACGCGGAAGCGACCATTACCCAATCCTCATATCGGCTTTCCATGCGCAGAGGAACCCAAAGAAATTCCTTACAAAATCTACAGACTGGGACGCATACAAGGGCGCTGTAAGCAGAGGAATTACTGCGACAACTCGCAATGAGGAATTAGCATCAACAATGGCGTATTGCCTGAGAGCGAGTACAAAAATTACAACTAGAAATGATAGCCTACCTTCAAATGATGACACATTTCAATGGCTCTGCGCTATACGCAGGCGAGCTGAAAGGAAAGCTCTGCGCACAAAAAGCCTCGATGACCTACGTGCATGCCGACGGGCACAACGTCACATTCGACGCTATATGGATAAACTCAGTCGGCAAAAGTGGCGTGACTTTTGTTCTACGCTGGATGTGCGCCAACCAGTAACCAATATTTGGCGTTTAGTTAGAGGTATGCGCACGCCACCTCAACAACTCCACCCCTTCGCTGCACTCTCCCTTCACGAACAAAAATCTTTAAAGAAGTCTCAGAAGAATACTGCAGGCTACTGTCGGCACGGTCAGGGCATTCGACACTCTCCGCAAATGGTCAATCAGGCATCCCAAAGGCGGCAGTGCAAGCGTTAGACCTGCCTTTCACAATGGAAGAACTATCCACAGCTATCGCGGAGACAAATAGACACACGTCTCCGGGTCATGATGAGGTGACCTATGAAGCCATTGCAAAGCTACCCCACACCTCCCGTCTTCGACTCCTGGAGTATTACAATTGTTCCTGGATGACTGGTGAGGTCCCCACTGAATGGAAGCTGGCGAAAATTCTGCCTGTTTTGAAGCCCTGTAAGCAGCCAACAAGCTACGCATCATTCCAGCCCATTGCCCTACTGAGCTGCGTAGGTAAGCTCATGGAGCGCAGGATCTGCAAACGCATAACATGGTTCCTAGAAAGCCGAAATGTGTTCCCCCAAGAAATGAACGGGTTCCGTCAAAACAGGTCTGCGACTGACAATATCATCTCCCTCGTCTCATCAATTGAGGAGTACCTTCATGCTGGGTACATCCCGACAGCCGTTTTCCTAGACATCAAGGCCGCCTTTGACTCTGTCTTTCACCATGCAATTCTCGCCGCCTTTGCCAGTCTTGGCCTTGGAGGAAAGCTATACAAATGGATTGGGCATTATTTGAAAGAACGGCAAATTTTTATGACCACTCCAAACGGTCCAACACGCTTTCACGCAGTAGAGAGGGGCGTACCACAGGGAGCGGTGCTCAGCCCTCTCCTGTTCAATATTGCTCTTATACACATAAGAAGAAACCTTCCGCGAGGGGTCCGTATAACAATTTATGCTGATGATATCTGCATCTGGACCGCATCACGCTCGCGCTATATCACCCAGCAACGTCTACAGAAAGCGCTATTGCACATTTCGATGTACCTGGCTTCCAGAGGTCGTCTCTCGCCAGAAAAGAGTGTTGCAATGGCGTTTACAAGAAAAACGATGACCCGATATCCGCTGCTCCTAGGCGGACGATCGCTACCACATGTACGATCTTAGCGATTCCTGGGTGTTGTAATTGACTATAATCTGTCATGGACACCTCAGATAAAAAAAACTCCGCGAGAGGATCGCTGCAGCATCGTAAGTGTTTAGGTTCATGGCGGGAACAAGGTGGGGTAGCAACTGCCGATCAATGCTTCTGCTTGAAAAAGCCTATGTTGAAGGAACCTTGCCCTACTGTCTACCAGTGTTTCAAAGATTATCTACATCAAGCAGTAAGTCTCTCGTTGCCGCACGGAACAACTGCCTGCGAATATGCCTTGGCCTCCCAAAGGGTTCCTCTGCATCAGGAACAGTAGCGGAGGCAGAACGCCTCCCACTAGAGGTGATTGCCGCCCAGGAAACTATGCGTGCCCATATCCGCCATGTTCTTCAAGGGAAGAAGCACTTCGTGCACCGTGTCCACCTAACTCACAGCAACTCTAGCTTTGGCCAGGCAGTGCAGCACCTGCCCATCCCTACAATTAATCAGCCACAGAAACTACTACCTCTGGCCTTTCCTCCATGGACACTCTCTCCTCTAAAGGTGAAGAAGTTTGTTCCAGGTGTGAATGCAAAGAGCCGCATGCCACAGGCAGCGCTTCTGCAAACTACTCTCGCCTACTTAACGGAGGAATATCGGCAGCACACCCATATCTTCACCGATGGTTCAACTACTAAAGAAACCTCTTCATGTGGCCTTTATGTGCCCTCAACAGGCCATGCCCTTTCTTACCGGCTTCAGCGGAGGACATCTTCTACGACAGCTGAGCTTCACGGCATTAAGGAAGCTGTTTCTTACATCCTGCGCCGAACCGCCGACCGTTGGGTTATATTCACCGATTCGAAAGCATCTCTCCAGATCCTGGCCAACCTGCTAAAGAAAATGAATCACCAGCCAGTTTCCCTGGACATCGGATATCTACATCATTTAGCTATTGCCGCAGGCCACTGCATAACATTTCAGTGGGTTCCTGCTCACTGTGGCATTCAGGCTAATGAAAAAGCAGATGAAGCGGCCCGTAAGGGCCATCAACATCGGAGATACATTAGAACTTATTTTACGAAATCTGATGCGTCTCAGGTGGCCAAAAGTTTTCCTTCTGAAGAAATGTATCGGCTTTGAAGTTTGCCGACATATCAGTACCAATTTCTTCACTCAATTGACCCAAATCTTAGATCAAGACTCTCACCCAGAATTCCTCGACATCTGGAAACACTTTATCATCGACTTCGTCTTAATGCCGCATATACAAACGGCTTACGATACCGTTTTAGACAAATGGACAGTCCGCACTGTGACAACTGTGCCGCGATAGAAACTGTGGAGCATATCTTGCTTGAGTGCCCTGCATATGCTAACGAGCGTGCGTGCTATGAACATTGCATGCAGAAGCTCTGCTCAGTGCCCCTTACAATGGACAAAGTTTTAGGTCCCTTAGCCTGCTTTAGGCAACAGAGACTTGCAATGACTTTTCTATTCACATATTTAAAAGACATTGGACTTCTCGATAAGCTTTAAATTCACTTGCACGTCACCTTCATGCATTCTTCATGCAGTGAACTTGGTCAGCCCATTTCACGGACTATGCACTCCATCACTCCATAGGTTACATCAATACTCGCCATTGCATCCTTAGTACCCATTTCATGGCCGCATTTTATCTTCGTTTTTTTTTACCTCTTCCACTCAGCTCTCCTGTCTTTATCTCCCAAATTCCCCTCCCTACGCAGAGTAGCATGCCAGCGATCTTTAAACGCCGGCTAAATTCTCTGCTCTTCATTAAAGAGTCTCTCTCTCTCTCTCTGAACAAGGATTTTGAAGAAACATATAGACGAGAACAATGCTGCCCTCGTTCTCGTGTATATGTTTCTTCAAAATCCTTGTTCAATTTGTGCTGCTCAGTTATAGAGTCACGAACCAACTAGCTTTCCAATTCACCTTATTAACCAAAGAGTCGATATTAATATATTCAGTGGTCGCAGACGAATATGACATCGCGATTCATGAAGAGTAGTGTCCTGCGCATCACTGTAGAGAAGAAAATATGCCACCAAAAGGAGGTGTATTTAGTTCTTAAACTGCCGCTTTAAAGCGGAGTGGCTGCACACCGCAGAGGTGTAGTTTCTCTAAGCTTCTCCGATTAAGATCCATGGCTCTGGCCGACTGAGTACTCAATATTTTCTCAATTTAGATTAAAAGTATAGCAAGTAAGTGGGCGAAAAGTACAGAGAGCTACGTCGAAATTTTTGAAGCCAAACCTGACGCATTCTGAAGTCCTTACCTTGTGTTGAAGGCGGTTGAGTAGTCTTCGTGGATCTTCCGGAAACCGGCATAGTCGTTGAAGACCGGGAAGTCACGAGGATAATTGTATGGCGCTAAACAGTGCGAGTTCATGGAATCCAAACACCTATTCGCAGACACCATGGTCGGGTTTCGCCCACACAGATCTGCACAAGATGTCCTGCTACAACTCAATCGGGCTGTCCTCGACCCCGTGGAATGCCCTCACAATGACAAGGTCGTACTCGCCTTGGATTTGAAGGGTGCATTCGACAACGTTACCCACGAGATCATTCTCACCCACCTCTCTCAAACTAACTGCGGCAGAAATGCCTTTCAATACATTCGGCAATTTTTAACCGACAGACAATCTTGCATTCGGATCCAGGATAAAGAACATGGCCCTTTTCATTTAGGAGCCAGGGGTACACCCCAGGGCGCGGTGCTCTCTCCCCCTTATTTAATTTGGCTATGATGCGCCTACCAGCCCAGCTGGGCGCGGTCGCCGGTGTGCAGCATGCGCTGTATGCTGATGATATCACCCTGTGGGCCACGCAGGGTTCCCTTGCAGACATTGAGGCTAACCTGCCGGAGGCGGCCACCATAGTGGACCGTTATGCTCGCCGCTGCGGCCTCCAATGCTCCACCCAAAAGTCTGAATTTGTGCACATACACCCCTCACCAAAGTGCACAGCCAAAATTTCATTGTCTCTTGAGACAGGTCCAATTCCTGAAAATATCGAAGTCCGGGTACTGGGGCTCTTTAAGCATCAAGACAGACGGTCAGAAACAACATTGGCGAAACTCCGTCAGGTGGGGGACCAGGTGGGCCGCTTGGTCCACCGGGTTTCTAACAAGCGCGGGGGGTTACGATGTAAGGACGCCTTGCGGCTGGCGCATGCATTTGTAACCAGTCGAATTCTATATTCGACTCTATACCTCCACCTGCGGAAGCAAGACGAGGATTCACTCAAAGTCATCCTCCGCAAAGTTATTAAGCGGGCTCTAGGCCTCCCCGTGACCACCTCCAACAAGCGCCTCCGGGGGCTAGGCATGGTGAACACATTTCGGAAGCTCCGGGAAGCCCACTTGACTAACCAATACACACTTCTCTCGAAAACATCGTCGGGTCGCCGCCTCCTTGCCCGACTACACATCCAACACACCACTCTCATGGAAGAGCGCGTACGTATTCCATCCCAGTGGAGATGCGCCCTCCACGTGCGCCCTCTTCCCGCGATCATGAATTGTGAGGACCATAACGGCCGGCGCCTGGCGCGGGCGGAAGCCCTGGCTCGCCACTATAGATCGAAACCCGGCGTATTCTACGTGGATGCCTCAGGCCCCCACCATGGGGGATGGTACACAGCCGCAGTCGTCCACCAATCCATAACAGTGAACGGCCTTACTTTCCGAGCCCGTGACATAACACACGCGGAGGAGGTCGCCATTGCGTTGGCTGCATCTGATTCCAATTCAAAAACAATTGTTTCCGACTCGCGAGGGGCATGTCGGAACGTCGAGCAGGGCTGGGTACCGTATCTAGCCTACCGCATTCTTCAAAACAGCGTCTACACCGGTGACCCCGCGCACCGGCGTATCGTTTGGGCTCCCGCTCAAATGGGCCTTGTAGTGCCGGAGCCCACATTTCGCTGGCTGGCCTCTCTGGAAACAAGCGCTGCGCGCCCGCCGTCGCTCAAAACCGGCCCAGACTCTCTCGGACATGTCGCGACGTGCAGCGTAACTCATCCCGCCAGGCCGGCGCCGACACGGACCCTTCCTCCTCCCCTCTCCTCTCCGTCGGTAAGGGCTCCTCCGACGCGTCATCGGCCGTCGCCTCTCGACCATTGGTCTAATTTGAACGGTGGCCAGTGCCGTGACCTGATTGGAGGATTTGAACGGCTGGCTGCCGTAACCGTTACCAGCGGCTTTAAAAGCGGAGCCGCGCTGAGCCCGCGCAGCAGACGGGCAGCAGAAGAGCCATCACGCCGGAGCTACGCTCACCGCCGGGGCCGCTCTTCTTCTTTGTGCTAGCCCGTGGTGCTCTTGGCCCTTGTATCATGTAAAAGCCCTTGTACATACTGTACATAAACGTCATTTGACTCACCGTCGCCTCGACCGTTTCATGGCTCGGACACCCAGTCCCAACAGTGGTGGCAGCGGTGGGATGTCAAAACCCAACAGTGGTGGCAGCGGTGGGATGCCTCAGTCCCAACAGTGGTGGCAGCGGTGAGATGCCAAAAACCCAACAGTGGATGGCAGCTGCGGGATCGACCGGCGTCAGCTACCTCGGCGCGGTGAGTGCCTGATGTTTTCCCCTCAATTCGCCAGACTGCTCTAGCACACGTGATTGTAGTTTAGAGTAGAGCTGTGTGTTGCACTAGAGAGAGCTTTGCTGTTTCGAGCCAAGTCGGAGCGCTTTGAAACGAAAGCTGGTGCAGAGGGAGAAAACGAGGCGTTTTGGGAAGAATTACTTGCGCGTGTCATGCTAGTAGTGCTATAGTTTTGAGCGGCAAGGGAATTCTAAGAAAAGGGCAAACTACAAGAGGCTATTGTGAGCGATGGAGAACTTCAATGTGAAGGAACTCATCGAAATTTGTCAAGAGTTGGGCATTGATTTGGGCCCCGCAAAACGAAAGCATGCGATTCTTGAGATCATGCGAAAGGAGAATGTAACGGCGGAGGAAGCCAATGAGGCCTGGGAAGAGATCACAGAGCGCCGTGAGCGTGAAGAGGCAGAAAAACAAAAGCAGCTTGAGCTCGAAGAGGCAGAAAAACGGAGGCAGCTTGAGATAAAACGGCATGCCCGCGCTAAGAAACTGATGGACCTGGAGCTTGAAACACACGATATCTTTTATGAGAGAGATAGAACATTGTTCGCTGTGCATGAGACCAACGGTCAGCAGCTGAGAGACAGGCCGCAGCCCTTCGTGATCGCCGAAGATATGGCGAAATATCTTGCGGAGTTCGAGCGCGTCTGCGAGAGGAAGCGCGTTGAGCGGAATGGTTGGGCACAGAAGTTGGTATCCCTGCTTTCCAGCGAAGCGTATGACGTTGTCAAGCGCCTGTTGGACGACGGCTTCGCGGACTACGATGAGCTGAAAAGCTTCTTACTGACGAGATATAACGTGACACCGCTGGACCTTCGCCAAAGGTACCTGCGAGAGAATAGAACCCCATCGTTTAACGATTTTCCATACCAGTTTAAAGCCGACATTTTAGAATGGCTCGAAAATGCGGAAGGTTCGGAAGATCGGGACACAGAGGCAGAGTGCGTCGCTGTGGAGCAGCCCTGCCAGTGCGGCACAGAGGAAGGTAGTCCGTACGTGGCAGATGTAACTGCTGCTGTAACATTGGGAATTGCCCAACATTCGCCAACCGAGGAAACCTCTCTACCATCGGATAACGTATTCACAGCATCGGACGGTGCACTTGCAGAGGTCTCGCCCATTGAAATTGTGGCGGAGTTACCGGAAAGCGGATATCCTAGCGTGTCGAAAGCAGGAGAAGTTGCCGAACAGGGCAGAGAGGATGTCCGTCTGGACATTAATGAAAACGCCTGCGCCGACGCAACCGAAGTAAACGAGGACGGCACACCGTGTTGTGCATCGCGTTCGGCAGAAAATCAGAAACCCGACATTTACGATCAACGGAAGCAGGCGCATGGAGAGTTTGCGGACGCTGAGTTGTGCGTTAGTGTCTCTGGCGAGGAATGCGAAACGAGTCCCGTGCTTTCGCACTGCTCTGAGCTTTGCGACTTTCCAGAAAGCAGCTGCAGTAGCGGGAACACCGCGACTGAGTGCAGAGCCGACCCTCATCCGAAATTGGCTGAAACGCGTCAGGAGCAGGACGAGAACTGTATACCAGCACTCATGTCAGTTGAAAACACTGGTTCGTCCGCGCCTGAAGAAACTAATGTGCTGGACGACAGTGGAGTACAGAACGTTCCAGACGACATGGGGGCTGTAGACGTCATTCCTTCCGAGAAAGATGAGGACGAATGCGCACTCAGAGACCCTGAGCAGGAAGAGCGCAGCTTTGAGGAACTTAGTGAAGGCGCCAAAGACAGGTCTGATCTAGGTAGCGCACGTGAATCGGCTGAGAATCATAGTGACATTGTCAGAGAACAGGAACCTAGGTGACGAAAGCAGCATGTGCTTCCTCAGGAGAAAATGAAAGGAAAGCACAAGAAAGAAAGCTGCAACCGGAAGGAAAGTAACAGCCAGTTCCGAAAAGTGAGCTATCACCACAAGGTGATAGACAAGCAGTGCTGCCGCCGAAAGGACAGTAAAGGCAAGCTCAAGAGAGAGAGCTGTCATCAAAAGACGATGAAAGGCAGGCAGAAGAAAGACGGGCGCCGCCGAAAAGAGAGAAAGGGCAAACGCGCGAAAGCGGGTTTCCACCATCGGAAGCGCCAGCGTCGCCGGCAAAATGACTTCAGTAAAGTCAGTCACGTTGTCAGCCCTGAAACTAGCGTCAGAACCAGAGCTAAAGAAATGTGCGAGGCATCACTATCGCGCAAAGCGAAGCGCATAAGTGTGTCGCGGCACATAGATCTGGGCAGTAGAATAAACTGCAAAAAGAAATCGTACAAACATTCGCGCGGAAAAGTGCACGAAGGCAGCAAACCGAGATTCAAGAGAGCGCTGCCCGGGAGGCGAAAAATTAAGGAGCGGGACAAGTGTGAATCTTGCCGCCAGCACAGAGAGAGCAAGACGCGCAAAGGTGCGTGCTTTCAGGACGGCTCTCGCTTTCCGCTGCAGTCACGGGAGAAACCGCGCTACCACAGAAAGCGGCACGCGCGCGCAGGGAAAACGCGTGTACGGCTCAAAAAGGGCAAGATTGTACGAGGCCGCAGTAACAGGGGCAAGAAAATTGGCAAGAAACCGTCTAAGCGCTCGGCCAAGCACACTTATCGCGATGGAAAGCCGCGTGTCCGGATAACTCTATTCGGTAGGCGTGAAATCAAAAGGCCGTGTAGAGGCGAACTACACATCGAGCGGAAAGGCAGACGGGTGCGCGAGAAAGTCAAGACTCGTGCAAGGTCTGACTTGCCCCCACGAACAGAGAGAAAGAAAGAACGGTCCCATCGGAAGCATTGCGCGCTCGCTATGGGACGTCGCGACTAGCGCGCGAAGCGCAAAAGGGGCAAGTGGCCAGTCTATGAAAACGAATCGCTCTCGTACTGTAGCTCCCGTAGAAACTGGAAAGACAAGTACAGAGAGACAGAAAAACGCGTATAGCGCGAAAGAGGCAGAGACATTAGCTACCGCGGTAGTAGAGAGAGAAAGAAAAGCGTGTCTACCGCGAAAGAGGCAGAGACGTTAGCTACCACGGTAGTAGAGAGAGAGAGAAAAGCGCAGCACACCGAAAGAGGCAGAGTCATTTGTTTCCGCTGTAGCGGGTGTCGTTTACCGTCCGTTAGAAGCGAGGAAAACGCGAACGTAGACGCACTAAGCCGTGTGTTCTAAGCAAGGCTGGCTTCGCCTCCTCGTGACCTACATTTTGTCTCTTCGCGAACGGCTGTTAAGTTCCCTCGTAGATCGGGGAAAAAATTATGTCCTCATTTGTGGCCTCAGCCGATTGTTTTCCTCCCCAAATGATCTCGAGGGACCCAATTTACAATCATTTCATTCCTTGTGTTGCTTGCGTTTGACACTTTGTCTGAGTTAATTACTGTGGAGTTCTCGTCTCCCACATGCGTCTCTTGTGTAAGAGGGAACAAAAAGGGGACAGAACTATTCCTAGCGGAGTTTTTTTAACCTGTAAGTCTGGTGTATTGACGGGTGACAGAGGGCACTTGCTCGTGTTAGGTGTTGCCTGTTGTCGGTCGGTTCTTGGCAACATGCAGAACGATCAACGACCGATGCTGAGAAGCAAGCTCTTCCGAAGTACCGAGCGAAGCTGATCCAGTCACCTGGGCGACAAAGCTGCAGAGCAGTGATCCTGTCCTGACGAGCGCGACCCGTTCTCGGAATGGAGCCTGGAGCTACCTGCGGCTGAACACCGGACGAGAACTTGGAGGAGCCTGGCGTACGAGCGCGCCCCGCATCCGAGCCACGCGGAAGTAGCTCGTCTTCGTGGCGCATTGTCTGGCGGCGGTGGTGCTGTAGTGCCGGAGCCCACATTTCGCTGGCTGGCCTCTCTGGAAACAAGCGCTGCGCGCCCGCCGTCGCTCAAAGCAGGCCCAGACTCTCTCGGACATGTCGCGACGTGCAGCGTAACTCATCCCGCCAGGCCGGCGCCGACACGGACCCTTCCTCCTCCCCTCTCCTCTCCGTCGGTGCGGGCTCTTCCGACGCGTCATCGGCCGTCGCCTCTCGACCATTGGTCTAATTTGAACGGTGGCCAGTGCCGTGACCTGATTGGAAGATTTGAACGGCTGGCTGCCGTAACCGTTACCAGCGGCTTTAAAAGCGGAGCCGCGCTGAGCCCGCGCAGCAGACGGGCAGCAGAAGAGCCATCACGCCGGAGCTACGCTCGCCGCCGGGGCAGCTCTTCTTTGTGCTCTTGGCCCTTTTATCATGTAAAAGCCCTTGTACATACTGTACATAAAAGTCATTTGACTCACCGTCGCCTCGACCGTTTCATGGCTCGGACACCCAGTCCCAACAGTGGTGGCAGCGGTGGGATGTCAAAACCCAACAGTGGTGGCAGCGGTGGGATGCCTCAGTCCCAACAGCCTTGAGGGAAATGAGGCAGCTGACGCCGCCGCCCGCGCGCTCTCTCACCGGACATTCCCCTCCGACCCTGACGATCAGGAACTCGAATTTATTCCAGCTTACACCTTCAAAGACATCGTTTTACTCTGTCAATCTGGCCATGGTCTTTATCCCCGCCCGTGTAAAGGTCTGTCAAAGGCGGAGGAGCGGCTTCTGCTCCGCCTGTATACTAATACTTTGCTGTGCCCGGCAGCTCTGAAACACTTCGACCCTTCTTTCTCGGGCAGCTGTCCGCACTGTGCGGAGAAGTCTTCGGACATCTACCAAATGGTGTGGGACTGCCCCTCCAACCCTGCTATCCCCCCGCGGGAGGTCCCGCCCGCGGTCCTGTACCATGGGACCTCTCGCTGTATACAATTGTAACTTTTATTGTATTACTCAATAAACTTTCAACTTTCAACTTTCAACCCCAACCAAACCCGGGAGGACTGGGAGGCGACCCTGCTCGGCTGCTCTGACCTACAGGCCCAACGGGCCTTGGTCGCGCGAGCCTGGGCGGCGGCCGATGCCACTGGGGTCCCGAACTAGGGACCTCCACCGAGTATTTGTAAGGGCTGGCCCCCTCTGGGTCAGCTCATGCATAACCTCCTGTATTATACCTGTACATAAATGTTTTCCACCACCACCTAAACAGTGCGGAGCCCGCTGGCTCTGCCTTCGTTCATCTTTGCCCAATAAAACGCGTCCTGCAGGGTTAAAGCGAAACACACAAGGTGTAAATGTGACCTTGCTCTAGCTATCAGCACTTCGACGACGTACGACGCACAGAAAACAGAGGAACAATACGAATTGGACCCCATGAGCCTCCAACTGTCCTGCCGCCGTATTCTATAAGCTGCTCCTTTTAAAATGGTCATATAACGTCAGTCTGATCCACTATGATTGGTCCATCAGATATATCCCCGGCTTGCAACTGTCTGTAGAAAGCGAACCGGCCATTGGGAAGAAGGCGACCGGACCTCACCGTTGAATTCATATTTTTCATTTCATTTCCTCATTATTTCCTTTCCTTTCGAAAAGGTAGGAGCCGGTACTAAAAGCTGTAAAAACAGCTTGACAGGGGCCCCGGTCCCCTACATGGTGGCATTGGTTGGTTGGTTGGTTTATGGGGTTTAACGTCCCAAAGCGACTAAGGCTATGAGAGACGCCGTAGTGGAGGGCTCCGGAAATTTCGACCACCTGGGGTTCTTTAATGTGCACTGACATCGCACAGTACACGGGCCTCGAATTTCTCCTCCAAAGAAATTCAACCGCCGCGGCCGGGATCGAATCCGCGTCTTTCGGGCCAGCAGCCGAGCACCATAGCCACTGAGCCACCGCGGCGGCACATGGTGGCCTTGCAGCGTGTCGGAAATAACATCACCATAACAAAGGAAAAATAAATACATGTTACAAAAGCAATATAGTTCAAGCTTCAAGAAATAAATACAAATTCAACACTGCAAGGCAACAACAGTTTGTAACGCTTCAGGCACAGAAAAAAAAGAAAAACAAAGTAAAAAAACAGATGAAGTACAATGTGTTGGACATTCTGGACACAGTATGTAACAAATTGAAGGGAGAGTAAATCTCTACAAGGGACATGTGTACAATAATTACAGCACAGAAAAGGCCTTACATTACAAGATGTAAGGAAACTATAATAATTTCTGCCGACAAAACAGACTGATGGTATGTTTAAGTTCGTATGCTGGATCGAAGTTCGACGACTCTAAACTATTGAGTAATGTGGGGGTAATATATTTCAAAGATTGCGTATGGTATGAGGTGAGAGGTGTAGGTACAAGCCATTTTTCCTTGTGCCTCGTAAGGTGAGTACTCGCGTTTTCTTGTAGTTGGGCTAAAGGTATTAAAAAATTACTTTTTCTTTCACGGCACAATTATATATTAGCACTAACCTATAGTTATATAGGCAAAACACTAGGAAAACATTATATTTCTCGAAAAAGGGGGCCGAGTGATCCAAAAACGACACATTAGCGATATACCGAACTGCTTTTTTGTTGAAGTGTAGTTTTTTTTCAGTCAGTCGTACCAGTCGTGCCCCAGACACTAATACAGTACTGAAGAAGAGATAATACTAGGGAATTATAGAGAATAATTTTAACCTTGGTAGGCAAAATTTCTCTCAGTCTCGCAATAGCACCAAACAGCACTGGATGTTTTCGATTGAACGTACTCAACGTGTTTGTTCCAAGTTAAATGCTTTGACAAATTAACACCAAGTATTTTCACTGTATCGACTATTTGGATGCGATCTGTACTATACGTAGATTCAATAACGTCAGCTCATGTTTTCCTTTTGGTGAATACAAAATTGCTTGTGTTTTAGACGGGTTTATCCTTAAACAATTTGCGTTAACCCATTGGTGTAAATCACGAAGCGCTTCATTCGATAGCAATTCAATGTCTGCATCTGTCTTGCCCTTAACAGAAGACTCGTATCATCTGCGTACCAGACAAACTGAGCGCTGTCTGTGCATCGAAGAATGTCATTGACATAGATGATGAATAACAGTGGCCAAGTACGCTTCCTTGCAGGACTTCAGTTCATACAGCCAGCACGGAAGATTTACTGCCATTTATGTCAACGTACTGAGTTCTATTTCCAAGGCATGACTTAAGCAGTGTGTGAGCAATGCCTCGGACTCCGTATCTGTGTAGCTTGGGATAAAAGGATGAAATGATTTACGAGATCAAACGCTTTTATATAGTCGATGTAGATGCCTGCTATAATCTCTCTTTTGCTAAAAGCTTCTAAAATTATCTCTTTTTGTGTTACAAGGGCCGTCTCTGTTGATCGGTGCCGTCTGAAAGCATGCTGAAAGTCAGAATACAATCTGTGTTGCGAAAAGAATGAAGAAATTCATATGTGCAATATTTTTTCGATTCCCTTTCAGAAAATTGGTAATACGGAAATTGGACGGTAATTGATTAGTGTACCTTTATCCCCGTGTTTAAATATGGGTATTACACGAGCGACCTGCATTTCTTTAGGAAATATGCCTGTAGATAAAATTAGGTGATAAATATGCGTGATAACTGGACAGATTAGATCAAGAACGTACTTTACCGGGATCACCTGCATGACATTTGTGTCTTGAGCTTTACTGTTTTTTATAGCATTCATGGACGAATAAACTTCTGAGCAGTTTGTGGGTGCAAGAAATAGTGACTGACTGCTATACATTTCCGGCAGATACCAATCAAAGTTGCCCATACTATTATTACTGCAAACCTTAATCTGATTAGATTGTTGAATGAAAAGAGTATTTAAAGCGTCGGCTAGTTCGCCGCGAGAAATGCATACTCGATGGTGCTGGAAACTATCAGGAAAAGCCTCTCAGCCACCAACTGAGAGCAGGAGTTTCAGTTTTCGCCAGACTACATCTGACCGCAGAGTAGTCTCGTTCCTGAAAATGTTAAGAAAATAAAAATTCTTCGCTGCCTTTACCTTTGAGTTTAGGCTATTTCTCTATGCCTTAAAAACAGAAAAATCATCACCACTTTTGGTCTTTATGAATCGAGCATATAATGCATTCTTGCGTTTAATCATGCTGAACAACTCATGCGTTAGCCACAGCATGCGCGCTTTCGATGGTTTTTTTTACATGACACAAAGAAAAATGGGCATCATATATGAATCTGAACACAGCTATGAAAATAGTGTATGCGACATCGCTGCTTGTTGCTTTGTAAACGGTGTTCAAGTTTTCTTCATTAATCGCAAAAGGAAAGATTCAAGATTGGAGGGAGTGATGATCTGAACAAGATTGTTTACTTTACATTTTTATTTTTTATTTGACGAGCCTTGTCAGCTAGCATAAATATTCCTGAATGGTCGTTGATACCAGTGTATACTGTATCCGCAGTTATTGTCTCAGTATTAATGCTTGTAATGAACACATCCAGCAAAGAACTCCTTTCTTGAGTGACACGCGTGGGTTCACTTATATCATTTGTGAAACCATACAACTGAATTAAAAGCTGAAATTCTTTCTAGCAGTGCGTAGGTGTAAACACGTTAACATTCAGGTATCCTCCCAAATAAAGGTCCAGACTGTTAACTAAAGTGTGTTCTAGAATTTTGCTAAAGAAAGCCAGAAACCTAGTAAAATCACCAGAAGGTGACCGGTACTTGACCACAAAAATGCTTTTTTGGTTGCTCAGGGTCAGCGCCTCTAATCAGAATTCATCTGGCAGAAATCTTCCAAAATTTCAACAAGAATATCATATTTTATCAAGAGGCTGATGCCACCGCCACGTTTGCTCTTACGATAGCGTGAAAAGCAGTGATAGCCAGGCAAGCTAAACACGCGTGATTCTTCGGTGTACCAGGTTTCGGTCAGCATGATTGCTGTGAGCGATATACCGAAGCTCTCCATCAAAAGTTCTAGTTCGTCTTCTTTATTTGCGGCTGAACGGACGTTTTGATGAAAAAGTCATATGGCAGAAGTTTTGTTTTCTACCAGAGATTTAATCTCAGAAGGATGAAGTCCCATGGTGTGGAAAAAAAGCAAGCAAATTTAAGCGCATGTGTACTCAGACAATTATGGACCAGTCATCAACATGGTTGATAGGAATTACTGGTGCGCCATCTAGCTTTCGGACGAAGATTTTCCCGTTCTTTATCCATGTATACTTATATTTGAGTTCTTTTGTCTTAGATTTGGTCGCACCGAACAACCGTTTCATTGACGGGCAAAGGTGTTCGTTCACAAAGATTGGAACCACAGGTTCCATCTGCACTTCCTCTGTTGTTAGTCTCTGCTTTCTTGCCTTCTCAAGAAACGAGTCGCGCTTGTCCCTGCGGGTGAACTGGAAGACAATGTTCGGCGCAGTGTCATTTGGCTGTGCGAACACGGTGCAAGGCCTGAATGTCCGTGTTTTCAAGAGGTACGCCAATAGCTGCTCCCAGTGTCTTTGTAAGCTCAAGAATGTTCTCATTTGCTGCCAATGGCAGCCCCTTCACTTCTACATTGGTGCATCTTGAGTGTTGCTCAGTTTGTAGTATTCTGGAGTCATAACCCTTTAGCTGTTTTAGAAAGAACTTGCGCTCTTCTTGCAGAGTCTCTACAGTCTATTGAAGTGTTTTGTTTTCCTCTTTTATGCGATTGACAGACTCTTTCATGTCTTCATAGTCCTGATTGATGTAGGCTAGGCTGTTTTTGATATCTCTCATTTCTTTCCTCAGGTCACGGTCAAAGGTTTTTCTGAGAGCCTTGAGCTCCTGTTTCAGCTCACGCTTCAGATCCTTGAACATCTTTGCAAGTTCCTTCGTCATGATTGGCGGGCGACAATAGTAAAGAGACAGTAGCAAACAACAACAATAGATACTGTCAGAGACGCGCGAGACAGGCACTACATGTCAGGCACTACATGTCAGAAAAAAGCAAGCACAGGTGTTCAAAAACAGTTGGCAGCAGCCGGGTAGCGGGCTTGAGACAAGTAAAAAAAAATCAGATCAGTAAGCTAGTACTGACTAACCTGGAAATGGAGGCGACGAATTTTAGCTGTCTGTCGTTTCCGCCACCGCTGCTGCCAATGAGCCGAGGTGCCGATGGTCCGGGAATATGTGGCCGTTGTGTCGCGGACGTCACTTGTTAATGTTCCTGGGAAGAGGTGATGTAGACGTTCTTCCGAGATCGTTGTAAACAGAGGAACCGTCAGCGTGGCTCCTTCAATATGGGTGGAGGGGGGCGGTAACTGGAAAATGGAGGCGACGAATTTTAGCTGTCTGTCGTTTCCGCCACCGCTGCTGCCAATGAGCCGAGGTGCCGATGGTCCGGGAATATGTGGCCGCTGTGTCGCGGACGTCACTTGTTAATGTTCCTGGGAAGAGGTGATGTAGACGTTCTTCCGAGATCGTTGTAAACAGAGGAACCGTCAGCGTGGCTCCTTCAATATGGGTGGAGGGGGGCGGTAACTGGAAAATGCAGGCGACGAATTTTAGCTGTCTGTCGTTTCCGCCACCGCTCCTGACAATTCGAACAGGCTACTACAACCAACGTACACTACCAGGAAGAGCAGCACAAATGCTAAGCCTGGCAATACTCAAGGAGAGAAGGCAATGCACTCACCAAAACCGGAGCCAGGACACCACGCAGACGATCTCACCGCTGCCAACCAGTTGTTGCGACCCGGGTAGCATGGCCGGAGACCGGTGATGGGACGAGGAGGATGGGAGACTTGGTTGGAGGAAGGTAACGAACACTTTATACACTTATTTATATTATTTGCAAAGAGGGACTGAGAATGATTCTCAGTGGAAGGGAGCTTCGTCATCCGGAGTCGACTGGAGCTAGCAGGCTTCTTTCAGCCACACTCACAGCCGAGTTAAATAGGGTTCAGATTCCCCAGATCCCTGGCTGGGCAATAAAGTTCGAAGAGCACTGTCCAATCCGATGGACCGAAGGGGACGCTGGTGTTACCACCCACGGCAGGGGCGGTGCGGGCTGTTCCACTCTGTCGCAGCTCGGTCGATGGGAAGGGGGAGATGCTGACTAATCCAGCCCGGTTAGAAAGGAATATCCCGCAGTCTTCCAGCAGGTGAATGAACATGCTTCCCCGCCGTATGTCCAGAACACGAGTCGGGGACACAGCCGTCTTCAATTAACAGCCAGCGTGACTGGCGCCGCCACGTCGCCTCCGCTTCCGCTGTGGTTGCCGCTGACAATGCCTCCTGCGCATCCACAGTCGGGGACACGGCCGTCTTCAATCAACAGCCAGCGTGACTGGAGCCGCCACGTCGCCTCCGCTTCCGCGGTGGTTGCCACTGACAATGTCTCCCGCGCATCTCCTGCCTTCGCCGCTGCTGCCGCGGTCACCTCCGCTCAAGGAAGTCCGCTGCACTAATCCACTTAGGCACGGAGGGGGCATCACCAGCGCCCCACTGCACCACCGCCGTCGCGAGGTTGTCGGCCTTGTCGATTGTTCACGGTTGCTGCTTGATTGGGCCCACGTGGCCATAAGTACGGCCATGACACTATGTGAAGAGGAATTGTCGCGATACTAAACTCATAGCCAAAAGTACGCACAGCGCAAAAGCACGCATGGCCTTGGCATGGTAGTATAGGCAGTGCATGCACAATAATTCTGAAAAAAAGCTTTTCTTTACAAGGAAGAGTTTTTCAGCGCAGTTTTGAACACGGAATATGCCAGCCGATATCCCGTCAGCAGGCTTGCATATTTTTGCTAATAACGCTTTTGCTATCATCAAAGCGTTCTCCACTGCTTTACTCTGGTAGCCTTAACTGCTCGATGGGAGCGATAGAAACACTACAAACGAAACATATTGCTACATATCAGAAGATTGGACTATTTTACAATACTTTTATATCAGTACCTTACAATTTTCCAATAGAATGTTGGACGTGACTTCCGACTTTGGCACGCTCAAAGGGATACCCAAGGGAACAAACGAAAGGCAGAAGGCTATTATCCGCCATCGCATCTATGGCACTGACCCTTATCTCACACACGCTCCACGGGATGCGATTTGGCACCACCATGCCATAGGATATGTCCTCCGACTACGCTGCCGTTCGCAACGCACAAAACTATGACTAGCTTCATAAGGGAAAGACCCTTAAAGCGATGACTGCGTCCTGCAAATCACCTTAGAAAAAAACAGGCGGAGCAAACCATGATGAAAAGCCAAAATAAAGCATTGGAATATATTTAGGAAGGGCCCCAAACTAGCTGCGTCAGAACAAATAACTAAACGCAGCGCGAAACACGAGGACAAGATCAGCACACAGACAAACGCTGAATTGACCGTTTATTGACTGCATTCCATGGCTTAAATACAGTGAAAACAATCTAAAAAAACAAAGGGCCCCACCTAAAAAAACACATGAATGGCACACAAGAACCGTTCCCTGGCAGCAGAACTGATGACCGGCTGGGCGTCTTTTTTTCTGCCTTCTGAAAACCAAACTTCCTTATCTGGCACGGCTACTGAAGCGGTGCTTACACAGTGATCTTTGTGTTTGTTGATCTCGTACGCTTCATTGATTTCTCTGGTGATTTTTATGGGACTCTGACCTTTACCTGTGATGAGATTTTCATCTATGCGGTGAACGCCGCGATGACCGGCCGTACTGTTCTAATGTTGTTGTTGCGCTCCCATAGCCGGTCTTTGAGGCATCTGCCAGCCTGTCTCGTGTAGTGCTTACCGTAAACATGTTAGCCGAATCCTGTTGACAACATCACTTGTTCACGGAACGAATATCTTTTGGTCCTTCTTTCCATAGCCCAACTTACTGTTCTTGCTTGCGCTTACAATGCGACAAAGCAACGAGAGCTTAGCTGGTGGTCACAATTTCAGCGTGGAATAGGGGAGAGTTCTGCAACAGTCACCTCAGTGCATTATTCTCTGGACTGCGGCTCCATTTTCCATGTGATATAGTGCGTCGTGAAGCAACATTACTTTGTTGTCTGTGGCTCGGCGTTGCCTTCACAAATCAGTATGCTTTCCGCATCGCAATGGCCGACAGCCCTTCTTGTGTAAACTGTGCCTGTGAAGAAACAATTAGTAATCTCCTGTGTGAGTGCCCTGTTTTCGTGAACGAAAGTTATAAGCTGCGTTGTGCTAAGGACCGCCATGATCCTCGCCAACTCACAGAAGCCAAGATCCTCGGTCCTTCGCTACAACAATCGACTGCCATCAAGGCTTACAAGGCACTGTAACAAGGTACCCATGGGGGCTAGTTGGTGTACATCAGACATAACTTCACCAGCGAAAGAACGAGACACGAGGAGAAGAAGAACACAGGACAACGCTGGACAACGCTGGGCACTGTTTTGTTATTTGGGAGAGAAAGCCTTGATAAACAGATTGTGACGGTTTCCCGTTCCTTCTATCTTCCCTCTGTAATCTCCACATTCCCTTCCCCAGTGCAGGGTAGCCAACAGGAAACCTTTCTGGCTAATATCCCTGCATCCCCCCCCCCCCACTATCGCTATCTATCTATCTTCTGTAAGTATGCTATAACCGCGATCTTTGTTTTTCTTTCTCTTTTCTTCTTCGTCTCTCCCATGCGGCTAAATATAAGATATCTCGTAGCAAGGTTTCTGAAACAGCGATCAGAATATGGCTTGGGTACCCCGATGCCTCAAGGCGGTCTACCTGACACTAAAGGCTTTCGTGCAATATATCACTGCACGATTTTTCCAAGCCGTTTTGACAACATAATTTTGCGATTGCACGTTTGACAAGTTTCGAATCAGCAGAAGAAAATGACGTGAGAGAGACTGCCTCTTTTGTGGTTGTTTGCCGCTGTGTTTAACCAGTGGGACACCCTCAACAAACCATCAGTTTAAGTTCTGCGC
The DNA here is from genome assembly GCF_055824585.1 of Amblyomma mixtum. Taxonomy (NCBI): domain Eukaryota; kingdom Metazoa; phylum Arthropoda; class Arachnida; order Ixodida; family Ixodidae; genus Amblyomma; species Amblyomma mixtum. Next base: position 164,906,521 of record NC_143013.1, read on the forward strand.
TTTTCCGTGTGCTCGTCTTGTCCTCGTGTTTCGCGCGGCGTTGATAATATTGAACAAACTTGCCCAAGCTTCCGTTTTGTCTACAAATAACTAGATACAATGAATGAACAGCCTATTTTCTAGACCTTAAAGGAAACTTTACAGAAACTTTCGACACCACAAGTGACACCCCAGCTGTAGACAACCACCTGCTACACACCTTTTGGAAGCCAGAAGAAGTCTCGTGAAACGGTGGAAGAGGCAGAATAAATAGCAAAATACGAATACAAACAGAAAGGCTTGACCTTCAAGCCGATCAATACGCGGGGGCGTCGTTCGCACGGATTTTTTAACAAAGTACCTCTTCCTCAAAGGCAACCTAGACACCAAGGCCGCAGAGAGCCTTCTCCGATGCGTAATACACCCTCACAACACTCAGGGCGAACAAAGTATAATTGGCAGTGGTTTAGCTCTGGTTAAACCTGGAGGATTGCGAAAGCCACGAGGAGAGAGAGGGGGGCGATGGGTAGCGCGCGGCAGCGGCGGCGGCCCCGGCACGCTAGTTATGTGCCACTACTGCGCATATGCAAGGGGCGATAGCGGCAGCGGCACCTCTGAGTCACCAGCACAGCCACGGCGGCGGCTGGCCAGCTTTTGTGCCATTTGACGTCCCTTCTCCTTGCGCATGCGCAGTATGGCCTTTCCTCAGCTCCGCGAAATGGCTCGGCGAATCGCGTAGTATTGCTTTCGCAACAAACACTTGTGTTCAGCCCTACGCAGATTTGAAGGCATGGACCATGGATGAACTCAGGCGTAACTGTGTCTGCAACAGGAGAGACCCATCGCGATGAAATACGTTTTACCAGGGAGGACTGTGTAAAGAACTACGCAGTGACCTCTTTGTCGAAAAAATAAAACTAGCACTAGGAGGAAGGAGCAGAGATGGTGCGAAGGTAATAGAAAATCACGGTAGTACTTCAGGTGAAACTCGCGGCGGAGGAATTACAAGAACTCATGGACTACATAATCAATAGCTGGGGTAATTGCACCCCACCCCAACCGTGTGAAACAGGAAATGAACGTTTCAACAGGATCTCGCGTTTTGTCTTCTCGTTCACAAAGACTACACAGCCAAGTTAGTGGATCTCGACCTCCAGCTCGAGTATTCTTATGTAATGGTGACCCTCCTACCAGTCCGCCGCAGGGATCCACCGTTGCATATACTCAACGTGTACTGCTCTCCCCAACTAAAGCGAGTGACTTTTGCGGACCTCTTTAGCCGCGCGCTAAGAGTAGCGGGCCGCGATCCCCTGCTGCTTGTGGGCGACTTTAAGACTCCCAGTCAGCTGTGGGGGTATCGCAAGAAGGATTCGCGCGGGCGTAGGCTGGCGGAGCTTGCGTCCACGTTGGGCCTCACCCTCCACACGGACCCTGTCCACCCAACCCGGCTGGGAAATTCCGTGACACGGGATACGTGTCCGGACTTAACCTTAACTCGCAACATACGACACGCTGACTGGCTCAACATCGAGGAGACCCTCTGTAGCGACCACTGCATCCTTAACACTACACTGAGCACACGCCCCCTCAAGCGTCCCAGAACACAAGCCCGTATCCCAGGTTGGACGAAAATCAGGCAAAATTTTCACTCACTTGATAACGCACCCATTTCCGAGCAAGGCTACCCAGCATGGTCCCAACAGCTGCTGACACACCTTTTCTCGCATGAAACTCAGATCCAGCTTTCAGAGGCGGTCACGGACGTGGATAACCACCTTCTACACCAGTGGGAAAGCCGTCGCAGCCTCGTCCGCCATTGGCGACGCCAAAAACATAGCAGAAAGCTTAAAGCTCGAATTGCCGAGCTTACTCAGAAAGCGGCAGAGTACGTGGCCCAACTCGCCGACTCCAACTGGGTGGATAGATGTAACACGGCCGCGCGACAAATGTCCAGCCGCAACACGTGGCGTCTCTTTCGAGGCCTACTCGACCCAGCCAAAACACGAACCGAAACACAAAAACATTTGCAGCGAGCCATGCACGCTTTCCCTGGCAACAGAACTCAACTGGCACAGAAACTGCGGGACCAGGATCTGTGTACAGCCCAAGACCCCCGTGGATCTGCGTACTCTTATGCAGGCAAGGACAACACGGAGCTGGATCAACCTTTCCAGCTCCATGATCTGCGGGCGGCTCTTCCCAAAATGAAACGGGGCACTGCGCCAGGAAGGGATAAGGTCACCGTCAAGCTTTTGACGAACCTGCCAGACTTGGCTTACCAGTCCCTCCTCGGCTACATCAATTCAATTTGGCGCGGGGACACCCCCTGCCAATTAACTGGAAAACGGCTCTGGACACATTTATTCCTAAAGCAGGCAAACCAATTGACATAGATAGCCTTCGCCCCATCTCTCTCACCTCTTTTGTGGGCAAACTAATGGAGACGATAGATGCGGGATAGGTTATCTGCATATCTTCAACACAAACATGTTTTTGCGAGCACCACGTTCGGATTCCGCCCTCACAGATCCGCACAGGATGTCGTCCTGCAACTTAATCGCGAAATCCTTGACCCCCTCGAATGCCCCCATAATGACCGGGTAGTACTCGCCTTGGATCTTAAAGGGGCATCTGACAATGTAACACACGAGGTCATACTCACTAACCTAAGCCAGACCGACTGTGGTCTCAACACGTTCGGATACATAAGCCAATTTGTAATGGATCGTCTATCCTACATCCGAATACAAGATACAGAGCACGGTCCCTACCTACTCGGCACGCGGGGAAACCACCAAGAGGTGGTACTTTCCCCGCTGCTCTTCAATCTGGCTATGATGCACCTGCCTGCACAGCTGGAGGGTGTTGCCGGCTTGCAGCACGCCCTGTACACCGATGACATAACTCTGTGGGCCACGCAGGGCAGCACAGGGGACATTGAAACCAACCTGCAAACAGCGGCGACGATAGTAGACCACTACGCCCGCCGCTCCGGTCTTCAATGTTCCCCTCAAAAATTAGAATTTGTGCACCTCCGCCCCTCACAGAAGGGCACAACTGAAATCTCTCTTTCTCTTGAGAGTGGTTTCATACGCGAGAGTGATGAGATACAGGTACTCGGACTCTACATCCACAAACACAGGCGGCAAGATACTACATTGGCCAAACTCCGTAAGGTGGTGGACCAGGTGGACCGCATGATCCGCCGGGTTCCCAACAAACGCGGGGGGTTACGAAGTAAGGATGCCTTGCGGCTGGCAAACGCCTTTGTAGCCGGTCGAATTCTCTATTCGACTCCTTATCTTCACCTACGGAAACAAGAGGAGGATGCGCTTGAGGTCATCCTTCGCAAAATTATTAAGTGTGCCATTGACCTCCCCACCCCTACTTCAAACAGCTGGCTTATGGCTTAGGAGTGGTGCATACTTTCCGGGAGCTCCGGGAGGCGCACCTTACAAACCGGTACACGCACTTGTCGCTAACGGAGTCGGGTCGACGCCTTCTTGCTCGACTTCATATGCAACACACCCCTCCAATGGAAGACAGGTTTCGCATCCGAGAACTGTGGAGACGTGCTTTTCACGTGCGGCCTCTTCCAGTAAACATGTCAGACGAAGACCGTAATGGTCGGCGCATGGCACGAGCGTAAGCGCTAGCCCGACATTATTGGAAAAAACAGGTGTATACTACGTGGACGCCTCCGGTCCTCACCACGGGGGATGGTACACGGTTGCGGTGGTTCGCAACAGCAACACAGTTAACGGCCTCACCTTTCGAGCGAGCAGTGTAACACAAGCAGAAGAGGTCGCGATTGCTCTCGCGGCCTCATATTCCGATTGAAAATACATAATCTCCGACTCACGAGGGGCCTGTCGGAACGTCGAACGAGGCTGCACTCCCTTCCTAGCCTATCGAATCTACCACAATTGCATACGGGATATGGACCTCGCACACCGTTACCTTATATGGACCCCTGCTCATCAGGGGTTGGCATGAAACTAGGCAGCAGACGCAGCCGCCCGCGCGCTCTCTCACCAGTCTGTTTTCTCCTCCCCATCCGATCAGGCACCCGATTTTAATCCGGTCTATACATTCAAAGATATTACAACATATTATCAAAATTGTCATCGCCTTTACCCTAGCCCATGTAAAGGCCTGAAGAATGCGCATGAGCGGCTCCTTCTCCGCCTTCTCACCAATACATTGCTGTGGCTGGCAGCGCTAAAACATTTTGACCCCTCCTTTAGCGGCAGCTGCCCACACTGTAGTGCAGTGTCTTCTGACACCTATCATAAGGTGTGGGCCTGCCCCTCCAACCCCGCTATTTCCCCCATCCCAAATCCAACCCGGGAGGACTGGGAGGCGACCCTGCTCGGCTGCCACGACTTACAGGCCCAACAAGCCTTAGTCGGGCGCGCCCGGGCGGAGGCCACCGCCACTGGGGTTCCATTCTAGGGACCTCCACCTAGTGTTTTTTAAGGATCGGTCGCTTACGGGCTGATCCAAACATACCTCCTGTTCATTCTTAATAAATGTTTTCACCACCACCACCACCCGAAAGACAAGGCTTCGATCCCGGCTTTGGCAGTCGAATTTCGATGGAGGCAAAATTCTAGAGGCCCGTGTACTGTGCAACGTGAGTGCACGCTAAACAACCCCACGTGGTCGAAATTTCCGGAGCTCTTCACTATTTCGTCTCTCATAGCCTGGGTTGCTTCGGGTCGTTAGACCCTCCGAAGTCATAGAACATAATTCCCAGTTCCACCACGGCGAACAAAGTGAGTTGAAATTACATGAGGCATGCAAAAGCTATAAATATGACTGCTTCATTGCTTTAATTGACTCAAACTGTGACCACAGCCACACTATAGAGCTATCGCAGAAAATGAACAAGCCGGTGTCATATCGCAGTTTCCGTAGACTCCTGACGTGACCTCCAGCGTTTTTATACGTGGTATCCTTCGGCTGAAGTCTAAACCGACACATCTTGAGGGAAAAAATGCAGTTAATTCCACACGCCAATGCATGTTTACTAATATTTTGCGTGAAGTGGGAAAAAAAAGACACGATATAGAGCCTTTGATTTATAATTACAAAAGAGCGCTACGGTTTATCTTGTAGCTTCATTTATAAGTTCTTTATTTTGGATCTTTCATTTTAAATTTACAGCTAATTAGGCTACAAACGTCAGCTGCATGATAAAACTTGCTACTAAACTACGCATAAGTATACATTTCCTTCTCAATTGAACACTACTTTTGGTATGTAGTGAACTCTAGGCAATTTGGTTGCAAAGTCGGGCAGAAGCGGCTCAGGAGGTAGACAGCACTGGGTGCCAGTGTTATGACGCCCCCAGATGTCACATACCCTTATGTATACAGTACACTCTGATGTACATACTCGCTTCTTTTCCTTACTGTCGAATTGTGACGTATACTTCTGCGTAATTCTGCATTCCCGCTTAATTTCCTTTCCTCAAATACAATTTTCAGTTTCTTCATTACGGCCCCTCTTTCTCTTTCTTCTTTCACTCCCACTTCCTCCCTTCCTGTATGGTGCGGTTTGGGTGTCCACCGAGATGACAGAGAATTACTGCGCGATTTGCTTTCCTAAAAAAGCGTTGCGTTCAAAAGGCAAGACATCGAGCCGAAAGGGTGGTGGCCTTGTGTGGACTCTCTTGCAGCGCTACAACACGCTGTCGCGTACCACTCCTAAAGCCGAAGCATAAGCGTCATGAATTGGCAGCTAATTCGTATTTAGTCATTAATCAGTAACTAGCCACTAATTAGTAATTTGTCATTAATTCATCATTAATTATGTGTGACGTCATCCAGTGGGGGCGTCACCAGTGTCACATAGGCAAAGTGATGCGGAAAACGCTTTAGCCTCTACGCACTTTCGACAGTCAAAGTGCGCCTGAAATATATTTTGTCAGTTCCGACCGCGGCAGTCACAATTCTATAGAGGCAACGCTTTACTATGCGAATGCTGCGATAATGAGGTATATGCCTTTAATGGCTCATGCGGTCGCGGTGTCCATCCATGCTCGCGATTTGCGCCCGCGCGCAGAAATCGTGCCCACTGTGGCCTCTGCTCCCTCCCTTTATGGTGCGGCTCGGGTGTCCACCGGGATGGTTTTTAGGCAACCGCTTATGCGGCCTCATCAACAACACAACAGCTCGATTCAGGCGCCCACTTACCCATGACGCCAGTTTGCCCGCCACTCGCCAAGCGGTTCGGGGAAGCTGCAGTGGGTTGACCAGAAGGCTTCCGCAAAGCAGAATTTAGAATTTCTAAAGTATCTTCGTGTGCAGTCACTCAAGCATGAAGTTCACAACACGCGACACATTGAAACTACAACCGCAACCCCTGCCCTCGACACACTCCGAGCCCACCTCTGGGAGGCATATCACAGCCTCCTGGAAGGCTGGAAGGGCAATAAACTCAACAGAACGCTTAAAAAGCGCCTGGCCACGCTGCAGACACAAATCCAACAGCACTCTGAGGAGCTCTACCGATCTAACTGGGGGCAGATATGTGACGGCATCGCCGAAAACCTGTCCAGCAAACGCGCATGGCAACTCCTCCGACACCTCATTGACCCCGAACGCACCAAATCAGCAACACAGGCCCACGTGACATGCCTCACACATGAACACATTGACGATCCCGACACCCTCCTAGACACACTTTAATCCATGTACACCTATCCAGGTGCCCCCACACCTCCGCCTAATACACAGGACAAGCAAAACCCACACTCTACACAGACATCACGGAGACGGAAGTCAGAGCGGCCCTCCTGATTCTCCGCGCCAACTCTGCACCTCGTGCAGACCAAATCACAAACTCCATGCTCCGTAATCTGGGTGACCAATCGATCACCCACATTACGAAATACTTCAGCCAGTGTAGGAGGGAGGGTAACCTTCCGCAGTCCTGGCGCCACGCGAAGGTGATATTCATACCTAAACCCAACAAACCACATACACTCCACCATCTTCGCCCGATTTCGCTAATCTCATGCCTCCGGAAGTTCCTCGAGCATGTTGCGTTAGTGAGACTCACATGTCACATGGCGGACAACAATCTTTACCCGCAAAACATGCTGGGATTCTGCCCGCATCTATCGGCATAGGACGCTATGCTGCAACTCGCACACATTTTCAACCCGCTTCTTCCAGGTCACACCAAGGCAGTCTTAGCTTTGGATCTCTCCAAAACTTTTGATTGCCTTAAACATCAGGCTATCATGACTGCTCTATCCCAATTGAACGTGGATGTGCGCACGTACGCCTACATTCAATCATTCCTCACTGACCGCACGGTTGAGATACAGTTGGCCCTCTGTCTCCCCCCTCCTACACGCTTCAGAGCATCGGCACCCCTCAAGGGTCCGTCCCCTCCCACTTTTTGTTTAAGGGGACAGGGTAAGCCCCGTCTTTTCGGTGTATTTTGGGTGTATAGCTGCTGTACCAAATTATTTTAGTATACAGTAAAGAAAAGTATTAGTGAGTTTTTTACTTTGTACACCCTAATTTTAACCAAATTGTGTACATATCTTAATTTTTAAATAAACGATGTTTTTCGCAGGCTGATAATTTTGGTAAAATAAATTGCCATATATATGTACTATATGAACAGAAAAAATCATCTTGATACCTCTTGTCATTTCGAAAATAATGGTACCGACGTAACAAAAAATCTTGTTTTGAGAAAACTGAGTTTAAAGTAAACAAATCCATCCATCCCAAGATTCCGACTTAGCCAACCCATGTTGACCAATTTATTCAGTAGGCACCAGATGCATAATCATCACCTAGGTCAGCTTGGCGCTTCTTTTCCTGCCTTTTAGCTTCTCGTGCCTGTTTTGCCACTTGCTTCGTAGCTCGATCAGCGAAGTAAACTCGACCCTGATCGACTTGCTTCATCCAGCGGAAAGTGTTGCTGCCCGGACTTCGTCCGCATGCCTCCAGAACACTAGTTCTTGGGATGGCATCATCATTGAAGGTAAGAACAACATCTAATGTAACAACTTCAATGCCTGTAGGCCCATAAGGACATTTTCTGGAGCATGCTCCCGTACGACGTTGTTGAAGGACTCGTTTGGGTTCTGGACGGTTGCCAGAGAGCTTGGATGGTTGCCAGACGGCTTGGATGGTTGCCAGAGAGCTTGGACGGTTGCCAGAGAACTTTCATTTTCACCTAAAATTAGGAACATTTTGTGTTTTCTAGTTCTTAGTAAAATCACAGAAAACACAGCGCTCGTAAAGGGGGTCTGTCGCTGACCTCCTTGCTTTCAGATAGTTTTTTCAGGTTGACATAAATTGTGCAAAATAACGAGTGATGCATCAAATGATTCAGAAAAAAATTTACTTCCATATTTAGAAACAAAATAAAAGTTGATTTTTTTTTCAGATTTTCTGCTTACTCTGTCCCTTAACATCACCGTCATCCCCCTCGCCCGAAAATTGGCAACTATTCTTCACCTGAAGCACACTCTTTGTGCCGATGGTATCACCCTGTGGACCACCCACGGAAGTGACGACGGCATAAAGAACACCTTACAGGAAGCAGCCACACTCACACAAAATTAGGCACGAACATCGGATTGTCTTCCTCCCCAGAGAAGTCCGATCTTTTACTCATCCGGCCTAAGGACCACCGCTGCCCCCGCTCCCCTATTCCAATTGAACTGAACGGTGACCCAGTACCTGACGTTGGCACCCTCCGTGTATTCAAGCAGAGTGTAGACGCGATATCGCACATCATCCGAAGGGTTTCGGGACGTCATAGAATCATGAAGGAGCGCGACCAATGTCACCTCATTCATCCCTTTGCCCTCAGCCGTGCATTGTACACTACCCCATACTTACAACTATCCAAACATGACATAAACGCTTTGGATGCTTTGATTCGCAAAGCATCCAAGGTAGCACTTCATCTTCCCCTCAACACACCCACAGACAGGTTACTAGGCCTGGGCCTCCACAACACGATCGGGGAACTGGTGGAGGCCCACCGACAGGCCGAATACATCAGGCTCACACAAACCTCCACACGTCGGTATATTTTGGACTCCCTCGGTATGAGAAAACGGCCAACTTCCCAACCCTATTCGCCATCCGACGACCCCTTCACCGGGAGCTCCTCATCAGCCCGCTCACGACGAATATGCTCCTATCCCACCATGAGCAGCGCCGCAGAGCCCGTGCGAAGGCACTCCATCGAGCGTACGGCCCCGAGCCGGACGCCGTATGGGTGGACGCTGCCTGCACGGGTGATGAAGCGACAGCAGCTGGTGTGGACTCCTCTTTATCTGCCCTTCTCTTACTACCTCTCCCTCCAGACACCACCCCAGAAGCTGCAGAGGAAGCCGCCATTGCACTTGCTATCACCCGCACGGAAGCCCGGTACATTTTAAGTGATTCTAAAACTGTGATTCTAAATTTTGCTTGAGGCCGAGTCCATGTCCCTGCTTTTGGCATGCTGGACTTTCCCGATGCACCCCAACCCCACCAAGTGGAGCTTATATGGGTGCCTGCGCACTCCGGGAATCGCGGAAACGAGGCCGCCAAACGAGGCCGAGGTTCTTTAAACCGGGCTCAGGTGGCCTCGGATCGGAGATTCGGGAAGGAGCGCATACACTCATTCAGCGAGCTGATCCAGACCTACAGAGCCTCATGCGAACTGTAGCCACCGCCCCACTCCTCCCTAGATAAGAAACAAGCAACACTCTAGCACCGACTACAAACACACTCTCTCCCCTCACCCCTTACCCTAGCCCACTATCGTCAATCCTTCCCCACTCCGGCATGTGTCCTATGCTAAGAACCCTTCGCTTCATCTCTCCACATCCTTTCCCTCTGCCCTGCGGACCCTCCCCCGCGGGACCTAGAGAACCTCAATACCTGGGAGGACTGGGAGACCCTGCTGCACCCGGAGGATCGCCACCGGCCGGGCTGCAAGTGTTATGTGCCTTAGGAACATATCAAAGCTCTGACCCACCCATGCTGAGGTGCTCGCTGTTCCAGCCGCGGCTGGAGAGGAGGCTGGACGAGGCATAACGTAGACAACGCCCCACCCCCTCCAAAAAAGATTTAAGGCTGATGGGAGCTTAATGTACGAGCTTTTTAACACTTGAGTGCTGGACGTCGTCCGGGGACCCTCGGGCGTGGCCCGAATTCCTCTTGAAATAAAGTTTTAGAGCGCAGCTCTTTGGCGTCCGTTCCTGGGTTTCGCTTCGGCGTCGGCGTCGGCCTCGTAACCAGCTCCGCCCCCAATGTCACGCTTTTCAATTGGTCGAAATGCTCGTGACGTCACAGTGCGCGAATTTCAAATGGGCCAATTAGCCTAATTAATATAGAGGAGAATGAAGAGGTCAGAAGAAAAGAAAAGAAAGACGCGCGCCGCAGCGACAACAGCGTCCGCGGAAGGAGACGCTGCTGAAAAAAACAGATAAGTACGAAGCCGCGTTCCCTCCACCACCACGCACTTCCCCACTCAGTAAGACGTTGCTCGTTTCATATACGTTGTGTCGAACATCCTAGACAGTTCCAACAATTGACAGGTTAATGACAGAACACGATGGATAGAAATTAATAATATAAATATGAAATAGCCTAATTAACGTTTCTAGTTAGACCGCATAAATCAATAAAACCGAGAACGAAATTGGTCGAGTTGGGGAATCGAACCAGGGTCTCCGGAGTGCGATACGAGCACGCTAGCCACTCCGTAATGCCAGCTGAATGGTTTGGAATGAACAAAGGCGCGTCTAGCTAATACGGCGTCTTCGTTCACTCCCATCCTCCCCCTTTCCCTTACGGCGAGGTGCAGGTGTCCACCCAGATATGCGAGAGAGATACATTTCCTTTCCTCAACAAATAAATTTACCGTCCAGCAAGGCGTACAGCCGAATTGGCGATGGCGTTCTGTGGACTCCCTGGCAGCGTTGCAAGACGCTGTCGCGTTCCACTCTTACAGCCGAAGCTTAACATGTTAATCACACATCAGTAACACACGCGGACAGCCAATGGACGCGTCATTCGCTGGCAGCACTTGATTCATCATTCACAACCACATTCTTAACGTACGCTCCATTGCCGCACATGCCAAGGACGTACACCACGATCACATTCTGCGCCATTCCTCTGTACTTTGCTTTGCTGAAACCTGGATGGATCCCGAAGAGCCTCTCGAAATCATAGATTTCCTATACTGCTGTGGTGCTCGCAGAGACCACAACAGAGCGGCGGGAGTCGCTATCTACTTGCGCACAGGTCTCTCTGCAATACCAGTCGAAATGTTTGGCACGTCACATGAAGTTGCCGAACTGTGCGCCGCAAAGTTGCCCAACGGCTTGCTGGTAGTAGCTGCCTACTTCGCCCCTACCGCACTCACGAAAGACGTCGTGCACTTCGTGCAACTAGCATTAACCGTCCATCGATCCACACCGATGTTAGTAGTGGGGGACTTTAATGTTGACATAAAGACAAACAGCAATTTCCTAACGCTTATGCGGGAGAACATCCCGTTCCTCTCGCTCGTAACGCGTCCCACGGCTGTGACAACCTCGCGAGGCACTTGTATAGATCTCGTCTTTGAGAATCAAGCATTGGTGTACCAATTCGAACATATATCACTCTATTTCTCCGACCACAAAGCTTCCTTCATGACTGTCAAGAACTGTTAGTGGAGTCTTTGTTAAAGGAATACGTGTGAAAAATAAAAAAAAAATTCTGTGATAGCGCATACATGTGTTGCTCGATTTCTTTGCCTCAATCTATCGAAAAGGTGAAACAGCTTATTTGCTGCGCTCAAATTTCGCATTAGGAAGTAACGTAATCGTCGGTAATTTTTTTTCTCCCTCTCTCTCTCAGCCTGAGGTTCTTTAGGCCAGGCTCAGGTGGCCTCGGATCGGGATTCACGAAGGAGCGCATGCACTCATTCAGCAAGCTGGCGCAGGCCTAGAGGGCCTGGCGCCAGCTCTACCCCCCGCCCCACCCCTCCTTTGATTACAAACACGCAACGCTCTGGAGCAGACTACAGACACTCTCCCCTCATCCATTACCCTAGACCACTATGATTTCTTCTTCCAAACTCCTGCTTGCGCCCTATGCCATAAAACCCTTAACACGTTCCCTCCACATCCCCTCCATATGCCCGGCTGGACCTACCCGCGGAGCCTAGAAAACCTCAAGACCTGGGAGGACTGGGAGACACTGCTGCGCTAGGAGGACCCGGCCATGCAGACCATCGCCACCGGCCACGCTGCCAGTGTGATGGACCTTACGAATATAAACACTTGAGTACAGTGGGGTCGTGCGGGGACCCTGGGTCGTGCCCCGATTTCCTGTTGCAATAAAGTCTCTCTCTTTCTCTCTCGGTTATTTTCGTGGCTTGAAGAGAAGTTTATTGGACTGATTATTCATACAAAGGGACCATAGTCCCTCACAAAGAAAAAAACACCAAGGCAGCGACTAGTGTCGCTCGGCACAAAAAAGCTATGAAACAAGAACACGACGGCGACTGCTGCCGCCGTTCACACAAAATCATTCACAGCACAAAATGTTCAAAGGGTCCACAATGTCCAGGCATCGCGGGGAAGCATGCTTCGTGGCTTTATCAACATCAAAAGCAACGTACGGGTGCTATCAAAACCGTCTCTCACGCATCGACGCCCGAGCGCCATTTCGGAAAGGTGCCGTACATGAAGCGGCTATATTTGTCACTCACGTTATGTACCTCTCCAGCTCAAGCACCTACAGCGACGAACATGGTCAGCTGACATTTTGATTCTAATACCACACTGGGTTGTTATTGTGAATTGAAGCTTCGTGCAGGAAAAAAAATTGGTGGGCCTTAGCTTTTGTTAAGCTTGGTAGGTTGGGAAAGCAGAAGCGCAGGGCCTCCAGCTAAAGGAACGCAGCGCTCAGCGTCTACGGGTCACGCGTGGCTACCGGCCGCCGCTGCGCGACGAATCATAGTCTCTTCGGTATTTTTTTATATATTTTGTTTTTGATGTTGCGACTGAGAGAAAGAAATAATCTGCAGCTGGTATGACGTCACAGCGAGAGTAGAGCCACAGGTGCGCAGCGCGGCGTAACTGCAGCAACTGCAGCCGGGCTATCTGAAAGAGAGAATTGGTCGCCCGCATTCACTCAACACCACCTCCGCTAAAGGTCAAACGTAACAGCGGCCGGGTCACGCGAAAGCTTGAAATAGCGAGTAGTATTGCTTTCGCAATAAAAGGATTGCGAAATAACCCTGACGGCAGCACTAACTTAGTAGCTACAGGCTGGGAAGGATAAAGAGAGAACTTTTATTCGCACCCGTCAAAATTCATAGGTAGATTGACTGATTTATTAAAAACATCTTTATTTGTTCAGTATTCTCAGAACGTGTGGGTAGGCCGCCTAGTCCGGTAGTTCATAGGCTGCTGCTGCTGCGCTGGCCATCCCCACCCGCCAGTGCTGACGGTCAGGATCATCGCTGAGCAGAATAGCCTCCCATTGCTCCTCCGAGGGGTTGGGAATGGGGTCAACTAAGCGATTAAATTCACATGCCCACACTATATGGTAGAGGTTAGCTACCTCTCCACAACGTGGGCACTGCGGAGAGGATAGTGTAGGGTATCACTGGTGTAATTTAGCTGGTGTTGGGTATATGTTGGTTTGTAGTCTCCTAACTTATTGAGGAATTTGTGTGGTGTTCGGTACTCCTTTCTGGCTGTTTTGTATGGCGCGAGATTGCCAGCATTTACTGCTAAACCTATCAGGTCACGGCACCCTTCATGGTCATCAGGGGGAGACGCCCGGTATGGAAGAGCTCGGGCATGCCTGTGTGCGGCTTCGTTTCCTCCTGGTAGTTCGAGGTGACCGGGAAACCAGATGACTGAGGCTTGGTTGTGTGGATGCTTAGTCACCAATGACAACCCTCACTTATAAATTAATCCGTAATTGAAGTTGCAACAGGCGTTCTGGGAATCAGTGAGCACAACGGCGTTGGGGTTAGATGCTACAGCTAATGCAATAGCTGCCTAATCTGCGTGAGTGGGGTTAGATCTTTTTACCGAGGCGCAGTTCACCATCGACCCTGAAGGCGTTCAGACTACAGTAGTAATGACTCGATTCTTTGGTCCTGCTGCGTCCACTTAAAGGGGGTTAGTTTGCTTGTCCCATTTCTTCTGCAGGGCTTCCCCTCTTGCTTTCCTCCTCTCGATGTTATATCCGGGATGCATATTCCGCGGAATGGGGTGCACGTGCATGCGTCTTCTCACATTGCGTGGGACCTCATCCGTTTGGTGAATTGTATAGGGCTGATTAACATGGATTTTCTCGAGCAGTTCTCGGCGGGGTGTTGTAAGTGCGAGCCTATTGAGTTGTGAGAGCCATTGTGCTTCCCACATCTCTTTGAGGGTATTATGTACTCCTAGAGCCATGAGCTTGGCCGTTGGCGTGGAGTTCGGTAGCTCCAGTACGTCTTGTAGGCTTTCCTGAAGAGTGTCTCTAACTTTTCAATCTCCGACCTGGAGAGGTTAAGGAATGCCGTCCCGTACATTATCCACGAGATTACGAAAGCTTGCACTAATCGGATGGTGTCCCTTTCCTTCACTACATGGTGTTTATTTCGGATATGATGTATCATCCGGAGGCAGGAAAAGCAGTTAGGCCGCGCTTGGTAGCTGCGGCCTCGCTACGCGACGGCACGAGTTGGAGCCCTGCTCTTGCAGCTGGGACGTCAGACCGCTAATCGCGCCGCGCGTGGCAGGAGCAGGTGTTAGGCCGCGCTTGGTAGCTACCGGCGTCGCTACGCGACGGGCTGAAAGTGCAAGAAGTATTAAGGTGGAAGCCTTTACGATGTAAGCAGGAGCTGTCGAAAGAAATGTCACGCTTGTAAATTGGTCGAAACGGTCGTGACGTCACAGTGCGCGAATTTCAAACGGGGCGAATTGTACTTTGGCTACTAACCATGCAACCAATTAAAGGGATCGTATAGTGATGCTATAAGTAAGTTTGACTTAGTTTTGTTAATTGCTTACTTATCCAATTAGTATAATTAACCTTCCTAGTCAGACCAGATAAATAAATAAAATCGTGTAAGAAATTAGCCGAGCTCGGGAATCGAACCCGGGTCTCCGGAGTGCGAGTCGGGCACGCTACCACTCCGCCATGCCAGCTCGATGGTTGGAATGAACAAAGGTGCGTCTAGTGGATACGGTGTCTTCGTTCACTCCCATCTTCCTCCCTTCCCGTTGGGGCGACGTATAGGTGTCCACCGAGATATGAGCACGGATACATTTCCTTTCCTCAAAAACCAATTTACCGACGAGCAAGGCGTATTTGTCCGTGTTTCATATTGGTCCAAATTGTCGTGACGTCACCACGCGCGAATTTTGACGCGTGTCCACCGAAATATTGAGGCAGGTACTGCGCAACTTCTTTTCCTCAATTACAAATTTCGACTAGTGTCTACTGAGATATGTGAGACAGTTACTGCGCAATTTCCTTTCCTGAAATACAATTTTAATTTTCTTCATTACGGCCCCTCTTCTTTCTCCCACTACCTCCCTTCCTGTACGGTGCAGCCCAGGTGTCCACCGAGATGTCAGAGAATTACAGCCCCATTTCCTTTCCTCAGAAACCCAAGCAGCACAAATTGATTGGTCCAACAGTGGCAAAAGAGTGGCGGAAATTGGCATGAATATTGGTCCTACACTGGCATTTGAGCAATCCGAGACTTTTTCCAACAATGGCCCTTCATTCATGCCAAGATTGTGCCTATACTCAGCCAGTCTAGCTGCCAGCATTGACCCAACATTCAGCCAGTCTATCCACAAATGGCCAACGTTTGTGCCAAGACTATGCCCATGTTCAGCCAATCTATTAATTATGGCCCGACATTCGTGCCAATACTATGCCCATATTCAGCCAATCTCACGCCAATAGTATGCCCACATTCAGCCGATCTGTCAATAATGGCCCGAAATTCGCGCCAATAGTATGCCCACATTCCGCCAGTATCAATAATAGCCCCAGGTTTGCTCCGACTTGTGCCCACTTTTCCACCCTTGATCTAACTTTTATAGGTGGCATATCAATTGCAAGGCCAGTGGGAAATTGTACGCGATCGGGGGTCCCACCTAGTTTTGTACCACACCTCTTGCTGGCCAGCAACAATGCAGACATATACCGCTTGTTTTCCACCAGCCGGAGCTTGTATGTGTAACATTTTACATATGAGCAGTCAGCAGACATACAAAAAAGAAAGAACGGATTCAAAGAACAAAATTTATTGCATCTACGGTGCCAGTACATCGTGAAATGCGTTGTGCCGGAGCCGCTGAATCGATGAGTCATATCGGCACTAATCGTTGCACTCCTCTTGTAAGAGAACTTTTGCAGTGCCTTGAAACAAATTCCTCGCCAAGCTCTTGCACGATGACCTGGCTGTACATCGCAGCTGCAAAGAGGTGCATGATGTGATCATGAGTGTAAGTACAACCATAGCAGAAAAAAGACAAGAAATAAAATAACACATTGATCTTAGTGGCGCGCAGTGTGCGAGAAGGTACTCGCAACATATGTTGAAAGTATAATTTCTAAATGACTCTTAATATAAATCCCCACACTAATAGCAAAATGTTGAATTGAATTTAACAATTTTTTCCCACCGTATTGCTAATTTCTAATCCCAATTTGCCGTGTCACACCCTCAAATGCATATTAAAAGTCACAAAAAGAGATAAATATAGTGTTTAATACAAATCAATCTATTTTTATATTCCCTATGAAAATTATATGTCTGTTGCGAGCTGGTTGTTTGCCTTTTTGTTCCAGCAAAGTATGGCACAGGTGGTAGCAGCTTCTCCCTATTGAACAGCTGTGAGCAATTTTTTTTTCGCTATGAAATATAATATTCCATGCAAAGACGGCTTGCACAGTTTTGCGAAATGCGCTGAACGCAGGAGACCGAATACACTTTTTTTAAAGTAAGCAGATTATCGATGCCGCTTGGCATGCATGTAACGGGGCAGACGGAAATCTTACTTGAAAACCACACGAAATCACTCTTCCGTTAGTGCATGGGTGATTAATTCCGAGACAACATGGATAAAGTTCGCTGGGACCAGGAATTCCGCTTTTCTCGTACGCCTGCAACTGGCCAAGACAAGGGCACCCGGCACGGGAATATTACACGCGGCCAGAAAACTGCTGCAGTGAAAGAATAAGCGCTTCTGGTACTCATCTTGCACAAACGATAGACGACCAATGTCGTAAAGAACGCAACATGAGTCGGGCCACACGACACTCCGCCACGGTGATTGAAGAGATAGTCAACGTTCGGTAAATCCATTTTTTCAAAGCTGAAAAATAAAGTTCTCACCATTCTGTGCATGCCTTTGCGCTAGACATTTCGCTGTGAAAGTTGCCATTCAGAAGTTGGCGCCAGTGCTTTGTCGCTTTCTCGTTTCCTGCCGGAGAAAAAAAAGGTCGGCGCTGATTCAAAGCGGCAATTACGCCAAGAACCATATTCATTTCCGAACACATTTCAATATAAAAGTATGGTGGTACTCACAAATAGAATCTTGCAGGCCAGGCTACTGAATTCCGTCATAATTGTCAAATCGTATCGGGTGCGGATTCTCAACAACGAACGGCGTCAGCTTGAGCGCGCATGCTTCGTCGGCACGCTGGTTGTGTGGCTTTTCGCCGCCTTGCTAGCTACAGGCGATACTCGTTGGGCGAATGTTCGGGAAAGGAGGAGACGACGATGGGACAGGTTTCTTATATTTTTCGGAGAATTTGCTGCAGCAAGAGAAACGGCAGCTGGAAAAGGGGTAGAAGAAAATCTAGGGAGGGTGGATGAGCGGCGTTGCGCTTAGTTGGGCGCGAGGGGAAAACAGGTTAGAGAAGGTCAGTGTACCTAAAATCACAAAGAAAAAAAAAAACTCCTAGCATGGTGAGGGCCAGCGCTCTTCCAACAAAGAGGCTCGGCCCGGCAAAAGGCGGCTGTATGGGACTTCAAAAAGGGGGTGGAGAGGGAGGGGGGTGAAATGAGTGAAAGAATTCCGGAATGTCCAGAGGGTGCGCCATAGGCGTTGAGCACGTGAAAAGCGGCAAGGAAACGACAATGCGGAGATGTTGGAAGTGGAAACGTGGAGCTTGGGCATGAATTTCGTCAAAACGGCTCCAAACATTAGCGTAATCTCTGCGGTCGTGTGCCTCTTTGGTTGAAGCTGAGATAAACGGGTTACTATGAAAATACCGGAAATATAAAACAATAAATAAAATTAGCGGGAACAATGCGTGTTCTTTGAGTGTTTTATATATGATACTTGTGGCGGACTAAGTAGGATGACATACGTCCAAGCAACACCATTCATCAATATAATCCAATGATTCGCTTCTAGAGCGACGAATACTCTACATTTTATACACACCAGTGTAGGCAGGTCGGTCTAAGCCGTCATGCGGCCCACCCGTGCGTGTCTGCGCTAGCTCGAAATGACGCGGCGCGCTAATCAGCAATGCACCTGTTATGGCTCATTGGTATTAAGGATACGCGCAAAGAAAAGGCAAAAAAAAAACATGTGGAAATGCGACCGGGAAAAAGTTCCGATCTTTAATTTGATAAACGTGATAATTTAAAGCAAAAACGTATGCTAGAGCCGTCGTTATAGAATACCCAAAAATCACAGCAGAATAACAAAACAATTTGCGACATTAAAAAAACCTAGCCACCTTAGCTTCGCGGCTTCAGGAAGCAGAGCCGTTTGTTCGCTTATTATTATTTTTTTTAATTTAACATACATCTACATATTCTTTCTCGTCTGCTGCTTCTTCACGCAGTAAATGCGCAGCAAGTTGCTCACGTCAACTGTTTATTTGCGATAAAACCAAAATCCCGTTTTACTCACATCGTTTCTTCTCTCAAAATGCGCCACGCAATAATTTGTGACCTAGTGTAAAAAGCGATTTATTTGTTTTTTTCTAGGGTGAGCATCCTGTGGGTGAGGCATTGTATTCCGGATTGTGTAATACGATTCAGCGTTTCGTGCAGCATAAACTTATTAGTTAAGTTGAGCCTATATCTTGAGACACGAATTTGAGCCGGCAACCTATAATCGGGGGCTGTGATATGCGATGTATGCGATAGATATGCGAGGCAGTACGTTAATTAGTGCGTTATTATACCATTCCTCGAATCGAAATTTCATTTTCTTGATTGTGGCACCTCTTTCTCTCTTTCTTTTTTTTGCATACCATAATTACAAAAGACGCCGCTTTTCAAAATTCGTATACCTTCGTGAATGAATCTGACCTCTGCTCACTTTCGCGCAATCAATTACATCGCGCTTTTTATTGTAATTTCGCCTCAGAGTTCGACGCTAGCGCTGTTGTTGGTCATAAAAAATAAATAAATAAACAAGTCCGAATATTAAAATAAACGGATTGGGAGAAATAACCACATATAATCACAGGGACATCATTTGGTGTGTCGTGGAGCGGCACTGCCAATACAGGGAAAACAGCGGACAAGTAGGGCCATCATAGCGGGTGTAATGAGGCGGCACTGCCAATATGGGGACGACAGCAGGAATTTAGGGCCATCGCTGGAGGTGTAACTAAGTGGCATTGCCAATATGGGGAAAACATCGGACAAGTAGGGCCATCGTTGGAGGTGTAACTAAGCGGCATTGCCAATATGGGGAGAACATCGGACAAGTAGGGCCAATGTTGGAAATGGCACATTGTGGCAGTGCCAATATGGGGACAATGAAGGCAACATTGGTCCTGTATAGGGCCACACATAGCCAACAGACTCCCAATATTGGGCCAACGGTTTGTGCTGCCTGGGAAGCGTTGCGTTCAAAGGGCAACGCATCGCGCCGAACGGGTGGTGGCGTTCCTTGGACTCCGTGGCAGCGCTACAGCACGCTGGCGCGTTCCACTCCTAAAAGCGAAGCTTAAGCGCCATTAATTCTCAGTTAATGCACCAACAAAATGTGCAGTGAACAATCAAGTAGCAGAACGCAGCACTCAGGCTTTCGCCTTTCACCACTTTAGCCGCTAAAGTTCGTCGTAATTTTTGCTTTCGCAATAAAACGTGATCAATTTTATTTTTGCGGTTTTAGGCTAATGCCTTCTACCGATGATATTTATATCGGACATGATGTATCATCCGAGCAAATCCTCCGGATGACACATCGTATCAGAAATAAACAACATGGGTAGAAGGTATTAGCCTAAAACCGCAAAAATAAAATTGATCAAGTTTTTACGGCGAGACTTCCCGCTAAGGGGCCGTGGAGTATGGACGAACCCCACATCAGATCCACACAAAAACGACGGAATTCACCATTCGCCAACTTCATCGGCCCAGATTTCACCACCCACTGATCTGTGAAGGTGAGCGCCGCACGCTATCAGTTTTTGGCCCGACTACGCCATTTTTCGGGCACCCACGGCTGCCCCTCTTCCCTCTGTGACCGCTTCGCCTGAGCTAGGCCTCGCTCCGCTGCGAGTTAGGCCTACTCCGACGGACGCTTCCGCCACCAACGCCAGCATGGAGGTGCAGGTGCAGGGACAAGTTCTCAACCCCCGCGACTATGACCCAAGGGACTGGAATCACATCCTTGGCGTGGCTGCCCGCGCCAAGGAAGTTCGTTCAGCAACCCAAAGCCAGGAGGCCGCAGCCTCTGCTACCAGCAACCCCAAGGCTGCATGCCCTGACAAGTCGGCGCACCTGAAAGCAACGCGCTCAGCTGCGCAGCGTTCGCGGCAGCAGCCCCCGCTTCCTGCTGCGGACTACAAGGTCGTTTTTAGATCAAGAGGCGGGCTGCAGCTGGACCTGCTTCCACCCAGACTACTACGGGAAGCCATCCTCCAAGCGGCGTCCCAGCTTCACGAACCAGCGCGTACCCAAATCAGGGTACACGCGGTCAACAATCTGGTTCGAGTAACTCTGGTTCGAGTAACTCTGAGTAACTGAGTAACTGGTTCTGAGTAACTCTGGTTCGAGTAACCACCATCACAATCCAGGGCAAGGTATTCGCCATCGCACCTTACATAGCACCGCCGGACGGAGCAGTACGCGGAGTCATCTCTAATGCGTACCGGAATGAGACCTCACCAGAGATCCTACGAGACCTGATCACCGGCAACCAAGACGCCCTCATCGTGGACTCCCGCCGAATGGGCTCCACGCGTTCCATCCTAATAACTTTCCGGGCTGGACCTGTCCCACGCGCCGTTCTGTATGGAGGAGCCCTCCACAGATGTACACCGTACCGAGGGCATATAGACGCCTGCACGAACTCCCGCGTCCCATGCCACCGGGCGGATGTGTGTGTCCAGCCAAGATCAAATAAGTGCCCCCGCTGCGGACAGTCCCATCCCAAAGAAGTGCCCTCATGCACCCCCAGCTGCATTCTTTGCGGAGGCCCTCATATGACCGGCACCGGGAACTGCAAGGCACGGGGCCGCAAACTAGCGTCCACGAGAAACGCTCTCCCTCCTCCGGATACATCGCGGCTTTCCCGCTGCGATCAACCAAGAACAGCCAGCGGACGCAGCTCGAAGGCGTCCCGGTCGCCTTCCACAACCCGGCAGCATAGCAGCAAGAACGCCTCGCGTCTCACCTGGGCACACCGCGTTTCCGGCAAAACCACCCGCCAACCCGCGCCACCCCAGTCCTCCCAGGAAGATCCGAGAGACCAGGAGGAACTCAAGGCCTCGCGTGACGAGGTAAGCCGCCTTTCCTCACTTCTAAGCACCCCCTCCCCCTCCATGCCCCCTCAACCTGCACTCCCTGTCATTAACCCGACTTCATCATCCACAGACACTTCGAGCACCCCTCCCGCAAAGAAGCAGCGCACCTCAGACGCCACACCTCCTCCCGTACCCTCAGAAATAGACGCTAAATTAGTAGCCCTAGAAGCCAAATTTGACAACAAACTCAGAGCTAGACACCCGCCTCGAGGCCAAATTCAATCACCTTGCCGCCACCCTCACTGAAAAACTTCAGCAGCGCATGGACGCTATGCTTACCAAAATGATGGAACTCTTGGAAAATAATCTTACCCATCGCTTCACCCAGCTTCACCCTCCGCTACCCCCATCCTACCTCCGCAAGCACAAGCCACCTTTCCTGAACAACACATACCAATTGACACACGTCTTACTACCATCCTCAATCCCCCCAACATCCAATATGGCGGGGGGAACACTAATTATCTCCCCATTTTAACCTGGAACTGCCGCGGCTTCCGGGCAAAGCGCGCGCCTCTGCAGCTTCTTCTTCCCACCATCACACCCATGCCCCACATACTACTTCTACAGGAGGCTGCACACCGAGCAACCCTCCCCAGCTACACATCTACACACTCGGATACCACTAACACACCCAGGGCGTCCACACTCATCCACCGCAGCCTCACCTACAAAACTCATCACATTACGTCTGAGACGCCCTGCGTGATCACGGAAATTATACATCACACACATTCACTTCCTTCTATATTTATAGCAAACGTATACCACCCCGCGTCCCTGCCGATGGCCCCGCTAGAATCACTTCTGGGAAAGCTACACCATCTAGCAGGGAAACATCCCCTACTCATCGGTGGGGACTTCAACAGTCAGCATACTGACTGGGGATACACAACCACGACACATCGAGGTCGCAGGCTGTGGCTGCTCCTGCAGAACCTCCAACTCACTGTGCACAACACATTTCAGACTCCTACGCGGATCGGCAACAGTGTCAGCATGGACACCAGTCCGGACCTGACGCTGAGCCGCTGCATACACGTCGTTACCTGGAACAGAACACAACATACACTGGGCAGTGATCATTACATTATACAAATCACTGTCCCATACAAACCACCCCGTCACGCAAATACAGCACACAAACTCATTAACTGGGATGCCTTTCGGGCTGTACGCACCACCCTCCCAGACACTCCCATCGCGGACATCGACGCATGGGCGCAATCACTCACCCATGACGTTCACCACAACACGCGACAGATTGAAACTACAACCGAAACCCCTACACTCGACACACGCCTAGCCCACCTCTGGGAGGCTTATCACAGCCTCCTGGAACGCTGGAAAGGCAACAAACTTAACAGAGCACTTAAAAAGCGGCTGGCCGCGCTGCAGACACAAATTCAACAACGCTCTGAGGAGCTCTGCTTGTCCAACTGGGGACAGATATGTGACGGAGTCGCAGGAAACCTGTCCGGCAAATGCGCATGGCAACTCCTCCGATACCTCATTGAGCCCACACACACCAAATCAGCGACAAACCTCCACGTGACACGCCTCACACACGACCACATTGCCGATCCCGACACCATCCTAGACACACTTCAAACCATGTACACCTCTCCAGGCACCCCCCACACCTTTACCCCACTACACAGGACAAGCAAATCCCACACTCGACACCGACATCACGGAGACGGAAGTCAGAGCGGCCCTCCTGATTCTCCGCTTCAACTCCGCACCTGGTGCAGACCAAATCACAAACTCCATGCTCCGTAATCTGGACGACCGATCCATCACTCAGATTACGAAATACTTCAACCAGTGCTGGAGGGAGGGTAGCCTCCCGCAGTCGTGGCGCCACGCGAAGGTAATATTCATACCCAAACACAACAAACCACTTACCATCCAAAACCTTCGCCCTATTTCGCTAACCTCATGCCTCGGGAAGCTCCTCGAGCATGTTGTGTTAGCGAGACTCACAAGTCACATGCCGGACAACAATCTTTACCCGCATAGCATGGTGGGTTTCCGCCCCCATCTATCCGCACAGGACGCCATGCTGCAGCTCACACACGACCTTTTTGACCCGCTTCTTGCAGGTCACACCAGGGCAGTCTTAGCTTTGGATCTTTCCAAAGCTTTTGATCGCATTGAACATCTGGCAATCATGACTGCCCTATCCCCATTGAATGTGGGTGTGCGCACGTATGCCTACATTCAAGCATTCCTCACTGACCGCACAGCTGAGATACACTTCGGCTCTTTGCCTTCCCCCTCCTACACGCTTCAGAGTATCGGCACCCCTCAAGGGTCCGTCCTTTCCCCTTTCTCTTTAACATTACCCTCATCCCCCTCGCCCCAAAATTGGCAACTATTCGCCACCTGAAGCACACTCTTTATGCCGACGATATCACCCTGTGGACCACCCACGGCAGTGACGGCAGCATAGAGAACACCTTACAGGAAGCAGCCACACTCACCCAAAATTATGCACGGACCATCGGACTGTCTTGCTCCCCAGAGAAGTCCGAACTGCTCGTCATCCGTCCTAAGAACCACCGCTATCCCCGCTCCCCCATTGTCATTGAACTGAATGGTGACCCGGTACCTGAGGTTGGCACCCTCTGTGTATTGGGCCTGCACATCCAGAACGATGGCAAAAACGCCACCAGCCTCAAGAAACTCAAGCAGGTTGTAGGCGCGATATCGCACCTCATCCGAAGGGTTTCGGGACATCACAGAGGCATCAAGGAGCGCAACCTATGTCGCCTCATTCATGCCTTTGTCCTCAGCCGTGTGCTGTACACTACCCCATACTTACAACTATCCAAATGACATAAATGCTTTGGATGCTTTGATTTCCAAGGCATTCAAGGTAGCATTTCATCTTCCCCTCAACACACCCACAGACAGATTACAAGGCCTGGGCCTCCACAACACGATCGGGGAACTGGTGGATGCCTACCGACAGGCTCACACAAACCTCCACAGGTCGGTATATCCTGGACTCCCTCGGAATCAGAATACCGGCCAACGACCCAACCCTCCTCGCCATCCCACGACCCCTTCACCAGGAGCTCCTCATCAGGCTGCTCCCGAGGAATATGCACCCGTCCCACCATGAGCAGCGCCGCAGAGCCCGTGCGAAGGCACTCCATCGAGCGTACGGCCCCGAGCCGGACGCCGTATGGGCGGACGCTGCCTGCACGGGTGATGAAGCGACAGCAGCTGTGGTGGACTCCTCTTTATGCGCCCACCTCACACTACCTCTCCCTCCAGACACCTCCCCAGAAGCTGCAGAGGAAGCCGCCATTGCACTTGCTATCACCCGCACGGAAGCCCGGTACATTTTAAGTGATTCTAAAACTGCGATTCTAAATTTTGCTCGAGGCCGAGTCCATGTCCCTGCTTTTGGCATACTAGACTCACCCGATGCACCCCCGCCCCGCCAAGTGGAGCTGATATGGGTGCCCGCGCACTCCGGTAATCCCGGAAACGAGGCCGCCAACCTTTTAGCCCGAGGTTCTTTAAACCGGGCTCAGGTGCCCTCGGATCGGGGATTCACGAAGGAGCGCATGCACTCATTCAGCGAGCTGAAGCAGGCCTACAGAGCCTAACGCCAGCTCTACCCCCCGCCCCACCCCTCCCTAGATAACAAACAGGCAACGCTCTGGCGCACACTACAGACACACTCTCTTCCCTCACCCCTTAACCTAGCCCACTATCACCCCTTCTTCCCCACTCCGGCATGCGCCCTATGCCCAGAACCCTTCGCCTCTTCCCTCCACATCCTTTCCCTCTGCCCGGCGGACCCTGCCCCGCGGGACCTATAGAACATCAAGACCTGGGAGGACTGGGAACCCTGCTGCGCTAGGAGGACCCGGCCGTGCAGACCATCGCAACCGGCCGGGCTGCAAGTGTTATGGACCGTAGGAACATAAACACTTGAGTGCAGTGGGGTCATGCGGGGACCCTGGGGCGTGCCGCGAATTCCTTGTACAATAAAGTTTTTTCTCTCTCTCTCCCTCTTACGGCGAAAGCTATACTGCTTGCACTTTCAGACCGTCGCGTAGCGAGGCCGGTAGCTGCCAAGCGCGGCCTAACTCCTGCTCCTGCCACGCGCGGCGCGCTTAGGGTCCAACTCGCGCCGTCGCGTAGCGAGGCCGCAGCTACCAAGCGCGGCCTAACTCCCGCTCCTGCCGCGCGCGGCGCGCTTAGCGGTCGGTTCGGGTGTCCACCGAGATGACAGAGAATTACTGCGCATTTTCTTTCCTCAAAAAGCGGTGCGTTCAAAGGGCAAGGCATGGCGCGGTAATTCTCTGTCATCTCGGTGGACACCCGAACCACAGGAAGGGAGGAACGCCACTACCCGTTCGGGGCTATGCCTTGCCGTTGAACGCAACGCTAATTGAGGAAAGGAAATTCTCTGTGATCTCGGTGGACCCCCGAACCGCAACGTAAAGGAAGGGAGGAAGTGGGAGCGAAAGAAGAGGGAAGCTTCTAGACAATCATTGGTTTGAGTCAGCCGCTCCTTTTCGGGACCGAGGCACGCATAAATCTCCCAGCACGTGGGGGCCCTCGCGTGGTGAGTATAATGCCATGTAAAACAAAAGGGCAAAACTTTCGTAAATAAGCTTTACTAAGAGCACTACCAAGACACCACCAGGAAAACCAGGCGCAGCAAGGGCTATTGATTTCACAAGTTACCGGGCTTAACCAAGCTATGCCTCTGCCAAATTTTCGGCTGCAATTCTTTACTTTCATTTTTTCTCTGCTCAGCGGTCCCTGCATGTGTATTAAGTGTCTGTGCTTGTGGCAACCCTGCCGTTCTCATTCCTTTAATGGCCCTCCCGGGGCTCTGCTGGAAGACGTGAGAGCACTGTAAAAGGTTTTTAAAAGAAAAGTGCTCGCGCACAGCCGCCGTGAGCAGAACACGACTCGAAGCAGGCATGACGTAGGCCTTCGTCGCCGCTGTTGCCATTTGAGTGCTTATTACTAACGTAACAAAACGAGTGGAAAATATTTATTCAGGGGCAATACTATCTCTGTACGTCTGATAAAACAGGAGAGACCTCGCATGTATTTCTGCTGTTGGTAAATCTAGGGGTAGCATAAATTACTCCTGAGGTTTTAATGCAGGAGTCCAGTTAACGGCTACATTTTAAGCTGTTTTTGTCGCAGAACTTTTTCCGTCCATCGTAGCCAGAACAAACTCGACAATAGAAAAAACACGCGGAATTTTAACCGAGAAGAGGTCATAGCCATGCTACTTTAACCTGTTAGTGTTGCAGTGATAGGAGAGAATGAAGAGGCAAGTGCACAAGCCTTTACCCTGGCTTGAACTGGGCCATGATCACTGCCGCGACTAGACAGCACAGGTTTGAAAGTGATGCGAAATAATTTTTTCAAAAAAAAATGTTGCCTCATGTTGGTGGTGGAAAAAATTTATGTACGGATACATTTTACGAGGTTATGCATGAGCTGAGCCAGAGGGGGCCAGCCCTTACAAGTACAAGTTGGAGCTCCCTAGTTCGGGACAACAGTGGCACCGACCGCCGCGCCGGCTCGCCCGAGCAATGTCCGTTGGGCCTGCAGTAAACAGTAGCCAACCAGACTCGCCTCCCAGTCCTCCCGGGTTCGGTTGGGATGAGGGGCGATAGAAGCTTGGCACTGCCATAGTCCTTCAATGCTTTTAGCATTGAAGGACTATGGCACTGCTCAGCTTGCTGTGTTTGTCTATTTTAGTTAAGCTAGTGAACTGCGCTGTGATGATGGTGATAAACTGTTTATTTACTTCTAATTAGGGGGAAACCAGCCCAAAGACTAGTTGCGCTGCTTGAAAGGGGGTCAGACGGGGTACCTTGAGACTCTGCGGCCTTCAATGCGCGCGAAATGAGCTGGCGCTGTTGGGCCATCTCGGTGGTACTCAGGGGGGAGACCCATGCATCTACTGCAGCTGAATTTTTATCGTTGTGCTGTGTACATGTCTGCATGTTGTGAATAATTATAACGAAAACTGAAATGAAAAAAGGTATGATTAGACCAATTCTTAAGGGGCGGGCCCTCATAAAAACGAGGTGGGACCCCTAATACGGGACCCAATGCCGTCAGCTGCTGCCCGGGCGCACTAAACCAAAGCATTTTGGGCCAGTAGGTCAGGGCAACCTAGCAGGGTCACCTCCGAGTCCTCCCGGTTGTGATTGTCGTGAGGGGGCATAGCAGGGTTGAAGGGGCACACCCAAAACTTGTGGTAGATGGCCGAAGACTTCTCCGTACAGTGAGGAACACTGCACGAGAAAGAAGAGTGAGAGCGCTTGAGAGGTGCTGAGCACAGCAAAGTATTAATGCACAGTCAGAGCAGTAGCCACTCCTTCGTCTTTGAGAGACCTTTATACAGACGAGGTTAAAGACCATGGCCAGATTGATAAAGTAAATTTTGTAGCGTGGATTGATGAAGGCAGGGAATAAAAAAATATGAAATGTGAAAGCCCACCTCTTTTACTCTTTCCGAGGTTAGTCCAGAATCCGGTCCACCGTTCATTCATCTTCACCATGTTCTGTAAATTTCCGCGCCATGCAAAGCTCTTTATGTCAGGGCGTTCATGAATTAATACGTGTTGCTTTTAGCATATCTGAGACACATACTTTTGCTTTTAGCAGTGCGGAAGCCTAGGAATGGTTGCAGCTGCCGCATGGACAACCAGCTCAGACAGTATTAGGCTAGAATTGTCCCGCATAATGCGCCGATAATTCTGCGAGGCCTCGCGGTTTTTTTATTTCATTTATTTATTCTGAGGGCCGATCGGCGTTCCATAGAGAATTCAGTGAGGATCAAGAATACATCTATTGTACGCAAGTTAATTAAGGAGATTGTAAACAGCAGATTTGAAGGCGTCGGGTGTAGTGATTGACATGACGGAGGCGCGAAGGGGGCTCCAGTCTCAGGTAGTTTTTAGTCTTTAGAACTCCTGTTTACGAAAACCTAACGAGAACGTTGCCTTCCTGCCGAGGATGTAACTCCCCTTTGTCCGCACGCTGAACCCAATATAGCGGAAGCCACGAACCTCCGACACCAGACGGACGGAGTGAAAGATCAATTCTTCACTGATTTGGTCCGCAATTCACCGCAGACTGTCGCCAATCTGATCAAAGGAGCGACCGTTGTTGAGCGAGTCCCGCAGCAACGCTGCCACCGAAACGACTCTTTGCGCGAGGAGCTATTCAGCAGTGCAACCTCTTTGCGTGCGTCTACCGACAATTCCTTCTTGCCTGAGCTGATACACGAGACGGTCCGCGCGGAGCTCCAGAAGCTGAACCTCTGCTCGCCTGATCCGACAGCAGCGACCGTTACCGAAATCGTGCGAGAATAGATCCGGCAGGCATTTTCACCACCTAATCGATGTCGTAGCCAATCCCTATCGGCTACGCGGCAGCTCTGCGTCGTGACCGACTTGCCTCCAGTGCGATGCATACCATACTACCCGCCATCGACCACCACTTCGCCACCGTCATTCTACCAGCAGCGCCGTCAGGAACAAGCGTTGTGACCGCTGTCTCTGAAGGCTGCTGTCTGGAGCACTTCTGACCAGCAGCTAATCTGCTACCATTGCGGAGAAGCCGGCTACCTGTATCACCGTTTCTCTGGTTATAGAGGCGAACGCGATATCGGACTCCGCCGCTTTCTGCATAACACTCCCCGTTCATGTTTCAGGGATCGGCCCCGCGAAATCGAAGGATACATCGCTGCCTGTGACACCCCTCCAACCATCACACCAAGATATCCATCGCCAGCGTAACCTGTCGCCCAGCCGTCAGGAGTTCGCAGATAAGCTGCGGGGCTTTCTTCAAGACTACGCCTGGGAAATTGAAGGCGGCGGGCTCAGGTGGAAGTTCGGCGGTAATAAAATTCTGAAGACACCCTAATGTCACCGCAGCATCATTTCGAGATACAGCTGCCGCCACAGCCTGATTACGTGACGCCGAATTTCAATGACGCCGAAGAAGATATTAGCGCCGACCTCCGCATTCACGTTGACGGGTACCCAGTGGCGGCATTCGCAGTGACACAGGCGCAGACGTCTCAATAATAATCAAGTATCTGGAGTATCACCTCAGTGAGATGGGAACAGAATGGAACGAACCAGAAATCCATACTCCTGGCTGTAATATCATGACCCTTACCGCAAGGTGCACTGCTTGAGTCACCGTTCCAACTCTGCTTTTGTTGGCATCTTTTTTGTTCTACCACCTGCTAGAAGAACCTGAAACTTAGAATAGACTTCTCGGTTAGCAATTGTGAATTCAAAACGTTCCTGGATGTCTCGGAGCATTTTTGGCATTTTAAGCCGACACTGAACTACACAGACCGGCTCTACGCTTCGTCGACGTGGCTGTGCCTCAGCTAAGCTGTGCAAATGTTACCTTCCTTTGTTACGACCCGTGTAGTAGTGGCGGCGTTGTTGAACAGAACACTGTGCTTGTGCTAGCTCATGGGGTCTGCGTCGCGAAAGGTATCGTGTGTATAACCAGCGGCCTGGTGGATGTCCTCGAAAATTTCGGATCCGAATGGCAACACATCAGCAAGGCCACCACAGTGGTGCACTTCGAGTAACATCACCGAACATGAGGAGTGTCTTGACCATCAAAGCGAAACATACACCAATCGAGCACACGAATTTGTCCCTGATGTACACTTAGGCTTAATACCAACCAAACATTAAAGACTAGTTTGGCTCCTATATCTATCTGTTCTTCTTCTTCTCCACATGAAAATGGCAGATACCCACGCGGGGCGATTGGCCATGGTGGTGTACCAAAAATTTCATCGTCCTTTCGCAAAACAATGCATAATAACACACGCAAGTACACCCGACCTTTTTAAGACATCCCGCACCGAGACTCATCGCTAGAGCGCGAAGCTATTCGCTGAGCGATTCCATCAAATGCTTCAAGAAATGGCGCGGGCTGCAGAAACGCTGCAGCCGTAGAGATTCCCTGGGCTTTGCGTGTGGATTTGATGGGAAAGAAAAATTTCATTCCACAATCTTCTATTGACAATCAGAAGTTTAACAATTTAAGGAAAAACACGTTTTTCCTTTACCACGCATTTACAACCCTCTTGACAGGTTAGGGCACACGCGCTGCTTTCGTTGCATAAACTTTGGTTATTGAAAATCGAAGTTGAGAAGCGGAATTTTAAGGAGACAGGGTTCGCGACGCCGGTTGGTTCTAACGACCTCAAAGTCCTTCCTATCGGTTTATTTTCGGCTCCTGCGAAATTTTAAACACTGATGGAAGCTGTTTCATCGGGCATAATTGAAAAACGTGCTTCATCTACACGACCTGCTTTGCGTTTCCGCTAACTTTCGAGTAACACCTCTACCGCCTCTTCTCCGTGTTAGAGGCTTTAACATCTGCCGGTCACGTTAAAAGCCCAAAAAATGACAATTCGGTTATGAGGAGCTCTGTTACTGAGCCATGCCACCAGTGCTTGTGGCGTCCGGCCGAATCCTGCTAAAACCGCAGCTGTCACCAGTTTTCCGCTCTTTCTAAGAAGAAAACGGTCCGGCGCTTTTTCCGCCTCTGCTCTTCTTACCCACGGTTCCCTGGTAACGTTTTCTGCCTTGCTGCACTATTTACGCGCATGACTAGCTCCCCCTCATGTGGACAAAAAAGCAGCAGGCGTTTGATGGCTTATGGCACTGCTTGAAAACCACGGCTGTCCTTCCTCATTTCCATTCTCGTGCCGAGACTCTGGTCCACAGAGATGAAAGCACCGAGAGCTTTGGTGCTCTATTCGTCCAGTGGCAGGACGGCGCAGAGCTCGTCATAGCGTACGCTAGCCGAACTCTATCTTGTGCTGAATCTAACTACTCCACTACCGAAAATGAATGATTTGCTGTTGTTTGGGCAGTGCTAAAATTTCGACCTTATTTGTACGGCCAGCATTTTGAAGTCGTAAGCGACCACTACTCGCTCTCCTACTTAACGAACTTACGGGATCCCTCTGGTTCCCTTGCACGTTGGAGCTTACGGAGCTTCTTAACACTACTGTGTACAAATGAGGCCGCCAGGAAAATGATGCCGACTTCTTGTCCAGGTCTCCAGTCAAGGGGACATGCCTCTCATCGCAGTTGTAGACGCAGCAACTCCTTCCAAGCAACACCAGTAATTCCCGGCGCTGAAAACTGTCATCGATTCCTAAAACCATGCCATAGATACTTTCCAGCCATTCGCATGAACGATGTCTTTTTGTATGCTCGACGACGTGCTGTACAGAGCTAAATTTGCTCCAATATGAAGAGACTGCCTCCACGTTTCCCTAAAGCCTCTCCAGCAAGAGACCTCTAAGGCGTGTCATGAGGAGCTCATCGCCGGTCACCTCTGATATGCCTGCTCTCTAACTGCTATCCAAAAGAGATATTATTGGCCTATGGTTGCTGCGGCAGAGTGACGCTACGTACGGACGTGTAACGTTTGTCAGCGATGAAAAACACCTCCTCTGAAGTCAGTTGAACTTTTACCTTCTGGTGAAGTGCCCAAAGCCCCGTTTGATCAAGCTGACACGTACCTTCCCTGCCCTTGCCCAGATCATCGTCGTCATTGATTGTCTTAAGCCCTCTGCTGAAATCAAGACACTCCATTGCATAACAGCAGCCGAGATTTCGAAATTTTAAATTGGACACATCGTCCTGGGGCGTGGCGCCCAGACACTTATTATCACGGACAGAGGCATCGCTTTCTCTAACAAACTCTTTGAATCCCTGTTCCGACTGAATGCCACTACTCACTACTCATAAGAAAAAAACCGCCTACTATTCCCATACAAATGGCCTCACCAATCTTGTCTCGTCGATGTGCTGCCCATGTACTTTAACGTTCAACATCTCTGTTGGGACCACATTCTGTCGTATATACGTTCGTGTACAACGCGGCACAACAAGAAACCGCGCGGACGACTCTCTTCTGTCAAGGCCATAAAAGGTATGCCCTTGAAGTATCGGCATTATTGGAAGCAACGTAGCCGTCTGATGGCCACGACCCCGACGTTGATACCGAGGAATATGCTATTCGCGCAGAAAAACTCCGACAACTGCTTAGGCGGTGCATACAGCATCAACAAGGACCTCATGAGCGGCGTACAAGCGCTGCCACAGACTGATGACATTCGCACTGAAAGTCAGGATGTGGGTGTGGACACCGATTCGACTTCGAGTCCTTTCAGAAAAGCGACTAAAGCAGTACTTCCGTCAATACAGAGTGCATCGTCATCAAAGCGACGTCACTTAACGAAGATTTTTGGGATCGGTTTTCCTGGACTACTCGCCGTCAGCGGGTACCTTAGATGGTCGTTGTCATGCGGGTGAAGGCTGAATTTTCACGAGACATTTAGTGGCCAAGTACCCAGAGTTCCTCAATTTTGTTTCCTTTTGATTCTGCCTATTTTTGTCGCAAAGCATCGGGTCGATGCTTTTTTCGAGAGGAGAGCAATGCCGCGTCTACAACAATAGCTGCTCGGTACGAACCTGGTGCGGCATCCTGGTGGCTGTGGTGGAGAAAAGTTCTGCTCCGGCCACTTGTCGGTGCTGTTGTCGCTTCTCAGTGCTCCACCGAACGTTGTTCAGTTTTGTTGGATTTTATTCTCTCGATTTGAGTCCCTATTTTCGTGCGGTGGAGTTGGCGTAGAGGTAGAGCATCCGCTTCACGTGCAAAACTACCGGGGCTCGAATCCCGCTGCCACACAATTCTTCACAGGATAAAAAAAACTCCGCGTGCCGGAGGAATTGTATAACCAGCCCTGGAGTGCGGCCTGATCTCGGGATGTCATCTGGCTTAGTGATGTTAAGAGGACTGATGAGGCGTATACTGTACTAAAGGGCGGGCACGTACTGTGCTATGGTGGATTAACTCATAGGCGATAACAATGTGTGGTGCTGTCGGTGGTGAAAAACTTTAATACTCAAAGAGAGTTAGAGGGTCAGAAAGCCCCGCAGCATGGTCGGTATCCTTAGTCCAGGACAGCGCACGGCGAAGCCCCGTCTCGCTCCCCCTTTACTAGAGCCCTTTGGGACTCCAGTGTGGAGGAGTTGAGGAGGGCAGTCTCCCATGCCTCTCTGGTGGGGGTGGGCGAACTGGGAGGTGAGGCTTCTGTGTACATGCCCACACCATGTGTAAAATGTCGCAGATCTCTCCACAGTGCGGGCAGCGCCCATCTGTGTTCGGATCAAAGTGCTTTGCTATGGCTGAACAGAGAAGAGTTCCTGTCTGCAGGCGCCGCAGAGTTCGCTCATTCGCCTTACTCAACCTCTTGGCAGGTGCCGGGTAGAGGCTGTGATTGTCGCAATAATGAATTAGAATTTCGCGGAGGTGTAGAAGAGGTTTATGAGCTTCTGAGCCAGGAGAGCTAGGATGACTGCCCCCGTGTGTGAGCGCTCGGGCGGCCGCATCTGCGGCCTCATTGCTCATTGCGGCCAGACCACCTCGCTTGTTGGAAACGCGGTGGATCATGCGCCCTACCTTTTAACCTGCGCGCTTGAGTTTCGCTATTGTAAAGTCCGGCCTAAGTTTGTTATTAATGAACAGACCCAGGATCCGGAGCTCTGCCACTTGTTTGACGGGACCGCCCGACAGAGATATGTGTACAGACGTGTTGTCCTTGTGGTTCGGCCTGACATATCGAAGCTGTGATTTAGCGGGAGCATATTGAAGGCAGCAGTCGGCAGCATATGCATCGACTATGGACGAGGTCTGCTGGAGGCGGTCCTCCATCACCCCAAGAGTCCCCTCGGTGGTCCAGATTGTAATATCGTCTGCGTAGAGCGCGTGTTTTATGCCCTCCACCTGAGCCAGTCGGCCGGGCAGGGGCATGTTGGCGATGTTGAAGAGTAGGGGTGATAACACCGCCCCCTGTAGTGTACCTAGTATGCCCATAGACTACGGGCCGTATTCTTCGTCCTCGATCCGGAGGAGTGCCTGACGCGCAGAGAGGAAGTGTCTGACTTATGCGCAGACCTTCGCCCTGAAGTCAGTCGTGTTCAAGTTAGACAGTATGGTACTATATTTATCATTGTCAAACGGCCCCTTGAGATCGAGGGAGAGAATGGTCTTGTCGTTTTGTTGCATGGCTGCGGGACGTATTATATCCCTGTGTAGTTTATAGAATCAATTTTAGAGTATCAACGAGAGAGTGGCAGCTATCGTTATTACGCTAAATAAGAGGTACAAGCTGAAGGTGGTGCCAGCCCACGCGCCTGCATCAAGCCATGATGACCAGATAGTTGAAAGCCTCTATGAGGATGTGAAATCGGCAATGACCAAAGTTAAATCACAGTACACTGTACTGATGAGCGAGTTTAATGCGAAGATAGGTAAAAAGCAGGCTGGAGACCAGACGGTAGCTGACTATGGCATAGAATCTAGGAATACTAGGGGAGAGTAATTAGTAGAGTTCGCAGATAGAAATAATTTACGGGATATGAATGCCTTCTTCCCCAAACAAGCAAACAGGAAGTTGAAGGGGAAGAGCCCCACTGGTGAGACTAATGATGAAGTACACTTCATACTGTGCGCTCACCCTGCCATCGAAGAGAATGTGGAGGTCCTCGGTAAGGTCCGTTATAGTGACCACAGGAAGGTAAGGTCTCGTATTAGCTTTGATTTGAAGAGGGAACGGAGAAAACTAGTGAAGCGAAAGGTTTAGTGAGTTAGTATTATGACGGAAGGTAGAGCAATTCACAATATCGCTGCAGAACAGATTTTACGCTTTAAATGAAGAAGACGACCGTAGTATTGAAACAATACAGAGTGCGAGTTACAGAGTGCGCCGCACAAGTAGGTGGTAGGATGGTTTGACAGGATACCACCAAGCTATCGCAGGAGACTAAATATCTGATTAAGAAACACCAAAGCATGAGGACGTCTAACTCCACAGACAGGATAGAACTAGCAGAGCTATCGAAGTTAATAAATTAGCTTAAGGTAGCCAACGTAAGACTGTTTAACATGGAGAAAATTGAACATGTTCTAAGGAACAGAGGTAGCCTAGATTCATTGGTGAGGAAACTGGGCATTGGTAAAAATCAGATGTATGCTCTAAAAGGCAAAGAGGGCAATGTCATTAGCAATGTGTATAAGATCGTTAAAGTAGCCGAAGAGTTGTACACAAATCTATATAGTAGCGAATGTAATCATCAAGTTACTGAGAGAGGCAGTCGAGAAAAGAAATGAAACATCCCGCCAGTAACGAAGGATGAAGTAAAGAAAGCCTTAGGAACAAAACAAAGGGGGAAAGCGGTGAGGATCAAGAACAATCAGATTTGTTGAAGGACAGAGGAGAGATTCTGCTATAAAAACTAGCCAGCCTGTATACGCAATGCCTTTTGACCTCGAGAGTACCAGAAGCTTGAAAGAACACTAATATTATCCTAATTCATAAGAAAGGAGACGTCAGGGACATGAAGAATTAGAGACCGATGAGCTTACTGTTCGTTGCCTACAAGGTATTTACTGAGGTAATCGCTAATAGAGTAGGGACCACCTTAGAGTTCAGTCAACCAAATGACCAGGCAGGTTTTCGTAAAGGATACTCGACAATAGACCACGTTCACACTATCAGTCTGAATATAAAGAAAACCATATATATAGCCTTCATTGATTACCATAAAGCATTTGATTCAGTGGAAACCTCAGCTGTCATGCAGGCATTGAGGAATCATGGTGTGGAAGAGTGTTATGTGAAAATATTGGAAGATATTTATAACGATTGCACAGCTACTATAGCTCTCCATAAAGTCAGCAATAAAAATTCCAAAAACGGAAAGGTGTCAGGCAGGGAGACATCATCTCGGCAATGCTATTCACCGCCTGCTTGCTGGAGATATTCCCGGGCCTGAAATGGAAGAGTTAGGCATAAGAGTTAATGGAGAATACCTAAGTGATTTGCGATTCGCTGATGAGATTGCCTTTCTAAGCCACTCAGGACAAGAACTGTAAAGCATGATCAATAAGTTAGACAGGCAGAGGAGAAAGGTGGGGCTAAAAATTAACATGCAGAAAACCAAACTAATGTTCAACAGCCTAGCAAGGCAACAGCAGTTAACAGTTAGTAGCGAAGTGCTGGAAGCCGTAAGAGAATATGTCTGCTGAGAACAGGTAGCAACCGCAGATCCAGATCATGGGAAGGAAATAAGTAGAAGAATACGAATAGGGTGGAGCGCGTATGGCAGGTTCTCGCGGATCATGGCAGTTTACCAATATCCTTTAAGAGAAAAGTATACAACCGCTGTATCTTACCGGTACTCGCCTAAGGGGCAGAAACGTGGAGGCTAACAAAGAGGGTTCAGCTTAAGGTAAAGACAACGCAGCGAGCTATGGAAAGAAAAATGATAAGTAGCGTTAAGAGATCGGAAGAGGGCGGAGTGGGTCAGGGAACAAACGCGGGTTAATGATAACCTAGTTGAAATCAAGAGGAAGAAACGGGCTTGGGCAGGGCATCTAATGCGAAGGGAAGATAACTGCTGTTCCTTAAGTGTAACGGAATGGATTCCAAGAGAAGGCAAACGTAGCAGGGGACGGGAGAAAGTTTGGTGGGCGGTATAGATTAAGAAGTTTGCGAAGATACAGTGGCCGCAACTGGCAAAGGACAGGGTTAAGTAGAGAGACACTGGAGAGGCACTTTCCCTGCAGTGGGTGTAGTCAGGCTGATGATGATGATGATGTTGATCACAAAACATCGGGTCGATGCTTTTTCTGCGAGGAGAGCAATGCCGCGTGTGTAACAATATCTGCTCGGCACGAACCTTGTGTGGCATCCTGGTGGCTGTGGTGAAGAAGAATGTTCTGTGCCGGAACTTCTCGGTGCTGTTCTTGCTTCTCAGTGCATCTCTGTATGGGGGTTCCACTGCCGTCTAGGCCTCGAGTTTCAAACGCGAAGTGCTACGTGCCGAAATAGTCGACAGCTCTTACCGCATCTGAAAATAAAGCTCTGCTTCTGGCAGGAGTCAGCTCGGAAGCATGATGAAGAACTGACTCTGCGTTGTAGTACGGAATCCCAAGCTGAGAAATAGGTTGTTAGATTTATGTTCTTGCACAGGAGGTTCTCTTCCTTGAATTTTTAAGAATCCGTCTGCACCGTAAAGTGATAGCCTTATACTACGCATTGCGATTTCAATCACCAAACGCGAATTAATCTGCATGTGTGTATATTCCGTTTCGAGCTAAGGCGTACTGTGTGCTGCCTTATATTTACCTAAATACTTAGTTGTCATGTCCATTTCCTCACCTCCGAGATGTTGTAAGAAGGCAACGAAAACATGCCTTGGTGACTGTGATTCCAACTCTTCCGATATATAGGATATTAGGTTCAAAGGCTTCGCATAGCACAGTGCAGAAAAACGAAACAGTTTCCCGCAGCGTTTGAAAGTAGTGAAGAAAATAAACCGCACCGTTCGCAAAGCATGTCTTATTCGGCGGTGGAAGACAGCCATTGCTGAGTAGTGCACCTCCCTGAACGCATGAACAGAAGTCGTAAGAAATTTTTTTTTCCTCTTGCCGACAGAATTCGCTCACACAGGTCGCTGGAAAGACAAACTGCCCCTCCTAGCTCTATCTCACAGAACCCCCTGCCAAAGGAAGCCTCACGAGGCAGCTGAGTGTATTAAAGATCCTAGGCGAGCTAAGGAGCTGTCAATAAAGCACAACAAAGCGAAAGGGAAAGGAAGAGTGTGGGCCCCAGAGCCAGGAGTCGCCGCTGCTGCCACTGACCGCACTGGCAGCAATAAAAGGAAGGGAGCGCAGCCGTTTGGTTCGACTGCGACCACCTCAATTGCTTTGGGACGCTAAACCCCAATGAACCAATGAACCGAACACCGACTGGAGAGGGACAGCCAGACTTACTACTGTTGCTTTAGCTCAGGGTACTTTGCCCCACATGTTCTAATTCAACGAGCTGCACCCCCCTTTTTAGAAAGTGCACTGAGGGACTCATTCTGATGTCTTCAAAACAAGATTTCTTTACCAAAATGCTGGGAAGTATCTCAGTTTCTGTTTTCTACCCCAATGCTACCCGAGCGCTGCTCATGCTGTGCTCCGTGTTCGAGGTTTTTTTTCTTGCTCCCTCATGAATTATCAGTGGTCGTCTGCCGAGTCCTGGGCATTTAGGGCCCATCAATACAAAAGTATTGACTCGAAGACCTGCATGTTCTATTCAGGAAGCTTACTTGAATTTCTAATAGCGCCTCGTGAAAATGATATTGATCGCTCGCCTGCGCAACTTCGAAAATTGGGCTCTATTTCCTTGGCAACTAGAGCATAGCAAGATGTGTTGGTGGGCGAGTTCGTTTGAAGACGCCGAATTGTTTCTTTGTACACGGTGAAACCATCCAGAGCCTGGTAATTAGGCCATTTTCTGTTTGTCCTACAGTGGCAGATCAGGTAACTTCAACAATAATTGCCATGTGTAATGCTTCTAGAGGAAATTAAACCCATTTTGATCTCACAGCGCCAAAATAGTCATAAAAACAACATTTGGTGCTCGTGCTCACACTGACAGTTCTGTTTTCTCTACTGGCGTTTTTCAGGCAAAAATAAAAGTATCAAAAGTTTTTTTCCTACATAAGCCGAACGATAAAGAAAACATTCTTAAGTACAGGTCGCTGACGCTATCATCGTTCTCAAACAACGTCCCCGAAAAACAGCTAGATGTAAGACTTCACAGCTACTTGGAAATGCATAGTATTCTCTCACCCTACCCAATTGTTTTGAACAAAGGGTATTCTAACACACCCCTTTTTCGAACTTTGCACGCATAGTTAGGAATTTTACATATTCTGGTTCCCAAGAAGCACGCATATTCATTGACTTCGCCAAAGCGATTGATTCGTTACACCACAATATGCTAAAGGAAAAATTTCTATATTCCAGGTCGACAATATGGTTCTCAGACGGCTATTGCTACGTGGGATCTCAATAGGGGGTCGTACGACAGTTTTAAACATATTGAGACGCTACTATCTATAGGCTCTTGGATCGCATATAAAGTCAATTTTAACTGCACATAAATCTTTAAAACTGTCGTGCCGCCAATGAAGCGCGAGAAGCTGCGACGGCATGAAGAGTTTGCGGAGAATACGGAATGAGACCCGGATATGGCGCTTTGCAGCGCGACGATACCCACGCTGTGTTGCGATTGGAATACTCCAAACGATTTTTTTTAATCTTTTCATGCGTGCTTTACACCTGTTGCTATGAAGATCTGGATGCAGCAATTTCTTTGGCAATGCGTTCATGAATCTTCTGAAGGCAATAAGGTCATCCCATCAATTTTTTTAGAGGTTACGGACCTTCTGCAGCCTTGTAGTTTTTTTAAAGATAGTGCCACTCAGTATGTGACAAAGATTATTGTACGAAGCACGATTTATTTAATGTAGCACTGGGGTATTTTCATCGCCTTCAGCAGAACAAATATTTTGCACTTTCAGTTTATCATCGTGTTTATAAAATCACGGAAATTAGCAATTCATTCCTCAGTAACATCATTTACGGCTATATTTCAGCAATGTGAGCAAACAGCTTGACAGCGATTTTTCAGTTGCACGATGTTGCCGTCTGCAGGAATCGACAGCCACGTTTAGGAAAAAAAAAAACAAAATTTTATCTCACGGCGCTGTTACTTTTAAGTAAAAAGTCCAATGTGCAAATAGAAGACCAGTTTCATCAAGCATGTTCGTTCCCACTTTAAGAAAGCTGCAACAACAACAAAAAAACAACTCTTATTTGTATTCTAAAAAAGACATTATTCTCTAAACCCTTCCAACACTTCACGGAATGTTCAGATTGTCCACGTAGCCGTTTTCAAAGGGCAGTGCACGCAGCGTAATTCAGGAAACAATCGATCATTCTTTCAAGCTCGTGGCTGTTTTCGCTGGAGCGAAACGAATTTTGCAGGGCAGCTGTAGCTGCCTCGTGTGTAGGTTCCGCCGGAGGTAGGAAACTTCAGTACGTTCCACTGTCCACCAACTACAGACGACAGCGCTTATTCATTTTGAAGCGTTAAAACAAAAGACAAATGCAGCGTCCTATCGCTATCACGGCAACGTTATCCAGCTGAAAAACATAATCACTGAGAAGGTTTCGAACCACCGCCGGCGACAACACAGCAGCGTTGTTTCCCCGTGCTTCGGACAATTTAGCCATAGTCGCAGGATATATGTGGGAGCCTGCGTGATCTCTTTATAATATTTTTTTGAAACATCAGGTCTAGTTGAAACCGAACACTAACCGCAGTTTCGTACCCCCGCCCCCCTTTGGTGTAGCCCCAACCGATCACGCACCACTTCCTGCAATTTTATAGCGCTATGTTGCTGCTGGCCTCGGAGTGAGACGCGCGCCCTCGATCGCTTGCCCATGCGCAGCTTTTTTCGCGATTGGATGTCCGCTTCGTGCAAGCTGGCCGTGACTAGCGTACCATGCAGCCTCCGTTATCAGCAGATGCTGCACGCAATCGCAAGAAGTCCTGAGCCGCTTTAAGACATATTTCGGAGGCTCTGTGCTCGTGTGATAAGAAAACAGTAGAATGTAGTAAACGAAGGGATGAATTCGGGGTTAAAATGGGCATCATTACGATAAATATGAATGTGTTATTGCATCACAGCTAAAAAAAACTTCACCGTGTGATTACCCCACTCTCTAAGAACAATAAGACGCGCCGCCCGAGTGGAGCACAGCGAGGGTGCAGCCAAGATGCAGGTGTGAAAACTCCCGAAACAGAAGCGCGGCGCCGGCGTCACCGAGATCTAGCTGTGCGAGCCGGTTCAAGCACAGCAGTTAGCATAAAAACAAGAAATAATGGCTGAACATCTTTAGAAATTCGCAGACATAATCCGGAATATCTTTTCTGTAATAATCTTTTAGCGAGTGGGGTAACTGCGCTGATACTGTCTTTTTTCTCAAAGTAACAAGGCAACCTTGGCGCCATCGTAACGACAATCATAAAGGATAAAATATGATAAGATTTCGAAGTTGCCACTACTCTCATTATTCCAAAGGACACCCTAAATTTTGGATGTAGCCACACCCCAGAAAAAACAATTAGAGTGCTATAGTGGGATTTAGTGAATAGATTAAGGTGGATTAAGACAGGGTAAGCCCTGTACCTCCCAAGTATTTTAGTTTATGTTTGTGACCCGTTTTCTCAGGATCTGTTAATGTTAGAAAAATCATATTGGTACCGTTAAAATTAGCTCTCCAAATTCTCTTTACTGAACCAGAAGTATTTTTTAATAGAAAGAGGCTTTTTTTTGTTCTTGTTTTTGGTGAACCTACTCATTTTTCAGGCAAAAATGGGTAATGAATAGCTTGTGAAACAAAACCCCTTGAACTAATTTTTGTAATTCTGGTTCAGTAGATGTGCTCCTATGCTGCAATAATGTTGGCAAAAAATGATGTTTCTAGCTGCTGCGGTTCCAGAGTAAAAGGGGCAAATGTTGCGAAAATCAAAATTTCGGAATAAATAGCTTTCAAGTAAATAAAAGCACTTTATTCCAATCCTGCACGCTATAAATGCATGTGGATGTATCAGATCAATAACCACCAGCCTCGTAACCACCTTCAGAGTCAATCTCTCTCTTCTTCGTTTGCTGCCTTGCTTTTCGGGCCTCTTTTGTAACCAGCTGCGCAGCCCTGTATGCAAAGTACAGTCGTCGCTCCCAGCAGCTGCACCTTTTCCTATGCATCGTAAGGCATACACAATCCTCGCGTTGACTTCATAGACGCCCGACGTTGTCTTTTATGACGTCTGGAATTGATGTGAAGAGTTCCTTACGCAGTATAGAGAGTAATTGCAAGAAACGCCAGCTCTTCGTGCTGAGTTTTCGAGCTGCTGCAAGTCCCCACTGCACACTTTACACGCACAGGTTTCACGATGGCACACGACAGCATGTCAATCTCAATCAAAGCATAGCCATGGTCACAAAAACTTCCGTTTAGGTCATCCCTTTGTGCTGCCGAGTGCGACAGCTTTGAAGAAGACGCGCACGCGGCGGGCGCTGCGTCCAGCGTCGGAATGCGTTGCGAGGACTTGGTGCCATGAGGAACGAACTTATGACGGTTCCCGTGAAAGCGCCGCTTATGAAATAACTTATTCGTCATCGTCATATCATGAATGCTTAGAATCTAGCCTCAAAACAATAAAAAACATTTTTTAACCGTGAAAGCAAGCCGAAAGGGAACCAAAACAACGTGCGTCGCGACATATACCGGCAGCGTCTGAGAATTGTTTTGGCTAAAAACGGAGCGCTAGGTATTTACTGCTGCTGCCAGGCATGGATTAACTATTCTGCTAAACATGGAGAAAACGGCCGCTTTTTTTACATTTTTTTTCCTACCTAGGAGACGTACAGATCTCTCATAGCTGTGAAAGGAGGCGTGGTCGGTCACCGCTTAGCATTCGGAAAAGGTCAATTTTCTAGGTAAATAATTCGTGCACACGGAAGTGACCCATTGGGAATCGTGGAAGGAAGATTAAGAATTCCAAATATCGAAAAAAACAAAAAAATATTTTTTTTTAAATATTTGCCTACCCTGTTCCTTTAATGAAGATTAGTGGGTTAATTAGGTTAGTTTAGCAGAGATTATTGATAAATTAAGGTCGAGTGGTTCGGGTTAGTGTTCCATTGTGTTCTAATATTGTATTTTAATGAAAGGTTCTCGAACAACGTCCCGACCCTCTCGATCAGTCAGAAATTTTGTTATAGAGAAACCGGATGTTTTTTACAAACCTACAAGCTAAATACTATAGCTTTAGAAGAGAAAACGAAAACGATCAGCTACAGTGTTTCTTTTTTTATTTTTATTCCAGATGTTTATCCTTACGCATAATGAGCGAAGGAGTGAAATTTAGAAGAAGAGTAAACGAGCCTCGTTTAAAAGGTTACAAAAGTTCTCGAAAAAGCGAATATCATGTGTCAACTTGCGGTATTCGCGTGCAATGTCCCATTGCAGACCTATCTTCCTTAGGAATCGTCGCCTGACGGAGGCTGCAGGGAGGTCAGCCCACACCAACAGTTTTCGTCAGGCTGGTCCGGAGCAGCACCACAATGGGGACACTTGTTAGTCGCTTCTAAACGTTTGTCACGCTACCGATGACGCACAGGAGGAGACATAGCCGCTCCTGTCCGATTCCGGCGCACATATACGTCCTCCTCCCGAGTGAGACTAAAGGGGAGAGGGTACGAACACGGAGCAATTAGAGTGCGTCTTCTCAGGAGCAGAGCCTGTTTTTCAGAAACATGGGACACGAACATATCTGGTAGAAGAGGGGATGCAGAAGGATGTCTGAGGTGTCAAGGTGTGTAAATTTATCCCCATGAGTATTCTGCGGATCGTGAGCATGGCCGCGAACCCAGTTGATACGCACAGGACCGGGGTAATATGTGCAAAATTGGTGAATGAATTGTGCAATATGGGTTGTGTGTCAGACAGCCTTAAACTACCTAAGGGCGGCAAGGTAGTAAGTGTGGATGTAAACAATGTCGAAATTGAGCACGAGTGGAAGGGAAACATTTGCACTGTGTATCGCTTGAGGCTCCAAGGCAAGGGGGGAGAGAGTATCCGCGCTATATGTAGCGCGGGAGTGAACATGAGGATGGGAGGGATACTAAACTGCGGTAACTCCCTGCGAAGGTGTGTGTGATGCTTCGGAGTATAGTATGAACCACGAAGGTAGATGCGAGGTTCATATACGCGGCGAAGCAAAGGAGCGATTGTCTTTGAGTTGACACTATGACCATGAAGGAAGAGTCTGTAAACGATCAAGTTGAAGCGGCATCTTGTGTGGTCTGCTTGCCTCACGCTGGCAGATGATTTCATTTA
Source organism: Amblyomma mixtum (assembly GCF_055824585.1). Lineage (NCBI taxonomy): Eukaryota > Metazoa > Arthropoda > Arachnida > Ixodida > Ixodidae > Amblyomma > Amblyomma mixtum. The sequence continues at coordinate 164,951,148 of NC_143013.1, forward strand.
ATGTATTAAATTGAGCGTACTCTTGCAGAATGGGTATTGTTGGGATGCGAAGAAGATAAGTTATGGCTCGCATATCCTCCCGATTGATTAATTCAAGGGAGTCCCACTGTCGACGGGTGAGGGTGATGCGGTGAAATTGAGCCTGGTACGGTATCCGCGACTTGAGGCCGAGCTGAGGGGCAGTATCAAAACGCGGTCCGCCAGAGCGCATAGCTACGCGTCGAATGAGAGCGAGAGCAGAGTGAGCCGATTTACTCGTTACGTTTAGACACGGAGTTCCAGTCGCAGAAGTATGAACTAGAAAACCTAGAGCACGTACACTTTCTACTTGAGGAATTTGAGAATTTTCTAGCATGAATGTAAGAGGGGTTTCTTCCTGTAAGCAACATCTGTTTAAAATGCGAATAAAACGTGCTTTATTACACGAAATGGTCAGATTCAAAGGAGGTGGTCGTGATGTTAAGGCATCCAGCGCTTGATGGAGCGCCGACTGTTGCACAGACGGATCTGGATGACAGGACAGACTTGTACACTGAACGTTCTGTTTGTTAGCAATGAGACGAATTGAGAGGAGAAACCGATGCGAGAGACCGAGATCTTGAAGGGTGCCAAGAATTGCAGAGCGAAGGACGTTGTCATATGTCTTTGTGATGTAAGCAGCGATCACCGTGCGAACAAGATGACTATGGGAGAATGGTTATGTACTTCCGATAAATCGATAATATGGGAGATGGGGTAGGAACGCTGCCATGATGTGGGAAAAAGTGACCGGCTGCCTGTTGTGCAGATGAAGCTTCAATCACACGCAGAGCCGAGGGAATCATTTCGGTATATTCAACTACTTGAGAAGTTCGTTCCATGGCTTGAAATACCCGCCAAATAAGTCGATTACCCTCTGTATAGGAGAGGCGGGCACACCATGCAGCCCAGCGTTGTCTGCTAAGCAGCTTTGAATAGCGCCGGGCATGTGCAGTAACCCTCTGAAGAGCTGGAAGGGCTGAAGGGTGATCAGGATTACGAGAAGCCTAGTGATTCGCCCGGCGACCAAAAGCCCAGAGATGAAGAAGGTGCATGTCCGGGGTTCAAATCATCTTCATTTACAGTAGTGGAGAATGTGTGAGTCGACAAAAGAGCCCAGAGTGCAGACAGAATAGTAGTTGGGTTGAATGTGGACAACCGATTATCTGCGCGTACGGAAACACATGAAGTAAAGGGCACGCTGCGCTGTATTTGCCAGATACGCGAAGGTGTGATATAGATTAAAATGCCGCTGTTATCGCTGCACCAAGTGTCTGGTTAAACCGTCTAACGAGGGTTGCCTGGGCCTAAACACAAGGGCAAATCAGGCGAACGTGGACCACCCTGTGGGCGCGTTCAAATTTGCTCTTGATTTAGCAGTTTAAATGAATGATCTCGAAAAGTGCCATTAATGTGTGCACCCCGGCAGGAATCCAAACGGTAGCCTCACGAAGTGTGAGCGCGTTGAAGTCGACGCCAACCAAAATAGAGGTGCCCTAGTAGTTAATGCGTGGGAAACAAATCCAACCTAGGTTGGCAGATGCTGTTCCCGGATGGCCATAGAAAGATAGAGTATCCGTGGTGTATGTGCAGGTTTTACGAGAAGGCTAAGGACCTCTTGGCGAGTGTTACACCACCGTGAAACACCTGCCGCTGTACGGGGAACAGAACGATGAACACGAATTGCAGATTTGCCGGGTTGGACGGTGAAAGTGATAGAAAGGCGATGAAGGATGGAAGGAAAATGGTACGCGCTGATTCCAGAGAGACGAGGAGGGGATTTGTGCTCTTGAAGAAGCAAGGTCCATGTCTTGAGTTTACCGCCCCAGAGGCGGTTGTTCACTTCAGATGAATTATTAGCAAATCCTCGGCACTTGCACTTCACTACCAGAGATGATTCACTATCCATGGCGAGGTCGAAGAGCTTCAATGATCAGGGTGGTCAACTGCTTCATGAGCGCCAATATTTTGTCCACTGCCGGGGTGTGCACATTTAATGCGACGTCGCGGCCGGTATGTGCCTCAGTGCTCTTTGGAGACGCTTTATGAGGAGGTAGCTCGTTTGTTGTGTTTCTCCGAGATGGCTGCGGCCTCGGCTGTTCTGGGAGCTTATTGAGTTCCTCTAAACGTCTACGAGCCTCTGCGATGGCATTCTCGAGAGCAGTGTCATCATCTGTGATGTCCGTGGCCTTATGTGTTCATGCGGGCTTGCTTCCTCGACGGTGTACAGCTTGTGTGTAAGAAGGTTGTTGAGCAGGCAGGTTGAGAGTTGGGGGGTCAGGTGTAGGAAGCACGGGGAAGTCGCCTTCAACACACGCTAGAGCAGCGAAGCGATTGCTTGTGCTGATACCAATGCTGCCCGATGCCTTATTCAACTTCTTTGCCTTCTTCTTCGGACAAGCAGGAGAACGAATATCGACACCTGGATTTTTGCAAAGGGCGTAAAGGCCTGCTGTCTCGTCCATATCGGGCACTGCTGCAAGATTGGGAGAGGAATTTTGCATATACCCTTCTTTATTACAATGATAACAGAAGATACGGCGTGGACGAAAGGACCGCGGCTTGAATATCGCGCCGTAGTAGGTCATGTAGTCTGGTAGAGTGGATGGGCCTTGAAGGGTGAGGAGGTACGCGCCCCTGCACCCATAGGCCGAGCTTGGAGTACTGAGTGTGTTCAACAGCTGATAACTGCTCTCACTTCCTCAGGAGGGCTACTGCTGTCCACGTGGTAGGTGATGCATCGGAGGGTGTCAGGCGCGGATGCGTAATTTATTTGTACGGGGACATGTCCAGGGGATCTGCCTAACAGTGCATACTTTCTTAGCGGCCTCTAAGAATGGTAAGTTCACCGCGATAGTGTTGGAAGGGGAATGAACGACAAATTCACAGTAGTTAGACAAGCCCAGAACGTGATCAACAGCGGCTTGAACATCACGGGGCGGGATGGCAGTTATGTCAAAGCGCAATGTAGGGTTGATGGAGTCGGTACAAGTGAACCTGAGGCGCTACTCACCGGGGGTTTCTGTTGAGGTTGACGGGGCTCAGTCGGTTCAGTCAGTACCGCTATCCTTGGTAGAGAAACCACGGCTTGTTCCACAGACGCAGTTCCTTGAGGCATCTGACGAGGTGTCAGGGGCTCAGCCGGCACTGCCCGGTCAAATATTCTTACAGAAACGCTCTGTTTGTCCCACAGAAATCCTGTGGGACAAACAGCGATCATTGAGGGTATCCTGTGGGCCCAACAAGCAAACAAGCCGACACCGACAGCTGCATACAAGCGATCTTTGAGGGCACCCTATGGGCCAAACAAGCAAACAAGCCGACACCGAGAGCTACATACAAAGCATCCTGAATGGCCAACAGAATAAGCAGCCCACAGACTCACAAAGAGGCCTGTATGCGCACTCTGCATACAGCATTTCTGAAGGTCTCTCTGCGTGCAAGGTGAATTTCTGTATGCAAGACTGACATCAAACAGGAAAGCTCGCTCATGTGCAGTCAGGCAGTGCGATGGCGATTGTGCATATTGGTTCCGTGCAGGCCACTGAATACGCGCTTTCTTTTTTGCGCGGGGATAGCTTATTTTACAATGAAAGTGCCAGTAAAGTGTAGGGGAACGAAGGGTGCACATGTGTTTTGTTTGGCCGTCTTGCGTGCAGCACGGCATGCAGCTAGATATATGCTCCACAATTCCAGTCCACACGCTCGCGGAATACCGCCTTACGAAGCTTCTGTCATTATTATATTACTGATTTTGCACCGAGTGTTCAACCTAGACAGTCCGCTAAGTGCTTGCAATACTTCCGCCCGGCGCTGCCCTTACGCGCGTTCACGAGCACGGTTATCCGTAGCTCTTGAAAGCATGCGCGCACCAGCATGCACGGAAGCACGGGCAGCACTTTAAAGCAATAACCTAGTATGACTTACTGTATTGATTTTGCATGGACCAGAGCATTTAACTTAAGCTGTATTTGAATAGTTTCCACATGGGGCGATCGAATATGTCCGCGAGAATTAACCGCGTTCGCAAGCATATGTTCTGCATATATATGGTTGTTGCGTGCAGCCACATGATTGATTTGCGCGGTTTTGACAATAACACATTCATTAATTGATTTGTCCATCTGCAAAGAACGGGCTTTGGCTGTTTTGTACAGCGACCATCGAGCAGCGGGCCTACGGTCGGGCAGCGCAGAGTTCTAGCTGCCTTATTGAATTACGTTCATGTTGTTACGTGATGGCTATAAGCAGCAGAGGTAATCAGCTATAGGCATAGGATCGACGGCTTAGGACAGTCGCACAGCACACAAACGCGCACCACAGCGTCGTCTTCGTTCTAAACACTTACGTCGTCCTCCCAGCGTCCCTAGCACAGCCCCCCCCCCTACCCGCGGCAAATGCACAGTCCCGGTGCGCACGCTCTTCGTCGACCGTTCTGCAGATAGTTGGATTTCCGCACTGCTCACAGTTCCGATCGAACGTTACGCCAAAGGTCATAGCTGGACAAAAGCTCAGCATATATTTGAATTGATGGTATGCAATATCAATAACGAGATTTTAATAACTTTGCCCCAAGAATGAACCCTTTTTAGTCATGATCTCCTGTATGTGTGAGATTCATTCTAGTTTCATGCGGTATGGAAACAAACTTCTGGATCTTTCTGAATGCCAACTGAAATGCACTGCGACTCCTACGTGTCTTATGTGAATATCAATATTAACTGATTTTAGAATTTAGTAGTATTGATGCCAACACCTGAAAGTTCATTGCAGTGGAAATAAACAACTTTTGGGCGTTACTTACCCCCTGCAGCTGCTTTTTTTTCACTTAGTATAGTTTCCAAAATGTGAAATACGAGTAAAAGAGAGATGACAATTTACTCTCTCAGGTAATGATAAGGCTTATTATTACCTTAATAAAATATACACTGTTCATTTTCAGACCAAATTTCATTAACATTCAGCATGCTCAAAAAGAATGCAAAAATTTTATGTACCCTCATCACTATAGTGAACTATACTCATCACAAACAGAAAACATACATGGTTGCCTAAACATTTAAATACACACAAGGTTCATAAACGAGCAAGGCACAGTAATTTACAAGTGTTGCGGCTCATCGTTGAATATGCCAGCATATAAAAGGGCATTGCTTCATCAGACAGTTAACAGATGTGCGAGAAAGGGAGCAAACCATCAGCACAAGAATACCATTTAGCGACGTACAAGTCACGTCATCATATTGAAGGTAACACATTGGCCAACTTGCATATAGCACATAAAAACTTTCTTGCCATATATGCTTTCATGCACTGATACAAGTAGCGGTTGGTTGGTTTATGGGTCAGCAATTTCTAAATCACGTCTATTCCAAACACAAAGCAGGTATAATGTGAAAATACAGCTGGAAACATTTCTTAATTTTAAGTAGTTGATTCTCATAACAGCAATGAACCGCAGATCTTAAAACGGTATGTACATGGCAACTTAATTTGCACTCTTAGACCGCAAGAAACAAGTTAAAATTAGAGTATTTTTGGCTGTGCTATAGTGTTATATGTGGTACTGTATGGCTAGAAATAACCAAAAAAAAACTGCCATTATTCCACTTGGTTCACAACTGTCTGGGCCATATAGTTAATAGTTACAATATGTATTATGTTCCAGCATTATGGATACACCTGGCATGTACACCATCAGTACTCAATTTCTATTTATTGCGATTTTTGCAACCAAGTCATTCAAAATGAACTCTAGCTGTCGTATTCAATGTGAGACAGCCTGCTAGCCTGGTTATATTGAAGGCTAGCATACTGAAAAGAAAATTTACTGCTGCTAGAAATCAAAACATTAAGAAATTATTACTCATTAGCATCCACCCCTAAACTTTTGACTAAGAAATTTTATATTCTGCAACAAGACATGAAGGGCCAAGCTACCAAAGCAATCAGTGTTTTGTTCAGGTGAGCACTGATATAAGTAGTTGCCATTCAAAGGGTTCATTAGGCCACTTCTTTTTCTCACATACAATTAGCTAGCACAGTTCCAATTTCATTGCGATATTTCTATTTACACTGTCCTAATACATTAGTAAAAAAGCAAATGAAAGTCCACAAAACCAAAGCTTCCTCTCCAGATCCACATATACATACTATATATAGACAGTGTTATCCACGGAGCAAATTGCAGTATGTATTCATCACAGCATATAAATAAGCCACAGCTAATACATGGAATTTGAAGTGAGCTGGTTGCCCTTGCAAACTATTCGATATTCTTTATGGCAGCACACCATCACAACAAATGGAACCTGTCAACACACATTGGACATAGTTAGGGGTTGGACTTTTCGGATCTTATTTCAGAACGCAAATTTAGGTTTTTTTCGGTGAATATTACTTGATGTGCAAATGGTAGTATCTGGAGTTGCTTGTAGATGGAATTGCTTCCATCATCAAAAAGTCACCCCATAAACGAGATCCCCAGCAGACAAAAACACAAGTGGCAGTCTACTTCCAAGAGCTAGGTTGACGTGTTATTGCCAGATTGCACTCCTGGGTTAAGCAAGAGGACAGAGAATGGCGTGGTCTACGTGTGGATGATAGTGATGGAATTGCCGCTAAATCATCACAGTAGCCAGAACATGATATTTTTCGTGGCGGCCATGCACGGTTTTATGCCAGTGTCGTAAGTACTCCTAATAAACCTACTTAGCAGACTAATTGCCCTAAGCAGGTGATGACATGGGAACAGCACTTAGCTATAAATGGTGGCGAGGAGGTGGTGTTCCCTGGTCTGCAGAGGAGTGTACGCTAGCAAAGCAATACCTAAAATCAAACAACTGCACTGCTACTTCCACAATGCCACCATTGCATCATGCCCCCGACTTCGTTACTTTGTTCGCGGGTTCGATCCTGGCCGTGGCAGTCGAATTTCGAAGAAAAAATTCTAGAGGGCCGTGTACTGTGCAATGTCAATGCACGGTAAAGATCCCTAGGCGGTCGAATTTTCCGGAACCCCTTCACTACACTGCCCTCATAGCCTCAGTCGCTTTGGGACGTTAAACCCCAAGAAACCAAGAAAATCATTACTTTATTAATCTTTAACTATGACTGAGTACAACTCATACTCGACACCCAGCTAGCTATGCCTTCAGGAGGCAGACCCCAAACAAGATCGAAGCCTTTCAGCCGCATGAGTGGAGAAGGCCCCTTTAATCCATTGACTGGCCTCTTCTGACATGCTGCCTGAATCATTGTTTGGGCCACAGCTCCATGGGTCCTGTTAGGTGATGCTTGGTCGTGCCATGGGTACTTCATCACGCCTACAAATATGCATTCATGAAAGTAAGCGTCATTTCAGTAATGTAGATGAGACAGTTGAACAGTAATAAATGTGTCTTATGGATAAGTTGCAAATTGCACCAAAATGCAGTTACACAGTTAAGAGTTTACACAGTTTACATAGCATCGTAAATCTTTTGGGAGGCAAAGCATTCACAAAGAAAAAGATGTGATAAGCTATGACCTCTTTGTGGCAAAAACAGGCCAAAATTACACTTGCGGGTAAGCTAACCTCACCTTCACAACATCAGCAAGCGAAAACATGCTTTGTTGCCTCTTAATTTTTGTAATTAGGACAGCAGTCATTGAGCCACACAAATGGCACTTCAATGGCAGCTGAAATCCACTTGGCTTCCAGTCTATGGTTATGGTTCGCTAAAAGTGTTTTCACATTACATTGAGCATACAGTTTCTAATGCAAAACTAACTGCAGCAAGCACTTGTTCAGTAGGAAGAGACTGAAACAAACAAAAAAATGAATTTCATGCATTCGGAAACACTTACCATCAACAGCTGTCCCTTCTTCCAAGCACCAGCTGCAGTGAAAATAGCCATTAAATTGCTTTGCATTTAAAAGGGTTGCTCTTGCAGGTGAGTCGACACAGCAAACAAGGGCGTGAACTGCTGATGTAACAACTGCACCTGCATGGGACCACAGAAGTCTACCTATCTTGTTGACTTCGTCAACAAACCTTGCCATGAATATATTCATGGGTGGATGCGTCTTTGCAAGCCACAAGGCTGAAATCGTGACATTTTTCCACCGAATTTGTATTGGTAGTTCATTCACCATGAACTGAATTAGCCAAATGGTGCACTTACTCGATTCAAAAACTGGAGCACCATCTGTGTTAAATGTAAATGTGAGGTCGCTCCAGGTCATATTCAGTTGTTTCCTTATACTGCGATACAGATCGCCATCAGTTATGTCTGCGTACACTCCCGGTGTAAGTGGCTGGTTTGACAACTTGCGGAGATTGTTGAACAGAACATTACTTGTGCGCCGCTCAAGGTCAAGCAGCTGCTGTTTGATGTTAAACATAACAAAAAACTTCTGGTGCTCATCAGGCTTTGGAATGTTTTTACCAAACCACATGGTTTGCAGGTCACTGGCGTACCTATTCCAACATCACGAGAGTTTCCAAGGTATTCATGGCAAGATTGGCAAAATAAGTGGAATGGCAGTGCACACTTCTTTTTCTTCCAGAACTTTCTTAGCAAATATGTGCTTCCTGGCACTACTTGACAGTCAAACAGAGCATTTATAAGCATCAAGAGCCCTCTCACTTGTGCCCATGTCAGTCCTGAGGTTACAATGTATGCAAGGGGAAGGAGGAGTGCCTGCGCCTTGGTTGTAGATTGGTGCGGTAGGGTTTCTTTTGAGAGAGCTTCAAAGTTCTTCATGAAATCATCAGTAAAGTCAGACCCTTCAGAACTGTCATTTCCCGTGAAATCCTGAGAGTCATCTACGGCGTCAGCATCAGTTTCTTCATTCAGGCTGTCTGGTGGAGCCTCACAGTCAGAGTTCACATCAGAATTCTGCTCAGAACCACAGCTATCACTGCTAGAGATGACGGCATGACCTTCACGAGGTGCATGAGCATCGCTACTGCTCGGCACTGCTTCCAGTTCCTGGCAGCTCACGGATGCACTTGTGCTAGAGGAGGCACCTAAAGCAGTGTCCGCAGAATCAATTTCTCCAGCCAAATGCGCAGGCTGGCTGTTGGGGTTCGGCGATGCTTCCTGAAATAGTGTAAAAAAATGAACTTAGCTCCTAACGCTTCACCTCGACACCTACTACTACAAACACGAACGTTAGCGCGGGGTTACAAATTTTACCGGTACCTTAGCACTGCTAGCCTGGGACGCTTTGGCTTTCTGGCGTTGGCTGCAGAGTCTGCTTGGGCACCTTTGCAGTGGATCCAGGCTCGAAATAGCGCCTGTAGCATTGCCGCGGCGCCCGTGGCATAGCTAAGTTTGTTGCAGCGTCAAACTGTCGACGTCGTACACTTTCACGATAGGAGCCCACTGTGCTGGAGCACTGATGGGAATAAGCACACAACACAAGGCGTGCGTGTGTGTGTATAGGTATAACGTGAAGAACACGAAGAGCACTCTTACGCAAGAGCTGCCGCGGTGGCTCAGTGGCTATGGTGATCGGCTTCTGACCCAAAAGACGCGGGTTCGATTCCGGCCGCGGCGGCTAGAATTTCTTTGGAGGAGAAATTCTTGTGGCCCGTGTACTGTGCGATGTCAGTGCACGTTAAAGAACCCCAGGTGGTCGAACGGCGTCTCTCATAGCCTTAGTCGCTTTGGGACGTTAAACCCCATAAACCAAACCAACCATCCTACGCAAGAGGATATGGAGCGCTGTGTCGGTCAGCATCAAAGCTGACTACGAAACGACCTAAAGTGTATATGAAGACAAATATTTTCTGCTCACATTAGCTCTTAGTTTTGTTGTTCGGTGTCTTTTTATTAGCGGTAAATTATTGTCCAGAAGCGTACAAAAAGTTGCCCAACTTTTTCTCTTTCTTTTTTTTTTTGGAGCGTAGGTACCATGGAGGAAGAAAGTTTTTTTTTCCTCCGTGGTAGGTACAGTGGGTGGAATGCAGGCGCCTACGGCGACGTGGAGAGAACCAATCGTCGACCGCATGCCGCGTGCGGCGTTTGAAGCACGAGTTGGCAGCGTTTCTCTCCCCTTTTTCCTCCTCAAAATTGTGTAATAGCACAGCGTCGCCTCGCGTCCACAGTGGCAAACTTCCCTCTAACAGACACTTTTATTTGGAAAAATCTGAGCATTTTTTACAAAAAAGTAGTGAAAAAATATAAAAAGAGCTACTTTTGGCATTATTTTGTAAATAATGCTGTGAAACAAAATAAAACCTAGAACTTTTAGTAATAGGCTAGCGCCATCACACGGGTTGTCACTGAAAGAGCTGGACAATCGCAATAATATGCGAACGGGATGGTCTACGGTCTAAGCTTGCAAAGCCGTCTTCCTTTCTGTGATTTCTTTCGCTGTGGACGCCGTTTCTCTTCATCCGCTACGCTGCAAAAATGCTCACGTTTGTGCAGTATACGTGCGATTTGACGACGTGCGTGATGGAGGAGTCTCAAATGCAATTCTTTCACCCGAAAAACATAGCGGATTATGAACCGGCCAAAACTTACAACGTTTATTGGAGCGGCGATGCGACTACTTCGGGTGGCTACTACGAGGCCAAAATTCTGCACTTGGCGGGTAAGTCACAAACACAAAATACATCGTGTTCTGGGCTATCGTTGGATACAGCGTGCGTTTTTGGTAACGGAGAGAGAAAATCATTTTGCGTTGTGCTGAGACGTACACTTTGTGCTCGCTGACGTACACCTTGTGCTCGCCGGGGTGGCTCAATGGATTCGGCCTTCAGCTAAATTTTGGACCTTTCGCAGCCGTATCTGGTTGTTAAAACTCGAGCTCACTAGAAAAGCCTGCTCACATCTGTAAATACTTCTCAGTGTTAGTAGGGTGTTTTATCCCCGTGGTAGCAGCGTATGTGTTGGGAGTAGAAAAAATAACGAGCTTGCTTTCATAGTGGGGGACTGTTGTGAATTTTTGATGCAATTGGCTGGAAATCGATTTGTTTTATATTTTAAGATATGTAAGCTCAGTCTTAAATTATTGAGGATAGCGATGAAGACAGCTGCCGACTACCCGAAACAGTCAATGTAATTGCTGTGAAACGAAAAATTCTCTGCCAAGCCAGTGACCTTGCAGCTTCCTGGTACTGCACCATTAAAGTGCTGAGACAAGAATTGCATAGTGATTTTGTACACCTTTTAATCTACTGTTCTGATCATTGATTGTTATCAATATGTCACAAATTTTTATGCAGAACCCCTGGTCTCTTCTGCCTTTAGTCGCTGTACGTACAGTATGCTATCACTTTATATGTCGTGTGCAGAGACAAAAGAAGAAATGGAATCTTTCTCGGGAAAGAGGTTAGGAAAAACTCTTGTTTCCTCTGAAGGAAAAAAAAAATCAAAGGGCAAGGTAGGTTCATTATCTTATGACTGCGCTGTGTTTGAAAATGTTCCATTACGATATGATGTTTCGGCTTCCTGATTAACACCATAGAAGTGCGCTTGGCTACCAGCCTTGCAGCCAGTTGAAAGGATGCACCTCTGATGCACTCTTTCTTATTGATGTGAAAGCGCTGGTCCAAGTTGTAAAAGCTTGACCACATGTAGAGCTGGGTGCGATATTGAGTACTTTATACCTGTTAAATAATTAGATTCTTGCAACACTGTAGACATGATTGTTGGACGTGTAGGAAATTTTTTTTAAACTATTCTCTAAGATGTCTAGAGCCATAGGTTGAGGATTCTCTGAAGACTACTAGTTAAGTGTAATTTATTACGAATGCACCTTGTTTTGGGGAATGTATTAGAAAGCTGGACTGGCTGGTAAATGTTCGTATAGAGGCCTGCAGCATAATAAATAAAATTCATTTAAGAGTCAGCACTGCTTGTCATCTTTCAGTGGGGTATGCTGTCAACCTTAAAAGCGGGTTCACACTGGCGAGTCACGGAGGGGGAGCCCCAAACAAGTCTCCAGCGACCCTTTTGGGCAAATCGCTCGCCAACCGATTTCTTGTGATGCACCATCAAGTCTCAAAACTGCTAAAAAATCCAAGGCGTTGGGGGCTACGACACCGTGTCATGTTGCGTTAATATCCGGGTTCTTGCTGTGCTGGGAAATTGAAGCCACCTGCATGCGCCCGTTCTAGGCACCTGTGTTCAGACATACACGCTTCGGCGGCCATTTTGCACCTTCTGCTGCGTATGTTGTTGTTTTCTGTATGATTAGGTGTTGATTGTTTCATGAAATTTTCCACAGAGGCTATCAATGACGCGCTCTAATACTTTTCCATTCTTATGATTAAGCAGCACCTGAATTTCATATGCTGCTAAAACAAAAAAAAACTGAAATGTGGAAAGAGATATTGGAGTTGTCTTGGAGCATTTACACAGACAACAGGTCATGCGTCCATTTTGCATGCCGCCTTTGTGATATCGAGACAATTAGTGGAGTAATTTTCCCACGTTCACAATTAACTATGTCCTTTTTCGCTGTTAGGGTACTCTCACTATGTGTTGTGAGGTGGCACATATGTGTCCTTGGCCATTTCTCCACATGTGGTAGAAGAGGTACAGTGCGCTACATAGTAAGACAAACACGTCACAGCAGCCAGAAAGAGGAAACTGACTTCGGTTGTACCATTCATCGTGCGCACACTGCTGGGTCTGCAGACGCTCACGTGGCTGGCTGCTTACTGCCACTGCAAGCAGGCGCACATACACAGCCACTGCTGGCTTCGTTGTTGGTGCACTACAGCTTTCTGGGCTTTCAAAGCCGCATTACGCCTGAACAAACTTGAGCATGGTCACTCACACCCTCATGTGTGAGTTTAATGGGGAGAGGACACGCGAGCGGTGCCTCTCCTCCCCTGCCCATTTTCGTTTGTAGGAGGAGGTCTCGGGAAGCCAGTCGTAAACTCTACTTTCCTGTGTGAACACTTCTTGTCGCTCAGCGCCCGTCGCGAGTTGACTAGAGCAAGTTGCGTCGCGTTCACGACTCGCCAGTGTGAACGCTCCTTTCCTATCAGAGTTGCATGATTACTGCAGCAACTGTTAGCCAGCTTTATTCCCTCTGTTCCATCTCCATTATTGCTTGATGATGCGGCATAATATTTTACACATCTGCCAATGCAATTGCAGGTAACGCAGTCTGCAAAAAAGTCAGGATGCAAGTGCAGCATAGTCAGGAACTTGAATTGATCCAGGAAGCAATAAACGACAACATTGTTGGTTCAGTTCCATTAGCTTTGTACCAATACCTGGAGCAAAGGCTGAAATCAGCTGAGGCTGAGCTCGCCGAGGTTAGGAACGCACATTCGGATGATGCTGCCGCACCGTCAAGTGCAGTTTGCGAAGATCTGGTGGCCGAGCTTGAAGATGCAAGAAAGGAAGTAAAAGCTCTTCAAGCATTGAATTCAAAGCTGCAGGAGGCCCTCACTTCCAATATATTTGATGCTGGTGAGTGTTGTTTAGAAGGGTGCCTCTCTCAATCATGACAAGGCCTTGTGAACTGCAAATCGCATGTTTCAAGCAGCTTTAGTATCAGGGAAGCTCTCTTGGAAAACATCCTTTTTGCACACACTCATTGAAAGGAAGCTTAGTGCAAAGACAGAAGGGGGACAATCACTGGACACTTGTAACATGAATGGGATATTTTAGAACTCCTTGTGCTCTTAAATGTCTTAGTTTAGTTTTGTGAGCACATGATTTTAAGAAGCCTGGTGGAATATTCCTCCAGAACGAACTCCTAATCACATTGCAATACCGCTGACTGCTGTTTGAAAATCATGATTATATTGCTAGAAAATGTAACTATATTTCAGGTAACTGGAAATGGCTGTGTGCCTGCTACATGCAGTGGTGGGAATGCTGCACCAATTGAACTAACCTGCACTATTGCGTTAAACCTTTTACATGTTGCCACAGATAGGTGGTTTTTGATGAAATGGTGGAGGTGCAGCGCAAAAAAATTCCAGCAGCCAAGAGCCGTGAGGTACTCGAGGCAGTAAAAGCTGCTGCCTGTATGTGCACAGGCATGACAGGTTTATTCTCTGTGTGACAAGTTTCGCTTTGTAGCCTTTTATTGCCTGCTGTTAGTATACGGGGTGCACGAGTTTTGCTCATCTCCCTCGACAGCACTGCCAGCATCTGGAATGAACACGGTGATGTGCATGCATTGAAAATGATTGCTTTCAAGGGACTCAGTCTCATGAAAGCACTTTCTTTAGTAAATAGTATAATTTTGGTCCAGCTAAATTTATCAGGCTTTTAGGTGAGTAGCCTTCTACGGGTCGGATAGGGTTAATCTGTAACTGCGAGTAAGGTTTCAGGCACATTACAGCTGATAGCTTGATTTCATGGACCTCACTCGGGCACGCTGTAAGAGCGGCACCAGTAACCAAGCTTGCGTTGAAGGAAGCTTAAGTGAAGCAGTTTAAAATGGGGATTTTTTGACATTCCGTGCAACTTTTGCATGCAAAATATCGCGCTAAAATTAGCTCTACAAAAGTTGGCTTGTTTATTTTTAAGTAAAGGTTAATACATAAAAATTTGAACATTTTATTTACTTCGTATATGGTGCGAAGAAATAACCAGTAAAAAATTTTTCAACTTACAGAAGCGAAGCTCATTTGTGCTACGGCCAGTGAGGTGCCGTTGAGAATCGTTTACAAACAGCAGGCAGAGCCTGCAGCATTGAATGGCAAGTCATTTCCTTCAATTGTGTATTTATTAATTTCTGAAGTGGTATGAATGCATGGTACACAATAGCAAAAGGACATATTTTGCAACCTGCTTCTATTTGACAGGGTCCACTACGGCCCCTCCTGCTTGCAGTAGTGGCATTTCACAAGGTACAGGTCAGTGTGGCAAGATTCAGTATGTGATCAAAGTGGTGGTCAGTCTTCTGTGCTTCCTTTGGCTACAGTGCTTTCTTCTATTGGGATGTGTGGTTGCGCTGCCTGCATGTCATTTTTCCAGTTTCAATAAATCATTTTATCAATTTATAAATTCTCGAATCTAAGCCGATTTACAAGTTTCTTATCCTGTGCCTGTGTTCTGAGAAATACTGTCAACCTAGGTTTGAATAAATATTGCCACCAGGAAGCGGGAAGCATGGCCGTATTCTCAGACGAGGCTCCGAACCGCAGAGCACAAGCTAGACGAAGACGACGCTCCGCAACGCGCTGGGACCCAAGTTTCGGCCACCAGGTGGCGCCTGCAGAGTGTCAGCAGTGTGGTATTGCCCCCCTCCCTTCCAAGAGGCATCGGCTCGATGCCGCACAGGCGGGGAAAAAAAACAAGAATAGTGGGAGGGCGGAAAGTTAACGGCGCGAGTGTCTCCGTGAAGAGGGGGCTAACGGGAGTAATACGGCTTCATTCTTACCACGTGGACTACTTCGGACGTCGGTTGTCGAGAGGACCGGGCAGTTACTTGAGGAAGCACTTCGTAGGTCACCGCGCTGAGGCGGCGTAACACCTGGTAGGGACCAAAGTAACGGCGAAGAAGCTTCTCAGAGCGCCCTCGCAAACGGATCGGGCTCCACACCCAGACTTGGTCACCGGGGGTGTAAATCACCTCCCTGCGGCGGAGGTTGTAACGCTTGGCGTCGCTTTGTTGTTGGCGCCAGATTCGTTGTCGAGCCACATGGCGAGCGGCTTCGGCGTCACGAACAAATTGGTCAGCGGCCACGACAGAAGAAGGAACAGGGTCCGGAAGGAGCATGGCGTCCAGAATGGTCAGGGCTTCGCGACCGTGCACCAAATGGAACGGAGTGAAGCGTGTCGTTTCGTGTAGCGCAGTGTTGTACGCGAACGTGATGTAAGGTAGTATCCGGTCCCAGTTCCCATGGTCATCGCCGACATACATCGAAATCATATCGGCGATTGTCTTGTTTAGCCGCTCAGTCAGTCCGTTTGTTTGCGGATGGTAGGCTGTAGTCTTTCGATGGCTGGTGCCACTGAGACGAAGTACCTCGCCCGTTAATGCCGACGTAAACGCGGTTCCCCTGTCCGTTAATACGACTGTAGGGGCTCCGTGACGAAGCACAATGTTGTGAATGAAGAAATCTGCGACTTCGGCTGCGGTACCACGGGGAAGGGCCTTGGTCTCACAGTAGCGGCTAAGATAGTCAGTGGCAACAGCAATGCACCGGTTACCCATCGAAGACGCCGGAAAGGGACCGAGTAAGTCCATGCCAACCTGTTGAAATGGGAGGCGCGGGGGATCGATAGGCTGCAGGAGCCCGGCTGGTTTAGTCGGCGGCGTCTTCTGGCGCTGGCACTCACGACGTGTTCGTACGTAGCGTTGGACAAGCGCAGCAAGCCTGGGCCACTAGTTCTTGTGACGTATGCGCGCCAACGTGCGGGAAAACCCGAGGTGGCCCGAAGAAAGGTCGTCGTGGCACGGACGCAAAACTTCGTCACGAAGCGCTGTAGGTACTGCAAGCAGATAGACAGTGTCCCTTGGGCCGTAATTCTTTTTGTACAGGACACCATCACGCAAGCAAAACGACGACAGTCCGCGCTTGAAGAGTCGAGGAGGAGATACGGCCGCCGACTGCCAACTCTTTTTTGATGGCAAATACAACGCAGTTTACAGCAAGTGAAACCAAAGCACTTTACCGCCTTGTCACGAGCACATGTAGAGATAAAATTCCGGTGAAAACACAGCTGACTACCCATGTAACACTGCGAGGTACTAAAGAACGAAATGAAAACTTGAGCCAAATGCACGCTGCGCTTCATGCAAAATAAGAAAAACACTAAGTGAGCATGACGGAAATTGATTAAAAGACTCTTATTTCCATCTTGAAAGACTGTATCGACAGAGATGAAAAGAAGGCAAATCTCATTCAACAAATACCCGGTGTAAAGGAAAAAACTGAGGAAATAAAAACATGTAGGCGCAATGAAAAGTAGCGGGCAACAAGAGGAAAAGGCTAAAAAACCAATGGTCAATCAAAGTAAAGGTGAAAGTCGCGAAGTCAAAAACGTGAATTGCAAGAATAGAAAAACTGCCGTGAAAAATGAACAATGTGCGCTAGTGTGAGCACGAAACACTATGGTAAAAATATTGAAACTCAGCCTGTAACTAGTGAAGAGTTTCATCCTTGTAAGACTGGACAGTGCATAAAAAAAGGTTTTGGCTGAAGTCCTCCAAAAAGCCATTTCTTCCGGTAGAAGCGAAACAGAGAGGAAGCTGACACAGTTGTTGCTGGATTCTATAAAGTGTGCCGCTTCCACGATAACCCTTTCTGTTTGGTCCTTCAACCTTAACAGAAAGATAATACGTTCAAAAAGCTATTTGCAGGGAATTTTTCTCTTTGCCTCACCTTTATCCTTGGAACCTTTGCAGTGTTGGGCTGAATGACCTCCTGCATTTTTGTTCACAGTCCACTTGTGTTCACGTGCCCTTTGGTTGGTACATCTATCGGTTTGTCCAATATAGACCGTGTGGCAGGTCAGGGGAATTGCTTACACAACCCGTAAAATGCACTCTGGGAATTTCTTCTCGCGCTCGTCGGAGCACTTTGGCTTACTGTAATTTGTGTCACAAAGGCGCACACTGTTCTGAGCTTAAGCGGAGCCGAGAAGACGACATTTGGCTTGTAACGTCTAGCCAATTTCTGATTTTATGTGAGACACGGTTAATGCGGTTAGTGTGGGAAACAACCTGGAGTTTTTCTTTCTTGAAGGTTTTTTTTCTGTTTTTCACAAAGTTTCAAATTTTCTAGCAAGCTTTTCTACACACTGGTAATTTACAAAGGTTCGTATCCAGTCGAAAGAAGCGTTGCACTTGCAGATAGCAGCTATATTCTATTTTATGCTCGCAGGATTTTTCGACAACGGATTTGCAAGCTGTGGTTATATTAGCGCGTTTCACAAGCTTGAAATGCGCGCTTTCACGGCACTTGGAATCCAATCACCTGGAGTTGGAATCCAATCAAGATACAGCAATTTCATGTGTGAACCTGGTAGCTTTCCTGCTCTGTGATGAGCATGTGATGAGTGGGTCGAGGAATGACTTTCTTGCCAGAATGTGACAGGAGGCAACAGCCACAGAAACCAAGGGGCACAAGGGGATTTTTTTTAATTAATATTTTTATTTTGTGGTGTTGATCAATTTAGAATATTGCTGAATATGTTATCGCTTAAAGCTAATTGATAGAAAAGCAGAAGAAAAAACAACCACATGCCGCCGGTGGGATCCGAACCCACGACCTCCGAATTACGCGTCCGGTGCTCTACCTCTGAGCTACGGCGACAGCTGTCAAACCTTCTGCTTTCGCGGGTATTTATGTTTACAAGTAACCTAACCTTAAGAGTGTTCATCAGCGCCACCCACGTTCATAAGCGGCGGACGTAGAACGTCCTGAGTTACCGCAGGTGTGACGTAGAACGTCATCGAACTGAGTAGGTGGAAGCTGCGTGAGAACACTCTTATGCTTCCTATGGCGTCAAGGCTGCCAGAACCGAGGCCTTCGCTAAGCAATTAAGCAAACAAGGGAAGGGGTATGAGGGGCTCGTTATAAATATGACAGGAGGCAACAGCCACAGAAACCAAGTGGCACAGGGGATTTTTTTTAATTAATATTTTTATTTTGTGGTGTTGATCAATTTAGAATATTGCTGAATATGTTATCGCTTAAAGCTAATTGATAGAAAAGCAGAAGAAAAAACAACCACATGCCGCCGGTGGGATCCGAACCCACGACCTCCGAATTACGCGTCCGGTGCTCCACCTCTGAGCTACGGCGACAGCTGTCAAACCTTCTGCTTTCGCGGGTATTTATGTTTACAAGTAACCTAACCTTGAGAGTGTTCATCAGCGCCACCCACGTTCATAAGCGGCGGACGTAGAACGTCCTGAGTTACCGCAGGTGTGACGTAGAACGTCATCGAACTGAGTGGGTGGAAGCTGCGTGAGAACACTCTTATGCTTCCTATGGCGTCAAGGCTGCCAGAACCGAGGCCTTCGCTAAGCAATTAAGCAAACAAGGGAAGGGGTATGAGGGGGCTCGTTATAAATATGACAGGAGGCAACAGCCACAGAAACCAAGTTGCACAGGGGATTTTTTTTAATTAATATTTTTATTTTGTGGTGTTGATCAATTTAGAATATTGCTGAATATGTTATCGCTTAAAGCTAATTGATAGAAAAGCAGAAGAAAAAACAACCACATGCCGCCGGTGGGATCCGAACCCACGACCTCCGAATTACGCCTCCGGTGCTCTACCTCTGAGCTACGGCGACAGCTGTCAAACCTTCTGCTTTCGCGGGTATTTATGTTTACAAGTAACCTAACCTTGAGAGTGTTCATCAGCGCCACCCACGTTCATAAGCGGCGGACGTAGAACGTCCTGAGTTACCGCAGGTGTGACGTAGAACGTCATCGAACTGAGTGGGTGGAAGCTGCGTGAGAACACTCTTATGCTTCCTATGGCGTCATGGCTGCCAGAACGTGGGTGGCGCTAATGAACACTCTCAAGGTTAGGTTACTTGTAAACATAAATACCCGCGAAAGCAGAAGGTTTGACAGCTGTCGCCGTAGCTCAGAGGTAGAGCACCGGACGCGTAATTCGGAGGTCGTGGGTTCGGATCCCACCGGCGGCATGTGGTTGTTTTTTCTTCTGCTTTTCTATCAATTAGCTTTAAGCGATAACATATTCAGCAATATTCTAAATTGATCAACACCACAAAATAAAAATATTAATTAAAAAAAAAATCCCCTGTGCCCCTTGGTTTCTGTGGCTGTTGCCTTCTGTCACATTTATAACGAGCCCCTCATACCCCTTCCCTTGTTTGCTTAATTGCTTAGCGAAGGCCTCGGTTCTGGCAGCCTTGACGCCATAGGAAGCATAAGAGTGTTCTCACGCAGCTTCCACCCACTCAGTTCGATGACGTTCTACGTCACACCTGCGGTAACTCAGGACGTTCTACGTCCGCCGCTTATGAACGTGGGTGGCGCTGATGAACACTCTCAAGGTTAGGTTACTTGTAAACAAATACCCGCGAAAGCAGAAGGTTTGACAGCGGTCGCCGTAGCTCAATGGTAGAGCACCGGACGCGTAATTCGGAGGTCATGGGTTCGGATCCCACCGGCGGCATGTGGTTGTTTTTTCTTTTGCTTTTCTATCAATTAGGCTTAAGCGATAACATATTCAGCAATATTTTAAATTGATCAACACCACAAAATAAAAATATTAATTAAAAAAAATCCCCTGTGCCCCTTGGTTTCTGTGGCTGTTGCCTCCTGTCATATTTATAACGAGCCCCTCATA
The DNA here is from genome assembly GCF_055824585.1 of Amblyomma mixtum. Classification (NCBI taxonomy): domain Eukaryota; kingdom Metazoa; phylum Arthropoda; class Arachnida; order Ixodida; family Ixodidae; genus Amblyomma; species Amblyomma mixtum. The sequence goes on from NC_143013.1 coordinate 164,971,416, forward strand.
CCCCTTCCCTTGTTTGCTTAATTTCTTGCCAGAAGGTTCTTATATACCTCACCTGTCCACAACAGATAATCTCGGTGATACCGTCACCAACGTTCTAGATATATTTGCAATTACTTCCAGGGGCCTCACCTTCACCCATATGTTGCCAATGATAATAGCCTACTGTTCATGGACATAAACCTTGATTGCGCGTCGAAGCACTATTGTTGGCAATACAACTCCAAGTCAAAAAAGAACCCGCAGTCATTTGAAAGGGCGCATTCTAGGCTTGTTAAGCGCGCTAATACAACGATAGCTTGCAATTCCGCTCCCGAAAAATTCTGCGAGCATAAAATGGAAATAGCTTCAGTCAGAAAGCGCAGCGCTTCTGTTCAAGTGAATGCACACATCTCTTAATTAGCAATGTGTGTGAAAGTCTGCTGCAAAAAAATGAAACCATGTATGAAACAGCAAGAGACCGTCAAAAAAGACAAACTGCAGGCTGTTCCCTACATTCATTGTGTCTCACATAAAATCAAACAGTGGCTAGACGTTACGTCGTAAAGGTCGACTTCTCGGCTCCGTGTAGCTTTGAAGAGTATGCGCCTTGGTGACACAAACAAAGCAGGATAGGCCACAGTGTTCCATCAAGCACAAGAAGAAATTCCCAGAGTTCATTTCTGAGGTTGTGTATGCAATTTCCCGGACCTTTCACAGGGTCTATATTGGACAAAACAATATGTGTATCACAGAAAGGGCAGGCGAACAGACCTGGACTGTGAATGAAAATGCAGGAGGTCACTGAGCCCAAAAGTTTAAAGGCTCCGAGGATAAAAGTGAGGGAAAGAGAAAGATTCCCTGCAAACCGCACTTCGAAAACATCACCATTGTATTGAAATCGAGAGACAAGATAGAATTGGAAATGTTGGTAGTGTTGTAGATAAGAAAATCCTGGAACAAATGCGTCAGCACCCCCTCTGGTTTCCTTTCACCAGAAGAAATTGCTTTTCTCGAGAGTACTTGTAAAACATTGTCTTTTCTCACAGTGCTCGGTCTTAAAGGGATGAAACTGTTCACGAGTTATGGGCTGTCTTTTAATATTTTGTTTCATGGTTTCGTACGCCCACATTCGCGCACATCCTGCCTTTTTCGTCCTAGTTTCTCCTCTTTTGCAATTCACTTTTTTCACGTCAGCACTTGCACCTTTACTATAGTTGAACATTAGCTTTTATTCCCTACTTTTTCCCCTTACCCCGATTAATCGTCGAAGGGCATATGAATTCCTTTCATACCGCCGCTGAGGTTCAGTGGTTATGGTGCTCGGCTGCTGACCCGAAGGACGCGGGATCGAACCCGGCCGCGGTGGTTGAATTTCTTTGGAGGAGAAATTCTAGAGGCCCGTGTGCTGTGCGATGTCAGTGCACGTTAAAGAACCCCAGGTGGTCGAAATTTCCGGAGCCCTCCACTACGGCGTCTCTCATAGCCTTAGTCGCTTTGGGACGTTAAACCCCACAAACCAAACCAAACCATTTCGCCCTTACTTCGGTTAATTATTGAAGAACATTTTCCTTCCTTTCTTATTGTTATCCTCTATTATTGTTACTGTTGTTTATATGACGGGCAGTGTGCCCTTTACTCAAGTTTTTATGTTGTTCTTTAGCGTGCGTCAGTGTTACACGGCTGTGATCGCAACTCAGTTTTATCTGGGCTTGTGCGAGTGACGAGGCGGTCAGCTACTTGGGTTCCGCTTGATATAGACTGTTTTGTATTTTTCAAGAATAATAAGTTAGCAGTCTGCGCCTGTGGTTTCTTGTGTGTTCCTCGCTGGCTATGTCCTCGTCTTTTGCACAGTTTTAAGCCTTCTGAAACCAAACAGTGACCCCCAAAAGAGCATGACGTCTTGAGCGTTTCACTTGGCCTCAACTCTGTAGCATAAGGTATTAATGGCTGAGCATAGGCAATGAAACAAGACATTAGATGAGACAGGAGTAGTTAGGGATTGTTCTGTAATGATAAAAGATGCTATTAAAATATGAAGGGGGTACGGTGTATACTCTACAAGAACAACAGCGCCTACGAACTATTGTGGGTTAAGATCTGACACTTTTTAGAGCGCAGCTCTTAGGCGCCCGTTTCTGCGTTTCGCGGCGTCGCCGCCGCCACCGCCGTTGTCTGTTGTAACCAGCAGCGGACGCCCTTTAAAGGGATACTGAGGCGGTTTTCGAATCAGCTAATTTTTTAGGGTTTTGAAGTAGTGTCATTGCTGATCACGTCTGTGAAATTATTTTTTCGATTTTGGCCAAAACAGTGGCGCAATCACCAATTAAAAACGCGATGTTTAAATCTCCCGCGCCCCGCGCGAATGCAGGACAGGAGAACAGCGGAGAGGGAAACCTCGTCCATGTCGGCCAACGTGACGTCACGTTGAGGAGCCGGGGATACTTCGGCGCACCCGAGCGAGCTTTCAGCGCGCGTTGTTTCTCGTGCTGAGTGCGTTGTGACGTACAAAGCGTGTCAGCCGACCTTGAGAATCAGATTCAACACGAGGTGCTACTATGCGTTCGTGTCCATGAACAAATACGGCCGAGACTGTGTCGTCTTCCACTGTTTTTCGCAAGATCATAAGGTCGCAGCTCAAGCTCTCGTTGCTGCGACGAAGATTCAAGCCGACCAAAGCAAGCCTACTCTGCTCGAAGCACTTTCGTAAGAGCGGCTACATGCAGAGCTTGTCCCTAATGTGACCTCTGGAGATTTCTGTCGAAAAGGCGCGGCTGAACCATGACACAATTCCTTCGATTTTCTCGCGCAGGAGAGGCGTGTCACCATTCCGAAGAAGCGCCTCTTTTAAAAGTAGACGCATGCTCACTTAGTCCCTGCAGAAACCTTATCGAGGCTCAAGCACGTGTCGCTCTCCTCAGCTTAGGTGCGGCCAGACCACCTGAGACGAACTCAGCAAGGCTCGGTTAGGGATTTTATACTCGGTTCGACGTGTCCAAGCAAGCAAGCAAGCAGAGCAAAGCACAATAAAGCAAAGCAAGCAAGCATCGAAGCTCTTCATATGCGGCAACTCGTTTAATCGCAGCTAAGCGATTAAAATGAAAGCGTTCGAAGTTCTGATTTCGGATGCAAATTTATGAGAGAAGTGAATGCCAACCGAGGTTTTGGAAAAACACACCCCAACATTACTCGGTTTCTTCATCAAGTTGTGGCAGCGGCCGAGTAGCAGCTAGCTTGTCTTTTAAACACACGTATAGTTGGTCACTACTTCACTGAACCTAAACTGCAAATCTAGGAAGGACGAACGTTTCCGAGGCAGCGATTAATGTTTTCTGGCATCTGGTGAATGCGTCACTATCCTGTGGTCACATGCCTCGCAGTGCTTGGCCACTGCGCTTCGCTAATTTTGACATCAACTTTGTGCTGCTTCATCGTTTCCTTGAAATACTTTCTTGCCCCAACCTGCAACGCCGGGTACTGAGAACAGGATATTTTGTACACAGTGCTTTGGGCCTTTTCTTTAGGATGACGCTCTTTCGGGCGAGCCAGGAGGCGTCCGGTGGTGGTAATTGACTTGAGTATTGTTCGCACCCCTTCCTTTCCGAGAATACGAGCCGAAGTTGTACTGGCACCTTTTACGCATGGTCTGCATATGCGTCCTTCACGCTGGCGTATGCTTGTGCTAGGCGTAGAATTTTTTGCTTGTATCTTTTTGCTTTCAGGCGATACGTGGAATGAACAAACTGTAGTATCCTTTTCTTTGGAGGTCAGTAAAAAAAAAATAGTCGCCGTATTCGCTTTTACAACGCCACCGAAAGCTGCGATCTGCACTCAACGCAGCGCCGGCTCCGCATCGGCAGCTTCTCCGGTCCTCAAAGTGACGTCACGACCTCTCTTGACCAATCACGGGCGGCGGCGCGCCGCGCGGCGTGCCCCGCGGCACAGGCCGCGTATTTCGGCTAAAAAAGGCAGTTTGCGCTTCTTTTTGCCTTATTTGGATGCGATATTCCAGTATACAGCATGAAAAACTATAGGACGCCGCTGCCAGCCTGATTTTCAAAAAAAGTGCTTCAGTCTCCCTTTAAGCTGCGAAAGCAAGCGAGCGGGAGCTTGGAAAGGAGAAAGTAAAAGCGCGACCTCCTCCCCTCCTTAGCAACTGGTGTGTCAATGGGGGGCGCCGCTGTGCATAGCAACCGTGACATCACACAGTAGCGGTAGAACGAGCGCACGCGCTTCGGCGGTGGCCCTAACACCGCCACTGCGCCCAAGGTTGCAAGGTTTGGCTGCTTTGCGCCAAATTGGCTACCTTTTGGACCGCTTGGCGACAAAAATTTGAACTTGGCTACTTGGCTACTTTTTGGCTCTAAAGAAAATTTTATTGGACCCCATGGTTACACGATAAGGGACCACAGTCCCTCAAAAAATACAAGAGTACAGTTCACGACTAGTGTCGCTCGATTACGGAAAAGCGATCACTCAAGACACGACGGCGACTCCTGTCGCCCTGCAAACAAAAGTCATTCACTGCACGTAATAATGTCCACAGTGTCCATAATGTCCGGATGCCGCGGGGGAAGCCCGCTCCCTAACTAAATAAGAAACGCGCAACAACACCGCGCACTGCACACACTCAATAAGGCAGGAGCCGTACGGTCTAGAGCACTGCACGGGCCTCAATCTGAGGCCCAAGCCCGGCCCGGGCCCGAGACCTGAAGCCCGAGCCCGGCCCAGGCCCGCGGCTTCAAGCCCGGGCCCGGCCCAGGCCCGCTAAATTATCGCTCTAGCGAGCCCGGCCCGGCCCGTGAATCCCGGAGTGAAGCCCAGCCCGGGCCCAGCCCAACCCGTTTCAGAGTATCGCTTGAAGTATACTGCTCACTCTGAGCAAGTGGACTTCTACTAGACCGATAAGAAACTGGCCGAAAAAGGTTCTGAAACCACTGTTTGGCTTCCAGAAAGTTGGTTCTTTTTAACCCAGAAAGAAGTGATTAAGACTAGTGCTCGCCAGGCCCATCTTTTGGACAGTGATCTCGTGTAGGAGCGCAATGATAAACTCGGAAGATCCTAGAGCCAAACAAAAAGGGCTGCATACGCGCGTAATAGACTACTTTGCATTCCCCCACGATTTTAATCAGTTATATTTTGCCGCCCGCGAAGTATAAACATTAAAGCTGCCTAGCAAGCAGTGGGATGACATTTTTTTTTAGTGAACGCGATCTCACAGGTTGAACTCATAGCCGAACTGGTCGCTTTTCAGCAGAAACGAAAGCTAAAAGGCTTGAGTATTTCACGGTGTTTGAAGACTATAAGCGTCCTAAACATTTCTGTATAGGGATGTTCTGGGATTACGAACAATCAATTGCCAATTAAGACCGGTTGAATTTTTACTCTTACTGGTGGAGCAGAAGATAACGCGCGATCCACGTGATAACTTACAGAGCAAAACATGCACTTGTCATGGCAACAAGGCTGAAGAAGCGAGGCGGGATAGATGTGGTTTTGAGATGATATTTACAAACTCTCGCGAGCTTTTGTGGCTATTTCATTTACGAGACGCTCCGGTCAGCTGATCAAAAAGAAAAACAAACGTGTTTTAGTTTGTGAATTTTCTCACATGAGAAAACTATAGCTATAGAATAAAAGCTACGTTTTCGGGGCTTAAGGGCCCAAGGGGAGTAAGGCTGTGAGAGATACTGAAGCAGAGGGCTCCGGATCATTTCGGCCACCTGGGTTTCTTCAACGAGTAATGATACTACGAAGTACATGGCTGTAATGCTTACCTCCTGAAGGGAAATGCGGCCGCTGAGGCTAGGAACAAATCCTGGTTCCCCGGCTCAGTAATGACACTAAGGCACCGCGGCGTGGAAATAAGGAAATAAATAGGTCAATGAAAAAAGCTTAGTTTTTTTCTCAGCGCGTATAGCTCATCCGTGTCGCTGCTCCAATGCCGCAGTTTTGTACTTCACTCTGCAATAATGAATGAATAGTCGGACACCAGACGTTTCTGTACGGACCCAAGCCTGGCTCGGGTCCGCAGCTTTAAGCCCGAGCCCGGCCCGGGCCCGCAACTTCAGGCCCGGGCCCGGCCCAGGCCCGGCAGAACAGATCATGTCCCGGCCCGGCCCGGCCCGCGGGCCGGGCCGGGCCCGGGCTTTCGGGCCGGCCCGAGCCCGTGCAGTGTACTAGTACGGTCACGCGGCCCCTGTCGACGGCGATGAAGCGAGTGCTCCAACGCCGAAGGAACTCTTCCTCGGGGAGCATCACTCGGTCCAGGCACGCCTGTTGGAAGAGGCGCGCCCGAACCCGCTGGAGCAGGGGGAACATGGCTCGCTGCGGTCGGCCACTTTTGAAATCGAAGTTAGGATTGTAATGGACCTCTTTTTCTGCCAATGATCCATGCATCTTTGCTTCTCAGAATGCCATACGTGAACACCATTATTCTGCGGTGGCAGTCTTATTGTTGAAATTTTGCCTGTAATCATGTCCCAGACTTAAATACTTCTCGCTCTTGTGTTCTCCCAGGCGAGATTCCGCCTCCGCTATGCAATGCTGTTTATTTATTTATTACAATACCTTCAGGGCCCCGGTGGGGCGTTACAGAAGGGAGTGGTTAAAAAAGTAAAAACAATGCAGCAAAATGAAAAAAAGTAAACGGAAAATGTAATGTATACAGCAAGGAATGAAAAAACGTAAGCTTGAAGAAAATACAAATCAGATTACGTAAGAAAACAGCCTAGTCAAACACATAGTTTTCCGCGGCATTTTTAAATAAACAGGTGTCAGAGATGTCGGCAACCAAGGTGGGCAGGTGGTTCCAATCGCTCGCCGTCTTTTGTATAAACGAGCTAAAATATGCATTGTTTCGGCAGTATGGAATGCGTACCTTGTGGCGATGATCCGTGCCAGATGGTATGAATGATGGTTCAGATAGAAGATCCCGTTTTAGCTGATGATTGTGGTAGCAAATCCTGTGAAAAGTTAGTATTCGCGCGAGTTTTCTACGAAGGGAAAGGCTAGGAAGGTTCAAAGTATTTTTCATTGTAGTTACACTAGCAGTGCGGGAAAAGTTAGACAAAATGAATCTGGCACTACTATTCTGTACTGACTCTAACTTATGTGTCTGACTATAACTTATGTGGGTTTCCTTAGAACCAGCAAGAAGAAATGTCCCATCTCCATTCACTCAATGCGCTTTAGCTAAATAAGGATGTCAATTGCTACTTAGCTGATATACCTTGTTTCCTCAGTTGGATACTGGTTCAAAGCGCTTTGATCGGCCACACATGCTAGCCCGACATCCAATTGGATGATGCTGGGAATTGCAGTCTTGGTTAAAAATTTTCAGGGCAAATACTGTTTCCTTTTAGCCGATTACTGGGGAACGGGGAAGAGCAAAGGGCTTTGAAACGCGGTGACGAAGACTCTTTGTATCGTCCAGCGATATCCGGAGAGCCATGAGTTCCTCAGTATACGGGTGAAAAGCAACCCATTGGACCTGAAAAAATTTGACCAAGGCTATGCTTTTTATGTGTTTAGAACATATGAACTGCATGTGGCGGTCAGTCTGTTTTTGCAATATAAAGCTGAAAAAAGATCACAAGAGAGAAACGGAAAAAAAAATAGGCACATCAACATCAAACCCTTGTTTATGGAGCAGTGAAGAAATTTCATGCAAAAATCAATGCCAGGCATGCCATATATATACACACACATATATTTGGGAATTAAAATTGCCATGGCTGTGGCTTAGGAACACCAATTATTTCTCCTCTGACAAGAAGAAAAACTTTTCTGATAACTTTTCCCACACTCTCTTTCCCTTCAGAAATTCCTCGCGCGTTTCCGTGCTTCTGTCCCATGGTGTTCATGTATTTCCTTTCATTTGATTTGCGATGCTTTTGTAATTCAGAGTTATCGGCATTCACGATTGCCCTGCGTCTTACAAGAATTATACATTTCTTGCGCCCTTTATGCTTCTGGTGACGCTTTTCTGCAACTTTGGCGCTATTTTTGGCTAATTTTGACACTTCGGCAGCTGGTTAGCCACGTTTTTGGATACTTTTCTTCTTTTTGTGGCTCCTTTTAAAATTCAGGATCTGGCAACCCTGACTACGCCAGACGTCTCGTTGCAGTCCAGTGAGTGAGACGCATGGCTCCGAAGTGACCCAGTGATTCCGCGCCAAGCGGTTCGGCAAAGCGGCAATGGGTTGACCACAAAGCTTTCGCCAAGCACACTTTACAATTTCCGAAGTCTCTTTGGTATTTTAGAGCGCAGCTCTTTGGCTCCTATTTTTCTGAGTTTCGCGGCGCCACCGCAGCCGTTCCTGTCGCCGTTGTCCGTTGTAACCAGCAGTGAACACCTTAGTCGTGCTTTAAGCTGCGAAACCAATGGAGCAGGAGCTTTGGAAGCAAAGGAAGGGCGCATCACTGCCCTCTTGGAAGAGTGGACACAATCGTGCTTTAAGCTAGGAGGTAGTAGTGACAGATGTTCGCTGCATGCGCTGGCACTGACAACGTTGTGTCATCCTAAGGAAAGGAAGTTCGCATGACTCCCTCCCTTAGTTAGTGGAGGCCTGAATCGCGCTTCTAGGTACGTGGGGAGACGAGAGAGACAGATATCTGGGCCGCAGGCATTCACATCGTTGTGACGGAAACGCGGTGCTGAAGCCATAGGCCGTCGGCGTTCATAGCTATGTGTAACAGGAGCTATAAATGACGTCGGCCTATGGTTTCAGCGCCGCGTTTATGTCACAAAGATGTCAATGCCTGGAGCCCAAAGCTCCCTTTCTCTCATCCCCTCACGTACCTGTCAGCGCAATTCAGGCGTCCACAGACGAAGGAAGCCAGTTATGGGAATTTCCTTTCCTTAAAATGACACAACATTGTCAGTGCCAGCGCATGCAGCGCCATCTCCCACTACCACCTCCTAGCCTAAAAAACGATTCTGTCCACTGTTCCTAGAGGGCAGTTATGCGCTTTCCTCTGCTTTGCAAACTGCTGCTCTATTGGTTTCGCTGTTTAAAGCGCGACTAAGTTGGTGGTGGTGGAAACTTTTATTTTGTGAAATAGAGTTTGGGAGCCACAGAGTGGCCCCGCTACATGGTCGGCGTCCCTAGTCCGGGACACCGCACGACGAGGCCCCGTCTCTCGCCCGTCTCACCAGAGCCCTTTGGGACTCAAGCGAGGAGCAGTTGAGGAGGGCAGTCTCCCATGCCTCTCTGGAAGGGGTAGGGGAAGGGGAAGGTGGGGATTTTGAGTACATGCCCACACCATGTGGAAGATATCACAGGTCTCCCCACAGTACGGGCATCGCCCATCCGTGTTAGGTTCGTAATGGTTTATGATTGAAGAACAGAGTAGAGTACCTGTCTGCAGGCGCCTTAAAGTTCGCTCCTCCGTCTTACTCAGCCTTTTTGCAGGGGCGCGAAAAGGCGGTGGTTGTCGCTATAATGTGTTAATATTTCCCTGAGTCGCAGCAGCGGCTGGTTAGTCTCCGAGCCAGAAGAGCTGGGATGAGGAGCCCGGTGAGTAAGCGCTCGGGCAGCCGCGTCAGCGGCCTCATTACCTACCTCGTAAGCCCTGGTGGCCAGGAGCCCAAATGATTCTTTCGGGTGTTGGATCAGTGGCAGTCCGCCGTAGAATACAAGCCGCTAAGGGGGAGAACCCCTGACAACTAATAATCACATGCTTTACGGGAGTCCGTGGTGATTATTCTCGCTTTGGCGTGGGCGGCAGCAAGCGCTATCGCTACTTCCTCGGCTCGCATTGAATTCAGGGCTCGAAAGGAGAGTCCATCAACGTGCATTTCCTGGTGAACGACGGCGGCCGAGTAAAATCCCGTGGGCGATGGCCCTGCTACGTCTACATAATATACACCGGCTCGGGAGCCGTGTTGTCTCTCAAGAGCCCGAGCCAGCGCTTGTCGTCTGTTTTCGTGCATGTCGGTGTCCATGTTACGGGGGAGCGGGGAGACCCAGAGCATATGGCGCCACAGTACTGGGATACGCTCCGCCTCCTCTGGAGTGCACTCGTCTTGGATGTGTAAGCGGTTTAGCAGGAAGCGCCCAGGAGCCGTCTGCATGAGCCGCGTGTGTTGGTTCACGAGGTGCGCCTCCCGCAGCTCCTGGTAGGAGTTTAGCACCCCCATTGCCTTGAGTTTGGCATTAGAGGTAGCCACCGGGAGATCCAGGGCTCGCTTAGTTGCCTTGCGGATGATGGCGTCTCTATTCGCGCCTCGTCTTGCTTAGTAGTGCGGAGACATGGCACGGCGTAGAGGATCCGTCTAGTCCCGAAGGCACAGACGAGCCGAAGCGCGTCCCTGCCCCGCAGACCACCCCGCCTGTTGGAAACCGGGCGGATCATGCGCCCTAACTGTTCGGCTACTCTCTTGAGTTTCGCAGTAGCGGAGTCCGGTCTGAGTCTGTGGTGAATGAAAAGGCCCACAATACGGAGCTCCTCCACCTCTCTAATAGGACCTCCTGACAGAGAGATGTGTATTGCTGTCCTATCCTTTGCGTTCGCTCTGACATTCAGAAGCTCTAATTTCACTGGAGCACATTGGAGCCCACAGTCAATAGCATACGCATCGACTATGGAAGCAGCCTGCTGAAGGCGGTCCTCCATGTCCCCAGGGCTCCCCGAGTGGTCCAAATTCTAATATCATCTGCATATAACGCGTGTTGAACGCCTTCCACCCAGGCCAATTGGCTTGGGAGGCGCATCATAGCAATGTTGAACAGGAGCGGTGATAACACTGCTCCCTGAGGGGTACCCCGCGTTCCCATCATGTAAGGGCCGTATTCCTCGCCCTCAATCCGAAGAAAGGCCTGGCGATTAGTCAAGAAATCTCTTACATACGCGTAGGTCCTAGACCCACAATCGATAGAACTCAAGTTGGCCAAGATGCTTCCGTGTTTAATACAGTCGAAAGCCCCTTTCAGATCAAGGGCGAGGATGGCTTTGTCATTGTGTTGCATAGTTGTGGGTCGTATTACATCCCTGTGCAGCTGGAGAAGGACGTCCTGTGCAGACATGTGGGGGCGAAACCCGAACATGTTGACTGCAAAGAAGCCCTTACTCTCCGGGTATGGAGAGAGGCGATCCCGTACCACCGTCTCCATAAGCTTGCCCGCACATCGCACATGAGGTCAGTGATATGGGCCTCAGGTTGTCCGTATTGACGGCCTTACCTTTTTTAGGGATAAACGTCACAAGTGACGATTTCCACTCGGGAGGGAGTGGACGCCCGTCCTAGATCTGGTTGATGTATTCTAATAAATGGAGGTAGGCTGAGTCCGGTAGGTTCGCCAACAGGTTCACTGTTATGTGGTCCCGTCCCGGAGCCGTACCCCGGCGCATTTTTGCTAAGGCCGCCTTAAGGTCGTGCAACTCAAAAGGGGCATCGAGTATTTCATTAGGCCTGCCAGAGTACATGTACTCTGATCCAGGCGGGTCCTCCATAAGACAGAGATATCTTTCGTGCAGAGTGTCCGCAAGTTGCGCCGTCGTACCTTGAAACCCTTGCAGAGCCCGCCGGAGCTGCTTTTGCGTCTCCCCTCTCATTTGGGAGGGGTCGATTAGACTGCGAAAGAGATGCCACGTCCCCTTCGAGCTCATCTGATGGGCTGCGGCGTCGCAGCGTGCTATCCAATTTGAATCTGAGAGTTCGGCAGCATACGCTGCAGCCTGCTCTGTGAATTTGGCTATGCGGTCTTCGAATTTGCGATTAGTTTTCTGCTTTTTCCACCGTGCAGGAGGTGGGTGTCCACTGCGGCGATCTCTTCGGTGGTTTGTAGTGTTGTGGCGTGTTGTTTCTGAATGTCGTATATGTAGTTAGCCCACTCCGCGTAGCTGCCGGAAAATAGTACGGGAGGGATAGTGTGATTTCGGAATTTTTGCCAATCGGTCAGCTTGGCCTGACCCCATTTTTTGCGCGCTGCCTTTGCCACGAGTGTAATCCGGAGAAGGAGATGATCGCTGCCTAGAGAATCACCCAAGTTCTCCCAGGCAGCCGCTATAGCATTTTTAACAAGGGAAAGGTCTGGACATGTGTCGCGGGTTACCGAATTCCCCACTCGAGTGGGATACGCCGGGTCCGTGAGCAACGTGAGGCTGAGGGTGGAGATGAGCTCCGCCAGCTTACGTCCTCTTGCCTGTTTGAAGTGGTAGCCCCAATGAAGGCTGGGAAAATTGAAATCTCCAACGATCACTAGAGGCTCTTTGGCTGCAATTTTTATCGCGCGAAGGAAGATTTCATTGAAAGTTACGCGCGACTTATGCGAGGGGCATTATATGTTGAGGACATGTATTGACGGGTCCCGGCGTCTGAGAGGCGTTACTCGGACCATTGTATATTCTTGCTCGGTACTTAAGTCTGAGTCGACCTGAACCACGGTGTAAGACTTATTCACCAGGATGCACGTAGAAGGGCCCCCCTGAAAGGTGCTGTAGCCTGATAATTTAGCGTCTATGCCGGCTTCTGCAGGGCAATGAGCGCCGGCATGTCACCTAGGGACTGCAGGTAGAGCTGGAGGTGTGACCGCTTTTTCCAAGCTCTGAAACCCCTGCAGTTCCATTGGATGATCTGCAATTTTTCAAAGTTTTTAGAATTCCAATTACATCTGCTAGCCATCTTGTTGTATTTATTTAAGGGCGATCGGATTAGCTCTGGCCGGGAGCCGGCGCAACCCCAGTGAGGGGCCGCACCGACCCACCAGCTGCCGAGCTTGAACCATGTTCCTCCGCTGCCTGGCGAGAGGCTGTCTTACGTTTGAGGTGAGGAGATTCGCAGCTAGTGGCGTTCTTAATTTAGGTGCTGACCCAGGGCGCACGGCTTCATGAACGTAGTCAGTGACCTGAGCCATAAGGTCGCGAAGTGCTTGTGTTAAAGCTGCCTTGAACATGTCCTGGAAAGTCTGGCGGACTGCTGACATGATTTGATTCGGCAGGGCCGCCACTTGCTCCTCCAGTTGCTCGGTTTGGCGCTGCAGTGCCTCGAGGCCGCCGACGCGACCAGCAGTGGAAACTGATCCAACTACCGTGTCCCCGGTCTGCCGCGAGACGCTAGTGAGGGAAGATGTTACGGATGATCCGTCATCCTCGTCATCTGGCTCGGCTTCCTGCATTGGTTCGCATGACCCGGCCTGTTTAGCCTCTAATTCTTTAATTTTGCGCGCAAGAATTTGGTTCTGGCGCCTGAGCTCCTCTACCTGCTGCTGTAGGGTGGTTTCGGTAGGGGAGGGACGGGTAGGGGGCCCGGAGACTGCCCTACACCAACTGCTCACCTGTGGTTGGGCGGGTGCCAAGAGCGGGAAGTCCCTGGCGTTGAGGACTGGGGCCACCGCCTGGGTCCCGGACTTGACGGGTTTCGATGGCCCGGTTGGGGCCTTGGGCTCTTTAGCGGCTCGCACTTTCTTGGCCTTGGGCGGAGGAAACACCAGAGGTGCACAAGCTACTAGGCACAAACATCAATTATAATTTCATTTAGTTTTGCAGAATCGAATAGCTAACACAATTGTGTGACTACCTGTCAACAGCCCATGCGAGTACCTACAGTTATAATGCATAATTTCTGTATGATACAATAGCTTGGCTAGTTGCTACCTGCAGAAAGCACCACCACCAATATGGACAGTTTTTTTTCCCCCAGTTTACTAAGAGCAGAGAAACTTTAGCGATTAAGCAAAGGTGGCCAACTCCTACCCATTATGCCTTGCTTCTTGGAAATTATTATATTATAATTATAATGCTTTTTGCAGATATATGTGCTGGATGTGTTTTCTCTGCACAGCCGTTACGCTAAAATTGATTTGGTTTGTAGAACTTAAAGTTCCAAAGCGACTGAGGCTATGATGAGGGACACCATAGTGGAGGGCTCTGGAAGTTTCAACCACGTGGGGTCCTTAACATGCGCCACTGACATCACACTGCACACGGGCGCCTTGCTTTTCGCCTCTATGGAAAACTGTCCATCATGGCTGGGTTTGAACCTGTGTTTTTGGGTTCAGCAGTCGAGTGCCCTAACCACTGAGCCATCATCGCGGGGCTCACTACCCTGAAATTGAGGAGTCTAATTAATGCTATAGAAACGACGCTTATTTAAATCCCCAAGCACCTGAGTAAAGCGGCGTGCTTAGCAACCACATTTAATTAAATGATGTTGCTTGTTTTGGCAGCAGATTAAGTAATGAAATGTGCATAATGTGAGCAAAAGACAGGGAAGAGGTGGGTTAAAGCTGCCCTGTATTTGGGAAAGCTAGCCCAAGTTGAAGACGCGCTGAGAGAGGACCAACTTCCAGCTGTGTTCACAGCAGTTCATGCAACAGTTTATTAACCGAAAGCTCAGCTTCATGTAAAACAGACCTTACAACATCATTAATGTTAGCTACAAAGTGCACTGCTGAACTAAATTATAACAGCACAACAATAAATAAATGACAATAGTAAGGAAAATGAGGGGCTCGTTATGAGACACATACGAAGAAAGGCAGCCACTGGCAGCAAAAGCATAGGGGATTTTTTTTTGCTGATGATCGGTGTAAAACAATAATGTAATCACAGAAATATTTGACTGAGAAAAAAAATTTGTAGGGACCAAGTCTGTTATGCAACGACCGGCCACCGGCAGAGCTCTGGAAAACTGTATCGAATGACATCGAGTGACACCATCTGAGATCAACTGCCCCAAAAGAGCCTTTGACTGCACCGCCAGATACCAAGCTACTACAAGATGTGACAGGTGCAATGCTTCGCACAGAACCAGCATCAGTAGCTCGGTTGGATGTTTAGAGCTCCTTCTCGCCTAAACGCTCTGATGCGACATCAGTCTCGCAGGTGGCATTTTCTTTGCACTGCGTGGCTGAAACATGACGTGACAACTGGCACTTGCCGTGAGCAATATTGCGAGCGCCACATGTTCAGCACTGCTACTGAGCCCAACAAATTGATAGGAGTCAAAGAGCAGATAAAGAGAGTCCCCTAACAGCTGTCTCGACACGTGATGCAGTTTTTGCAAGCTCTGCGGCATTGTGTACCACTTTTGCTTCCAACAGTACATCTCACCACACAAGGAATCGACATGGCGTTCCAGTGAACATTCTCAAAAATTCCTACAGAAGCGCAAGTTCGATATGGGAAAACAATTTTTTTTTGGAGGAACGATCTCTCAGCAGTGGTGGACATAATTTACTGCATCCTAATTATACAGGTAATTAAAAACTCGCTTATTAACTGTTAAGGCGAAAGCCTTTAATGTCTCATCGTTGTAAGCAGCAGCTGTCGACAGAAATGTCACGCTTTTCATTTCGTCGAAACGGTCGTGACGTCACTGTGCGCGAATTTCAGACGGGGCCAATTGTACTTTGGCTAGTAACCATGCAACCAATTGAAGGGATCGTATAGTGATGCTCCAAGTGAGACTGAGCTTCGTTAATTGCTTAATTACCCAATTAGCCTAATTAACTTTTCTAGTCAGGCCATATAAATAAATAACACCGAGTAGGAAACTGGTCGAGCTCGGGTATCGAACCCCGGTCTTCGGCGTGCGAGACGAGCATGCTATCCACTACGCCATGCCAGCTTTTTTTTTTCTTTATTGCATTTTCACAACGGGTACAAAGAAGTAAAACTTGTCAGCAACACTTGCACTGACACAGCAGGTTAAAATTTTTTCAGTTCAACCAAGTCATCCAACACATTTAACCAAGTTGGCTGATCAGGCAGTGTCTGATACACTTCCCTCAGACGTATGACGCCTTCAATGAAATGCTCGCGTGGAGATCTCACAACTAATTCTGCATTGTTTAATTGTGTCCTTGTTTTCCATAAACTATGGAGGCCAAGGAGCATAATAGTGTCATAAGGGATGTCCTGTTTTCCTACCGGTAAGAACCTGATGCCATGCGGGTGTAGCGGTAAATCTTTCTTTAATGTTCTTTGAAGCACATGCCAGAAAAAACCGCATCCCAACAATCTAAAAAAAACGTGATCTATTGTTTCAGGTTTTTTACATAGAAAGCAATCTGTTGACCAAGGGACAAAGAGTCCTTTATCATGCTTCCATGTTTTGACCGACAGAGTTCCGGTATGAAGTTTGAAGAAGAAAGTTTTCAAAGATGGGTAAACTGGCATTCTTTTAACCCTTTTGAGCACCTCTGCTCGTGGGCCTCCGCAGTTTGACAATCGGTAAATGGGTACAGGGAGCATTGATTCAATTAAATCTTTATACAGATTTTTTCTAGTGACATTGGAGAGGTACTGCATTGAAAATCGCACTCGTAACATTCTGCACGCAAGCACAACTTCACGCAGATAACCTCTCACTGTACCACACATGTTTTCAACAGCGCGATGATTTGGAATGAACAAAGGCACGTCTAGTGAATACGGTGTCTTCGCTCACTCTCATCCTCCTTTCTTCCCTTCCGGTGAGATTTAGGTGTCCACCAAGATATGAGAGACAGATTCATTTCCTTTCCTCAAACACCAATTTACCGACGAGCGAGGCGTAGAACCGAATGGGCGATGGCGTTCTATGGACTCCCTGGCAGCGTTGCAAGACGCTGTCGCGTTCCACTCTTACAGGCGAAGCTTAACATCTTAACCATACATCAGTGATCACATTTTACGTAAAAAAGTGCCCCCCTGAATTTTGACGGCTGTCCAAAAGTGCCCCCTGAATTTTGACGGCTGTCCATCGAGATAACTGGGGCTACCTCAGTACGCCAGCACACAGCACCTCCTCCAACTCGGCATCTACAACACGCTCACAGAACTCATAGAGGCACACAAGACCGCCCAAATCCACCGCCTCTCCCGCACTAAACACGGGCGGCTCATACTTGACCGTCTCAACATCAACCCCATAGGCGACGTCCACCCCACGACGCCCATTCCGATAGGGGTCTATAGCCGCCTAGTTATAAAACCAATCCCCAAAAACATGCTACCTGGCCGCCATGATACGCGCCGTCAGCTGAAAGCCCAAGCACTAGATGCCACATACCTTGCCGACGAACACGCAATATACGTAGATGCTGCACGGTAAAGTGCAAACACATACGTGGCTTGTGCAACCACGCCACAGTCTACTCTCGTCACCGCCGCCACAGTAGTAGCTCACTCTCCGACACCGGCTGAAGAAACCGCCATCGCGCTGGCCATCGCTGACCCACGTACGCGCACAGTCCTCAGCGACTCCAAAAGAGCAATACAAAATTACTCGGCAGGTTTTATCTGCCACCCCGCTGCACGCATCCTTCGCGGCTGCACTCCCGACCATAAGATCAACCTGGTGTCTGGGTACCCGCCCACGCGGGAAACTCTGGAAACGAAGGGTTCGACCGACTATCCCGAGGACTAACCAACCGGGCGGCCGGCCCCACGGACCCAGACGCTCTTGCCGAGGCTCCCCAGACCTTTGCCGAGATTACCAACCTCTATAGAGAGATGAGACGCCAGTTCCGGCCTCCACACCCCGACTTCAATCGAGCGCAAGCCACCTTGCTCCGCAGGTTGGAGACACACTCTATCCTTAGCCATTCTAGACTTTCACTCATCACAGACGGGGAATACGACCCCGTCTGAAAAATTGTTACCAGGGAGAAATCGCCACCCCGGCTCACATACTCTGGGGTTGCGCGGAAAATCCGCCCCCTCGAACCTTACTGCCAGCTCCCTCCGAAGAAGGATGGAACCAACTGCTCAGGAGGCCAGACAAGAGCATCCAACTGGCACTCGTTTCGAGGGCCATCTCCATCGAGATTCGCGAGACAGTTACTGCGTAATTTTCTTTCCTAAAATACAATTTTCATTTTCTTCAATACGGGCCTCTTTGTCTTCTTTGACTCCCACTTCCTCCCTTCCTCTACGGTGCGATTCTGGTGTCCACAGAGATGATAGAGAATTACTGCGCCAATTCATTTCCTCAAAAAGCGTTGCGTTCAAAGGGCAAGGCATCGCGCCGAACGGGTGGTGGCGTTCCGTGGACTCCCTGGCAGCGCTACAACATGCTGTCGCGTTCCACTCGTAAAAGCGAAACTTAAGCATCATTAATTAGCAGTGAATCAGTTTTCAGGCATTAATCAGTAATTAAACATTAATTAGGGATTTGTCATCACTTAGTAATTAGTACTCGATTATATGGGACGCCACCAGTGCCACAGAAGCAGCGAAAGTGGTGCGGAAAACGCTTCCGCCTCTACGCACTTTAGACAGTCAAAGTGCCCCCTGAATTTTTTATTAACACAGTTCAATGGTTACTGCCAAAGGTGAGTTCGAAGTGACATACAAGGCAATGGAATGTCAGCCTTTGAAACAAAAAACTGATTTCCATAAGCCCTGCAACCTGAGAAATTCTAGTTTTTCCAAGCAAAATTGAAATTGAGCGCAGATGACGTGTTGCAGTGGCTACGGTGCCCAGTTCGAACTGCAAGCGGTACTGTGCCATCTCATATACATGGTTTCACACCACATCTTGGTGTAAAGAAAAGGATAGTCATTGCCAAGTACAGGGTTATTTTTTGCAGCAATGGAGCGAAATAAGGTGCACAGCACACCAAAGTAGAGCACAGAGTTTGATACCGTAGGCCCTGCAACAAGTCATCAGCAGACGTCACCATATTCACTGAACTTCATGTGCGCCTCTATCGCTAATTTTCGGTTTCGTGTGGAAAAAATGTCTGAATTCCTGAATTTCTACAAAAAATGCTTTTCTTTATTTTAAAAAAGATATGGCTACGTTCATGGCTTCGTACTCCCCACTGGCACTAACCACTGAACTACGTCAATTAAAAAGTTAATAAGTGGGTTTCAGTTATTTGTATAATTAGAAAAAGTTTGCAGTACAGTGTCTACTATAACTGTGCGTGTGTACCTGCAAAATATTTCTTCTATTTTGAACTCCCTATTCTTAGGAATTCCTGAAAATGTTCACTGAAACAGCCAGTGTGTATATCAGCTAGCAACTTTCATGAACAAGACATTTACATTAACAAAACATACTGTGACAGCGCACTCCAGCACAGCAGTAGGAATTATATATATGAAGAGCATGTTATTCACAGAGCACGGCATGCAACTACTCTTGGAGCTCAAGATTTCTTCACAAACCTCGGAATTACATTACGCATGCAATTCGTTAGTAGGCATTGATTTTTTCCAGACACGAATTATCAGAAACATTAAATCACCCTTCCAGCATCCACGCTGTCGTCCTGGGCGGCAGCTTCCGCAGTGTACAACTCCTCGGGGGAGAACGCGGGCAGTGCAAGGGTGGGGGGCGGTGGCGATGGCGACACAGAACGAGTCTTCTGCTCCAGCTGCCGGTCCGACTGCAGCAGCACGTGATCCTCCAGCCTTTGCATGCGCTGCATCAAGTCGCGCTGCTGCTGTCGGACCTCCAGCACGAGCCGCATGATTTCCAGCAAGGTAGCTGAAACTAAAGCAATCAACAATTTCAGTGAGAGCAGGGTTAACCTGGGCGCAATAATATTATTTGCGCACCGAGGTACAATAAAGAACAATATGAGCCTAACAGTAGGCAGCAACACAATCTGTACTATGCTCCTAAACTTCCACCAATTTTTATCCTCCAAGACACTTCTAATTCATGGTCTATTCCTTGCTAGCCTAATTTAAATGCCATAAATGTCACCATGCACTGACAAACACCTAGGCCAAATGGAGCTGCTCTATGTGTGATAGCTAGCACAGAACCTGCAGCCTTGTTGTGTAAAGGACTTCTCAGTCTTTGAGCTTCGCCAATTTTTACATCGCTTACTAGGCATTTCCACTGCTATTGCACCATGGCAGAGATGGCAGCAGTTAGTCGCAAATGGATTCTTCCAGTGTCATGAGAAGCATGTGCTAATAGAAGCCAGAAAGCAGAGCAGGCCTGTGCCCTTAATATAGCATTGAATCATTTGGAAAGTATTGCTTACGGCAACACCCACATTGGCCAAAATGCTCGAGGTAGGCATATGCTCTAACTGCAAGTGTCGGCAGGGATCAATGCATTAAAACTGCAACAAAGGTAGCCCTTATGGAAATATAGCCCTTAGCTGACAAGCGAAATGCAACAAAGAGGTGGACCAAACGTTTCTTGCTAGGCACAGGAGGTGCCAAACTGCTGAGAAATAAAACAAGGTCACATTTATCTCTTACCATGCATCCATTTTGCTACAGGCAAGACAAGTCTAGGAGCCAGCTTATGTGCTCCACAAGGCAGTTAGACTGTTCAGTTCTTTCCTAAGCAAGAGGTCCTCTTTCAGAGCATGGCACTATTATTGGCTGCTTATCTCCTTCAGCACCCTTTATGGGAGCTTTGTGATATCGCAATTAATATTTTTCAGCACATTTCGCTGCATCCAAGGCACCGCATTCACTTCCAACCAATAAACTTTTAAAATACTTTGAAAGACAATGAAAAATTACAATATAGGCCTTGCTGACCTGTGTGCCTCTGGAAGCGACCAAATCATGCTGGTAAGGAAACAAATGCACAGAACATGGGAGTACTGTGTAGAGTGCAATTTGTAGGAGTGGCTTCCTGGTGGTGATGTAGGCAGAGAGAGGCAACAGAAATGCCAGGATCCAAAAGAACCAAACAAAAGCACAACACACAGCTCTTGGGAAGGGCACACAACAACCAGTGCACTATGAATTACAAGAGGAGAAAGCAATGGAAGTACTAGGTTGTAAATTTCAGTACCACTTCAGTTCAATACAATCGTTTTTGAGAAATATATGTGATGATTTTCAGAGTGACCCCTTTCAAAGCACAGAGTTTGAAACTAGAAATGTGCTCCTAGCACCATTGCAAGAGCCACTGAGGAGAACTCCGTGCAAATATCTTCCTGAAAAAGTATATTCTTTAGGTCTTTCTGGGCCTGTTGACTGCTGCTCGGCAGCAGCAGGTACAATGAGAAATTTAAAATTTGCTCTGTTTTTCTTTAAGGCAAAGCAGATCTAGCTTCTATGCCTTGTCGTGTCACTTGATACCAGAAAGAATAGGAGTGTAAATCAAAGAAAGGAACAAAGTGATAAGACGGGACAAGCAGCATTTGTCCTGTCCTTTCACTGTGTCCCCATGTTTGGCTTGCATTTCTCTTTTTGCACAAAAGTAAACAAAGTGAAAATCTCACCATCAACAGTCCCAGCTCTTGATTCCTCCAGCTCGCTGGGTGGCGCACTGTTTTCGCGCACGCTCTCCCCAGCGTGATTCAGTGGGGCTGAAGATGAACATGCGTCATTAATGGCAATCCAGGAAGTACAGAACACATTACTGTGTACAACCACAACATCACATTTCTATCCTAACTGAATGCAGAAATGCTACTTCAGGATATTTTTGGAGAAGGGACAGAACAGTTGCATGGCCAGGGTTTTTTGCATAGAGGTGCTCTTAAAACACAATAGACACAAAATTACTAAGTTCAGAAACAAATTCCTAGTTATATAGAGATGCCCCCCAGGCAACAGTAACACTTCCTTTGGCCGAAAAGATATTTTAATTTGGTTTCAATCACAGGCTGTACAAAGACATCATAATTCAAAATCCATCAGTACCGACTCCTCCATGACTAGCAGTTGACGTGACAAACAGTGTGACATCATGCAGATACCTATGACCTAGGAGGAAGGAGGAAGGGTATACCTAGGAGGAAGGGTCTCGGCCGGTGAGCCAGGATGACTCGTTGCAAGCCGTGCCATGGCGGCGAGTCCGGGCTTGCTTTGCGCGACGGCGGGCCCACGGCTCTGCTTCCCAGACAGGCCAGCGGAATGAGGGTTCAGGAACAACATTATACTGCCTTACGAACACTACCAGCAAGACGAGGCTGCTCTTTATCTAATTGGCATGCGCGATCAATTAACGTTCATTGCATCTAATGCTCTGAATAATAGCATTGCAATTATTTCTTCCACTCGTCCTTAGATGCTTCCGGAATACTATTTCCGTATCTCGATGTGCAAAAGCAAAATGCTAGGGTTTATATGGTGGATATAATTGGCGCACTCCTTATCATTCTGTTCATGGATACGAACACTACCAATTGACATATCTAGAAATGGGGTCGCTGCGTGTATTTCTTTTCTCTCAGTATTAAAAGTAGAACACATTTCCAGCTTTTTTGGCTGTGTCAAGCAAAAAAAAGTGAAAGTTGTATAAACACTCCCTATTACCCTCCAAAGTGGACCGACTTCCGGAAGCGCCAGTGCCACGTTACCACAGAAGACACTGATGGGGCTCAGCTGACAAATACTCCCATTAGCCAGCCACTGAATGCCCAGTTTCTAGTTGTGTTACGGGATTACCATGGCGAAATAGTTGTTCCCATGCAATTGTCCTCATCCGCATAGCAACGAACAACTTTCCCGGCGCATCCCCTCGCCTATTTCCTCATTTTCTTTGAAGAAAATCCCATATTTTGTTTACCAGTTCTGGACCGAGACCAAAATGGGGCATTGAGATTTAAAGACAATGCTAATAAATTATGTAGCAAAGAATTAGGAGAATACTCCAAGTAGAAACGAAAGAGAAGATGGAGGACATCGTTAATTTGCTGTATTCTCCAGACGCATATCGACATCCTTCTAGAATTAGCACATCTCTATTCCAATGCCAGCGCGTAGAGTTTCCATACAGAAAGGAGCCACTAGCATTATTCTGTAAAAATTTCCGAGAATTTCAATAACTGGACGTGACGCGCGAAGACAACCTGCAACTCTTCAAAGATAACGAAAGTTTTGCGGATTCCTCGGCTCTTGAATGAAAAACTCCAGCACAAACGGGGAAAATATTTTGACACAAAACACTGAGCAGAAGCTATTGAAAAGAGGGTAGACTTTTTGTCGCTATCGTAATTTATGAAGAACACAATGAATGGAGCATGAAATCAGTCCGATCTCGGGGTCAAGGCTGCCGAATGAGCAGCATGCATGCGACAGACGTGAAAGAAAAGTTCCCGTCTAACTTCAATATTTGAGAAATTAAGCCTAAGTGTACAAATTGATATGTTCTGGAACCTTTTTATTTCACAACAGCGACCATTAAAAGTGCCCGCAAAGAAAGTACAAGCACGCTGATGTACAGTCGTTTCCGTTTGTCTAACTTAATGCAGTACTTCCCTTGTCACATAATTCAGGCACAAGGACACGGCAATCGGTACTGAAAAGGTTATCCTCAAAGATTATCTTGAATCAAAAGCCTTTACTGAAAGCGAAAATATTGAAATTAGGTACCCTATACGTTACATGTTTTGTGCAAATGCATGGAATCAAAGCAACACATTACTTAAGTTAGGACACGAAGATCTCGGCTCGCCTTGCGACCTACTCACCTAATTGTGCTAGCAGTACAATGAACGAGCTGATTTCACTAAAACATATTTCGCCTCCATCGAAACGCGGCCATGAACAACTGCTGACAGCCATGAACAACTGCTGAGGGAGGTTGGAGAAAACAAAGTTATAACCGTTATAATCAGTTTTTTTGTGTATATGATTTTCAGTGTTTTGTTCTTGCTCAAGGTTACGTGTGCAAATGGAAAAGAAGAAACATCAACTTTTAAGCCCGCAAATTACCTATGCTTGAGAAGTATCGAGCAAACATCAACCGGCATCAAAAGAGTACACCGCTGAGCGCACGAACTATATGGCGGACGCCATTTTCCATGTTTCCTCAAACAAGGCGCGCGGAAGCAGAAGGAAAGACTTAAAAAAGGACACTCAACAGGCACTGCTCAGAAGAGGATGAGTTCTTCACCGCTGTTTTTAACTTTCACCCACAGTGTTTTGAGGGGGGACGCAAAGAAGCTGAAATGTTTGCGTTTTCCAAGCGTTTGTAGTTTTACGCTTATAACGACTGTTTGATAGCAAGGGAGCCAACAATTTCTTCGTCATAGCCGTTGCTTCGTTATAGTCGTAGGCGATCTCCGTTGCTGCTGTCGAATGTGTATACAATGAAAAACATAAACGGCATTTACTTCGTGCCCAACGTGCATCTGGACGTCTTCAACATTCTCACCAGGTGCCCACCACTTAGCTGAATATACGTATACAAAGCGAATATAGCCGCCACAGTGTCTCAGTGCTTATGGCACTATTTATTTATTTATTTCCACGTATTTATTTTAAACGTATTTATTTCCACGTTCCGAGCAATAAATCTTTAGTTGAAAGTCAACGCTTGTCTTTGTGTATCTTCCTGTGGTCCTTGTCTCTTCGCGCTGTTCTTCTTGAACATTAAAAGTACCCGCAAAGAAAGTACAAGCACGCTGATGTACAGTCGTTTCCGTTTGTCTAACTTAATGCAGTACTTCCCTTGTCACATAATTCAGGCACAAGACACGGCAATCGGTACTGAAAAGGTTATCTTCAAAGATTATCCTGAATCAAAAGCCTTTACTGAAAGCGAAAATATTGAAATTAGGTACCCTATACGTTACATGTTTTGTGCAAATGCATGGAATCAAAGCAGCACATTACTTAAGTTAGGACACGAAGATCTCAGCTCGCCTTGCGACCTATTCACCTAATTGTGCTAGCAGTACAACGAACGCGCTGATTTCACTAAAACATATTTCGCCTCCATCGAAACGCGGCTGTCGCGGCCGGAATTCAGTTTCGCGATCTGGAGGTCAGCAGCCGACCGCCAAAAGAACTGAACCCTCGCAACAGGTCTGTGAAAAGCCGAAAGTTAAGAAACGTTGACTTCAATTATTTTCACTAAAGTACAAGGGTGCTCACATTCGATGAAGTCTCTGTTATTTACGCGAAAAAGATGTCTTCGGAATCCTCCGTTCTTTTCCCCATGGTCACAGAGAGTAAACTTATGTATAGAAAATGATCTAGAAGACTATCACGCACGTAGTCAGCACCACTTCCACAAACCACACCCCTACTGCCAACCAAGTGGTTGAACAGGAATGGGAACAAGAACCTCATAAGAAAGATATAATTGCTGAGACGCACAAAAATCGATGGAAGCGCCTCAGGAGGTTTAGTTTGTTCATCCTTCCACTGCCTTCATTCACCTTAAAATTTTTTTTGTCTCTAAAAAATAGGTTGCACATCGAACTTCCCACCCCAAAAATCATGAGTCATTCGTGCCAGTTTAAGAACCACAAACAGGAATGAAGCGAAACAGTGCTTTAGCTGTGAACGAAAAATTTAGCATGTTGAATAATTCATTTAAAGGTGAGCTCTCGAGCTCGAAGCATGCTTTGCGTGTGTGAGTAGAACAAAAAATTCCGTAGGCTATAATTTATTTCAAATGGCGCAGTACTCTTCTGCAATAAAAATCTTTTAAAACCAAACCCTTTTAAAACTTTTCCTTGGCACAGATTAGTGAAAGCGCCGTTCCACATAACTGTTTGAATGTTCGCTGTTGCTGAAAAGATTCCATGTCGGAGAGCAAAAGAGGGCGTTTCCTCCGGGCGCTTCCTTTCGCACTGTTACAAACTAAGGCCACCTGACCAAATTTCTTTATACTTACGGTTCTCGATGTTAGACCAAAGCCTTTGTTTGCCTGTTTGTTTCTCTTGTGTTTTATTGACCGCCGAAGACACATGGGATTAAGCTGTTTTTAAGGCAAGAAATAACTCCTATCAAGTTCAGTGCGTTCGGTTTAAACGACGACACATCGCCTCTAGTAAGCCGACAGATAGCGACTGCAGAGGTCGCAGCAGCTCTCCGAATCCGCGAAGGAGCAGAACATGCGTCGCGGTACAAACTGAACGCAGGACCTGCTGCTCAAGCGCCGATTAAGGGAAGAAGCTCTTCGGTTCCGTGGAGCAAGATAGTCTACTATAGATTGCAGTGTGGAATACGCTGGTCACTCTTTCTTTCACACCCCCTTATCCTGAATTTTCGTTGTTGTCTATAGTTTGAGCGTGGCCGAAAGTGGTTGTTATTCGGTTCTTTACTTACAACCGCGCACACTTGCAGTTACCGCCTTCACCGAATTGTTTTTGTCGGCATAAAGTCGCCCATTAAACAGCGTTAATGCTCGTCGGAAGAGTGCAAGTCTTCCTTCTTGACTGCCTGCCGGCAACACAACGTGGCAGTTTTTTGCGCAGGTCGGTCCGGAATCGTGCATACACTTCCGAAGCCGAAGTGGAAGCTTTGTCCAAAAATGAGCACGGTGATTTCGCACTGCGGTATACCTGGGTGAAAGAGAGAATAAACTATTGTAATTAAGCGGGTGGTCCACCCAGGTCCGGAATACCGTTGGCCAATGGGGCCCTCCTACCCTGATGATCGGCTGCCGCTGAGAGGGAAGATCTGTCTCTGCTGATGTCTGAGTCCCTAAGCCATAGGAAATACGCATGCTGGAAAAGGTGCCTTATTCTGTTTGTAACGGTTGGCTTAAACGGCAATAAATGTTTCGTAAAGCTAGCAACAATGGCAAACGCACATGAAAGAAAATGCGGATGAAGTACTCACTCTTTCGCCACCTTCATTTTTCAGCGCCTAACCCTGCCAACAAATCAACTCGTAACGCAATAGGCTCTACCGCGACTAGCTGTCAGTGATATTTAGAGTCCACTGCCCTCAAAGACACCTTCCTTGATAGTTTGCACTCTTTCCATAGGTTAAATAGTTGGAGATTAATATGAGATTAAGAAGTTTGTGGTAAGGTGCTCGCAGTAGCTGCCACAGGACAGTGTTAATTGCAGGCATACGGGAGAAGCCTTTCTCCTGCAGTGGGCGTAGTCAGGCTAATGATGATGGTGATGATGTTCTACACAAATGCTCATTGCGCTATGTTTCTAGAAGCACATACACATGTCTTGTGGGCCGCAGATCTGTTTACAAGTGTGGCAGCGTATTGTTGCTTGTTTTTTTTAAGTGTTCCCCATAGCGGGTCCTACGATAAGTGGTTACGTTATCGGCCGGGGCAATTGCGTATGTGACTCGCGGAGCAGACAAGTGCTTCGAGCAACATTTTTGAAGAAATCAGCTATCTGGAGATGGAGAAGATTGATACTAACTATATTTCGACAATTTCATTAGACGTCTTGAAACTCATTCGAACGGAGGTTATTGCAATTTGAGCAAAACTTACAGGTCTCCGCGGTATTTCGTTCATATTACAAGAATTATGGGTGCTTCTCAATGAGAAGTGAAGTTTTTTCGCTAGAAGCAATAGCGAGGCCATGTGGAAAGTACACATTTTTAGTGCCCTAGCACTAGGCCTCCCACTCGTGTACTTCGTCCTCGGCTGTTCGAAGCCTCCCAGTGCACGAGGGTTGCCATGGAAACTACTTCCCCAATCCAGGCGCCTATTCCAAGAGAAACGGATGCGTAAAAACGCGGCGTCGGAAGAGAAGGAAAAACCAGTAGCCTTTACTTTCTGGCGCACCGAGCATGTGGGCCTCCGAAACAGAGTATAAGAAGACGAAAGGCGCGTAGTTTGTGTTCATACCCCGAAACCGACGCGTGCGTGTGACGAAGGGGACGAAGTACGCGAGGGAGGGTGGCGACTGCTCGTTTCCAGAGTTTCAGTCTTCAACCATATAGGGCTGTCAAAAGCTCTTGGTATTGCGGTCAAAAGGTCATGGCATGAATATGTTCATGTCGCAACTTTATCGCTATGCTTCTCTACAGCCAACTAAAGGTGTGTTAAGCGGCCGTGTCTACGTCTTTCACTCTAGTGCTCAAACCCTAGCGGGAGACTTCAACTTAACATTGTGAATGCTGAACGGCACGCCAGCGCACCTCAAAGAAATTTAGCCAAGCTAAGCTAAATCGTCAGTGATATTTTAACCTTCCTCATAACTGCATTGCGTCATTATTTCGTGACCACGGAGCTCGCTGGAAAGCTTGCGAAAAAAAACGTGTGCCGTTCGAAAAAATTAAATCAAAACGTATGTCTATAAAAAAGCCAATTCCGGGTGCCTTCAGGTATACTGCACAAACTAGCCTTACTGCTGTACCTTTCTACTTCATCTCCGCGTTCCTTTCTGACCGGTGTCATCTGCAGAATGTTCGCTCAGGTGCACCTAGAACTCGCGGTGAAGGAAATATTCAGAGAAAGGGGTGGTTGTGGTGCTTCTGAAAGCTTCACCAGATCCTGCGACTTCGAGTCGCGGTTCGCTGCTACAATACTTTTTCCTACTTTTATATTTGTAGTTTGATTTTTGCCTGGCAAGCGTAGTCTCTGTATGCGGCATGTGAAAAGACGTCTTTTTTTTTCTCACATTAATTTTCTGCTTTGGCAAGATCGCTATAAGCAGAAATAAAACTAAAAACAGCACTGCCCGCAGCATCCATTTCCACAACGATCTTCTGTTTCTGTTAGTCTTTGTGCAGCGGGAAAGGCTTCGGAAACATCTGCTTCTAGCAAAAGTTACGCCTCCTCTTTAAGGCGTTTCAAAGTTAGAAAAAAAACTTTACGGCTTGCAATCACTGACGCTCCGGTTTTCAGCATCTGCTGTCGTGCTTGCCATTGTGGGGATGATGACATTTACACAATCTCAGCTCAGAGAAGACAATCGTCTATATTTGTGGTATATAATTCGTTCACATATGACACATGTCAACCAAATTGTTATTAAACACACTTCGAAACGCAAGCGCAACACTCTCACAAGTCGCGTGTTGTCTTTCTCTAACGCCTATGGCTTCTCAAGGGAGACAGTCGGGATGCTCTTGCTGTTCGTGTTTCATCTGCTGTGCCTCGTATGAACCATGGGACGATCATTCCGCATGCGGTTTTGTTCCACATCTTGGATGCTTTTACGAAATCGGCTCTTCTATTTTCCGTCGTGCTGACGTCCCCATTCTCGAGATATTTCCATGTACACCCATCACTTTCTTGAAGGCGGCATGGCACCTGCTGGTGTTTCCGTGAACACTCTAAGGAAACCGGGTTTGTGGAGACATGGGAACAGCACGGGTTCAGGGTGCGGTCCGAGCGTGATGATATTTTTTAACTTGCTCTTCCTTCGACACCACCAGCACCAGCCCCAAGCCACGTGGCAAAGGAGACACTGCTTTCTTGCGCCGACGTACAATCCCGCATCAAGAACCTACGCCAGACACAGAGGTTGCCTTTAATTGGCAATTAATACCTAGGGATTTAAAAATTTTGCTTTTGTACAGACATCAGCCATTCACAAGGTTGATTTATATTTTTAGTCACCTGATGCCTACAGCAGCTTTAGTACTGTTGTGTTGAGTGGTTGCTACACAGAAAACATTATTACCAACTGGCAAAAAATGCATCACCGTGACTTCTCAAGTACCAGTCCTCTCGTGATGACATTTAATTGAGGATGGTAAGGAAAGTTGACGAAGAAAGAATTTTTGATCTCTAACATTAAAAATAACAGGATTCTGAAAGAACATGCCTTCCAAACAGTGTGATCTCGTGAATGCTGGAAGGTATTTTAAAATGCTTCGAACCGCACCAATTCACTGTTTCAATTAACCGTGACATCCGTTTTCAAAGTTTCTTTTCTTACTAACTAAAGAAAATATTTCCCACTACCCACGACCCACTAGGCAAACTTAACTCAAGGTTTATGTAGTTCAAAATTTTGGCGCACTTGCCCTGTTTGTTAGCGTTGAAAATCCATCAGTTGTTTTGTTAGTCTGCAGCCTAGGTTTTGGAGTCGAGAATACTGTCAGCTGCTTGCTGCTTCCTGAATACACTGCGAGGGCAGCGAAGCCTAATTGATCTTCCAACCCACGCGAGAGCCGCTCGTTTTCAGCAAACCAGTGGCTATCCTAGATGCATTTAATATTCTACTGAACCACATGGACAACAACCTGATAAGAAGGACATACTTTCGTGGTTATGCCGAATGGTAGAAGAGAGAGAATACAAAATAATGTGCCAGGAACGGCTCTATGAACCACTGCAATGAATCGGCGCTAACGGGAATGCATCAGGCACAATTTAGACTTGGTAGTGCAGGACGAAATTTTGAACGGCAATTTCACAAAACGCAGTCGTTGTACTTTTAAGAAACATTTTCTCGTCAACAGGTAGAAGGAAGCAAATGAAACACTCAGGCTTCTGAAATGCACTCATTTTTCGTGTACTGAAATAGAAAAACCAGATTCGAAGAAATATTTTTTTAATGCAAAATATTCTTCTCGCTAAGATGCTCTGATAAACTGAATATCAAAACTAAAAAATTTATTTTCTTCGCAAATTAATCATCTATACTGAAATACTTCATTCCAGTTAATACTCCACGTATTTAAGAATGTTGGTGCATTTTTTTTATTCTGATGGCAACAGTTCTTTTGTAAACGTACCTTTCTTGAAGCTGACGAGCGAATATTGTTTTTTTTTCTATCTTCAAATCCGATGAAAATTTTTCAGTACAACTTAGTGCGCCTCACGCAGGCTTATAGGCCGAAAAGGCAGGAAAGCTTTAAGTTTTTGTCACGCAAGAACAAAGTAAGAAAAACCTGGGCTTAACCCCCGGAGTGCGCCCGAGTGAAAGGCACACAATTTTGTTTGGCTTGTTTCCGGTGAAGGTAACAGCATATGAGCAAGTTGTCAACTTTCCTTCCTCGTGCAACATGTATCCCTCGGTCAGTAAACCGTAAGCAGGTGCTCTTATTATTCTGTTTCTGAGACGTCGTGTTTGCTGAATACGCTAGTCGAAACAGCTCGTAAAGCGCGTTTCTTACTGAACACAAGGATGGGGAGGAAACCAAACGCAACTCTTTTAGTTGAGCGTAGTGTCTGCTCTCGGCAAGATCGTAATACGCTTGAAGAATTGTTAGCGTGTCAAAGGAGTTCATTTTTTTTTTGCACATCAAGAAGTGTAGTGAGAGTACCAACAATTTTCGGCATAGGCAAAGATCAAACAAGCAGTGCCCCACTATGGCAAAAGAATTAAGTCCGTCGGGTAGCAGAAAGCTTCCGCCGAGAAATGGGCTTTTGGGTGCAGATTATCAATCAATCAATGTTTATTTTGCATTTTTAGTACAAATAAAAATGCAGGGAGTGATGACAAAAAGCTGCTCTGAGGCAAGCTTGACTGGGTCCCGATCCCCTTTACATGTCAGTTTGTGCAGCAGTTATACATGAAATGTAGAATGTTTAATAGTGAACAATTTACAGCACATGCGATTTTCGCCCAGGAAATAATGCTGCAAATACAGTCTTGTTACGATATAAAAAATACAACAATATGGTACAAACATTGGCGTGATAGCAGACCTGAAAAATGACAATGTTAATAAACAAACTCGCCTGAATATAAGGGCGGCACAGATCGTACAAGACGATGCCCATTTTGACATGTGGCATAGCTTTGACTGCATACATCTCTTGCCAGGCAGATGTCATCTGGCAAAACTGGCTCACAGGAAGAGGCTGCCCCGCAACCTCACCTTACATCCTAGAGCGCCCGGAGTTTAATGCAATCTCCGCTACCCCCATAAAGCACAGATAACGTAAAACCTAAGTGCGCATTCATATACAGGGTCTGTTCTGAAAGTAGTAGGACTGATTTTTTTAAATAGAATTTATTCAAGAGAATAGTACAAACGATTAGAAATTTTCGAAGTAGCACCCTTCCGCACCTACACGCTGCTGCCAATGAGTTTTCCAGTTTTCGTACGCCTCCAGGAGCGCCTGGACCGGAATGCTGTTTAGCTCCCTCGTCACGGCCTGTTGAACCGCCTCTACCGGTCCGGGATGTTTTCCCCTGAGCGTCGATTTTATTCTCGGGAATAGAAAAAGGTCTGGCGGGGCCAAATCGGGGCTATAGGGGGCCTGAGGCAGCGTTGCCGCCTTGTGCTGGGCAAAAAATTGGGGTCCTCATTCTCATGATGAAGAAGATCCTGCCAGATCACTTTCCGGTTGGCCTTTTGCTCCTCTGACAACACTCCCGGCACCACAGTCGCGCACACATTCCTCATGGCTAAGTTTTCTCTCACGATCTCAAAACTTGAATTTGAGGAATGTTCAAGTCAGAAATTATTCTGATACTCATCCTACAATCACTGTTCAGTAAATGTTTCCCTCGCTACACATTATTGTTGGTCTTGCTGGTCGAAGGGCGTCCGGAGCGGTCGTCGTCTTCCACTCTGTCCCTACCTTCTCGGAACAGCTTGTGCCAGTCAAAAAAACACCTGATCTACCCATGGCAGCGTCACCGTAGGCGTCCTTAATCATGTCGTGAGTCTCTTTGCCTGTTTTACTAAGATTTACACAAAATTTGATCGCGTATCGCTGATCCAGTAAACGCTCCATGATTCTGCGTGACGAGACGTTTCGACAGGGGTTCACAGTACAAGCGACCTGCTCCCTTCAACGGCCGAGAGCCGACTGCCGACTTTCCCCAGCATGCCCAATACCCCCCTTCAACAAATTGCACGCACACAGACCGCCTCTCGTCCGCCCGTTGGCCCGGGAAAAACCAGTCCTACCACTTTCAGAAACCACCTTGTATTGACCGTCTGTCACAGCTGGCCCCTCCACGTTTAGAAACGGCCGGTCGCTAGGTATAGGTTTATCTGAAGATGGGGCACCAGGGACTGATCGATCGTTTCCCTCGGCCCACATAGCGTGGCAAAAACAACATTAAACAACTCCTGCCAGCACTGAGTACTTCGCATCATGTGTTGGGATTTTTTGAGTCTTAGTTGACCGCCCCTAGCGGTATTGGTCAGGCCAGCATCTATCCTCTGGATAAGCTGCACAAAAATGTGCATTTGCCTCGGTCGTTCACACGTGCATTATACTTATTTTTTTTTTATATGCCGGGAGGTATTTTCGTTTAAAGGCATTCATCGTGTACACTAGACCGCAGCTTTAACTACATTACTTTTAGTGATGATACACTCTTTTACGTTTCTAAAGGAACGTGTTAGTATATGCTCGCCGTCTTATGTAACAGTGAATTGGTATGGAAAAACTGCGACACTTCCTAAGTGTCTGATATCCTGTACTTGTACATCGTGTATATTGTGTATATTACCGCCATTAACTCTTTCGCTACCGTGGAAAAATGCACGATTTGGAGCGTACTGAAATAAATTTTTTTTTCTCAAGAACTAATACACCCAGCACATATTGCAATGCATGAAATTGTAGCTTATTAGTTACACTTCTGAATGAAACAAACACCAGAGTTGTGTGTGCAAAAGTAAATGAACATTTATTTGTGAAATTTGCTAAAAACACAAAAAAAAGCATATAGCAAAAACAAAAATTATCGGCTGCACTAAGCCCGAACTTGATTAGAAAAAAACTGGAATATACAAACTGTTGCACATCTTTACAGCTGTCATTATTCACAGTTTCAGCTATGAGAAAAATTTACTGCACTTTCCATGGCCGGTCAAGTCAGGGGTCATGACTGTGGTGCCACTGTGAAGAGCAATCGGAGGTGAAGATGTGAAGCAGAGGTAGACTGACAAGTGCTTCACATAAGGTTTTATCTTTGTTCCTCCCTTGTTCTCTGATAGCCGAGCTTGTAGTTTCTTCTTTTTTTCATTCTTTTCAGTTATTGTTGAATGGATTCTATGAGAGGATTGGGGGCGTGGACTTCTTTTCCCTCATCATACCCGAAGATTTCTTGAATGAGCTGCTCCCTGAAAGCCAGCTGATAAAATTTGGCATTTTAGGCAAGCTCTAAAACATCAGGATCCATGAAATAAGTTTTATCGGTGTGGTTCAAAAGCCAGGACACTTTTCAAGTGTTGCCTATAGAAGCTGCCGCCACTGAATCATCCGGGTCCGTTGCGTGCAAAAAAAAACAACAAAAAAAGCGAAAAACCAATTTTGAGAAATGATTTTTGATGGCAGAGGGTCAGAATAGATTATTCTGGTATTTCAGTAGAGATACAGTCGTGGCAGGTCAACAATTCCAATGTATATGTTGATTCCAATGAACATCAGAATCTCCAACAGATTCACGTCTTCCCATGAGCCGTCACGCCGAATTCGCTGAAAATCTTCATCCCTGCATACTTATTAGTGTTTCCGCACACGATCTTCATCATTTCCGCCGTGAAGAGCATAAAAAAAAAGTCGAGAAGTCGAGCGAATCTCCGAGCGCCGCTCCGCAGCGATGTGCCGATATGGACACCTAGCTGTCGTCTTAGTTGAAAAACGCGACGCGACCTTGAGCATGTGGCAAACTGTCTTCGCCATACGTTGTGAAGACCCTGAAGCACAAAAATAAACCACTGTCATCAATTACAAACCGTATGCACCGCAGAAAACACACAGCGAACGAAAACAGAACTTACATGCAAGTACGCGCTGACGTTCCAGGCTCCCGAGGCGAAGTCTCGCTGCCGAAACCGAAATCCGACGATTGTACATTGTTGCCTGACTAATAACCGCTGCTTTTGTCGCAAAAAACGAAACCGAAACCGGCCGACGTGCTCGGTGTCAGCTTTTGCTTTCAAGGAGCGCGCGGCGACGCGGACGCCATTTTCTCCGGCTGACGCTGCTGCAGCCGTTCAAAATTTTATTTTTCACGGTGCCCCCTCATGTCAAAACACTGAAACCAAGACTGCAATCGAAAGAGCAGTTGTTGAGCTCGCTAACTAGATGGCGGAGCACGTCCACAACGCTCCAAAATGACCTTTTTTGCGCGGGCGATTTGAATCGATCATATGCGAACGATCGCCTATGGCGCGGTAGCGAAAGAGTTAACCTATCACTTCTATCGCTCGCCTCTTTCAATTCCTCCCCCTGTCCTCTACCTGTCGTTTCATTCCCGCTAATCGTAGCTCAGGTCCTTCAGGTTTCTATGCCAGATGCCGTGGCTGGCAACATCTTTTCCTTCCATTTTTTTGCCACTAACAACAAGCCACCAACAAAAACAACATAAATGTCTGCGTATTAGCGGGGAGTTTGTGGCATAGTGCATGTATTCCAGACCGATGCAGTGGCACTTGTCATGGTGAGCTTAGGATATCCATTTGCATGTTTATTCTTCAGAACTTGCGCAAATGAAACCTTGCGCACAATTTTAATGTTTCATTCGTACACTATAACGTGTGCTCTAATATGGTTTCAGGTGGACATGTTCGAGCAGCTCAATGGATTCCCTGTGACTAAAATCTAGCAGTCGCCAAAAAAGAGAAAATAACAAATCGCTTGTCACGCGACCAGGAAAGAAACATTAAAGCGAGATTTCTCCGCTCAGAGGACGGTGCGAGAAGAAAAATCCTCAAAACTTGTACCTGCTCTGTCACAAGCAGAAGAAATCACTGGGGCATTCAGTTTAAAAAGGGGGGAGGAATAAGAATTGCAGATATTTATTTTTACTTTGAATGAATTGATGAATCATAATCGTTCTTAAACTTGATGACGAGGACAGCAAGAAAACAATGAGTGTGGTGATAAAAATAATCGAAGTCGGGGGTGTATGGCGGTATGCAGCTGTTCACAACTGATACCTGCGAGAGGGGGGGTGGGTTGATAATCAGCAAAAATATCTGAAATATAGCATATTTACCAGGATATCTGCCTTATGATAGGTGTGCTTGCGGATTAAATGAGGCAGTCACACGACGATGCAAGAATCACTTTGAAGATCTGTTGCCAAAAGTTGAAAACCTAACAAATCCTAACGGAACTAGGACTTCAAAGCCCCTCCACATGGAGTACGCCTTTCGGTGCAGAGTTGTATGAAGAAAGATCTCCACCTTTTCGTCTCATTAAAATTCCTTTCTCGCTCTCTATGAAGAGAAAACATAAAGAATAAAAAAATAAATGCCGAATGATGCTGCAGAAAAATAAAAATGCAGGGGAAAGTGATGCTCTGCCTTAGGGGCATGACGCGATAGCCCTAATAGATGAATTCTCACAAAGGTGGAATGGATCATTCTTTCATTTGGATTCGTGGAAGGCTTGGAATCCTCATTCCCCTCATGGCGCAGCTGTGTGACGGTTAAGCAATGTGCTACTGCCCCGGCAAGTGACTGTTCCAAATGCAGCCACCGGTAAACATGCGAGACCCAGATTACTCGCCCCTAACAACCTCTCGCGAAGAATCAATAATTGAAGTGCCACAGGTCACGTTGGGAAGTTTGCTCCCCACACAGTGGGCAGATACTTTTGCGTCACATGACCATGTGACCTGCATGCTCCACCTGCCACATAGGTTGTCTTTCTGGGGATCTTTTACTCGTGCCGCCGCCAGCGCCGACGACGACAACGACGACGCAGATTTTTTTTTTTTTCTGAACAGGGTTTCTGACGCTTTTTTGTTTTTTTTTTCAATCTTCAGACATTATTTTTTGCGTTAAAAAGAGGGAAATGAAGCCTAAAGACATTCATTTTGATAGCACTACATGAAAGTTCATTTACTTGGTTCACTAATGTCTAAAGACAAGGAAAGCAAAGCTCATACTAGCAGAGTAGTCGCCCGGCGGAAATGATGATATATTCCTAGGATGTCTCTCTCGGCGCCATGCTTCTTCGTTTGTGCGCGTGTTTGGCTTTCCGTCACACGTGTCTCGCTCGCGCAGTTATTTTGCCACTTGTCACTGAGTCCATGTCCCCTGCACTGTTAGCCGTACAGGAAGTTCTCTGAGGAACCCCGTTCAGTTGACTTGCGTTTGCGTTCTTTCGATTAATTTCTTTGCGCATTATGTCATACAATGCTCTATACTTTCTTGAATGGTAGGCGGTTCTTCGTGATGAATCGTCTTTTCATTTTAGCAACATCTGAGTTCATTTTTCCACTGATTACAGAAAGTACACTCATATATTTTTATGTGTTTTGTGCGTGCTTGGGTAGATTGGGTGCTCCTTCTGACGAGAGTTATCATCATTTTTAATTGGTACCATCGATTTCTGAAGATTCCCAAATTTTATTTTTATGTGACTGGTTACTCAAAAGCGCTGTGCTTTCTTCCTAACCGGAGCATCTAGTGCAGCTGGGGTAATAATACTCTCGTACCACAAGTACCCCGGAACCGGACTATCCCTATACCAAAGGCGCTCTAAACCTCCGCACATGAAGACATTTTGACACGGAACGAAGGAGTGATGTGAACGCCTCCAAAACCTTGGTTTCCTTGTAAAAGCTGGCTTCAGTATCCCATCTGAAACTTCCTAATGGTCCCTTGTATTCTCTTCATTTTTAGAGGTGATTTCTCATGAGGAATTTTATTCCTGCTGCACTTATCAGTGATAAAGCGAGAACTGCGAAAACTGCGTTTCTCCCACTCATATTCTGCCTTCCAGTGTTCCTCCTTGGCTGTTAGGTGCCGAACGTAAATGTACTGCCTATCGTAAGCCGCAAAAACAGCATTATATACGACGAGAGCGTACAAAGGGGAACAAAGGCGTAAGTTACGTCATTAAGGAAAGCTGTAGGCGCATCTGGATACGTGTATGCGCGCCGGATCTAAGAAAAGTGCGCTTGCCGTGCCGAGAGCTCAGGCTTGAACATGCTATGCTTACGTTTCCCCAAAGATTGAGGCGCCTCTCAGCGGTCCATCACTCACGTCAGTCTCCACTTCGAAATGCAGCAAACCTCGTCTGCCTAATATTTGAGCCCTAGGTGCCGTTGTTTTTGTCGTATTTGGCTCGCGTCTTAGCAGGATAAAGTGCTCATCCTTCACCTTCGGATAGTGTATGCTTACAGACGAATACATATTGAAGGGTTGTCTTTGGTAACTGCTTGTTTAACCGTCAGTATCTTTTTACGCTCAATGCGGTGACTGCAGAATAGATCTTGGAAGGGCAGCCTCGAATGTTGTCAGAGACGCAAGGATATGTATCATATTTAGAGCTGGGCGTGGCATATTTGCCGCTAGGCACGACGCCCTACCGAAGAACTCGGCATGATTGCCTCTCATTCACGTTTTAAAGGCACGTGAATGCCATATTTTCATCTTCTTCGATCACCATGCGTGTCTTTCGAACGTTTTCAAATCGGAATGTTATTCATAAATATTCAAACAACTCGAGGGAGTGCAAAAAACCAAGCAAACAAAAAGAGATCGTAGGAAGGCCACGCCGGAGCTCCATAGTAACTGCTAAAAATCAGCGCATTGTATTATTGTTCAAATGAAGTCTCTACAGCACTTTTGGCGAGAGCATCTGCTGAAGAACCATGAACAAGGTAATAGGGGCCCAAAACAACAGCAGGTTCCTGCATTTGGCGAGTAGATGTTTATTTGGAAATATCACAATTTAATCACCACGAAACGGAATATTAAGTCAGGTTTGCAGCAAGCATTAGTGGTTTCACCCCAATATGCTTGCACAGTTTGTTCATTAGGAGTATCGCGTGGTATGCGAGGTGCCTTTTTTTAGAAGTTGAATCGAAGTACGTGCGCTGAATGATTCAAAAGGCCAAACGCCACTCTTCATCACAACACTGTCTCGCTCTGCTCAGCTAGAAACAAGAAAGCCACGTAGTACACCCCTTTATGGATGGCACTCAGGTGCTCATCTTTCAATGCTTGCGTAAGCGTCAGCCGTCCTTTCTTTTGCGTCATCAGCAGACGTCAAAAATCACTCCAGTAGACTGCTACTGTGAATACAATGAGTGCTCAATTTGGCAAGTGCTAGCACGGCTTTTTTTATAGACCGGCTTCGTCTCGTTCATCATAGTGCTGTCGCTTCTCCTTGAGCCATGGACTGAGTCTCCCTATAATGCATTTGCTTTCCCTTTCTTTTTTTTACGCATTCGTCTCATTCCTTCTGTATGAAGCCAAATGGCGATACTATTTTTTCAGAGACACATCCACACAGCACGACAAGAAGGAAGTCAGTCAGCCATCTTACCCCGCAGAGCAGTCACCGATTTATTTACTGCTGTTTTCTGGTCACCAAAGCCCCCTTTTCTGTGCCTCTTCATTACATCAAGGTTGCCGTCAAAAAACCTGCTGCTGTGTTGGCAGCTTACGAATCTAACGCGCTGCGAAGCACACAGCGTGCGACCCTGTGAGAAGATATGGGATCTGTTTCAGGTAATGGACAGACTTTTTCCATATTTCTCCATTTACCGCAGTCCTGCGGCGGCCTCCGGGCCTTTATTCACATAAACATCCTAACCTCTCCCGCGCACCTAACATTCTGCCGCGTCCTGATGCTCATGGCACGCAGTGGCACCAAAACAATGACGCAATTCGCACCAAAAGAATTTTTCGCTCTGTCGTCTGCTATTTTAAAAAGCAGACGGCCTTACAATGGAGAAATAACAGGCTAAATACTCGTAGTCGAGTTTCCTGCGCAGCAGCTGTGAAGCTGGAGTGTCTGCGAATTGGATTCATTTTTTGCCTTCCGTACGGGACTGCCTCGGTGGCGCGCATCCTGTTTTTCATAGCACTGCATCGCTCCAAGTGCCTGCTGTTAGTGTACTTTCAAAAGAGCTTTCAAGATCACTTCGAGTGGGCTTTCTCGTGCGACCACGGAGTCTATTTTAGATCGAATTTTTTGTATCACTGCAGAATTTCGTTCGTTACGCAGCTGCTAACAAGCCTAACCAGGTCATCGCACTAAATGTCACAACGTTCAAGTTTTTAGAGAAAGGGACCGTCTCCCCGGACTCGTCCGCTTCAAAGAGTGTGAAGTCTCGCCAGGAATGACGTGACATTGCTTGTGTGTGCTTTCTCGTGAAGGAAACGTCACCTGCAAATGAACAAGAACCTACTCTGAACCCTATAGATGAGGCAACACATGGACTTGCGCATTCCATTCCAAATAGTGGATACACATCCAAAAATAGGTACACAGAGATAACTATAAAACTCTATGAAAGGATCCTCAGAACTTTGTTGAAAATAGAAAAAAATAGTGCCAATGCACTGCCTAGCCAGCTGATTAATATCTGAGACATGGGGAGAAAACGTCAGAGAAGAATGAAACAGTGCATCAAAATTGCAGGTTTCGCTCCTACTCACCAGCGTTGGGCTTTCGATCTTGCAGAGATACAACATTTGCTGAGTTTTATGATTATGGGAGCCTACTTATATTTTCGCTGCATTCAAAATCATATTGTTGATGTAGAGTCGGGAAGTATTGATGTCAGCCTTCAGAGCACTGCTGCCCCAACATGAAATGCTAAATGAGATATTTAAAGAAAATCCAGGATGCTTCCTTAACAAAGCTGAAGATTGAAGTTTGCTTACTGAGTGTCACAGTCCGTCAGATATTTACGTAATTAAAACATGACTAAATAACTCTGTGTCAGGTTCTCAATTTTTATCTCAAAAATATTTGCTTGTAAGAAAGTGCGGACACAGTGGTAAAGGCGGTGGTGTAGCTGCGTTCATCATAAAAAGACTATGAATTTTTTATTACTCCTCATTTCATTCATGGTTCGTAACATGAGTTACCGAATCTGTAATTAAGTTCAGCACGGGTACAGAATCATCTGTTGTAAACTAACACTGCGAGACGAGACTTCATACCTACTGTCCTGAAGGTTTAAGAGAGCAGTTTGTAAAATTCTTAAAAACAGTCTTTTGAGAAAACAAGAAATATTCTAGAGGAGGAAACTGTCAGCTTGTGGCGGACATCAGTAACTGTGAAAACATGATAATTATCTAGCTAATTACCTTAATCTTGCTAATTTTCAAAATAACTAAGTTTGCATTCACAGCTAATAACGGGTTTGTAGCTGCGGAGAAGACTATGCCATAAAATGTTTTGCAGCAATGAAAAAGTCATTTCCTAAAGTCGAGAAGCTCAAGAAAATCTCTTTTTTCTACCACAAACCGTAACTGAGGGCACAAGGAGAACGCAACGTGCGCTGGTGACGTGTTCCGATATTTGAGTGCGGCGGCCCATTGGAAACACCTGTGGTAATTTCCCCTAGTAGGGAACCTTGAAGCTGAGTTTATAGTGCGGGTGGCGTTAGCATTTGCTCCGTCGCAAGGCACATGAAAAAGGTCAGCCATCGTCAACAACGCGGGCATCGATTCTGAAAGCCCAGATAAGAGCGGCTAGTAGTTTTCTTTCTTTTTATTTGTCTCCGCCCCTTATAACGCCACTGTAAGACGGACTAGATCTGAGGCGTCATTATGCGTAGATTTAGACATCAGATATAGCTCCTGTTCGGGTATAATCACTGCGTCTTAGGAAGTGCATCAGACAAATAAAGTTTCGTCCACGAAACAAGAAAGGCTTGCGCGGCGGTGGCTGTAGGATATTTTTCTGTTGATCTTTTTGTGCGCTGGCCTACTTTAACAAAAAAAGCTTTGTTGCTTATTTTTTAGGTGCTTGTTTAGTGGTGCGCTGAATGCATGGGCACGGCGTTATCAAGGTCTCGAATTACTTAAATGCGGATAAGTGCCACCTAACAAACGTAAAGATCAGGACTCGAACGTCGCATCGTGAATACTGTGAGAATGGCCGCACCAGCGCAACTCTAACAGTCCTTTGCGGAGAAAGTGGATATAATGATCGCTTATATTAGCGCGCAATGGGACGCAGAGCTGGCATCCAGACTTCAGGCTGTCAAACTTCCTGGCGGTCTTGTTCTACTCAACGTAAATATACCGTATTGTGCGTTTTTATCGTAAAGACTTTCAAAAATTTTCCCGCCTCAACCGCTCGATCGTTTGCGGTGAAACTGCACACAGAGATTGCGCAATACGGTAACTTTTGTATCGTAGCAAGTTTTACAACGGTACTTACTTAGTTGAGCCCTGCATGATGCGAAATCGTAGTTGTCTGCGTTGAGATCGTCGAACCAAAACTCGCAGACGCCGTTTTTTCGCTGATGATGATGATGATGATGATGTAGCCTTCCCTTTGTAACGGGCGGGCGCCTACCAAAGGTGCCCTGGCTGAAGGGCGGCAGTGGCGCGATCGGTTTTCAGCAGTGAAAAGCGTCACGACAAAGTGCCGCGGCGATTTTGCAAATAATATCACCTGAAAGGTAAAGCCTCGTTAAATCAGTTGTTCTGATATTTTTTTTCGCTCAGTTAGCCGAAAAAGCGGCATATTCAAAGGGCACGCGTACAGTGTAGGCACGCGCTTCATGCAACGCTCACCTCGGCTACCTCGGCGCCTTGCCGTGACGCTTTTCACTGCTGAAAACAGATGGCGCCACTGCCGCCCTTCAGCGAAAAAACGGCGTCTGCGGGTTTTGGTTCGACGATCTCTACGCAGTCAAGTACGATTTCGCATCATGCACGGCTCAACTAAGTAAGCACTGTTGTAAAACTTGCTACGATACAAAAGTTACCATATTGCGCAAGCTCTGTGCGCAGTTTCGCCGCAAACGAGCGAGCGGTTGAGGCGGAAAAATTTTTGAAAGTCTTCACGATAAAAACGCACAATACGGTATATTGATAATAAGCGATTTAAAACCACTGGATCAGCCCATGTTCAGAAAAGGAAGCGAGCAGCGATTGCTATCATGGATTTTGAGAAAGGTATTCATTTCTATTAATTTATTTTAACACATATATACATGACTGGAGCCCTTGGGCAAAAAGCTGCTCGGGGCAGCTTCTCCGGATCTCCATCGGGCTCAATAAATGGGAATGGCGAGTACAGATGGAGGGAGCCCGGCTTCAGTTCGGAGTGCACTTTCAAGGAATAGCTACCATTCATATCATATGTGTCATCACAAGAAGGAAAGGCCAAATGACTTTCAGAAAGGGCTCGATTTTCGCAACTGGTGCCCATTTCAATGCCAAGAATACTCCGAATTGCTCTGAGGGGTGCTTTGAACTGATGGCGCCCAATTTTTCACGGATTCGAAGGTGAATTCACATAAAGCTTGATATTGGGGTGACCAGAACCCTCAGTAGCTACTTGGGCATAATCACCAGGTAAGATGATCAGGAAATGTTTTGTGTGCATTTATAACTGCCGTATGCTTAGTCCTTACTTAATTAACCGAAACGTTACCGGAAAGAACACAGACTGCGTGCTAAAGGGCGTCGTTTCTTAGTTTGCTTCAGAGCTCCCACTGAATATGGTGACAAAGAAAGGATTCCAGCATGACGGAGAGCCACCGCATTTTTCTTCAATGGCTTGACAGTTCATGGACAAATTATTTCCCAACCAACTGAGTGAAACCGCAACCTGGACTGCTGGGTAAGCCGAATTATACCCTTGAAAGTCTTCCTCTGGGAATATATGGAAAAATGAGGTTTTCAAAACGAAACCAGGCAGGCTCCGAAAACCGGACCGTCTATGAATATGATTTTAAAAAAATTCGCAGACAGAAGCTTTTGTCTGCTATGAACGGCTTGAAAAACCGCCTCTTACTTTGCATCGTGTGTGTTCCCACCCCAAATGCTATTCCTTCCATCGAATAGAGCCCTATTGGGTTGCGACCATCTGAAACATTGAAATAGGTAAATTTTGTTTGTTCTTGTTTGTTCTACGACTAGGAACTGTTAGACACCTGTGGTCAAAATTTCTGAATAACCGGGTACCACTT
The DNA here is from genome assembly GCF_055824585.1 of Amblyomma mixtum. Lineage (NCBI taxonomy): Eukaryota > Metazoa > Arthropoda > Arachnida > Ixodida > Ixodidae > Amblyomma > Amblyomma mixtum. The sequence continues at coordinate 165,014,738 of NC_143013.1, forward strand.
CCTACAACAAATGAGACGGGCCGTCTTCAGCACGCGGCTACAAGATTGAGGCATCTGGTAGCAAGCAACGTCGCGCGACTTTGCCAAAATGTTTCATCCGTGGAGTGATTCTCGTTAATCTTAGCAGTTAAATTAACACTATCTAAATTAAATAATACATCAAAATTGCACAAGGCATGTGAATGAACCAGCACTGGTAATCAGAAATGTGCACGCCGTCACAGAATGAGAGCTTTATTTTTTTTAACGAATCTAGCGTTATGCGAAAGAAAAGAAAGCCTGCTTGTGTAGATAACTGCACAGGGACAGCGCCAGGTAAGTGCATATCAGGATTCCCATTGTTGATCGCCATGCAGTTGGCCATGACAAGCCGTCTATTTGCGCCGAGCGCAGAGACAAAAAATAACTCCAAGTGCAGTTTCAGCTCAGCGTCGAGGCTTGCTAGCCAGGCAAAACAGCACCTCAATTTCGATTTGGCTGCTCCGTCGCATCACCATCTCTTTCGGCTCAGCCTCGGTCCTCACGGACCACAGCATCTTCGTCGCCAGTGCAGGGGTATTCAGTGGGACGCATTTCGCGCTACGTTAGCAAGGGACGCGCAAGACCCTGTCCGCAACTCTCTACTCGACACCATCCCAATTTGGCCAGCGGCGGTCGACACAACCACTTTATCATCAGTGATCGACGAATTCGTCCAGTACCTGATTTTCGGCTCCTAGGTTTGGCCACAGCGCCGCGATGCGCATGCCAGCGGACACCTGGAATACATAGAGGCTCAGCGTCGCTGTCGCCGCGTGACAGCTGCAGCCAGACGTCACGAACGCCGCTTCTCGCGCCAATTCTGGTTGGCATGGTGCTGTTCGGTGTGTCCGACCTCTGGTAGAGCCTCCATCTGGAGAACTTTGCGAACAATGGAACAATTATCAGTGGACGCTCCCTTGACCCAGCTTCTAGCGTGCGCCTCACATCGGGAAAAGTCCCCGCTGTATTTCCTTTTGACATGGCGCAGGTATTATAAGCCAGCTATGATACGCAACCACCTGTGGTCTCCGCTCCATTCATGTTTCCACCAAATGCAGGAGAAATTCGGTATGGTCAAGTCCATTCCGGGATGCAATCTCGTTCAGTTTGGCTGAATTTCCTTTCACAAAGTTGTGAAAATTAATTGTGAATGCCATGTCGGTATTCAAATCTAGAGATAAAAAATAATTCCTAAGCATAGATCGATCACAGTAATTTGTACTTCATACACTCTTCTTGAATACATTATTCCCAAGAAGATCCTTTAGAGCATGAGTTTAACAGTTTTCTCCCGCAATGTCAGCACTGCTTACGGACTGTTTTTTTCTGCCTTCAGAAAATTCATTGAAGTTATGCATGGCTTTGTTTTCGCACTCAATGAACAAACGTGGGCAAATGGACCCGTTTAACTTACATTACACGCGAGCATTTCACCTGATTTCTCATAACAAGATTGAGTGTAAACCTCGTAGAGCATTTACTGGATACCAACAATGCCTTAAGATAAGTGTAGCTCAAAATCAAGACGACGGACAAAAGGGGAGAGAACACACATCCCCAACACTGGCGCTGAGAGAGAGAGAGAGAGAAACTATGTAATGAAGTACAGAGAGTTTAGCCGGCGTTTAAAATCGCTGGCATGCTATTCTGCGTAGGGAGGGGAATTTAGGAGATAAAGACAGAAGGAGAGCAGTGTGGAAAAGGTACAAAAAAACAAAGATAAAATGCGGCCATGAAATGGGTACTAACGATGCAACGGCGAGTATTGATGTAACCGATGGAATGATGGAGTGCTTAGTGCGACGAATGGGCTGATGAAGTTCGCTGAATGAAGAATGCATGAATGTAACGTGCAAGTGAATTTAAAGCTTATCGAGATGTCAAATGTCTTCTAAATATGTAAATTGAAAGTTCATTGCAAGTCCCTGTTGCCTAAGGCAGGCTAAGAGACCTAAAACTTTGTACATTGTTAGGGGCACTGAGCAGAGCTTCTGCATGCAGTGTTCATAGTACGCACGCTCGTTAGCATAAGCAGGGCACTCAAGCAGGATATGTTCCACAGTCTCTATCCAGGCAAAATTACCACAATGCGGACTGTTCATTTGTCCAAAATGATATCCGCAAGCATTTGTATATGCAGCATTCAGACGAAGTCGGTGATGAAGTGTTTCCAGATGTCGAGGAATTCTGGGTGAGAGTCTTGACCTAAGACGTGGGTCGATTAAGGAAAGAAATTGTTACTGATGTGTCGGCAAACTCCAAAGCCGATACGTTTCTTCGGAAGCAAAAACTTTTAGGCATTTTGGACGCATCAGATTTCGTGAAAAATGTTAGAATGTATCTGCCATGTTGATGGTCCTTACGTGCCGCTTCATCTGCTTTTTCATTAGCCAGAATCCCATAGTGAGCAGGTACTCACTGAAATGTTATGCAGTGGCCTGCGGCACTAGCTAAACAATGTAAATACCTGATGTCCAGGGAAACTGGCTGGTGGCTCGTTTTCTTCAGCAGGTTGGCCAGGATCTGCAGAGATGCTTTTGAATCGGTGAAGATAACCCCACGGCCGGCGGTTCGGCGCAGGATGTAAGGAACAGCTTCCTTACTGCCGTGAAGCTCAGCTGTCGTAGAGAATACTCTCCGCAGCAGCCGGTAAGAAAGGGCATGGCCTGTTGAGGGCACATAAAGGCCACATGAAGAGGTTTCTTTAGCAGTTGAACCATCGGTGAAGATATAGGTGTTCTGCGTATATTCCTTTCTTAAGTAGGTGAGAGTAGCTTGCAGAAGCGCTGCCTGCGGCATCCGTCTCTTTGCACTCACACCTAGAATAAATTTCTTCACCTTTAGAGGAGAGAGTGTCCATGGAGGAAAGGCCAGCGGTAATAGTTTCTGTGGCTGATTAACATTAGAGAGGGGCAGGCGCTGCACTGCCTGGGCAAAGCTAGAGTTGCTGTGAGTTAGGTGGACACTGTGTAGGAAGTGCTTCTTCCCTTGCAGGACATGGCGGAGATGGGTACGCATAGTTTCCTGGGCGGAATCACCTCTAGTAGGAGACATCTTGCCTCCACTACTGTTCCTGATGCCGAGGAACCCTTATGAGGCCAAGGCATATTCGCAGGAAGTTGTTCCGTGTGGCAACGAGAGTCTTATTGCTTGATGCAGATAATCTTTGAAGTACTGGTAGACAGTAGCGCAAGGTTCCTTTAACGTAGGCTTTTTGAAGCAGAAGCATTGATCGGCAGTTGCTATCCCACCTTGTGCCTGCCCTCAACCTGAACACTTGCGATGCTGCTGTGATCCTCCCGCGGAGTTTTTTTATCTGAGGTGACCACGACAGATTATAGTCGATTACAACACCCAGGAATCGCTGAGATTGTACATATGGTAGTGATCGTCCGTCTAGGAGCAGCGGATATTGGGTCATGGTTTTTCTGCTAAGCGCCATTACAGCATTCTTTTCTGGCGAGAGATGAAGACCTCTGGAAGCCAGGTACATCTAAATCTGCAATAGCGCTCTCTGAAGGCGTTTCTGGGTAATATAGCGCGAACGTGATGCGGTCCAGATGCAGATATCATCTGCATAAATTGTTATGCCGACCCATCACGGAAGGTTTCTTCTTACGTGTATAACGACAATATTGAACAGGAGAGGGCTGAGCACCCCTCCCTGTGGTACGCCCCTCTCCACTGCGCGAAAGCGTGTTAGACCGTTTGGAGTAGTTCTGAAAATTTGTAGTTCTTTCGTTCTTTGAAATAATGCCGAATCCACTTGTATAGCTTTCCTCCAAGGACAAGACTGGCAAAGACTGCGAGAATTGCGTGGTGAAAGAGTCAAGGCGGCCTTGATGTCTAGGAAAACGGCTGTCGGGATGTACCCAGCATGAAGGTACACCTCAGGTGATGAGACGAGGGCGATGATATTGTGAGTCGCCGAGCTGTTTTGACGGAACTCGTTCATTTTTTGAGGGAACTCATTTCGGCTTTGTAGGAACCAAGTTATGCGTTTGCAGATCATGCGCTCCATGAGCTTACCTACGCAGGTCAGTAGGGCAATGGGTCGGAATGATGCGTAGCTTGTGGGCTGCTTACAGGGTTTCAAAACGGGCACAATTTTCGCCAGCTTCCATTCAGTGGGGACCTCACCAGTCAACCAGGAAGAATTGTAATACTCCAAGAGCTGAAGAAGGGAGGTGTGGGGTAGCTTTGCAATGGCGTCATAGGTCACCTCATCATGACCCGGAGACGTGTGTCTGTTGTCTCCGCGATAGCTGTGGATAGATCTTCCATTGTGAAAGGCAGGCCTAACGCTGGCACTGCCGCCTTTGGGATGCCTGTTTGACTATCAGCAGAGAGTGTCGAATGCGCTGACCGTGCCGACAGTAGCCTTCAGTATTCTTCTGAGACTTCTTTTATAGATTTTTGTTCGTGAAGGGAAAGTGCAGCGAAGGGGTTCAGTTCTTGAAGTGGCGTGCGCATACCACTAACTATCCGCCAAATATTGGTTACTGGCTGGCGCACATCCAGCGTAGAACAAAAGTCACGCCACTTTTGCCGACTGAGTTTATCCATGTAGCGTCGAATGTGACGTTGTGCCCGTCGGCATGCACGTAGGACATCGAGGATTTTATTGCGCAGAGCTTTCCTTTCAGCTCGCCTCCGTATAGCGCACAGCCTTTGAAATGCGTCATCATTTGAAGGTAAGCTATCATTTTCAGCTCTTATTTGTGTACTCGCTCTCAGGCAATACGCCATTGTCGCTGCTAATTCCTCATTGCGAGTTGCCGCAATAACTCCTCTGCCTAAAACGTCCTTGTATGCGTCCTAGTCTATATTGTTTTAAGGAATTTCTTCGGGTACCTCTGCGCACGGAAAGCCGATATGAGGATTGGGTAATGGTCGCTTCCGCGTGTCTCCAAATCAGTGCACCAGCCAAAGTTGTGGGCGAACGAACTTGTGACAAATGTCACGTCGATGCTGCTGGTAGTCATCGGGCCTCGGAGGTAGGTAATGCTTAATCTTTGGAGAGAAGTTTATCAAGCTTGGTACCTCGGGCAAATGTACGTATGTGAGCTGCCCTAAGCTTCATGGGGCGCCCGGCCTATGGGGCGCCGGGGCGCGTACTTCCTCACCCTTCAAGGCCCAACCACTCTATCAGACTGCATGATCTACTACAGAGCGATTGTGATGCTACAGCCCTTTCGTCCACGCCGTATCTTCAGTTATCATTGTCATAAAGAAGGTCATATGCAAAATACCTCCCCCAATCCTGCAGCCGTGGTCGATATGGACGAGACAGCAGGCCTTTGTGCCCTTTGCAAATTGTCAGGTCACGACATTCGTTCTTCGAGGAACATAACAAACGAGCCACCTCCTCACAAAGCACCTCCAAAGAGCACTGAACCACAGCAGGTGCGGACGTCCCATTACGTGTGCACTTCGCCGCAGTGGACAAAATAATGGTGTTCATGAAGCAGTTGACCACCCTGATTGTTGAAGCTCTTCGACCTCGCCATGGCTAGTGCATCATCTCTGGTAGTGCAGTGGAACTGCCGAGGCTTTGCTAATAAGTCATCTGAAGTGAACATCCGCCTCCGCGTCGGTAAACTCAAGAATTTGGCCCTCCTTCTTAAAAAGTGAAATTCCCTTCCTCGCCTCTCTGGATTCTGCGAGTACCATTCTCCTTCCATTACTGATCGCGGCTGCATCCCTTCCTCCCTCCAAACCGGTAAATCTGAAATTTACGTTCATCATTCTTTTCCCATACACCAAACAATCTTTCATGGTGGTGCAACACTGGCCAAGAGCTCTCTGGTCTTCTCGTAAAACCTGCACATTCACTGCTGCTACTTGTATCCTTCTATAGTCGTCCGGGAACAGCATCTGCCACCCTAGGTTGGATTCGTTTCCTCCGCGATAACTTCTCGGGCACCCCTATTTTCGTTGGCGGAGACTTCAACGCGCTCACACTTTCTGCGTCAACCATTTAGATCCCTGCCGAGGTGCACAAAAAAAGGCACATATCTAGATCAATCATTTAAACTACTCAATCAACCGCAAAGTTGAACGCGCCCACGGGGTGGTTCGTATTCGCTTAATTTGTCCTGGTGTTCACGCCCCGGAAACCCTCGTTGGATGGTTTAACCAGACACTTGGGGCAGTGATCAAAGCAGTATTTTGCTCTCTATCACATCTTTGCGTCTCCGGAAAATACACCGCAGCGTGCGCTTTACATGATGTGATACTATACGCGCAGAAAATCGGTTGTCTACACTCTCGGCTGTTTTGTCGACTCCCACATTGTTCAGTACTGTAGATGAGGATGATCCGAACCCGGACATGCAGCTTCTTAATCTCTGGGTTCTTAGTTGCCAGGCGGACGATTATGCTTCTTGTAATCACGATGACCCTTCGATTCTTCCAGCTCTTCCTCGGGCTACTGCACAAGCGCGGCGCTAGTCAAAGCGACTTAGCAGACAAAGCTGGGCTCCATGGGGTTCCCGCCTTTCTGCACAGGGTAACTGACATCTTTGCTGGGTATTTCGTGCCATGGAACGCACTTCTCAAGCAGTTGGTTGTACCGAAACCATTCGCTTGGCTCTGAATGGAGATAAAGCTTTATCTGCACAACAGGCAGCCCGTCAGTTTTTTGCACATGATGACAGCGTTCCTACCCCTTCTCCCATATTATCGATTTCTGAGTCCCTTGAGGACGTCCCTAGAGACTGTACTATGGCAGAATTGCTGGCCTTCATAGAACACTTCAAAACAAGCACTGCTCCCTACCCATTTATTTCGCAGTATGGAAGGCCCTGCTCTAAAGTCCCTCCTTGTTATATTGAATGACGTGCGGCATTCTCGAGTTATTCCTCCACAGTGGAAACATTCCATTGTTGTAGCAATACACAAATCAGGTAGTCAGCCAGTTTCTTTTTTCACCCTATGCCCTGTTTCACATACGTCTACTACCTGCAAGATTTATGAACACATTCCAGCGGCTCGCTCGTCATGGTGGCTATAATCGAATGATTGTTCTCGAGAATTTCAAATTGAGTCCCATCCTAAAAATTGGAACAGAAGCCGATCTTGCTGTTTTAGCTGTCAACGTACCTAACCTTTCTCCCCATAGTCATCTTGCTCCTACGGTGATAGCCACTGACATCACAAAGGCATATTACAATGTGATTTACTGTCCAATTCTTGGTACCCTTAATGATCTCGGTCTCCCGCATCGGTTTCGCCTCTCAATTCACTCATTTTTAACAAGCAGAACCTTCAGAGTACGAGTCCGGTCACTTTACCTAAAACCGCCGTGTACCCCAGGGCTACGTCCTCGCCCCCACATTTTAACCTAACTTTTATACCTCTTGTCTAAGCCTAACAGAAAATTTCTTCGGTATGCGTCCTTGCGTATGCCGACCACATAACTATGCGGTCTTGTCATTCAGATGCGTCTGTGCAACAGTCGGCGCTCCAGCAAGAGCTGGATGCCTTAACATCACGACTACCCCCTTTCGGTCTGGCGCTGTTGGGCAGTAAATCATGTTTCATTCGCAATGGAAACAGATGCCGCTTACGGAAAGCAGCTCCCCCCCTCCTTTCCCACTCACGGTATATAATTCTAAACTTCCTCAACCAGAAAGTGTGGGTGTTCTAGGTCTTCTACTTCATACGTCTCGGACTCGGACTCCGTGGCTCAACGCGACTCGTAAATCTGCTCACGCTACTATCGGTCTGATTCGGAGCTTAGCTATGCGCCCGTCAGCTAGATAATGCCCGTCAGCTCGTGTACTCCCTCGTCAAGCCGCATTCAGCATACGAGGCTCATATTCATCGCCTCACTCGTCGGCAGTACTACTCCCTTGAATGAATCAATCTGGAGGCTATGCGCGCCATAACATAGCTTCCTCGTATCACGCCCTCATTTATTCTGCAAGAGTACGCTCAACTTAATACATTAAGTCAAATCATCCACCAGCGTGAGGCAAACCGACCATGCAAGATGTTGCTTCAACTTCATTGTTAACAGACTTTCTCCATGGTCACAATGTCAACTCATAGAGAATTGGTCCTCTGCTTCGGCGCCGATATCAGCTGCTCATCTACTTCAATAGAGTTAGTTCTTGGGCTAGTTGGTATACTTGATTTAAAGTCATAGTTTTTCAGCGCAACGGCACACGGCACATGGCCATGTGCCGTTGCGCTGAAAAACTATGTGTTCATCTACCTTCAGGGCGCATAATATACACCGTTGCATCACACACAGTACTGCAGAGAGTTACCGCAGTTTAAAGTCACTCCCATCCTCATGTTAACTCCCGCGCTAAGTATAGCGCGGAAACATGCTCTCCCTTGCCCGGGAGCTTCTAGCGAGACACAGCGCAATTGCTTCCCTTTCACTCGTACCCACTTTCGATATTGTTGACATTTACACCGACTACCTTGGCGCCCTTAAGCAGCTTAAGGCTGTCGGGCGCGCGTCTCAAATTACACAATCCATTCATCAACTTTGAACAAAATACCCTGTCCTGTGCGTGTCCACTGTACTCGTGACCAAGCTCACGATCCGCATAATATTCATGTAGATGCAATGACACACCTTGACACCTCAGACGTCCCGCCACCTTCCCCTCTTCCAACAGATCTGTTCCTGCCCCATGTTTCCAAGAAACAGGCTTTGCGTCTGACAACACTTGCTCTAATTCCACCGTGTTAGTACCCTATCCCCTTTAGTCTCACTCGGAAGGAGGAGGTATCTATGCGCCGAAATTGGTCAGGAGCGGCTCTGACTGCGTCATCGGTGGCGTGAGAAACGTTTAGCAGTGACTGACAAGTGTCCCCATTGTGGTGCTGCGCCTGGCCACTGGGATGAAAAAATGTTACTGTGGACTTGCATGGCTACAGCCTCCGTGAGGTGACGATTCCTACGGAAAGTAGGCCTGCGATGGGACTTTACGTGCGACTAATGCAAGTGGACACATGATAATCGCTGATAAACACTGATAAACACTGTCGCTGATCGTCTTCTTTTTCTGTTTTAATGCGGTAGTGTTGTGGACTTGTAAAACACATCCGGTTTCACAATAGCAAAATTTCTGATTGGTCGAGAGGGTCTTGGCGTCATCAGCAACACCATATTTCAATATCTGAGGACTAGGTTGTTCGAGAACCTTTCATTAGGACACAATATACAATTACACTAACCCGAGCCACTCTACCACCTTAATTCACCAACAATACTTACTAAACCACTCTAATCTACCCACTGATCTCCATTATACCATCTTAATCTATTCCCTAAATCCCCTTGTATCGCCCTATTTGCTTTTTCGGGGGTGCGGTTACATCCAAAATTTGAGGTGTCCTTTGAACTAATGAGGGTGGGGTCAACTTCTAAATGTTATTACAATTTCTTCTTTAAATTTGTCGTTACGATGGCCCCAAGGCTGCCTGTTACTTTGAGCAAAAAGTCGCAGAGGGGTTACTGCACTCGCTGAATGATTACTGCAGAAAAGATGTTCTGGATCATTTCTGCTAATTACTGAAGTTGTTCCGCCATTACATATTTGTTTTTATGCTAACTGCTGAAATGAAGTGGCTTGCAGGGCTGGATCTTGGCGACGCCAGCGCTGCACTTCTGCTTCGGGAATTTTCGAACCTGCATCTTGGCTGCACCGTAGCTGTGTTTCCACTCGGGCGGCGCGTCGTATTGCGCTTAGAGGGTGGGGTAATCGCACGGTAAAGTTTTTATAGGTGTGCTGTAATAACGCATTCATATTTATCGTAATGGTGCCCATTTTAACCGTGAATTCATCCCTTCGTTCACTACATTCTACTGTTTTCTTATCACACGAGCACAGAGCGTCCGAAATATGTCTTACAGCGTCTCAGGACTTCTTGCGATTGCGTGCAGCATCTGCTGATAACGCAGGCTGCATGATACGCTAGTCACGGCCAGCTTGCGTGAAGCGGGCATCCAATCAAGAAAAAAGCTGCGCATGGGCAAGTGATCGAGGGCGCGCGTCTCACTCTGAGGCCAGCAGCAACATAACGCTAGAAAAGTGCAGCAAGTCGTGCGTGATCGGTTGAGGCTACACCAAAGGCGAGCCAGGGGTACGAAACTGCGGTCAGTTTCGGTTTCAACTAGTTCCGTGAACCTGGTGACTGACGAAGACCAGATGTTTCACAAAAATATTAATTTCTGGACATGGACGCGGCGCAGTAGGCTGCAACGATGGCCGAATTGTCCCAGCCATGGGGAAACAACGCTGCTTTGTTATCGCTGGCGGTGGTTTGAATCCAGCTCAGGGATTATGTTTTTCAGCTTGATAACGTTGCCGTGACAACGACGCGACGCTGCATCTGGCATTCCTTCTACCGCTGCGGGAGGAATAAGCGCTGTCGTCTGGAGGTGGGGGGCTATGGTACGTGCTGAAGTTTCCCAGCTCCGGCCGAACTTACAAACGAGACACTACCAGCTGCCCTGCAAAATTCATTTCGCTCCAGACCAGCCACAACATTGAAAGAGTCATCGAAAGTTTCTTGAATTACGCTGCCTGCATTGTCGTTTGAAAACGGCGACGTGGGCAATATGAACATTCCGTTAGGTGTTCGAAAGGGGTTAAAGAATAATATCTTTTTTAGAATACACATAAGAGTTGTTTTTTTTTTGTGGCAGTTGGCTTAACGTCGGAGCAAGCATGAATAATGAAATTGGTCTTCTCTTTGCACATTGGACATTTTGCTTAAAGTTAACAGCGCGGTGACATAAACTTTCGGTTTGTTCGAAAACGTAGCTGTCCTTTCCTGCAGACGGCAACATCATGAAACTAAAAAAATCGCTGTTAAGCTGTTTCCTCACAGTGATGAAATATACCCCTAAGAGCGTTTACTGAGGAATGAAGTGCTGATTTCCCGGATTATATAACCGCTAAGTTAATCTTAAAGTGCAAAAGTTTTCTTCTGTTCAGGGCGACGAAAGTACCTCAATGCTACAATAAATCAATCGTGCTTTGTAGAATAATCTTCGTCAAATATTGAGTGGCATTATTTTTCGAAAAACTACAATGCTATATAAGAACCGTAATCTCTACGGAAAATGATGTCAGAGCCTTTCTGCTTTCAGAAACTTCATGAACCCCTTGTGGATTTTGGTACCCTGACACTGTAGATTTAGGTCATTGAAAAGAAATTTTCGCATCCAGGTCCTCATAGAAATAGGTGTAAAGCACCCATAAAAATATTTAAGAAAAATCTTCGGAAGTATTCAAATCGCAACGCAACATCGATATCGTCGCGCTTCAGAGTAATATCCGGGTCTCATTCCGTATCCTCTGGAAATTCTTGACGGCATCGTTGATGCTCCCGCTTCATGGGCGGCGCGACAGTTTTAAAAGCTGATGCTCACTCAAAAGCGTCTTTATGTGCGATCCAAGAGCCTGTAGATAGTAGTGTCTCCCTTTGTTGGAAACTGGCGTACCACCCTGTTTGATATCCCACGTTACAAGGGCTATCAATCATAATGTCGACAGGGTATCTAGAATCTTTTCTTTAAGCATATTGTGGTCTAACAAATCAATCGTTTTGGCGAAGTCGATGAATATGCCGGCTGCTAGGAAACCAGAATCCATAACTTTACTAACTATGTGCGCAAAGTTAAAAAAATGGTCGTTTTAGAATACCCTTTCTTCAATCCAAATTGTTAGGGCGAGAGAATACTATACTTTTCCAAGTAGGTTTCAAGTCTTACTTCTAACAGCTTCTTAGTGACGCTGTTGAAGAACGATTATATCTTAAGCGATCTATACTTAAGAAAGTTGTCTGTCTTTTGGCTTGTATAAGGAAAGAACTTTTGATACTTTCATTTTTGCCGGAAAAACACCAGTAGAGAAAACAAAACTGTCAGTGTGAGCACGAGCACTAAATGTTCTTTCTATGATTAGCTTTGCAGTGTGAGCAAATGCTGTCAATGTCCTCTAGAAGGATTACACGTGGCAATAATTGTTGAAATTAACTGATCTGCCGCTGTAGGACAAACATAAAATGGTCTACTTACCACGCTGTGGATGGTTTCACCGAGTACAAAGAAACAATTAGGTGTCTGCCAACCAACTCGCCCAACAACACATCTTGCTAGTCACTAGTTGCCAAGATATAGAGCCCAATTTTTCCAGTTGTCCAGGTGAGCAATTACTGAGTTTTTCTTGAGGCGGTGCTGTAAATTCAAGTAAGCTTCCTGAATAGAACATTAGGGCCTTAGAGTCAACATTTTTGTATTGATGGGCCCTATACGCCCAGGGCTCTGCAATCGAAAGTCGATAATTCATGAGGGAACACGAAATCAAACCTCGAACACGGAGCTCACAACGAGCAGAGCTCGAATAGCACTGGGACAGAAAATGAGATTGGAATACTTCCCAGCAGTTTGGCAAAGAACTCTTGCTTTGAAGAGATCAGAACGAGTGCTATTTTTTGAGAGGGAGGTGGAGCTCGCCGAACTCCAACATGTGGGGCAACGTACCCTGAGCTAAACCAACAGTGGTAACTCGGGCAGTCCCTCTCCAGTCGGTGTGAAGGGAACGCACTCGAAGCAAACGGCTGCGCTTCCTTCCGCTTATTGCTGCCAGTGCGCGTCGCGTTCCCTGGCGAGGTCCGCGACAGGAGCGGTGACAGCTGGCTCTGGGGAGCACACTCCTCCTTTTCCTTTCGCTTTATTGTGCTTTACTGACAGCTGCCTAGCTCGCCTTGGATGTTGGATGCACTCGGTTGCCTCGTGAGGCTTCCTGTGGCAGGGGGTTCTTCGAGATAGAGCAAGGAGAGGCGGTTCGTCTTTCCAGCGACCTGTGCGAGAGAACTCTGCCGGCAAGAGGAAAAAACAATTTCTTACGACTTCTATGTAGGGTTCAGTGAGGTGTACTTCTCAGCAATGGCTGTCTTCCACTGCAAAATAAGACATGCTATGGGAACGTGGCAGTATGTTTTTTTGCCGCTTTCAAACGCTGCGGAGAACTGTTTTGTTTTTCTGCACTTTGGTGTGCAAAGCCTATGAATCTAACATCTAATCAATCGGAAGAGATAGAATCACGGTCACCAAGGAAGGTTTCCGTTTCCTTCTTAGAACATCTGCGCGGTGAGGAAATGGATATGACAACTAACTATCAAGGTAAATGTAAGACAGCACTCATTACGCCTTAGCTCTATATTTGAATACATGCAGATGCTCATTATTACGCGTTCGCAGATTGAAAGGGTAACGCAGAGTGTAATGCTTTCACTTTCCAGTGTAGTCGGATTCTTAAACATTGAAGGAAAAGAACCTTCTGTGCAAGAAGAAGATTAACAACCTGCTTCTCAACTTGGAATTGCGTACTACTTCGCAGAGTCAGTTCTTCAACGTGCTTCCGAGCTGACTCCTGCAAGAAGCAGAGCTTTATTTTCAGATGCAATAAAAAGTGTCTACTATTTGTGCACGTAGCACTTTGCGTTAGAAACTCGAGGCCTAGACGGCAATGGAACGCAAACTCCGAGAAGCACTGATAAGCGACAACAGCACCGAGAAGTGGCCAAAGCAGAACTTTTCTTCACCACAGCCACCAGCATGCCGCACCAGGTTAGTGCCGAGCAGGTATTGTTGTAGAGGCGGCATTGTTCTCCTCTCGAAAGGGGCATCGACCCGATGCTTTGCAACAAAAATAGGCAGAATAAAATGGAAACAAAACTGGGGAACGGTCGGCACTTAGCCACTCAATGTCTGCTGAAAAGTCAGGCTTCATCCTCATGACATCGACTATCTCAGGTCTTCGCTGACGGCGATTAGTCTAGCAAAAACGGATCCGCAAAATCTTCGTTAAGTGACGTCGCTTAGCTGACGAAGCACGCTGTACGGTCGGAAGTACTGCTTTAGTTGCTTTTCTGAAAGACCTTGGAGTCTAACATGTATCCACACCCACACCCTATCGTCCGGTGTGAACGTCACCAGTCTGTGGCAGCGCTTGGAACTACGGGCGTCATGTCCTTGTTGGTGCTGAATGCGCAGCCTAGCCAGTTGTTCGGCTTCTTCTGCGCGAAGAGTGTATTCCTTGGTGCCAACGTTGAGGTCGTGGTTATCAGAGAGATACATTGCTTCCAATAACGTCGATACTTCTCGGCCATATCTTTTATGGCCTTGACAGAAGAGAGTCGTCCGCATGCTTTTTTGTTGTGCTGCGTCGTACACGAAAGTAATATACAGCAGAATGTGGTCGCAAGATAGGCGTTCAGTGAGAACGTATCTTCATAGGCAGCTTGTGGACGAGAGTATTGTTAAGGCGCTCGGTGAGGCCATTTGCCTGGCAATTGTGGTTTCTTTTTCTTATGAGTAGTGGCACTCATTCACAAGAGGAATTCGAAAAGTTTAGCATGGAAAGCGGTGCCTCTGTCCGTGATAATAAGTGCCTGGGCGCCGCGCCCCAGGTCGATGTGTTCAACAAAAAATTTAGCAGTCTCGGCTGCTGTGACGGACTGGAGTGTCTTGGTTTCAGAGTAACGTTTCAGATAATCAGTGGCGACCATGATCGAAATGTTGCCCGAAGGTGAGGTTGGATAACAGCAGAGAAGGTCCATGCCAGCTTGATCAAATGGAACTTTGGACACTTAAACAGAACGTAAAAGTTCAATTGGCTTCACAGGGGGCCTTTTACATCACTGACAAACGTTATACATGCGCACATCGCGTTACTCTTCCGCAGCAAGCTTAGGTCAATAACAGCTGTGGTGGATAGCAGTTAGAGTGCAGACATAGCCTAAGTGACCGGCGGTAATCTCGTCATAACACACATGCAACGTCACTTCCTGGAGAGGCTGTAGGAAAATGTTGAGGCAGTCTTTTCCTGTTAGAGCAAAATTAGCTTTGTACAGCACGTCGTGGCGCATACATAAAGCCTGCGTTCATGCGAATCGCTGGAGAACATCTATGGCACGCTTTTAGTAGTAGTAGTAAAAGACTTTTATTCGACCATAATTTACAGGCCGAGCATCTCGACCACCTGGGCGATCAGAAGCCGCTGTTCTTCCCCTTCAGCACCAAGCCAGTCGAGCCAGGTGGTGATGGATAGAGAGGTTGGGTTGAAGGAACCGGACTGCTGAGCAGCCGGGAAATAGAAGCGGCATTGGCCCAGGTCCGCATAAATACAGGGGCAGTTGGGACAGGAAGGGTCCGACCGATAGCGATACAGAAAGAGGCGGGACGGGGTGATAACTGCATTCAGTTGGATGTGCCGAAGAAAGTGAGACTCCTGCACCATTAGTGATGGATGAGGGGGAGGGTAAAGGCGTTTGTCGAGGCGGAGCTCAAGGTAGTCCTCTTTCATGGTGCGGCGAAGGGTGAGTCTCCCAACGTCCTCTGAGGGCTTGGGCCAGGGGATCAGCGGTGCCCAGAAAAGTGTGTCGCGGGCGAGCTGATGGGCCAGCTCATTGCCGTCAATCCCTGAATGCCCTGGGACCCAGCGGAGAAAAACGATTGAAGACTGCAGTGAGGAGACCGCCAGTTCGACCTCCTGCTGGAGAGAAGGTTTTGGTTTGGTTTGGTTTATTGGGGTATAACGTCCCAAAGCAACTGTGGCTATGAGAGCCGCCGTAGTGAAGGGCTCGGGAAATTTCGACTACCTGAGGTTCTTTAACGTGCACTGACATCGCACAGTACACGGGCCTCTAGAATTTCGCCGTGATCGAAATTCAACCACCGTGGCCGGGATCGAACCCGCGACTTTCGGGTCAGCAGCCGAGTGCCGTAACCACTGAGCCACCGCGGCGGGTGGAAAGAAGGGGTCAGGGTGCGTTTCTGTATGCGGTGTATAGCGGCTTGTGAGTCTGAATACACTGTGTAGAGGGAACGAGGGCAAATGAATGGAGGACATGCGAAATGGCGAGGACCTCGGGGGACAATGCGTCTGGAGAGTGTAGATACGGTCCGCTGGTGTGGGTTTCAGGAGCAGGGACGGGTGGATCGTACAGGGTGTAGCCGCAGGAACCTCGAGGCGCCACGAAGGAGGCATCCGTGTAGGCTACACCCTTGATATCAAAGAGAGGGGCATGGTGCTGCGCGGCCGCATGACGACGGCTGGCGTGCAGGACGGGGGACATGTTGGTCGGGAGGGGAAGTATACGAAGTTTGGGAGCGGGGTTGGCAATAGGAGAGGTAAACGGGGAGTTTGTAATGGGCGAGATAGCCGCTTGAGTCAATAACCACTGACCCTGACTGGTAAGGGAAAGCCGGGAAAGCTGCGAGCCACGATGGAGTCTGAGAAGACGACGAAGAGGATGGAAGAGGCCTGTGGCAAAGTGCTTAGTCGTAGAGGTAGTGATAGGGTGGTTGAGAGCTGCCTTGTAGAGGGCCACAAGGGCAGTCTCGAGATCGTTAAGTTGAGTCTGAGTGAACGAAGCGTAGGGTGCAAAGTACAAGACCTTGTTGAGGGCCAGTGCGTGGGCAACTCGACACACGTGAGCCTCGTGGAGACCTGAGCGTCGAGTGACCACGCGCCGCAGGAGGTGAGTTACCGAGTGGCAGGTGGTGACAGCGCGGTGGAGGGCTTGCATATTCTTGGCCGCATGCAAAGGGAAGCCAAGAACTTTGCACTGTGTGACGACAGGAATGGGAGGGCCAGAAAGGTGGAGAGAGACGAAGTGGTTGTGTGAGCGTTGGTAGGAGGAATGGTTGAGAAGAAGCTCGGATTTCTCAGGGGCAGGAGAGAGGCCAGCGGTGGTGAGAAAGGAGGCGATGAGATCTAGGCCACGTTGCAGGGTGTACTGTACGTGACCGGGAGAGCCAGATGAACACCAGAGAGTGATTTCATCGGCGTAAAATATATGATTCAGGTCGGGAATTTCAGCAAGCTGGGAGCCGAGAGGGGCCATAGCGAAATTGAAAAGGGTAGAAGAGAGAACATCACCTTTAGGAGTGCCACGGGTGAGGTGGTGTGGGTTAGACAACTGGGTGTCTACTCGAAACCGAGCCACACGTTTAGACAGAAATGAGCGGATATAGAGTAAATGCGGGACAATCCAAAGAGGCGAGTAGAGTAAGGGTGTGATCGTGGCAAACACCGTCAAAGGCCTCGCGAACGTCGACGGTCACAAGCGCGTAAGTTTAAATGGGTATAGGGAACAGGAACGTTTGCTGGAGAATCAGAAACATGTCCTGTGCACAGACGCGGCGTCGGAAGCCAATGAGAGAATGGGAGAAGAACTCTCGTGTCTCAAGAAAATTAGAGATGCGAGTCAAAGCCATTCGCTCAAGGGTCTTACCAACGCACGACGTCAGGGAGATTGGGTGGAGGTTAGAGAGAGAGGGAGGTTTGCCCGGCTTTCGAATCGTAGAAATAAGGGACAATGTCCAAGAGCTCGGCAAGCAGCCGCTCTCCCAGGCCTCATTGTAGGTTTGAGGAAGGAATTCTTTGGCGCAGTCAGGAAGGTTACGAAGTGTGGTGTATGTAATGGCACCCTCACCGAGAGCCAAGCGTGTAGCATAAGCAGCCAGAGCAGATTCGAGCTCCCGGAGAGTGAAGGGGTGGTCCAGATCGGGGTTAGGCCCACCTGAGTGCACCGGGTAGGAGGGTGCAAGAGGGGGCGGGAGGTAGAGAGAGGCGAGCTGATCAAAAAATTCGGAGGGAGTCCCCTGAGTGAGGGCTTTAGCTAGAGTGGGAGCAAGGGCAGGCTTATTGCCAAGGAGGGATTTAAAGAGAGACCATGCGCAAGGCGACTGCAATGCAGAGTCAAGGCCATCACAAAGTGCACTCCAACGAGAATGCTCGAGGGAGGCGCAGTTGGCGACGATCTCGGCCCGCAGAGCAGTGATCCGGGAGGAAAGTTGGGCATTGTGGGGTTGGGAGCGAAAGGAGCGTTGAAGACGTTTACGGCGACGCCATAAACAAAGAAGGTGAGGATCTGGGTCTTGGATTGGGTGACGAGAGCGAACACGACGGCTACTGGACGTGAGCGCTGCAGAAATGCGCGACGTCCAGTCGTCGTAGGATTGAAAGGAGTCGGAGGCGAGATTAGTGTGAAAAGCATGCCATTCAGTGTGAATAACCGGATGACAGCGAGGGATGTGGGAAAGAGAGGCGGTGATATGGATGAGAAAGTGGTCACTTAGAAGAGTTTCGGCTGTCACCTGCCTGTGAAAGGAAAGTGAACCCCGAGAGAAAGTGAGGTGGGTGTCGTGGGGCGTTGTGAGGCAGTGCCCGCTCGAGTAGGGGAGCCAGTAGTATTAAGAAGGGTGAAGTGGCGTTCCTGGGCCAGACAATGGAGGAGGCGGCCGGGTTTGAGGGTTTGTGGGTAGCCCCAGAGAGTGTGAGGGGCATTGAAGTCACCATCAAAGAGGAGATGGGAGGTAGAAGGAAAAGAGTGAAGGAATTTGCCCTGAGCAGAGAATAAAAAGGAATTGACAGGGGGGTTGTAAATAGAAAAAAGAGGACGAGTGAGATGCGTAAAGAAGGGTGGTAATAAATCACACTAACTAAATATTTATGGAGGGCGGAGGGGATGTCAATTTGCTCTACGAGCACGTCACCGCGTACATAAATAGACGCAAGTGGTGTGGCCGTAGTGGCATGGTAGGCGCGGTAGCCTGGGACAGTGCGGGCCGTCCGGGTCTCCTGGAGAAGGAGAAAAATGAGGCAGGGAGGGGCGGGTGAGTAGACACTGGTGGAGGGGGTCTTAATGTGGCAAAGATTTCGTCAGTTCCACTGCACAATCTCGAGGTCCTCGCCAAACGCCAGTATCATAGTGGAGAGGTAGAGGCTCGCGATGGTACGCGTTCCTTCTTTTTTGCCCGGGGCAGTGACTCATGGACGGATTGGAGCATAGATGTGAAGGATTCCAATTGCTTTGATTGTGCTTGGAGGGAGGTAAGAATCTGGAAAACCGATGTCTCTAGCTGAGCCAAGCAAGTGTGGTGTGCCTGTGTGGCGGTTAGGAATCGACGACAGTTTTCAGCGCCAGGAATTGCTGTTGCTGCTCTGAAAGAGTTGCTGCCTCTACGACTGCAATCAGAGGCATGTCCTCATGACTAGAGACCTCGAAAAGCAGTCGGCATCATTTTGCTGGCGGTCTGATCTGTGCACGATGGTGATATCAAGCTCCATAAGCTCCAACTTGCAAGGAAACCAGAGGGATCCCGCAAGTTGGTACAGTAGCATAGCAAGTGGCAGTCACTCAACACTTCCAAGTGCTGGCCATACAGGTAAGGTTGAAGTTTTATACCTGCCCAAACAACAGCGATTCTTGCGTTTTCGGTAGTGCAGTATTTAGATTCAGCAGGAGATTGAGTACGGCTAGCGTATGCTATGACGAGCTCTGCGCCGTCCTGCCACTGGACGAGTAGAGCACCGAGCCTCTCACTGCTTTCATCTCTGTCGACCAGTCTCGGCACGAGCAAACCGAAATGAGGAAGGACAGCGGTGGATTTCAAGCAGCGCCATAAGCCGTCAAATGCCTGCTGATTTTCTGTCTACGCGAAGGTTACCTAATCGTGCGCGTCAACAGTGCAGCAAGGCAGAAAAAGTTATGGTGAACCGCCGGTATCAAGAGCAGATGCGCAAAAAACGCCGGGCTGTTTGCATCTTAAATAGAGCAGGAAAAGTGGCGACAGCGGCGGTTTTAGCAGGATTTGGCCGGAAGCTACAATTGCTGGCGACATGGCTCAGAAGTAAGAGCTCTCATAATCGAATTGGCATATTTGGGAATTTCACGTGACCGGCAGATGTTAAAGCCTGTAACGCGAGAAGAGGCGTTGGAGGTGTTCCTCGAAAGTAAGCGGAAACACAACGTCGTTCAGGTAGTTGACGCACGTTTTTCACTCCGGCCTGATGAAATAGCTTCCATCATTGTTTAAAACGTCGTAGGAGCCGTACATAAACCTATAGTAAGGACCTATAAACCTATAGGAAGGCATAAACCTATAGTCATTAAGTCCATCGGGCGTTGCGAACGCTGCCTCCTGAGAATAATTCCCATCAACTTTGATTTTCAACAACAACTTTTTATGTCCACCAAAGAAAGCAGCGCACGTCCCCTGACCTGTCAAGAAGGTTGTAAATGCATGGGAAGAAAAAAGCGTGTTTTTCTTAACCTGTTAAACTTCTGTCAAACCTTGAGCGTAGAATGCAATAATTCTTACTCACCAAACCACACGCCAAGCCCAGGGACACCTTTGTGGTTGCAGCATTTCTGCAGCCTGCTGCACTGCTTGCACCATTTAATGGAATTGCTGAGCTAATGGCATGGCGCACCCGCAATGAATCCTGGTATGGGGTTTCTCAAAAAGGTCGGGTACTTGTGTGTGCTATTATGCAGTGCTTTGTGAGAGGATGAAGATATTTTTGGAACAGATATAGAAGCCCAACTAGTATTTTATTTTTGGTTGCCGTAAGCCTTTGTCGACATCAGGCACAATGTGGGGTGTTATCATGAAGTATTTTTTTTCATTTCCGTTTCTTTTCTGAATTCTTTTTTAAATTTTTTCTTATTTAAATTTTTCATTCCTTTGTTTTCTTTATGGAACCCATGCATTCACTAGATGCGCCTTTATTCATGCCGAAACCTTGAGCATTTGTGGCGGAGTAGTAGCGTCTCCGCTTCAAATGCCAAAGGCATTGGTTCGATTCACAGCCTCTGCGCAGTTTCTTTTTAAGTAGTTATGCAGCGACGCTGACAGCTGCGGCCAAGTGCGCCGCGCGTGACGTCACTCGGTTTCGCGCATGCGCAGAACTCGCCATTCCTTTTCACAACATACGCGAAGCTTGGCTCCCACCTTCGCACTGAAGCTTCACGATTCAAAATAGCTGTGGTTTAGCTGCTGAAACCTGGCAGAGTATCGGCAGTCTAGATTCTTTCGGAGACGCAGAACTCCATTCATTGTCGTGTGTCGACGTGGATGTACTGTCTTCGGCTAAGCGAGCCCGCAAAGCCGCGTCGTCCTTAGGTCACTGATCGAGACGCTTAGCGCGCTTTTCCTTGGTCTCCTCGGCTCGTCTCCTCCTCTTGCCTTCATTCCTACGACGAGCCCTAGCTTCCTACGAGCTGTCCATTTCTACCACAGGCTCCATATAGTTGTGATATACATACCCGCCGCATCTCTGACGACACTCCGCGCATACGCACAACTGACGAGGCGGGCGGCTAGAAGCTCGATGCAGGCTAAAATCTAGAATCCCATGTACTGTCCGATGAGAGTCCATGTTAAAGAACCCCAGATGGTCAAAATTTCCGGAGCCCTTTTCAAAGGCGTCCCTCATAGGCCGAGTCGCTTTGGGACGTTAAACCCTCATAAATGAAAACCATTTTTTTTATCCCACTGTATATTCCTTCCTCTATGGCGCGGGTCGGGTGCCCGTAGAGATATGTGAGACAGTTACTGCGGCTTCCCTTTCCTCAAAAAACAATTTTCAATTTTACCATGCAATCCCTTCGCCCGTTCGGCGCGACGCCTTTCCCGTGGTGCCACGGCTCAGCGCGCAGCCTCGCTGACCTCGCGAAGCGGCTGCCGAAATGTAGCTCTCACTACAAAAACAAGAGGAGGACGCCAGGCGGTAATTACAGGTTTGTCATCAAGACGAAATTTCTTATCTGCGCTGCAAGTTTTATTATTACACGAAAATCTTGTATTTAACGAGGAGTCAACCCGTGGCGGCTGGACGAACTAGGCGACCTCATCGTTTGAACGCTTCGAGACAATGTGCCTCCAATTTTTAACGGGTGCCTTTGCTCGAACGCATGCTTGAACTCAGGATCATGCAGCTTTCATCGAGCAATTGGGCGTTGCCGCTGCACACGGCAGCGAATGATTGGGTTAGGGATAGCTGGTCATCAGATTCGTGTGGAGCGGGCTGACATTCCATAGACGGCCATTTCCACCACCTTTGGCTTCTTTGTGCGGAAAGCCTGTTGCACTACGCAACACAGCACAGACTTCAGGGAACTCTGAACGTTGTCACACACAGCCTTGACTTCTTGTACACCTACTTCGAATACCTGCTCGTCGTTAGATCATTAACCGAGCACGAACATCACTTGTGAGCGCTCCTCAGAGACTCACTAGATGATTGCAGCCGCGCGGTGAATCTGAACAAGTGCGTCATCGTCATCTGTGCAGTCGACTTTCTAGGCTGCCTTTTTAACAAAAAGGCTTCAAGGCTGCCGACAGCAAGGTCAAGGCGATTCAAGGCATCCGACCTCCTAAATTACTCTAAATTTCTGGGAAATCTTCGGCCCTCTCAGCCTTCAGTTCGGCTTTCTACCAAAGTGGACCCAGATCCCCTGGCCCCTGACCATCCATCTGATAGCAACAGCCGTCAGTGTCTGTTCAGTAGACTGAAGGTGCTACAACTGCATTGGCAGTTGCAAAGAAGGCGCGCCCGAACGCCACCGCTCATATAAGCCAGTTTACGACGTCGGGCTTCTTCGCATGACCGACCCACTGAGCATTGCAGTTGGCGCTGGTCAAAGGCAGCACGCCTTTCGATGGTAGCGCTGTTTTTTTTTTTAACACTGAAGCTAAAGCCATCTGATGGTAAAGACTCAAAATTCAGCCGCGATTTGGTGCGTTCCTAGAAGAACTGGACTTTCACGCCGTCAAAGACCATAAGCTCTTGACGTTAGGCTTCCACCTGAATTGCAGCCCTCCAGTGCAGTGACATCGGGGAATTCAACCTTATATCGGAAGTTAGAGCGGATCTCCGTCACGTGAACGAGCCGGAAAACGCTTCCGCTGATTTACTCTCACACTTCAGTGCTCTGACACCCAAACCATCAATGGACAAACCAACGGCGTGAATACAACTCAACTGATCTGACATAGCGGCCGTCCAGTGCGGCACTCCGACCTGCACCAGCTTCGTTCCTCATCTACGTTTGTCACCTTCGCTGATGCCCCACTTTCGTTTTTCCCCGCGTTGATAACGTTCGCGATTTATTCTGGTGGCCAGCGCCGGTTGGCAATTTTGGCTTCCCGTTGCGCAGTTTTTGACCAACTGCACTCCATGAGCCACAGTGGTATTTATGTGACGCATAAGCTTAACACCACTCGCTTCATTTAGCCAAGCATGAATACCAACGCTTGTCGCTGAACAAGGACACGTCGTAAAATGTGCGAGCCAAAGTTTGCGGACATACAATAATGGCTGACTGCTCATTTTTTCCATTCTACATGAGTTATCTTACATCCACTGACCGTGCTGTTTCTCTCTCCTGATTACATGGGACATGCTACCTGGTCCTGCGCATAGATCAGTTCACACCTTGGCGCAAACCATGGCCGACTCCTCACTCTAAGACGAAAACTGTAGCTGCCACTTTCATGACTGCGGCTGGATGTCTCGTTTCGGCTATCCAGCTGTTATAATTGATCAGACCGCCTATTTCAATCGGCTCTGTCGAACATTCTCAATTTTCTAGGCGCACGGCAGATCCATATGACCGCCTATCAACTTTTAATAAAGGGCATGGTCTAACGGCGCTATTGAGAGCTTTTGGCTCATTCAGCGCCTATTAGCCAAGAGAACACTTGTCTAATCACCTTCTGCTTCCCCGTATGGGCACTCGCTTAGCTCACAGGGCGCAGCTGGGCTACTGTGCTGCAAAATAAGTATGCAACGTTCGGAAAAGGCTTCACTGGAGAATTTTCCTCGCCTTGGTTCCCAATGCCTGTCCACGATGCTTCCAAGCTTATTAGCCACCTTAGCCGCACATTTCAGAACCCTACTCCTGGAGTTCCTACTAATTGCATTACACGGTCTGTATTCTTCAGTCAAGATCTTCACTCAAGTCGCCATGAGTTCGTCCTACGCGACCACGTTCCGTCAAACCCTAACTCCTTCGTACAATGAACTGTTCCGCGGGCTCTGTCAGAACGCTGAGAGCTTTACGCTAGTCATCAGTGATCGTGAAGCCGCCGTTTCATTTAACGGACTGCAAACTGCCTACCTCGCAGTACTCGCAGCCTTGATCCCCCCACTCACTTCTCACTCGTGACCGCCATTCTCTTATGGGGTCTGTTCCAGGCACAGACATTGAACTGCTCTCCGGCGGACGGCTCTCTTGTAGCATCTCTCTTGTGTGGGTTGCGTTGTAGCATAACTTGTGCTTAGCCCTAGCCGCAGACCACAACTGGATCCGTGTGCAGCGCCCATGAGCGAACTCAACCAAACACTTGGTTTTCTTCGCCGTAATTTTCCGTCGCTCCAGTGTCTCTAAAGGTACTTCTATATAAGTTTTTTGTTTGTCCGAAACTAGAGTGATCCTGTTCTGCCTTAGATCTAGACGCCAAATCACTCATAAAAGCCTTCGAATTAATACACAGTAACTCTGCTCGTTTTATGCTTTCCATTACTCACGTAGAGCCAGCGAAACTCTTTTGAAGAACACATTGAATGTTTGTTCTTTTTCCTTACGCCGAATTATTTCTCGTTTTTGTCTCAGATAATATATTTCACCAATATATACTAAAAGAATCGCTTTCTTTATAACTTCGCATTTGTCGTCCCGCATACACCACCGCAATGTTGGCGTTACAAACTGCGGGACTCATCTTTATTCCCACTGTAAAGACCACCTCGAACCGGAGCCACCTTCCCGCCTATGTTGTGTCCATCACTACGCCCGATGCCCTCATATATGCTGTGTACAATCACCTTAATTAATCTACCTAAGAAACATGTATTTTTGTTACTCACTGAATCCTCTCTGGAACGCCGATCGGTCCTGAGAGTAAATAAATGAAATGAAAGTTACCGCGAGGCCTCGCAGAATGAGCGGCGCATTATTCAGGACAATTCTAGCCTAATACTGTCTGAGCTGGTTGTCCGCGCCGTAGCTGCACCCTTTGCAAGGGTCCCGCACTGAGAAAAAAAAAATACGTGTCTAAGATATGCGAAATCGCATCTGTCGTCTAAAATTTTTATTTCAGTTAATCAAAGGTCAGTATAATATTGACACATCCAATATTATATCGTTCTCCTCAGGGTACAGCACAAGACAACGCCATGATTTTACAGTAACACCATTAAACGCACGAATTAACACATTTAAGTACTCCTTTTTCCCCAGAACGATTACAGACTGGAATAATCTAACTAATGATGCAGTAACCCAAACTTCACTAAAAAGGTTTGAAAGCCACCTTTAACTTTTTTATGATGTCGTACCGCTACATTTCTTTGTTTCGTTTGGACTTTTTGAAATTGTGTTCTTGATCTTAAATTGTTGATCAATTGTTCTTGTATTGTTTGCTTGTTCCTGAGGTCGTTTTTGTTGTTTCCAGAATTTATGTATTGTGTGCCCACCCTGCGAAGGTCTTGTAAAAGATCGCAGTATCAATAAATAATAAATAAATAAATAAATAAATAAAAGCAACGTTCGGATCCCACCGCCGGCATGTGGTTGTTTTTTCTTCTGCTTTTCTAATCGATTGGCTTTAAGCGACAACATATTCAGTAATATAAATTGATCAACACCACAAAATAAATAAATAAAATTAAAAATCCCCTGTGCCCCTTGCTTTCTGTGGCGGTTGGCTTCTCTCATATTTATAACGAGCCCCGCATTCCCCTTTCCTCGACTGCTTAATTGCTAAACGAGGGCCGCGGTTCTGGCAGCCTTCATGCCTTAGGAAGCATAAGAGGGTTCTCACACAGCTTCCACCCTCGCCGTTCGATGACGTTCTACGTCACATCAGCGGTAACTTTGGACGTGGTACGTCCGCCGCTTAAGAACGTGGGTAGCGCTGGTGAACACTCACAAGGTTAAGTTATTTTTAAACATAAATACCCCCGAAAGCAGAAGGTTTGACAGCCGTCGCCGTAGCTGAGCGGTAGAGCACCGGACGCGTAATTCGCAGGTCGTGGGTTCGGATCCCACCGGCGGCATGTGGTTGTTTTTTCTTCTGCTTTTCTAATCAATTGGCTTTAAGCGACAACATATTCAGTAATATAAATTGATCAACACCACAAAATAAATAAATAAAATTAAAAATCCCCTAAAAATAGAGGTGCTTTTTCTCTGGCTAGACTAAACTGAAGAAGCCCTGAAGTAGACCTGAAAATTCAATCTCTGCTTTCCTGGTAGAGTCACGATCCAATTCTGCGCACATCGCCTCGTTCCAGAGAAGCGTGGAAATCATGAGGATGCAGTCGAGCTGGTTAAAAACGATGGTTTAATTACCCTTATAAACAAAGAGGGTGACACTGTGTGAGTTTTCTTCGAGGCTTTTAAGGCGTGCATTTTATGGGGGTTCAAAGGTTGTGCCTTCTTGAAACGCTTCGAAAGGTGCCCGATCATGTACTGGGGATTTAAATGGGATCCCACAAAGAGAAACAATTTACTAAGTAGCTCAGCTGAACTTTTGGTTGCCCATCTCAGTATTTATAATTATTGTTATTACTTGGTACGATAAAATTACAACAGAGAACTTAAAATAGGAAAATAAAAAAATCTTGCATTCAGACGCCAACAGAAACTACACAAGGAATAATGGCTCTCGAATAAAAATTGCCGATGAATACGTTGCTTGCTAATGCGAAATTTGAGCGAACCTCATCAGCTATTGCAGCTTTCCGATCAACTGAGGCAAAAATTTAGAGCACGACTTGAATGTACAATTAAAGACAACTGGTTATTTTTCACACAAATTTCGTCTTCAAGAAACACTCCACTAAAAGTTCTTGATTATCCTGAAGAAAGCTTTATGGTCGGAGAAATAAGTATATGCGCTACTTGCTGCAAAAGTGCCTTGTTCTCAAAGGCGAGGTCTATGCAAGTATTATGCGGGGTTATCACCGCCGTGGGAGACGTTACGAGCGAGAGGAACGGGTTGTTCTCACGCATAAGTGGTAAGAAATTCCTGTTTGTCTTTATATATACAGTAAACACCACACTAACCTTGCACACCCCTTCAGTCAGCAGATCCACCCAATCTCCCGCCACCTAACCCAGTCCGCCGAGCCCTATTCAGTATTCGCCGCTCTACGGCGCCGGGGCCGGATGGCATAACGTACACGGCACTACTCAATCTGGACGAAGTCTCCCTCCAGGAACTCACGGAGCTCTATAATAACCACTGGCAAGCTGGGACCCTCCCATCAGCATGGACCCATGCCAGCATGCGATTTATACCCAAACTGGGCAAACCCCTCACTCTTCAAAATTTGCGCCCCACCTCCTTAACGAGCTGTGACGGCAAGCTCTTCGAGCATGTCATTCTCAATCGCCTGCAACCGTTTCTCGAGAAAACAGGCTTTCTCGCCAACGTTCAATTCGGCTTCCGCCCAAACATGTCAGCGCAAGACGTACTTCTTGCCCTTTATGAGTCTCTCTTTTGCACCAAGTGCCGTACAGCCAGTACGCGAACCATACTGGTCCTGATATTCATAAGGCTTTCGACGCAATAAGCCATGACCATATCCTGACGACATTAGCCACCACGGGATGCGGCATCCGCATATGGCAATATATTCGGGTCTGGCTTCAGGGACGTACAGCAGAACTCCACCTTGGGGATATTGCCTCCGAGCCTTTCCCCCTGCCTAACCGGGGTGCCCCACAAGGGGCGGTTCTGTCACCTTTACTTTTTAACATTGCCCTAGCGCCACTGGCAAAAGCCCTTGCTGCTATCCCAGGGCTCCACACAGCCATATACGCAGATGATATAACCCTCTGGACAACGGGAGGATCCCTTGGAACAGCCCAGGATATCCTGCAATCTGCCAGACATCACCACCACTCATTTAGTAAACACAGGCCTCCGTTGCTCTCCAAATAAATCGGCACTCCTGCAGCTGAAGCCCCTCCCTAGTGACCCCCAGATTGAACTGCACATGTACGGGATGCCAGTGCCCATTGTGCCTCAGGTGAAAATTCTGTGCCTTCTCAGTAGCAACACACTCGATGCAACCGCCACCCTTCAGCTCTTGCAAAGACCGACCAAACAGGTCGCTGCACTTATCTAGCGGGTGGCGGGCGGCAGCACGCAATCATGGGCTGTCTGAACGCGAGACCCTCAATATGACAAATGCACTAATCATTAGCCGCATTATATACCACCTCCCATACCACATACTCACTCAGCGGCAAACACGACAGGCAGACATCCTAACACGCACGGCAGTCACCTCCGCCCTACGTCTTCCACGGAAGGTTAGCACGAAACGCCTCCTCGCCACTGGTACCCACATTAAAGTGATCGAATTAATAGAGGCTCAACGCACCAACCAATTAGCCCGCCTGAGTCGCACAGAAACAAGACAACGCCTACTGCGACAGCTACGTCTCAATCCACCCATTCCCACCCCAACAAGTCCTACACCTTACACGATTTTCTGCGCACTCAGGATCACATGTCAGAAGCCCCTACAACGCAATATGAGCGCTAGTCTTCATCACGGTAGGTGGCAGGCACGAGCAAGCTATTACACGAAAACATACAGCAACCGCTCTGGTATCCTTTATGTCGACGCGGCAGGAAATTCGAAACCAGGATATTTCACGGCAGTCGCAACCTATGAAATAAGTACAGTGGGGGCCGCCGCCACTACGCGGACTAATTCGCCTGCAGAAGCGGAAAGAGCCGCCATCGCACTTGCTCTGGCCCACTCCACCATTGACAAAAACGAAAACGAAATTTGCACAGATTCCCAGGCCGCGTACCGCCTCTATGTAAAGGGCGTGGCGACGCCGGCAACACATCGTATTCTTGCCACAGTAGCCTCTCTCAGCCGAACAGTTACTCTGTCGTGGGTCCCTGGGCATGCCTCGATCCCCGGTAATGAGCGCATTCATGTGCTGGCCCGAGAACTCTCCTCCCGGACCCCGGATGATCAGGCACCCAACCCTGCGAAAAAGGCCCCATCGGTCCTCTCTACATATTGCTACGGACGCTGGGAGGACGACGAAGTGGGTTGTAACGAAGACGACGATGAGGTGCGCGCTTGTGTGGAGAAGAAAGTCAACGAGGTGTGCTCAAGTCAATTTGGTTGTCTCCATTGAGCTGACCGCCATCGAAGATGTGCCATCCTTTGTAGCGCCAGCAACAACCTATCCGCTGCGGGGTAGCGGCTGAGTACCTGGCGGTGTTGTGCTAGCTTGCCGAATTTCTCCTTCTTGTTTTCTGTGCCTGCTCCTGTTATAGGGTGATTGGGCGCGGGACGACGGCTTAATATCTACCTCTTCTCCCGGCCAAGGGTTTTCGCCTTGGTCGGCCACTCTTCCACAGGACCAGCTCCCAATCGATGTCTTTTTTCGCAGTGGAGTAACCAGCATTCCTGTGCTTTAGTTCCTGCCGATGGAGGCGCGATTCGTTTGAAGAACTCGGAAGCAGTGCAGGTGGCCCTTCAGACTACATCGCCTCACTACATGCGAATCACAGATGTGCGGCAGTTCGGCAAGGGTGGCATATTGTGCAGGTCACCGGACAAGGATTGTGTCGCCGACCTTTTGAAGTGTACCTCCTTCGCCAACCACCCGGTGAGCGCATTTATTCCGCCTCATCTAGCATGTTCCAAGGGTTTAGTCCGATGTGTTGACTCTCGATTGAGCCCTTCGGAAACGCTGGAGAACCTCTCGTCTGCGGGCGTCATTGCGGTCCATCGTTGCAGAATGGTAGAGGGGGTGAAAATACCTACAGAGTCCGTCATAGCCACATTCGCAGGAGTAGTGTGCCCTTCAGAGATAAAAGTGTGGCCACTAGCGTTCCTAGTTGACGCATTTAACTCTCGTCCCCTTCAGTGTCAGAACTGTTGGAGATTTGGCCACAGCGCCAAAGCCTGCAAATCGGGCTCACGGTGCTGTGCATATGGCGAAAGCCATGCTAGAGAAGAATGCCCTGAACAGCAAGAAAGATGTTGCCTGTGTGGTGGTGCCCACTCTGCCAACTGTCCTGATTGTCCTGCACGAGCTCAAGAAGTGCAAGTTCTAGAGATAATAGATAAACGTCGATGCACGCGACGAGAGGCCTTTGCCGCAGTCAATGAAAGAGCCTCATGTTATTCTAGTGCGGCTGCCAAATGTCCACCTGCAATGGACGCCTCTTGGACACAAGCCATTACCGCTGCGGTTGAAAAAGCAGTGGCGAATGCAATGGAACGCATTATAGAAACTGTATCCACGTGCATTTCACAGGTAGTAGCTACCCAGATGACTAATCTGCTACAAGCGCACGCCGCTCCGCTCTTGTCCTCTATGGTTTCGGCTGCTCCTCCACCATCTGTGGACATCAATAGCGCTCCACAGGGCCAAAGTCAGCATGAGCGACAAAGAACTCCTGAAAAATCTCTCCCCAACAGCGTTAAGGACGCATCCTCTGATGAATGTGTTGAGATGGAATTTGATACCCGCACCCAAAAACGAAATGGGTCTCTTTTGAGTATCCCGGATCCATCTTGTCACCAGTCCAAGTCCAAAAAAAGTCATGCAAATCAAAATCCTAAGACCAGGATTCTCCAAGCGGCAGTTGCCGCTGCAGCACTCCCGCCAAAATAGGGTCGTTAAGTGTTCTCCAATGGAATTGCCGATCGATATCCTCAGCTTCAATAGATTTAATATGCCTATGCAATCAACTTCAACCGGATGTAATTGCGTTACAGGAAACATGGCTTACTACAGATATTAATTATCATCCTAAACATTACCGTTCGTTCCGGCTAGACAGGTCTTCACGAGGGGGAGGGTTGTTGTTGCTGATTTTCTTAGTTTTGTCACAGGGCTTTGATTTCTTTTCAGTATGCGGACAGTCAGTGCGAAGTACTAGCGGTTGATCTCAATATCCCAGGTCAACAGCCCTTTACTGTAGCTAACGCATATTTCCCTTCAGGTGTGCATGACACTCGGCCCCTTGATGCATTGATGTCTAGCAGCAGATCTCAGGTTTTATTAGTTGGGGATTTTATTTTGCACCACGTGACGTGGGGTTTAAAACAGATTGTTTCGGCTCTAGACTATTTGATTGGGTTTGCGACAACAACATAGTCTGCAACAATTCAGGAATGCCTACATTTGTACGTGGTCTATGCCGCTGTGTTAGACTTAACTTTTTCCTCCCCAGGAGTCTCTGTCACGTCTTGAGCGCCTGTTGACTGGGCGACAAACAGTGATCATCTACCGATTAGTTTCACGGTTGCGTGTAACTTAACTCTTCCCGAACGACAACAGCGCACCTTCATAAATTACAGTCGCTTTAAAGACACTCTCAAATCAGCTCTCACAATCGATTCGGACCGAAACACCACTACAAATTCCGAATGTAAAGCTACACATATATGCACAGTGTTGGAACGCGCAAGGCAACAGTCTCAATTCATTGTCACAGGATCCAAGGATGCAATCACCAATAATTGGTGGAATGCAGAGTGCACGCGTGCCTATAGACGGCGGAAAGCAGCCTGGAAGAAACTCCTCCTAAATCAATGCCCAAAAAATTGGTTGGATTATAAGTATGTCGCAGCAACATTTAAGCGCACTATCTCCCGCGCGAAGGAGGAGTATATTACAAGTCATTATGATTTTCTTTCTCAGTCAGGAAATAAACGGGCTGTAAGGGATCGCTAGTGTACGCGTGGTCATCGGAACGCGGCTGGGAGCGCTCAAAGCGAAGCGTCTCCTTTCTTGGAACGCGGCCGCTCGCGAACGCGCCGGGAACTACGGTTGTCCCCCCGCCCCGCGTTACGGATTCGCGCACGTGCTGGCACGAATGTTTATTTCTGTTTGTTTTTACTTTTATTTTGGAATGGAAAGGGCGTTTTGTCCTACGGAAGGTGGAGGGCTGGCCATGCTCTCGGTAAACCAATCATGTGAGCAGTGTAACATGATTGGGCGCTAGCGAAATGTGGGCTGGGCCTTTAGGGCTTTAAAACCGGGCCCCGGAGCCGGAAGCGGGGTTCTGCGCTAAGGTGAGATGCTATGCATCTTCGGCTATGCCGAGTAGGGGCCTCCCCTAGTATTAGCCAGTTCCGCCTTTTGGTTGTTTGTCTTTTTGCCGTTGTATCTAATTTGTATCTATTGTAAATACATGTACATAAACTTGAAGTATTTGCCTTTATCCCTGCATCTCGGCTCTTCGAGAGGCAGTCTCTGACGGGACACCCCTGGTGAAAAGAAAGAAGCTTCAGTCTTCGAGTTAGATAAACCGTCTCTGGCGGGGCACCTCTCGTGCAAGAAAAGAGAACCTGTGAAAATTTACTCGGGCCTTGTTTAATTTTATGAGGAGAAGAAAAGTGATTCCACCGGCTGTCAATATTGAATCCCTCGTTCAATCCCCTGCTGACATCGCTAAGGCCTTAGAGGGAATTGCGGGTGGCCTAGAACGTCTATTCACATCTGCACTTCAATCTCCACCTACATTCTCAAGCATCTCAAGTGATTTCATTCAGGTCACTATGCCTGAGCTTTCGCAAATTGTTCTGCGCCTATCACCAGCGGCTCCTGGCCCCGATAAGGTAAATACATCTATGATTAAAATTTTGTTTACCGAATCTCCTGAAGATCTATTGGCTCTGCTTTACCATTCCCTTAAAGGTCCATGGATACCCCATGAGTGGCGTCTTGCGGAAATAGTTCCACTACTTAAAAAACAAGGGGAGGGTTTCACTTCTGACAACATACGCCCGATTTCATTAACATCGAATTTAGTGAAATTGGTGGAACGGGTCCTGCTTCGTCGTATCATGTATTTCATTTCTTCAAATGATATCTTGAATCCTTGTAAAATTGGTTTCAGGCCGGGCTGTTCGATTTGGTGTGCTCATACTGACCTTGAGAGTCGTATTAAATTAGCTTGCAGCACTAAACAGTTTGCCGCGCTTGTCACTCTGGATATCAGTAAAGCCTACGACAGCGTCGAGTACTCGATGCTGTTACACAGATTACAGGTCCTTAATTTCCCAAACTATTTCGTAGCCTGGATCTTTGCTTTCCTGGAAAATAGAGAGTTTTATTGCTGCCGAAATGGTGTTTCTTCAAGAAAATTTCGGCAGACAAGAGGTGTACCGCAGGCTCAGTTCTTTCCCCTGTTCTTTTTAACATCTTTGTAAGCTCCACTCCATGCATCCATAATGTGAAAACTTACGTGTACGCTGACGACATCGCATTTTTTGCTTCTGCAAAAGATATTCACTCTCTGTATCAGATCTTGCAGGATTACCTCAATATTCTAGACAAATGGTTAGGAATTATTCATCTGTCCCTCAATGTGAACAAATGCGCCTTGTTGGTCTTGCCGGTTTCTCATCCTGTACATATCTGCGTTGCTTATAGAAATCATATAATTCCTCAGGTTCAAACAATAAAGTATCTTGGAGTGATTTATGACTCTACTCTTTCCTGGCGGGCTCACATTGAGCAAGTTTCTGTAAAAGGAGTTCGGGCCATTGGCATCCTGCGTCGGCTTTGCAGCGCTAGGTCAGGGAAGAGAAGGCACACACTTCTTCTGATCTATAAAATGTATGTCCGCCCAATTTTGGAGTTCGGATGTGTTTTAATCTCAGGAGCTCCTGCCTATAAACTTCATCCGCTTGTGCTCTTATAGCGTGAGGCGTTGTGCCTCTGCTTGGGACTTCCAAAGTATGTAGCTAATGTTGTCCTGCACCTTGAGGCGCGAATTCCATCTTTATTAGCCAGATTTCGCCTTTTAACAGTCCAAACCTTTTTAAACTTGTGCGACTCTCCTCTCCACACATCCAATGTAATATTTCTTAGTCAAACCGCAGTCTTTTTAAATGCCACCTGGTCTCGTTTGCATACTCCGCAGATATGTCTCGTGCAGTCTCTCCTCTATCCCTTAAACATTAAGCTCACAGATATCCATCCACTGCATAACATCTCACCTTCAGTCGAGATTGCATTTGATAACATTTTCCCATCGAATGCCAAGCTCCAGCCCTTTCCTCTCCTTCACGGTTTGTTACAGGACCACCTAAGGTCCTTTCCTTTTCATATTCTCATTGCTACCGATGCCTCGCAGGATCGTGAAAAGGCAGGTGTGGGCATTTTTTCACCTGCATTTGGATGGTCCTTTTCTCTCCGTCTCCCTGACTTCACTCCAATTTATCTGGCCGAATTATTAGCTGTCATTCTAGCCTTACGTAAATTAGATCCTGCCGTTTCCCAAGTCATGGTTATGACGGACTCTCTATCTATTTGCTTTTCATTATCATCACCCTCTGAGTCTCGGGCATTACGCCTCTTTAAGCAGCTGATCCCGCTCCATCTAAATTCGGTGAGGTTCCTTTAGGTACCGGGTCATGTGGGCATTCAGTTAAATGAGGTTGCTGATTCATTAGCAAGGGCCTCTCTCTGTGGCCCAATAATTGCTGTCCTGCCAACCTGCGCATATAAAGCTGCGGTGAGGTTTCGCAGTTACACAATATTTCAGGAATTTTCAGCCTCCGCGCTTACTTCATCTCCCGAATATCAGCACCTTCTGCACCCTTGGAGTAGCAAAGACTGGAGTTCGCGCAGACTGGAGCTCTCTTTCACGCGTTTGCGATGCCGAGTTCCTCTGCTAAATTTCTACCTTCACAGATCTGGACTGGCGGTTTCTCCCCTGTGCCCATTTTGTGCCGAGGCTGAGACAGTGGATCACTACCTGCTGTTCTGCCGCCGATTCTCTTCTTTGAGGAGGCGCCTATTAGAAATTCTGTTCCATCAGCTGGGTCTGCCTGTGACCACTGAGGTTGTTCTTTCCTTTGGCGCTACTTCGCTTGTACGAAGCAACAGGAGTGCGCGCTGTGCAGTTCAAAAATTTCTTCTAGAAACACAGCGACTCCCATGCTAATATTAATTTTATTTATTTACTTTTCTATGTGTTGCATTTTTCTGATTATCAAACAGTTCATTTATTATTATTATTTTTAATTTAATTTTCTCAATTTTATTTATTTTTTTTCTGGCCGTCCTTCAGTCAATACAAAATTGAACCATTCCATATGATCCATTCAAATTTGCCCATGAAGCCGTCGTCCCATCTTCGATCTCCCAGCTAACAGGACCCCTTTCGTTGCGTCGTCCAAATTGTTAGCCTATACTCTATTAATACTCCTTTTCCTCTAAAACTCCTAATCATTCCAACAGTTCACTGCCTGCGTCTTGGCCACTCCCCCGTAGTGGGTATGTGCCATTCTACTTGAGGCCAACCAACCAACCAACTACTCCAAGCCGTCGGTCCCTTGCGTAGCAGGTTACCTCTGTTGTTTCTACTGCTGCTTCTAGCCGCCACGTATCATTTGGTGGAGGTTGCTAAATTCGATCCCCGACCTCAAGCTGACTCTCCGCCGAGGCCGCCATCTCGCCAACATGTCTACCGAGTCCGAGCCATCTCCCTCTCCGTCAACACCGCCAGCGGTCGTCGTCGCCCACCACCGCGAACCGGGCACGTTCTGCGGTACAGACGACGTTGATGTGACGATTGGCTGGCCCTTTACGAACGCGTCAGCACGCACAACAGGTGGGATCCAACGCTGATGCTCGCTAACGTGATATTTTACCTGACCGGCACCGCGAGAGTGTGGTTCGAAACCCACGTAGATGACTTGACCTCACGGGACATCCGTAAGCAGAAGCTCCACGACCTCTTCGGAAAACCCATTGGCCGCCAACTCTCCGCCAAGAAAGCACTCGCGTCACGCGCCCAAACTTCCTCCGAGCCATACATAGCCTACATACAAGACGTCCTCGCCTTGTGCCGTAAAGTTGATAAAGACATATCCGAGGCACATCGAGTTGGCCACATACCGAAAGGCATTGCCGACGATGCCTTTAATCTGCTTCTATGCTTCTATCTATCTGCTTCCACGGTCACTTCTGTTCTTGAGGTGTGCCGGCGTTTCGAGCAAGCCAAACACCGGCGCATTTCTCACCGTTTTGACCGGCTGCCGAACACTGCTGCTAGCTCCTCCTGTGAAGATCTGCCAACATTGCGGCAGCCTTCCGACCCGGCTAACTTAACCCATATCGTGCGCCGCGAACTGGAAGCGATGACGCCCGCTGTTTCTTCCTTGGCACTGCCGGACAACACTTGGCACTGCCGGACAACACTTGGCACTGATCCAAG
Organism: Amblyomma mixtum; assembly: GCF_055824585.1. Classification (NCBI taxonomy): domain Eukaryota; kingdom Metazoa; phylum Arthropoda; class Arachnida; order Ixodida; family Ixodidae; genus Amblyomma; species Amblyomma mixtum. The sequence goes on from NC_143013.1 coordinate 165,050,817, forward strand.
CCGTCGTTCGCCAGGAGGTTGCGAACATGGCCGTCCCTTCTCCTCGCGTCGTGGACAACGCTCATGCCAGCCCGGACCCTCCAGTGATCGCAGCTGCCACTTACAGCCGCAGCTTCTCGCCTCGGTACCGATATCGCAATCCTGCCGAATGGCGTACGTCTGATGACAGGCCGATCTGTTTCACCTGCTCTCGCGTCGGACACATCTCCCGTCACTGCCGCAGCCGTTGGCCACCGCCACCTCGCCCGTACTCCGTCGTCGACCGCCGCAACGACTACGGCCCGCGCCGGTTCACACCACGTTCCGATCCGCTCCGTGACGAGCCCGCTCCGCACGCTCGTGGGTCCAGCCGCTCACCTTCCCCATTAGGCCGCCGCTACCGTTCTTCTACCACACGCCGCAGTCCTTCTCCTTCGACCTCCCGCCACATCTCGGAAAACTAGCCGATGCAGCCCCCGGAGGTGACGCTGCATCATTGACCTGGCCTGAAAATCCTCTCTTGACCCCAGCTGCCCAACGTAACCTCTTGAATGTTCTCGTGGATGGTGTCCCGGTCCTTGCCCTCATTGATACTGGCGCCCAAGCGTCTGTCCTGAGCTCTTCTTTGCGCCGCCGTCTGAAAAAAGTTTTAACGCCTGCCGCCATGTCCACGGTTCGCGTCGCCGATGGCAGCCCCGCTGCCGTGATTGGAAGGTGCACTGCGAGAGTCAGCATTGCCGGACGTCATATACCCCTTCTGTTCACCGTCCTGACCAGGTGCCCTCAGGATATAATCCTTGGCCTTGACTTTTTAACCGCCCACTCAGCTCTTATTGACTGTTCCTGAGGCCTTCTCCGATTGGATCTGCCCCTGTGCAATGACGACTCCACCAGCTTACCTCGCCTTCAGTCCACCGAGTTTGCTCGTCTGCCGCCACGAGCTGCTGTCTACATCCCTATGTCGCCTTCTCCTCCCGTCCCTGATGAAGACTACGTCGCCTGCCCTATCACCGCTGTGATTCTGAATCGTAACGTCCTCTTTCCCCACACCATTGTCCACATCACCAACAACTGCACCTGCCTCCCTGTCCTCAACTTCAGCCTGTCCCCTCAGGTACTTCCGACCGGCATTTTACTTGCTGATCTGTCCCCATTGACCGATTGCACAGTTTCTGTCCTGGCTTCTTAACCAACGACTGCCGTCTCCAATGTCCCTACATCGCAGCCCTCCCGTGAGGATTCTATTTCCCGGATGATCGCGGCCGATCTGCCCTCTGCTGATTCTACAGCTCTTCACACCCTCTTGTCCTCCTAGAGTGATATTTTTGACTTTGGGGACCGTCCCTTGGGTCACACCTCTGTTGTCGCCCACCACATTGACACCGGCGAGGCCCGCCCTATTCACAGACGGCCCTATAGGGTCTCTCTCGCAGAGCGCCGTGTTATTCAGGCAGAGGTGGACAAGATGCTGGCCCGCAACATCATCGAGCCTTCGAGTAGTCCTTGGGCGTCCCCTGTCGTACTTGTTAAAAAGAAAGATCAAACCTGGCGATTCTGCGTCGATTACCGCCATCTGAATGCCGTCACAAAGAAAGACGTCTACCCTTTGCCCCAAATTGACGACGCTCTCGACTGCTTGCACGGCGCCGGTTACTTTTCCTCCATCGATCTTCGCTCAGGGTACTGGCAGATCGCTGTCGATGAACGGGATCGGGAGAAAACCGCCTTTGTCACCCCGGACGGCCTGTACCAATTTAAAGTCATGCCTTTCGGCCTGTGCAATGCCCCTGCGACCTTCGAGCGCATGATGGACTCCCTCCTGCGCGGTTTTAAGTGGACGACATGCCTCTGCTACTTAGATGACGTGATTGTTTTTTCGTCCACATTCCAAAGCCACCTGCATCGCCTTTCAGCCATCCTTGCCATCTTCCGCCGCGCTGGTCTTCAGCTGAACTCGAAGAAATGTAGCTTCGGCCGCCGTCAGCTCAAGGTCCTTGGCCACTTGGTCGATTCTGCTGGGATCCAACCCGACCCCGACAAAGTCCGCGCCGTGCGTTCATTTCCTACTCCGCGCTCCTCCGGTGATGTGGGCAGCTTCCTCGGCCTATGTTCCTATTTCCGCGAGTTCATCAAGGACTTCGCGGAAATAGCCCGACCTCTTACCACGCTCCTCAAGAAGAACATCCCGTTCGCTTGGGGACCCCCCCCCAAGCTGACGCCTTCAGAGCTCTTATTAGTGCCCTCACTGCCCCGCCTGTGTTGGCGCACGTTGATCCTTCAGCCCCTACGGAACTTCGCACCGATGCGAGCGGCCATGGCATTGGTGCCCTACTTGCTCAGCGGCAACGCAACAAGCTTCGCGTTATTGCGTACGCCAGCCGTCTCCTTTCTGTGTCAGAGCGCAACTATTCTATCACCGAGCGGGAATGCCTCGCCCTGGTTTGGGCTGTTGCAAAATTCCGCCCTTACTTGTTTGGGCACCCTTTCTCTGTTATGACGGATCACCACGCCTTATGCTTGCTTTCATCGCTCAAAGACCCTACTGGCCGGCTGGGGCGCTGGACTCTTCGCCTTCAAGAGTACACTTTTTATGTCGTCCACAAGTACGGCCGCTTGCACCAGGACGCGGATTGCTCGTCCCGTTACCCTGTCGATGCGCCCTCCTCCAACGAATGCGAGGTTGACGCCTGCGTCTTATCCATCTCGGCCTTCCACAACATTGCACAATAACAGTGCTTGGATTCTTCGCTACGTTCCTTCATCGACCGCCTCACTGCCAACCGCTGTGATGCGTCCCTCGCCCCGTTTGTGCTCTATGAGAACGTCCTCTACCGGCGCAATATGCGGCCTGACGGCACTGACCTCTTGCTCGTGGTCCCTCAACACCTGCGCAGCAGCGTCCTTGAGCAGCTTCATGATGTTCCCACGGCCGGTCATCTTGGAGTCTCCCGCACCTACGACAGCGTGCGCCGCCGCTTCTTTTGGCCCGGTCTATACCGTTCTGTCCGCTGTTATGTGGCCGCTTGCGAGCTGTGCCAACGACGGAGGACGCCCTCGGTTCTCCCTCCCGGACACCTTCAGCCGATTCCAATCCCCGTAGACCCGTTTTCCCGTGTCGGCCTCGACCTGCTCGGCCCTTTTCCGGTGTCTGCTATGGGAAACAAATGGATCCCGGTCGCGACGGACTACTCCATGCGCTACGCAATTACTCGAGCGATCCCAACCAGCTGCGCAACTGATGTCGCTGACTTTCTCTTGCACGACGTCATACTCCACCACGGTGCTCCCCGTCACCTGTTCACCGATCGCGGCCGCTGCTTTGTTTCCAAAGTGGTCGCCGAACTCCTCCGCTCCTGCTACGTCCGTCATCAATTCGCCACGGCCTACCATCCACAGACGAACGCCCTCACTGAACGTCTGAACCGTACCCCCACCAACATGATTTCCATGTACGTCTCCGGCCATCACCGCGACTGGGATATTAGCCTCCCATTTGTTACATCCGCCTACAATTCTACGCGTCACAATACAGCCGGTTTCTCCCCTTTTTACCTTCTTTTTGGCCGCGATCCTTTGCTGCCCTTCGACAGTGTACTGCCCGCCACCGCCTCAGCGAGTCCTTACGCTCGGGACGCCATCGCTCGCGCCGACGCTGCCCGTCTTGTCGCCCGCCAGCGGCTGTCGGCCTCTCCAAGTCAATCAGAAACGACGTCATGACTGTCGCCGTCTTGAAGTCACCTACTCCCCTGGCTCCCTTGTGTTACTCTGGGTCCATTCCCGCCGTGTGGGCCTTTGTGAAAAACTGCTTCCCCGACATACAGGCCCTTATCGGTTTGGTTTGGTTTGGTTTATTGGGGTTTAACGTCCCAAAGCGACTGAGGCTATGAGAGACGCCGTAGTGAAGGGGTCCGGAAATTTCGACCACCTGGGGTTCTTTAACGTGCACTGACATCGCACAGCACACGGGCCTCTAGAATTTCGCCTTCAAGAAATTCAGCCGCCGCGGCCGGGATGGAACCCGCGTCTTTCGGGTCAGCAGCCGAGCGCCGTAACCACTGAGCCACCGCGGCGGGGCGGCCCTTATCGGGTCGTACGTCCGGTGACCGCAGTGACGTACGAGATCACCCCGCCACATCCGCCATCCCCGGCAGCTGCACCCCGCACCGACATCGTCCATGTGTCCCGCCTCAAACCTTACAACTCGCAGTATAGCTGGCCGGTGTAGTGCGCACCGGGATGGTGGTTTTGCCGCGATGGGGGGGGGGGGGGGGGTCATGCTACGGACGCTGGGAGGACGGCGAAGTGGTTTGTAACGAGGACGACACTGAGGTGCGCGCTTGTGTGCTGAGAGACTACTCCAAGCCGGCGGTCCCTTGCGTAGCAGGTTACCTCTGCTGTTTCTACTGCTGCTTCTAGCCGCCACGTATCAATATCATCAAATCACAGCATTCTACAAACTCAGCCGCATGACACTGCCACCACCCCACAGTAGCTTGTCGCCCTCATCCAGCGCCACATGGCGACAATTACAGACAGGCTGTTTTATTTGTCCCCACCGTCTCTGATGCTTTCACCCAACCTTGCCTCCTGTTTGTACCACCTGTGGCGTGCCCTGATCCACACTTTTCCACTACCTTTGGGAATGTCCTTCCCCAAAGGCAGTACCCCACCTTCCCAATCCCACTCATTCTTCTTGGGAGGCTGCTTTACGCACCGCTCAGCCCGCAGGCCAGAAATGGCTGGTGGATCAGGCTTTACGTGAAGCACAAGCCCGTGGACTCCTAGGTCAGTTGTTTCCATCCAGCCAGTTGTTTCCATCCATCCACCTTGCCACCCGGGCAGGTTAGCGCTGACCGTTGTCAGTACTAACGCATGCAGCCCATATCTCTCTCATCACCACGCGTAAGTACCTATTAGCACGATTCAGGTGTCCATTCAACCAGGGAGCCAGTTAGGCGCACTTGCTTTCCTCAAAATGATCGGAGTGCAAAACGTTTTCAACGCCAACGGCAAAGAACACGATGAACGCCGGTGGTGGTGAAAACATTTATTCGGAGAAACAGAGTTTGGGAGCTACACAGCGGCCCCGCCTCATGTTCGGCGTCACTAGTCCGGGACACCGTATCACGAGGCCCCGTCTCTCCCCCGTTTCACCAGTGCCCTTTGGGACTCAAGCGAGGAGCAGTTGAGGAGGGCAGCCTCCCATGCTTCTCGGGAAGGGGTAGGCGAAGGGGGGAGGTGGAGATTTTGAGTACAGGCCCACACCGTGTGGAAGATATCACAGGTCTCTCCACAGTGCGGAGGGAGCTGTGAGCGCGCGGAGCGAAAGGACGTGCAGCGCATCGGCTCCGCCAAATTTTGGCTGCAGCCACGGAATCCCGCCAAGAACCCCATCAAAACAGCCGCGTCTGTCTTTGTGAAGTTGCTAGCTACCTGAGGATACCACCAGCACCCAAATGGGATTATATTTGGACCTTCTAGGGCCGATCATCACTTGCGTATCGTGGCGATGGCGCCAGGCTTGCTGCCTACGCCGGAGCGCGGCCGTGAGTTACCCGCAGCAACATGGTATCCCTAAACGTTCAACGCGGCTACGACCCTGACACCAAGGCCTGGTCCGAGGTTCCGGCAAGTACAACGCCTGATAGCCAGGATTCTGCGCCCATTGAAAACATGCTTTTCCAGCTCCTCGCACGCAGCTCCCGCAAGCGGAACTATATCAAGAAAACGAACGCCACATTGGTAGGACACTCAGCACGGCAAAACGCTGCTGCGCGCGCTGCAGCGCTATATGGGGGGCCTCAATCTAAGATTTGGGCCCGCCATGAAGCACCGCCCAGCGGGAAGAAAGCTGACCACTTCCCGGCCCTCAAGGCAAATGGCACTGCCGGCGCCCGAGCATCAGTGCTCCAAGGCAGCAAACAACAGGTGAGCAGCTGGAATGAGGTCGCCTCCTCCTCCTCCCATCCCCATTCCTTACCACTAACAGTCTCCGCGCTCGACGCGAAATACAAAAAGCAGATCGAAGTGCTCCCGGCAGAGAATGAGCGTTTGCTCAACAAATTTCAAAATTTAGAATCAAAATTGGGGTCCACCGCTCCGAGCCCGCAGAACTCGGACGCAATGGAGAGCGACACGGAGCTCTCGCCTGCCCTCGTGACAGCCATCTCCGCGATGGAAGAGCGCTTAACCTCTAAATTACGATCTATAATCCAGACCGCCATGAACTAGATATTCACCAAGGTCATAACTGCCGTCCTCGCGGTAGTCTGCCTCCCTGCAACAACCCCTGCCTCCTCCGTCGGACGGGGCCCATTAGGGATGTATCCCGTCCTTCAAAACCCAACCGTCTGATCATTGATTCGAACAATGAGGACAGATGCCCCGCTCCTTCCGTCACTGCCCTCTTGATGGTGCAAGTAGCGGGCTCTTTGGCAGCCACTCCTTCCTCCTCCTCCCTAAAATTTTTCAATCATGGCGAGACACCTTAATCAAATGAGTTGCGCCATCTCTAATTCGACCGTGTCAAGTTCAATGACACAGTGGAACTGTAGAGGCTTTGAGGACCGCACTAATCGGGCCAATTTCCACCTCTACCTTGAAACGATCGAGTCGCTATCAGCCGTGGTTGCCCTCTAGGAGCCAGGCCTGCGCGCCACATTTTCAAATTACTCGACGTTCCAACAGGATCCCGCGTTTTGCCTTCTCGTTCATTAAGACTACAAAGCCAACTTAGTGCACCTCGACCTCCAGCTCGAGTATTCTTATGTAATGGTGACGCTCCTACCACTCCGCCGCAGGGCCCACCGTTGCATATACTCAAAGTGTACTGCTCTCCCAAACTTAAGCGAGTGACTTTTCGGACTTCTTTAGCCGCGCTCTAAGAGTAGCGGGTCGTGATCCCCTGCTGATTCTGGGGTACTTTAACGCTCCCAGTCAGCTGTGGGGGTATCGCTAGGAGGAGTCTCGCGGGCGTAAGCTGCCGGAGCTTGCGTCCATGTTGGGTCTCACCCTCGACACGGACCCTGTCCACCCAACTCGGCTGGGAATTTCCGTAACACGGGATATGTGCCCGGACTTCACTCGCAACATACGACACGCAGACTGGTTCAACACTGACGAGAACCTCGGTAGCGACCACTGCTTCCTTAAAACTACACTACGCACATCCCCCCTCAAGCGCCCCAGAAAACAAGCCCATATCCGAGATTGAAAGAAATTCAGGCAAAATTTTGACTCACTTGATAATACCCAATTTCCGAGCACAGCTACCCAGCATGGTCCTAACAGCTGCTGACACACCTTTGCTCGCATGAAACTCAGATCCAGCTCTGAGAGGCGGTCGCGGGCGCGGACACCTCTGCGAAGCCCGCCACAGTCTCGCTCTCCATTGCGGGCGCCAAAAAGACAACAGAAAGCTTAAAGCTCGAATTGCTGAGCTTACCCAGAAAGCGGTAGAGTACGCGGCCCAACTCGCCGAATCCAACTGGGCGGATAAATGCAACGCTTCCGCGCGACAAATGTCCAGCCGCAGCACATGGCGTGTCTTTCGTGCCGTAGTCGATCCAACCGAAACACCCACTGAACCACAAAAGCATTTGCAGCGAGCCATGCACGCTTTTCCCGCAATACGAATGAACTGGCACAAAAACTTCGGGACCAGTATCTGTGTACGCCCCTAGACCCCCTTGGATATGCGTAATCTTATGCAGGCAAACAGAACACGCAGCTAGATCAACCTTTCCAGGTCCTAGATTTCCGGGCGGCTCTCGCCAAAATGAAACGGGGTACTGCGCCAGGAAGGCATAAGGCCACCGTCAAGCTTTTCACAAACCTGCCCGAATTAGCATACAAGTCCCTCCTCGAATACGTCAATGCGATTTGGCGCGAGGACGCCCCTCTGCCAGTCGACTGAAAAACGGCACTGGTCACTTTTATGCCTAAAGCAGGCAAACCAATTGAAAAAGATAACCTCCGCCCCATCTCTCTCACGACCGGTGTGGGCAAACTAATGGAGACGATGATGCGCGATAGGTTTTCTGCTTATCTTGAACACAAACATGTCTTTGCGAGCACCATTTTCGGATTCCGCACACACAGATCCGCACAGAATGTCCTCCTGCAAATCAACCGGGAAGTGCTTGACCATCTTGAATACCCCATAATGACCGGGTAGTGCTCGCCTTCTATCTTAAAGGGGCATTTGACAATGTAACACACGAGATCATACTCACTAACCTAAGCCAGGCGGACTTTCTAATGATTTACCATTTTCAATCATTTCCATTTTGTCTGCTCTTGAAATAATGTGGCTTTTCTGCCCTTGTCCTCCTCAGTGGGTTCTCGGTGTAAAATTGGTGTTAAATTTTACTAATGGAGCTTAACGCTCACAAACCCAACGTACTCTTTCTTCATCGCCGCCGTAACCCGCTGGTGCCCTTCTAGCATACTGACTTCGTTCCCGTGCTGCCAGCAGAATCATACAAATACTTAAGCGTAACCTTGAGTGCTGACCTCTCCTGGAAAACCCATATAACTAACATTATTTCTTCAGCTAAAAAATTCCTTGGTTGTCTAAAACTTCATCTTCGCTGTGTGCCCACGCATGTTAAGTTATTCACTTACGAAGCACTTGCGAAATCGAAATTAGAATACGCATCACCTGCTTGGCACCCACATAAAGCTTATCTGACCAACGCATTAGAAGTTTCGCAAAACCGCGCCGTCAGACTTATTCATTCTTCATACCAATACAGCACGAGTGTTACGTATCTGAAATCGCTTTCAGGCATACAGCCACTCGAGCTGCGCCGCCGCACAGGCAGTCTTTTATTATTTCACAATTTATTTTACAGCCATATACGAACTGCACCCTATATGGTCCCTCCGGCAAGCATTCCTCACCACACTCTCCATCAACTCCAGATTAGCTGTCCTCGTGCAAGCACCGTCACCTTCGCAGCTTATTTTTTTCTCGCACCGCAGCGGACAGGAATAGCCTTCCCGCTGGCATTGCAACAATCATCAGTCCCGCAAACTTCGCGCGCAGAGCATGCAGCTATGTGTCTTCTTCATAACGCATGATTAGTTTATCTCACCTAACGTTGAACCCCCCAAAGCGCGGTGCTTTCCCCGGTGCTCTTCAATCTGGCTATCATGCACCTGCCGGCCCAGCTGAGTGAAGTCGACGGCATGCAGCACATTCTGTATGCCGATGACATTACCCTATGGGCCATGCAGGGCTGCACAGGGGACATTGACACCAGCCTGCAAGCAGCGGCGGTGATAGTAGACCGCTACGCCCGCCGCTGCGGTCTTCAATGTTTCCCACAAAAATCGGAATTTGTGCACCTCCCTCTCAAAAGTGCACAACTAAAATATCTCTTTCTCTTGGGAGTGGTTCCATACGCGAAGGTGATGTGATGCGGGTACTCAGACTCTACATCCACAAACACAGACGGCCAGACACTACATTGGCCAAACGCCATAAGGTGGGCCGCATGGTCCGCCGGGTTTCCAACAAATGCCGGGGGGTTACGAAGTAAGGATGCCTTGCGGCTGGCAAACGCCTTTGTAACCAGTCGAATTCTCTACTCGACTCATTATCTGCACCTACGAACACAGGAGTAGGATGCGCTTCAGGTCATCCTTCGCAAAATTATTAAGCGTGCCCTTGGCCTTCCCGTCACTACTTCAAACAGCCGGCTTATGGCTCTGGGGTGGTGAATACTTTCCGGGAGCTCCGGGAGGCGCACCTTACAAACCGGTACACGCATTTGTCGCTAACGGAGTCGGGTCGCCGCCTTCTTGCTGAACTCCATATCCAACACACCGCTCCCATGGAAGACAGGTTTCATATTCCAGAAGAGTGGAGACGTGCCCTCCACGCGCGACCTCTTCCAGCCACCATGTCACACGAAGACCATAATGGTGGGCGCCTGGTACGACCGGAAGCTCTAGCATTGTGGCAACAAATCAGGTGTATACTACGTGGACGCCTCCAGTCCTCACCATGGGGGATGGGAAAGGGTCGCGGTAGTTCACAACAGCAACATATTTAACGGCCTCACCTTCAGAGCCCGTAGTGTACACAAGCATAAGAGGTCGCGATTGCTCACGGGGCCTCACATTGCAATTCAAAATACATAATCACCGACTCGCTAGGGCCCTGTTGGAATGGCGGCCAAGGCTGCACTCCCTTCGTAACCTTTCGAATCTACCCAAATTACGTACGTGATACGGATCCCGCACACCGTTACATTACATTGAAACCTGGCGGCCAGCCGAAGAATCAGGCGCGATGAACCATGAACAAGAGATGATTTAATGGCCGCTGGGCTAGCGCGAGCGCTCCGTCCCGCGCCACTGCCAGCATCGTCTTCTTCGTAACATTGCAGATGAGTCCCGGTCCACGAAGCACCCGGGCCGTATGGTGCCAGGAGCTGACGGCCGAGGTCCTTTGCACGCAACGGACGGCAGGGGCGGGGGGGAGGGGTGGTGTCTTCACGTGTGAGCCTTGAGTCTTGTGTCGGTCTTGGGTTGGTCTTGGGGCGGTCGGGTCTTTAAGGTCCCTGGCATCAGTGCATCGTGTCCTGTGGTCCAGGCGGGGGACGGGGCTGGGGTTGGCGGCGAGGTAGGTTCAGTTCGGGTGAGCTGGGGCACGGCCGGGCAGAGCGGACCAGGTACTCACGGACGACGTCCACTGCAGGCGGAGGACACCGAAGCTCCGGGACCAGGATGGCGATGAAGGTACCCCAGCGCCTCACACCAAATGTAACGTGGCGGCCAGCCGAAGAATGAGGCGTGACCAACCATTAACAAAAGATGATTTAGTGGCCAGCGCGAGCGCTCTGTCCCACGCAACTGTCACCGTCGTCTTCTTCGTAACACTATGTTCCCCTGCTCATCAGGGGTTGCCAGGAAAAGAGGCAGCAGACGCCGCCACTCGCGCGCTCTTTCACAGGGCTGTTTTATCCTCCCCACCCGATCAAAACCCCGATCTTAATCCAATGTATACCTTCAAAGATGTTACAACCTACTATCGAGACAGTCATCGCCTTTACCCTAGCCCATGTAAAGGCCTGAAGGAGGCCGATGAGCGGCTCCTTCTACGCCTTCTCACCAATACAATTCTGTGCTCGACAGCTTTAAAACATTTTGACACCTCCTTTAACTGCAGCTGCCCGCACTGTAGTGCGGTGTTTTCGGACTCCTATCACATGGTGTGGGCCTGCCCATCCAACCCGGCCATTCCGTCCAACCCCAAACCAACCCTGCAAGACTGGGAGGGGACCCTGCTTAGCTGTCACGACTTATAGCCCAACAAGCGTTAGTCGGGCGAGTCCGGGCGGCGGCCACCGCCACCGGGGTCCCATACTAGGGACCTCCGCCTAGTGTTTCTAAGGATCGATTCCTTACGGGCTGATCCAAACATACCTCCTGTTCCTTCCAAATAAATGTTTTCACCACTACCCCCCACAGTGCGGGCATCGCCCATCCGTGTTAGGATCATAATGTATGGTGATTCCAGGACAGAGTAGAGTACCTGTCTGCAGGCGCCTTAAACTTCGCTCCTCCGTCTTACTAAGCCTTTTTGGAAGGGCCTGGAAGAGGCGGTGGTTGTCGCTATAATGCGTTGTTATTTCCCTGACTCGTAGCAGCGGCTGGTTAGTCTCAAAGCCAGAAGAGCTCGGATGGGGAGCCCGGTGAGTAAGCGCTCCGGCAGCCGCGTCAGCGCCTTCATTACCTCGTAAGCCCAGGTTGCTAGGAGCCCAAATGATTCTTTTCAGTGTTGGAGTGGTGTCAGTCGATCTTAGAATACAGGCAGCTAAGGGAGAGATCTCCCCTGCCAAGTAATGATCACATGCTTTTCGGGAGTCTGTGATGATGATGCTCGAATTGGCGTGGGCGGCAGCAAGCCCTATCGCTACTTCTTCGGCTCGCATTAAATTCGGGGCTCGAAAGGAGAGTCTATCAATGTGCATTTTCTGGTGAACGCCAGCGGCTCTGTAAAATCCCGTGGGCGTTGGCCCTGCTACGTCTACATAGTTTACGCCGGGTTGGTAGCCGTGTTGTCTCTCAAGAGCCCGAGCCTGCGTTTGTTGTCTGTTTTCGTGCTTGTCTGTGTCCATGTTACGGGGGAGCGGGGAGATCCAGAGAATGTGGCACCACAGTTCTGGGATACGCTCTGCCTCCTGTGGAGTGCAGTCATGTTGGATGTGTAAGCGGTTTAGCAGGCGGCGCCCAGGTGCCGTCTGCATGAGCTGCCTGTATTGGTTCACGAGGTGCGCCTCCCGCAGCTCCTGGTAGGAGTTTAGCACCCGTAATGCCTCGATTTCGGTATTAGAGGTAGCCACCGGGAGATCCGGCGCTCGCTTAGTTGCCTTGCGGTTGATGGCGTCTATTCGCGCATGGTCTTGCTTAGTAGTGCGGAGTTATATCACGGCGTAAAGTATCCGGCTAGTCACGAAGGCATAGACGAGCCGAAGCGCGTCCCTGACCCGCAGACCGCCCCACTTGCTGGAAAGGCGGCGGATCATGTGCCCTACCATTTCGCCTACTCTCTTGAGTTGGACAATAGTGGAGTCCGGTTTGAGTCTGTGATGAATGAAAAGGCCCAGAATACGGGGCTCCTCAGCTCTCTAACTGGACCTCGTGACAAAATGTGTACTGCTGTCCTATCGTTTGGGTTCGCTCAGACATGCAGAAGCTCTGATTTCGCTGGAGCACATTGGAGCTCACAGTGAATAGCATACGCATCGACTATGGAAGCGGCCAAATGAAGGCGGTCTTCCATGTCCTCAAGCCTCCCTTCGGTCGCCCAGACCACCACTCCTTCGCAAGACGTCTTGTTCCAGTCGAGTGAGGGAGACGCATTGCTCTGAAGTTGCCAAGTGATTCCGCGCCAATCGGTTCGGGAAAGTGGCAGTGGGTTGTCCAGAAGGCTTTCGCCAAGCATAGGTTAGAATTTCCAGTGTCTTCGGTGATTTAGAGCGCAGGTCCTTGGCTCCCGTTTCTGAGTTTCACTGCGTCGCCGAAGCCGTTGCCGTTGTCCGTTGTAGCCAGCAGTAGACACCTTAGTCGCGGTTTAAGCTGCGAAACCAATGGAGCAGCAGTTTGGAAAGGAAAGGTAAGCGCATACCTGCCCTCTTGGAACATGGATGGATGGACGGATGGAAAACTTTATTAAGCAAGTGAGTTTGGACCGTACAAGGTCTCAGGGCCACCGCACAGCCCTCACATTACGCGCATGTGTCCAGGCCACGTAGGGCCATGGCACTGACACCCCGGTTCACACAGCGAAGTTGCGCGTCCGGGTCCTGCGACGCAAGGAGGGCCTCCCATTCCTTCCATGTACCGATGGCGGGCTGTCCCTGCGGGGGAGGATCGGCAGGGCAGCCGAAGAGGATGTGGTCCAGGGTGGCGTGCGGTTCTCCGCAGAGAGTGCACTCTGGGGAAACATGGCGGAAGTAGGAGAGACGCTGAGGGGTAGGAAGAGTTCGGGTCTGGAGCCGCCTCCAGAGGATTTGTTGGGGGTGGGATAGGCGGGGGTGGGGATAGAGTCGACGGGCAAGGCGTGCTTGTTGAGTTAGTTCTGAGAACGTGTGTGCCCGCTCCCTCGAGAAATCCCGGCTGGGGTCGCCATTTGCCCGGCAAATAAGTCCTCGGGCTATGTTATCGGCGGCCTCATTTCCGGGATTGCCAGAGTGAGCCGGCACCCACACGAGCTCAATACGCCTATCGGGATTTAGGGTGCACATTCTCAATATCTGCCACGCGGGGGGATGGACGCGTCCGCGGGCGAAGTTAAGAATGGCTGTTTTGGAATCGCTTAGTATATAAGCCGCATTGGTTTGGGCAATGGCTATTGCTATAGCTGCTTCCTCTGCTTCTTCCGGGGTACAAGGTGGGTCTATGAAATGGGTAAATGGGGGGGCTGCTGGATGGTAAGCCACAGCCACTGAACGGTCTGGACCACACGCGGCGTCCACCCAGCGCACATCCTCTGAAGTGCCATATTCTTTATGGAGAGCTTTGGCTCGCGCGACTCGGCCGGATTGATGGTATTCAGGGTGGACATTCTTAGGAAGGGGTTTCAGGATAAGCGCGGTGTGTATGGCTCGAGGGAGACAGATGAAGTCTGTCGTGTGTGCCGGTATGCGAATTCCCAGAGAATCCAGTATATATCCTCCAGTTTCCGTGCCAGCCAGACGAAGGTACTGTGTGTAGCGATGTGCATCTATAAGTTCTTGTATAGTGTTGTGCATTCCTAATTTGAAGAGTCTGTCCGTGCTAGTGCTCTTTGGTAGGTTTAGCGCTGCTTTGGTAGCCATGCGGATAAGAGCATTGATCTTGTCTTTATCCGAACAGGAGAGGTTCAGGTAAGGAGTGGCGTAAAGAATGCGGCTAAGCACAAAGGCATGCAGCACCTTGAGATTGTCGGCTTCGCCTAGGCCGGTTCGTGAATGTGAAACCCTTCTAAGAAGATGGATGACGGAGTAAGTGGACTGTTTTAGTGCTTTCAGCTTAAGGTTGTTTTTCTCCGTGTCCTGTAAATGCAGGCCAAGGATGCGGAGGGTAGGTGTTTGCGGTATGGGAGTGTCATGCTGGTAGATCGTGATGGGGGAGGTAGGGACGCGCCGCGGGCGGATTATTAGGAGTGCTGACTTTGTGGGGGAGCATTCAAGCCCAATGTTTGCCGCGTGAGTAGCGATAGTTGTAGCGGCTTCCTGAAGGGTCGATTCTATGTCGCCATCCGAGCCGTATGTGGTCCAAACCGTTATATCATCCGCGTAAAGTGTGTGTCCTAAGTGCGGGATGCGGCTGAGAGCCTTGGCCAGGGGGATGAGGATGAGGTTGAAGAGGAAGGGAGATAACACCGCCCCTTGCGGGGTACCAATGTTACCAAGCGTGAAGGGGGGGGTCTGTATATCATCTATATGCAGTGAGGCTGTGCGACCGTTTAAGAAGGCCCGGATATAGTTGTAGGTCTTAGGCCCCAACTGCAGCTCTTGGATGCCCTGCAGGATGGCGCTGTGCGTAACTTTGTCGAATGCTTTGGTGAGGTCGACTGCCAGGATTGCTCTGGTGTGATGTAACATGTCATTGAGGATAGCGTGTGAATTATTCTCCCGTGCTTCCATTCAGCAGGTAGCCCCCCATTTCCCAGCACTCATTGAAGTAGTCGGTGAGAAGGGAAATTGAACGGTCATCGAGATTTCTGAGCATGACATTTGTGATTTGGTCCTCCCCAGGGGTTGAGTCTTGGAACAGTGGACACAATCGTGATTTAAGCTAGGAGGTGGTAGTGGGAGATGCGGTGGTGGTGAAAACTTTTAATCACTGAAAGACAGTTTGGGAGCCACAGTGGCCCGCTACATGGTCGGCGTCCCTAGTCCGGGACACCGCATGACAATGCCCCGTCTCTAGCCCGTTTCTCCAGAGCCCTTTGGGACTCAAGCGAGGAACACTTGAGGAGGGCAGTCTCCGATGCCTCTCTGGAAGGGGTAGGGGAATGGGGGAGGTGGGGATTTTGAGGACATGCCCACACCATGTGGAAGATATCACAGGTCTCCCCACAGTGTGGGCATCGCCATCCGTGTTAGGATCGTAATGTTTTATTATTTCAGGACAGAGCAGAGCACCTGTCTGCAGGCGCCTTAAAGTTCGCTCCTCCGTCTTACTCAGCCCTGTTGCAGGGGCCGGGAAATGGCGGCGGTTGTCGCTATAATGTGTTAATATTTCCCTGAATCGCAGCAGCGGCTGGTTAGTCTCCGAGCCAGAAGAGCTGGGATGGGGAGCCCTGTGAGTAAGTGCTCGGGAAGCCGCGTCAGCGGCCTCATTATCTTGTAAGCCCTGGTGGCCAGGAGTGGGAGATGTGCGCTGCATTCGCTGGCACTGACAATGTTGGGTCATTTTAAGGAAAGGAAATTCCCATAACTGGCTTCCTTCGTCTGTGGACGCCTGAATCGCGCTGACAGGTACGTGAGGGGATGAGAGAGAGAGATTTGGGCTCCAGGCATTGACATCTTTGTGACAGAAACGCTGCGCTGAAGCCATAGGCCGACGGCGTTTATAGCTCCTGTTCAACATAGCTATGAACGCCGACGGCTTATGGCTTTAGCGCCGCGTTTCTGTCACAACGATGTGAATGCCTGCAGCCCAGATCTCTGTCTCTCTCATCACTCCACGTACCTATAAGCGCGATTCAGGCCTCCACTAACTAAGGGAGGGAGTTATGCGAACTTCCTTTCCTTAAGATGACTCAACGTTGTCAGTGCCAGCGCATGCAGCGCACACTGTCACTACTACCTCCTTTAAAGCACGATTGTGTCCACTGTTCCAAGATGGCAGTGATGCGCCTTTCCTTTGCTTCCGAAGCTCGTGCTCCATTGGTTTCGCAGCTTAAATCGCGACTAAGGTATTCACTGCTGGATACAACGAATAACGGCGACGGCAACGGCTACGGTTGCGCCGCGAAACTCAGAAACAGGAGCCAAAGAGCTCCGCTCTAAAATACCGAAGACACTTCGGAAATTGTGAAGTGTGCTTTGCGAAAGCTTTGTTGTCAACCCATTGCCGCTTTCCCGAACCGCTTGGCGCGGAATCACTGGGTCACTTCGGAGCCGTGCGTCTCACTCAGTGGACTGCAGCGAGACGCTGTTGTTCTTGTAGAGTATGCGCCATTTTGCTAAGGGCTCTCATAGACTCAACCACGACAAAATCCGAAACTCGTAAGACGACCCAAAGGATCGCGCACCACTTCCAAGGCACTGACGAGGAACTACTACAGAACATCAAACAGCGTTATATCGGCAATGCAACACACGCCGACAGCAGCTTGGCATACACGGGCAAAGCGAATCCCGCTCTGGACGAACCCCTTACCATACAAGAAGTCAGACACGCTGTGATGTCCGCCACAAAGAACACAACACCAGGGAGGGATGGCATCACTAATGCCATGGTAAGAAATTTGGATGACAATTCAATCAAAAGATTCACAGAATTCGTCAATAAACACTGGGAACAGGGGACCCTCCCGGACGACTGGCGACATGCGGAAATAGTAATGATTCCGAAGTCCGGAAAGACTCCAAACCTGGAAAATCTTAGACCAATTTCCTTAACATCATGCTTGGGAAAAGTGTACGAGAGAGTTGTGCATCACAGGTTGCAGACCCACCTTGAGGACAACGAACTCATGCCGCACACTATGTTTGGATTTCGAAAATACCTATCGACACAAGACGTTCTCCTGCAGATCAAGGAGGAGGTGCTTACTACCGTTCCAAAATATGGAGAAAACATCTTGCTCGCTCTCGATCTTAAAGCGGCCTTCGACAACGTCAGTCATAGGGCTGTGCTGGAGGGGCTTAGCAAACTGGGTTGTGGGCAGAGAATATTCAACTATGTGAAAGCCTTTCTGACTAACCGAACCGCTACCATTGGAATAGGAGGCATCAGGACTGACACCTTCAAAACCCCGAAAAAGGAACACCGGAAGGCTCTGTGTTGTCACCTATGCTTTTTAATATTGCAATGATTGGTTTAGCAAGGGCGCTTGAAGAAATTGAAGGAATCAGGCATGCCATCTACGCAGATGATGTCACAATCTGGGTGACAAGGGGATCCTTAGGAGAAAAACAAGAGCTTCTTCAGCGAGCAGCAGACACGTTCAACGCATACGCCCGACACTGTGGACTCGCATGCTCCCCTGAAAAATCCGAGGTGCTCAGAGTCTACAGACAAGGGTATGATCTGCAAAACTCCATAGATATCTACATAGGGGAAACGAAGGTTCCGGAAGTATCGAAAGTTAAGATCCTCGGCATGTGGATCCAAAGCAACCGTCGTATTGATCACACGGTCAGACAGCTAGCAAATACCACAGCACAGATCACCAGGATGATTGCAAGAATTTCCAACAGAAGAAGAGGTATGAAGGAGGAAGACACATGTAGGCTAGTACAGGCCCTCGTGGTCAGTAGGATCTTATACGGCGTCCCCTACCAAACACCGCTCGAGCAAGAAAAGGAGCAGTTAGAGGCAATTCTTAGAAAAGCATACAAATGCGCTCTCGGACTGCCGGTCAGCATTTCGACGGAGAAATTCCTTAAACTGGGCATAAACAACACAGTACAAGAACATATCGAGGCCCACCTTCTCGCGCAGAAAACAAGACTGGTACTGTCCGCAACAGGCCGAAACACGCTGCGGTTGCTCGGCATGAGGGACGCTTTGAAAGAAATCAATAGCACAGAGAGCGTTCCAAATGAAATCAGGAGGATCATTGAGATCAGCCCGATTCCTAAAAACATGCATCCCGATATACATAAGGCGAGAAGAAAGGCAAGATCTGAATTCCACGAAAGAAGCTTCGCCGGGGCAAAAGACGTATTATACGTTGACGCAACAACATACAGACACCGATACGGCTCGGTAGCCAGCGTGGTGGATCACCAGCTCAGGGAAATCAACTGCGCTTCGATAAAAACCAACAACATCCTCGAGGCTGAGGAAGCAGCAATTGCACTCGCCATCACCCAGCAGAGTGACGAGCCCCATGCACACATCATTACAGACCCGCAAGAGGCGTGCAGAAGATACAGCAGTGGACGCATATCCACTGCAGCCATTCACATACTCAAGGCGAGGACGATCACTTTTACGAGTTGCTTCATCACGTGGACACCAGGCCATGAGGCTGTCAAAGGGAACCAATGTGCGGACGCCAATGCCCGAGGATACGCCAACCGGGAAGCGCACCGAAGGGGAACTGGACGCAGTCACTAGACGGTATGGAGCCATCTTAGAACACCAACGAGCCCTCCGTAGGGCCTACCCTCCTCCCCACAAAGACCTTAGTAGAGAGCAGTCGGTTGCCTGGAGACAACTGCAGACTAATACATACCCCAATCTGAGTTTACTCAGCAAAATTTATCCTTCCACATATGCCAACAAATGCCCGCTATGCGGTGAACACCCAACGCTTTACCACGTTACATGGGCCTGTCAGAAAATGCAGGCAGTGCCGATAAACAACACACCAACACCGGAGCAGTGGGAGGCTGCGCTGTCCAGCTCGAAGCCTGAAGAGCAGCTCAAGCTGATCGGCAGGGCTTGCAAGACTGCAAAGGCCGCTGGGGCCCTGGACTGAGGGCTCCACCTACTCTTCGATAAAGAACACTTGTTGTACAATAAAGTTTTTCATTTTTCATTCATTCATTCACACCGCAAATAAGCAGGGGAAGGGGGTACATTTATCCTTTTGCAGCGCAGCAATTAAGCGCCCGTTTCTGGGTGTAGCGCGTCCCCGCGACGAGGTATTGAAGGGAAACAATAAATAAACAAAGAAATACAAATAAACATTGACACGAACTGATCAGGTACGCTGGCCGCTGCACAGGAGCACTGCGCTATCGCTGCAGCCGATCACTCCTTGTGTTAAACTGCAGTACACTCTCGCGCTGCACACTGCACATCGCCCTCTTCTTCAAATAACGCTACTATCGAAATAATAGTGTCGCCAGACGCGCCTATGACACAAAAAGCAAAACACTGAGACTACTGAGCCTGAGACATCGACAGAGTTGAGCTAAACTTTCTCATTAGGGAGAATCGTAAACGCCCCTATAATTTATTTCACGGCTATAAGCTCTATATGGTTCAGTGACTCCCCGTTTCCCTGAGTACAGGGGCTTAACTCGTTCAAATGGGTTTCATGTAATAGAGATGGTGGCTGGATGGAGTGGCTAGTCTACGCCTTGTAGTCACGGTCTCTACTGGATGGTCGCATGACCAGGTATCTCGATATTTGGTTTTTACAGCCACGATGCCGCTGACGGACGCTAAATTTTTAAGGAATAATTAGTAGCCCTCATTTCTTTCGCAGTTCAGGGCACCAATATGGTTCCGATTTTTTTAGGGGGTACCGGAACATCGCAAAGGAAAGAAGCACCTCCGATTCCTAGTGCTCTTCTTTGGCGGAGGCTAACGCTTCTTTTTGTTTGCAGATTAGATGCGAAAGCTGTCATAATAAACCACATAAATGCTAAGGCCTTCTTCATAATGCTTAAAAAAGTAAATTGGAATCATTCCTGGGCAGAAACATACATAGAAACAAGAAAAAATATCAAACAGACAAAGAGCTGAAGTGAACATGACCCTAATTAAAATCATCAACAGACATGCAGATTGGGCTGTGTTTACTTCGGTCTCACTGCTTTTATTATTCGCGGGCCTCGATGAAGGCTTCCCTTGAATTATAATTTCAAGGGAGATTTCGCATTATACATACATTATTACATTGTCAAAAGGGAGCACAATGCTTTAGCTTCAGAGGAGGTTATACCTATAGGAAACGCTAAAATTGAACCTGGAGACCGATTAAAAAAATTGATAGACACTCAGTATCATTATGTGCTGTGAATGCAGAAGTTTCTCTCGTTCATCATGAACTCTACTGCGCCGTACATTAAGAGCCTTTTACCTAAAGGTTCTTACAATAAAGCCCTTTAGATTAATGCCATTATCAGTGGTATTGTCACCAAGTACCCTCTTCATATTTTGATAGCATCTTTTATCATTTCAGAACAATCCCTAACTACTCCTGTCTCATGTAATGTCTTGTTTCATTGCCTATGCTTAGCCATTAATACCTTATGCTACACAGTTGAGGCTATGTGAAACGCTGAACACATCATGCTGTTTTGGGGGTCACTATTTGGTTTCAGAAAGCTTAAAGCTGTGCAAAAGACGAGGACATAGGCAGCGAGGAACACACAAGACACCACAGGCGAAGACTGCCAACTTATTATCCTTGAAAAATACAAAACTGTCTATATCAAGCGGAACCCAAGTAGCTGACCGCCTCGTGACTCGCACAAGCACAGATAAAACTGAGGTGCGATCACAGCCGTGTAACACTGCTGCACGCTAAAGAACAACATAAAAACTTGAGCAAAGTGCACCCTGCCCTATATACAAACAACAGTAACAATACGAGAGGATGAGAGAGATGAAAGGAAGGAAAATGTTCTTCAATAATTAACCAAAGTCAGGGTGCATTGACAGGAATGCATATGTCCTTCGACGATTAAGCGGGGTAAGGGGAAAAAGTAGGGAATAAAAGCTAATGTTCAACTATAGTAAAGGTGCAAGTGCCGACGTGAAAAACGTGAAATGCAAAAGAGGAGAAACTAGGATGAAAAAGGCAGGATGGGCGCGATTGCGGGCGTAAAAAGCCATGAAATAAAATATTAAAAGACAGCCTAAAACTCGTGAGCAGTTTCATCCCTGGAAGA
Source organism: Amblyomma mixtum (assembly GCF_055824585.1). Classification (NCBI taxonomy): domain Eukaryota; kingdom Metazoa; phylum Arthropoda; class Arachnida; order Ixodida; family Ixodidae; genus Amblyomma; species Amblyomma mixtum. The sequence continues at coordinate 165,072,101 of NC_143013.1, forward strand.
CCGAGCACTGTGAGAAAAGACATTGTTTTACAAGTACTCTCGAGAGAAGCAATTTCGTCTGGTGAAAGGAAACCAGAGAGGGTGCTAACGCATTTGTTACAGGATTTTCTTATCTACAACACTACCAACATTTCCAATTCTATCTTGTCCCTCCACGTCAATACAATGGTCATGTTTTCGAAGAGCGGTTTGCAGGGAATCTTTCTCTTTCCCTCACTTTTATCCTCGGAGCCTTTAAACTTTTGGGCTCAGTGACCTCCTGCATTTTCATTCACAGTCCAGTTCTGTTCGCGTGCCCTTTCTGTGATACGCCTATCGTTTTGAGCGATATAGACCCTGTGAAAGGTCCGGGAAATTGCATACACAGCCCCCGAAAAGCACTCTGGGAATTTCTTCTTGTGCTTGATGGAACACTGTGGCCTATCCTGCTTTGTTTGTGTCAATAAGGCGCACAGTTTGCAAAGCCTACACAGAGCCAAGAAGTCGACCTTTACGACGTAACGTCTAGCCACTGTTTGATTTTATGTGAGACACATTGAATGTAGGGAACAGCCTGCAGTTTGTCTATTTTGGCGGTATTTTGCTGTTTCATACAACGTTTCATTTTTTGCAGCAGACTTTTTCACACATTGCTAATTAAGAGATTTGGGCATTCAACTGAACAGAAGCGCTGCACTTGCTGATTGAAGCTTTGTTCCATTGTATGCTCTTAGAATTTTTCGAGAGCAGAATTGCAAGCTATGGTTGTATTAGCGCGCTTAACAAGCTTAGAATGCGCCCTTTGAAATGGCAGGGGGTTCTTTTTCGACTCGGAGTTGTAATGCCAACAATAATGCTTCGGGGCGCAATCACGTTTTATGTGCATGAACTGTAGGCTGTTATAAGTGGCAACATATGGGTGAAGGTGAGGCCCCTTGAAGTAATTGCAAATATATATAGAACGTTAGTGACGGTATCACCGAAGTTATATGTTGTCGACAGGTGAGTTATATATGATCAGATAGTCACCTACGCAGCGAAACACACAGAACCTTCTGGCAAGAAAGTCATTGCTCAAAACAGTCATCACATGCTCATCACAGAGCAGCAAAGCTACCAGGTTCACACAAAAAATTCCTGTAACTTGCTTGGATTCCAACTCCAGGTCAGGGAAGAACCCACTGCCGTTAAACCGCACATTTCAAGCTTGTGAAACGCGCTAATATAACCACAGCTTGCAAGTCCGTTCTCGAAAAGTCCTTCGGGCATCAAATAGAATACAGCTGCTATCTGCAAGTGCAGCGCTTCTGTTTGGCTGGATACGCTCCTTTGTTAATTACCGGTGTGTAGGAAAGCTTGCTAGAAAAATTGAAACGTTGTGAAAAACAGAAAAAGACCTTAAAGAAAGAAAAACTCCAGGCTGTTTCCCACATTCACCGTGTCTCACATAAAATCCTGGCTTGACGTTACAGGGCAAAGAGGTCGTCTTCTCGGTTCTGCTTAAGCTCAGAACAGTGTGCGCCTTTGTGACAAAAATTACAGTAAGCCAAAGTGCTCCAACGAGCGCGAGAAGAAATTCCCAGAGTGCATTTAAGGTGTTGTGTTAGCAATTCCCCTGACCTGCCACACGGTCTATATTGGACAAACCGATAGATGTACCAACGAAAGGGCACGTGAACACAACTGGATTATGAACAAAAGAATGCAGGAGGTCGCTCAGCCCAACACTGCAAAGGGTTCAAGTATAAAGGTGCGGCATAGAGAAAAATTCTCTCCAAATCGCTTTTTGAACGCATTACCTTTCTGTTGAGGTTGAGGGACCAGATAGAAAGGGTAATCGAGGAAGTGGAACACTATATAGAATCCAGCAACAACTGTGTCAGCTTCCTCTCTGTTTCGCTTCTACCGGAAGAAATGGCTTTTTGGAGGACTTCAGCCAAAACCTTTTTTTATGCACTGTCCAGTCTTACAAGGATGAAACTCTTCACTAGTTACAGGCTGAGTTTCAATATTTTTACCATAGTGTTTCGTGCTCACACTAGCGCACATTGTTCATTTTTCACGGCAGTTTTTTTATTCTTGCAATTCACGTTTTTGACTTCGCGAGTTTCACCTTTACTTTGATTGACCATTGGTTTTTTAGCCTTTTCCTCTTGTTGCCCGCTACTTTTCATTGCGCCTGCATGTTTTTATTTCCTCAGTTTTTGCCTTTACACCGGGTATTTGTTGAATGAGATTTGCCTTCTTTTCATCTCTGTCGATACAGTCTTTCAAGATAGAAATAAGAGTCTTTCAATCAATCTCCGTCATGCTCACTTATTGTTTTTCTTATTTTGCATGAAGCGCAGCGTGCATTTGGCTCAAGTTTTCATTTCGTTCTTTAGTACCTCGCAGTGTTACATGGGGTGTCAGGTGTGTTTTCACCGGAATTTTATCTTTACATGTGCGCGTGACAAGGCGGTAAAGTGCTTTGGTTTCACTTGCTGTAAACTGCGTTGTATTTGCCATCAAAAAAGAGTTGGCAGTCGGCGGCCGTATCTCCTCCTCGACTCTTCAAGCGCGGACTGTCGTCGTTTTGCTTGCGTGATGGTGTCCTCTACAAAAAGAATTACGGCCCAACGGACACTGTCTATCTGCTTGCAGTACCTACAGCGCTTCGTGACGAAGTTTTGCGTGCGTGCCACGACGACCTTTCTTCGGGCCACCTCGGGTTTTCCCGCACGTTGCCGCGCATACGTCACAAGTACTACTGGCCCAGGCTTGCTGCGCTTGTCCAACGCTACGTACGAACATGTCGTGAGTGCCAGCGCCGGAAGACGCCGCCGACTAAACCAGCCGGGCTCCTGCAGCCTATTGATCCCCCGCGCCTCCCATTTCAACAGGTTGGCATGGACTTACTCGGTCCATTTCCGGCGTCTTCCATGGGTAACCGGTGCATTGCTGTTGCCACTGACTATCTTAGCCGCTACTGTGAGACCAAGGCCCTTCCCCGTGGTACCGCAGCCAAAGTCGCAGATTTCTTCATTCACAACATTGTGCTTCGTCACGGAGCCCCTACAGTCGTATTAACTGACGGGAACCGCGTTTACGTCGGCATTAACGGGCGAGGTACTTCGTCTTAGTGGCACCAGCCATCGAAAGACTACAGCCTACCATCCGAAAACAAACGGACTGACTGAGCGGCTAAACAAGACAATCGCCGATATGATGTCGACGATGACCATGGGAACTGGGACCGGATACTACCTTACATCACGTTCGCGTACAACACTGCGCTACACGAAACGACACGCTTCACTCCGTTCCATTTGGTGCACGGTCGCGAAGCCCTGACCATGCTGGACGCCATGCTCCTTCCGGACCCTGTTCCTTCTTCTGTCGTGGCCGCTGACCAATTTGTTCGTGACGCCGAAGCCGCTCGCCATGTGGCCCGGCAACGAATCCGGCGCCAACAACGACGCGACGCCAAGCGTTTCAAACCCCGCCGCAGGGAGGTGATTTACACCCCCGGTGACCAAGTCTGGGTGTGGAGCCCGATCCGTTTGCGAGGGCGCTCTTAGAAGCTTCTTCGCCGTTACTTTGGTCCCTACCAGGTGTTACGCCGCCTCAGCGCGGTGACCTACGAAGTGCTTCCTCAAGGAACTGTCCGGTCCTCTCGACAACCGACGTCCGAAGTAGTCCACGTGGCCAGCATGAAGCCGTATTACTCCCGTTAGCCCCCTCTTCACTTAGACACTCGCGCCGTTAACTCTCCGCCCTCCCTCTATTCTTGTTTTTTTTTCCCCGCCTGTGCGGCATCGAGCCGATGCCTCTTGGAAGGGAGGGGGCAATGCCACACTGTTGACACTCTGCAGGCGCCACCTGGTGGCCGAAACTTGGCTCCCAGCGCGTGGCGGAGCGTCCGTCGTCTTCGTCTAGCTTGTGCTCGGCGGTTCGGAGCCTCATCTGAGAATACGGCTGTGCTTCCCGCTTCCTGGTGACAATATTTATTCAAACCTAGGTGGACAGTATTTCTCAGAACACAGGCACAGGATAAGAAACTTGTAAATCGGCTTAGATTCGAGAATTTATAAATTGATAAAATGATTTATGGAAACTGGAAAAATGACATGCAGGCAGTGCAACCACACATTCCAATAGAAGAAAGCACTGTAGCCAAAGGAAGCGCAGAAGACTGACCACCACTTTGATCACATACTGAATCTTGCCACACTGACCTGTACCTTGTGAAATGCCACTACTGCAAGCAGGAGGGGCCGTAGTGGACCCTGTCAAATAGAAGCAGGTTGCAGGGAATCTTTCTCTTTCCCTCACTTTTATCCTCGGAGCCTTTAAACTTTTGGGCTCAGTGACCGCCTGCATTTTCATTCACAGTCCAGTTCTGTTCGCGTGCCCTTTCTGTGATACGCCTATCGTTTTGAGCAATATAGACCCTGTGAAAGGTCCGGGAAATTGCATACACAGCCCCCGAAAAGCACTCTGGGAATTTCTTCTTGTGCTTGATGGAACACTGTGGCCTATCCTGCTTTGTTTGTGTCAACAAGGCGCACAGTTTGCAAAGCCTACACAGAGCCAAGAAGTCGACCTTTACGACGTAACGTCTAGCCACTGTTTGATTTTATGTGAGACACATTGAATGTAGGGAACAGCCTGCAGTTTGTCTATTTTGGCGGTCTTTTGCTGTTTCATACAACGTTTCATTTTTTGCAGCAGACTTTTTCACACATTGCTAATTAAGAGATTTGGGTATTCACCTGAACAGAAGCGCTGCACTTGCTGATTGAAGCTTTGTTCCATTTTATGCTCTTAGAATTTTTCGAGAGTAGAATTGCAAGCTATGGTTGTATTAGCGCGCTTAACAAGCTTAGAATGCGCCCTTTGAAATGGCAAGGGGTTCTTTTTCGACTCGGAGTTGTAATGCCAACAATAATGCTTCGAGGCGCAATCACGTTTTATGTGCATGAACTGTAGGCTGTTATCAGTGGCAACATATGGGTAAAGGTGAGGCCCCTGGAAGTAATTGCAAATATATATAGAACGTTAGTGACGGTATCACCGAAATTATATGTTGTCGACATGTGAGTTATATATGATCAGATAGTCACCTACGCAGCGAAACACACAGAACCTTCTGGCAAGAAAGTCATTGCTCAAAACAGTCATCACATGCTCATCACAGAGCAGCAAAGCTACCAGGTTCACACAAAAAATTCCTGTAACTTGCTTGGATTCCAACTCCAGGTCAGGGAAGAACCCACTGCCGTTAAACCGCACATTTCAAGCTTGTGAAACGCTCTAATATAACCACAGCTTGCAAGTCCGTTCTCGAAAAGTCCTTCGGGCATAAAATAGAATATAGGTGCTATCTGCAAGTGCAGCGCTTCTGTTTGGCTGGATACGCTCCTTTGTTAATTACCGGTGTGTAGGAAAGCTTGCTAGAAAAATTGAAACGTTGTGAAAAACAGAAAAATACCTTAAAGAAAGAAAAACTCCAGGCTGTTTCCCACATTCACCGTGTCTCACATAAAATCCTGGCTAGACGTTACAGGGCAAAGAGGTCGTCTTCTCGGCTCCGCTTAAGCTCAGAACAGTGTGCGCCTTTGTGACACAAATTACAGTAAGCCAAAGTGCTCCAACGAGCGCGAGAAGAAATTCCCAGAGTGCATTTAAGGTGTTGTGTTAGCAATTCCCCTGACCTGCCACACGGTCTATATTGGACAAACCGATAGATGTACCAACGAAAGGGCACGTGAACACAACTGGATTATGAACAAAAGAATGCAGGAGGTCGCTCAGCCCAACACTGCAAAGGGTTCAAGTATAAAGGTGCGGCATAGAGAAAAATTCTCTCCAAATCGCTTTTTGAACGCATTACCTTTCTGTTGAGGTTGAGGGACCAGATAGAAGGGGTAATCGTGGAAGTGGCACACTTAAGAGAATCCAGCAAGAACTATGTCAGCATCCTCTCTGTTTCGCTTCTACCGGAAGAAGCGGCTTTTTGGAAGACTTCATGTAAAACCTTTTTTTGTGCACTGTCCAGTCTTTCAAGGATAAAAATCTTCACTAGTTACAGGGTGTTTCAATATTTTTACCATAGTGTTTCGTGCTCACACTAGCGCACATTGTTCATTTCTCACGCTAGTTTTTCTATTTTTGCAATTCACGTTTTTAACTTCGTCACTTTCACCTTTACTTTGATTTACCATTGGTTTTTTAACCTTTTCCTCTTGTTGCCCGCTGCTTTTCATTGCGCTTGCATGTTTTTATTGCCTCAATTTTTGCCTCTACACCGGGTTGTTGTTGAATGACAATTGCCTTCTTTTCATCTCTGTCGATGTAGTCTTTAAAGATGGAAATAAAAGTCTTTCAATCAATCTCCGTCATGCTCACTTATTGTTTTTTTCTATTTTGCATGAAGCGCAGCGTGCATTTCGCTCAAGTTTTCATTTCTTTCTTTAGTACCTCGCAGTGGTACATGGTCAGTCAGCTGTGTTTTCACCGGAATTTTATCTGTACATGTGCGCGTGACAAGGCGGTAAAGTGCTTGGCTTTCTTTTGCTGTAAACTGTGTTGTATTTGTCATCAATAAAGAGTTGGCAGTCTGCGCCCGTGGTGTTTTGCATATTTCTCGCTGCCTATGGCCTCGTCTTTTGCGACGTTTAGCCTTTCTTGAGCTGTGAACCAACTAGCTGTGAAAAACGTCCTACTAAAGTTCTTTTTGTTCGACATTGCGTTTCGCTGCTGATGAGTCATGTAAGGCCTTCGCAGTACTAACGCCTATTTTTAGGCTAGAAATTGCCTTCCGCAAGGCGACACACTGTAATGCTAACAAGAACGCAGTGTCATCCTTCCTACAGACAAAGAATGACGTGTGAGATGCGCGCTGACAGAATTCTTGTTGCAACAGGGCGCGTCCTGAAAGCTACCCGAAAGCTACCCGCTACGCGCTACCCGCATTACAATCAATTGCCTTCATGTTTCGCTCTTGACAAAGACGTACTGATCGCGGCCCGTGGGATCAACACACAACTCCAAGCCGACAACTCAGACTCAAGGCGCAGCAAGTGATCAGGCTCTTCATCTTTCGCAATTATTGGCGTGTCTTTCGGTCGCGTATCTTTCAGCCGCGTGTCTTTCGATGACCGGTACAAGAAGTAGAAGTGCCTGTATAGCTTGCGATGTATGACGTTTAACTTACGGCTTGTAAGATTTTATGCTTTGAGGCTTCCGAGACCGAGCTCTTTGCTTGATCCCCTGCTCGCGTTCGGAGAATGTGGTATGTAGCTGCGCCGCACAATTTGGTCTGCCTAAGAGGTTCGTGATGTGTTAGATGAGCGATGGGCAGGAACTTTAAATGTTCGTCAATTAGTGACGTAGTGTTTTATTTATTGGGTTAGAACAACAAGGGGAGCAGTTCGCATGTACATTTTGTTATTTAGTGAGCAGTTCTGCTGTGCACGAATTCGTTCCGCACGAGCGAATTAATATTATATTTGAACGGGATAAGCCCAAAAGAAAATTATGACGACAAATACCAAGAACAAAAAAAACACTGTCGAAGGAGGAGAGCAGCTGCGTGATCAACACTGTACACTTCACATATCTGTGTGCTAAGCTACCCACACTGACGCACTCAACGACGCAAGCACACAAATTAAAGCGCGACAGCGGTAAGGGCCCCGTGTCGCAGAAAAGCCGGTGTCGGGGGCGTTCGCCTATGAGCGAGAAATCCTGTAAGCATTAATAAATAAAATCGAGTAGCAAATTGGCCCAGTTGAGCAATCGAACCAGGGCCTCCGGAGTGCGCGACGAGCATGCCAACCACTCTGCTACACCAGCTTTTTTTTATTTATTACCTGGCTTTGGCACATCAAATTTTACCAATAACACTTAAGAAAAACACACACAAAACGCTATGTACATGCGACACTGTCGTGGCCAGTCAACACGAGTCTGGCTTCGTCAGATTAAAATTCGTGTAAGATACACAACTGCTCTTGTCTTGAGATCCTCTCGGGAGGCTCCGCAGCGGCTTTCTGGATGGCAAGAAACCAGCCCATTCTTTCCAGAAAGAAAATTCGGGCAGGTCGTGCAGCTGTATCACAATGATAGCCTGCCATTCTTAAGCGCCATATGCAGTGGAGGCCCAAGAGCGTTATGAGATCAAATTATACCCTAACTCGTTATCAGTGCCTATTTAACGAATTCCCTGCGCGTCAAGTGGTAGCTATTTCTTTATTGTCCTTTGTAACAAATACCAAAAGAAAACCCCTTCCCGGCAATGAAAAAAAGTGGTCTATTGTTTTCAGCTGTTAACAAATTAGGGAACTCGTCCCACACGATAAAAAAAAATCCTTTCCATCTCAAAACTTTTTAATTGGTAGCGTCCTGGTGTGTAAGTTAAAAAAAAACAGGAGTTTACTTCTGGTAGCACCTGCATTTTCTTCACCCTTTATAAAACATTACTTCCCGGGCCTCCACAGTACGAGGCCCTGTACATGGGTTCTGGGAAAACATTATCACAAAGATCACGATACAACTTTTTCTTGCAGTTTTGTACAAATAAAGGAACCTGACGCTTGCGGCAATCTTTTTGTAGTAACCGAAAATTCCATCCGAGAGCTCTTCTGTAGATACAACAAACTCCGGCAGCAATCGCCGCAGCCCCAATTGGAACACGGTGCGCAAGAACGGGTCTGCGACGTCGTGAAAAAGAAAAAAATTGTGCACCAGCCGCCCCTGTCCCAGCCCCCCGTCTTTTACCCGCCGGAACAGGTTCGTTCTGCTGCAGCGTTCTCTTTTGGAAGCTCATATGAAGACGGCAAAAATCCTGTGTAGCTTCTGAATGTTCCCACGACAGCAGCGCAAAACCTGGCTTACGTACCAGAGCTTGCTAATAAAAAAACGTTGCAGACTGTCTCCCTGGCAAAAATTGAGAGCTTGGTGCCTTTCCATTTCCCAGCTTTGTCAGTGCGTGCTTTGTTAGCCCTTTCCAATACTCCTCGCTTTCGCGATAAGCATCGAGCGGAACGCAGAAATCCTTGCCCGTGGTCGTCGACCATGGTACGTTGGCGAAATGGCCCTCGTAGGATGGCCCCCGTCCATGCCAGAGACCAAGGCAGTTAGACCAATTGACCCCGCTGCCGGTAATTTCGTTGAAGTCGCGTACACACCCGACAGCCTCGCTTATGCTGCCCTGATCAAATGTGAAAAATGCAACGTCATCTTCTTAAGCTAGCAGCTCAACTTCCGCTGCTTGCAACCCAAAGCCATAATACTGTTGTTTTCTATTAGTTTCATGCACAGCGTTTCGATATAAATACAAAGAAAAGAGAGAGCTGAGCGGGCAGCCCCGAAGCACCAAATGCTGCACGCTAATGGAGTCCCCAAAATTCTTGTTAACGATCAATCTTCTCGTGCCGTTTCAATTCATCAGAGCTAACCCGTCGCGGATAACTGAACCACTATTCGCATGGTCTAAAACCTAAAGCGAAATTTCATGAGGAACACAATCAAATGCCTTTTCGAGGGCAATCTGAGGCATGGCCAATATCCCATTAATATCATAGCAGCTCTCAAGTACACTGGGCGCTGTATGAATGTTTGAAAAAAGTGAATGACCTTTTATTCCACATGTCTGGTGGGGTACAACAAACAATAACCGAGATCACTGTTTGTATTCTGTTCGCACGAATACCTTAAAATTATTTTGTAGTCTACATAAGTGAGTGGTATAAGTCGATATGCGGTAACTAGTTTTAGTTTCTCTTTTTTATCAGTTTCAGGTATGAGTGCTGTGTAAGAAAGGCCAAAAGACGGAGGCAATACGTTTATTCGATAAGAGTCGCTATAGAGGGCGCATCTTGATGGCGCTACGTGCGCGCCAAGCGAAGAGGAAAAGTAGCGGAAACGCACTTTGCCACTCGCTTAACTGCAACTTATGTAATTTCCTTGCTCATAATTACTAATATACACCACAGTACATGCCTCTAAAGGTCCCTTCTAAGACAACGCCGTAATCACTGGACGCGCGTTTGTTCATTGGAAGCTATCGAGCGGGCGTGGCGGAGTTTTGCCTGCCAAATGGTTAAAAGATGTCAGGAAAACTCCACCGGGCCAGCTCGATGGTTTGGAATCAACAATGACCGTCTAGTGAATATAGTGTTGTCTTAGAAGGGACCTTTAGAGACATTTACTATGGTGTATATTAGTAATTATGAGCTAGGAAATTACAGAAGTTGCAGTTAAGCGAGTGGCAAGTGAGTGAGTGAGTAGAAACTTTATTGATTTATAAGATTTAGCCTGCGGTGGAGGTATTCTTCAAGTCTTCTCTTCAAGTCTTGAGGTTGCCTCCTAGCCTTGGGTGGTCCCCTAGTCCAGGGCTCCACTGAGTCTGGCCACCTCGCTTGCGTGTGCTATGAGTGCCCTTTGGGCCTCTAGCTCGCAGCTGGTGAGCCGGCTCTCCCATTGCTCCGCACTTGGTGTGTCGTGTTTGTGGAACGATATGTTTCTGTCGCATTCCCATGTTATGTGGTATAGTGTTGGCCTCGCTTCGCACCAAGGGCATGTGGCGCGGTATTGTGTCGGGAACATCTTGCTTAGTATATATAAGTTGGGGAAGGAGCCTGTCTGTAGCTTCCGCCATTTTGCGGCTTCTTCCTTGCTTAGCTCTTTGTGTGGTGGGGGGTATTTGTATCTTAGCCCCCTGTATAAACTTAGTGTTTCAGAGTACCCAGCCCCTAGGCTAGTCCAGAGCTCCTCCGGGGCTTGTGACCCCCCAGCTCGGATAGTAAGCCCTCGAGCTAGTTCGTCCGCCATTTCGTTGCCCCAGACCCCCGCGTGGCCTGGTATCCAAGTTATGTTATGTTTCTCTCTCCTCCCCGAGGGTGTCCCCTCGCTGAGGATCCTGAGTGTTGTTTTGCCTACCCTTCCTTTTGTGTAGTTTCGACACGCTTCTTGTGAGTCTGTTAAAATATTCAAGGGTCTCCCCTTTCTATCCCCCTCCCTCATTGCTAGGGCTATCGCTATCTCCTCCGCCTCTGCTACATTTGATGCCCTGGCCGTGAGGCTCGTTATGTGTTCTCCCTGGTGGTTGACGACTACCGCCACCATTTTATTTCCTCGTTCACCATAGTACGTGGAAGCGTCGGTTTATACCGTGCTGTCCCTGTGCCCTATTGTTTTTTCATAGTATTCTGCTCTGGCTCTCCTCCTGCTGGCATGGAGGTTTGGGTCCATGTTACGGGGGATGGGTTGTACGCTTATGTTTCTTCTTAGTGCGTCTGGTATGTTTGCCCTGTTGTTGTGATGGTTCTCCGTCTCCCGACCCAACCTAGTCAGAAGTGCTCGTCCGGTTCTTGTGTCGCTGAGTCTTTGAAGTTGTGCCTTTATTTGGCATTCACTCAGCTCTTCAAAAGTGTTGTTTAGCCCTAGTTGCATTAGCTTCTCGTTGGACGTGTTCCTTGGTAGATGTAAGGCTATCTTGTACGCTTTGCGAAGGATAGCTTCTGCTTGCTCTCTTTCAGCTTTGATGGTTACGTGGTATGGTAGTGAGTATGTTATTCGACTGACTATCAGGCTGTTCACCAGTCTGATTGTGTCTTCTTCCTTCATGCCATGCCTTTTGCTGGCTACTCTATTTATCATTCGGCCTACTTGCTCCGCCGCTTTGCGTAGCAGGCTGAGTGTGTGGCTGCATTTCCTGCTACCTTGCAGCCACATACCGAGTATTCTTATCATTCTTTGTTCCGGTATGTTCTGCCCTTCTAGTTTCACCTCGAGGTTAGGCTCTGTAGGGTGCCTTCCTACTCTGAGAAGTTCGGACTTTTCGGTGGAACACCTTAGTCCCCTCTTCTTCATGTATCCTTCAATGCAGGTGGCTGCCGCTTGTAGACTTTCTTCTTTGCTTCCTAGCGAGCCTTCGCTGGTCCATATGGTGATGTCATCCGCATACATTGCGTGTCTGATTCCTTGTATCTGGCTGAGCTCTTTGGCTAGGATGATCATTGATATGTTGAAGAGCACTGGTGATATCACTGAGCCCTGTGGAGTTCCCCTGCATGGTGTTTGAAAGACCTCGCTTCGTAGGTCTCCCAAACCCACCGTTGCAGTTCTGTTTGTGAGGAAGCTTCTCACGTAGTCGTGTGTTTTCTTTCCGCAGTTGGTGGCGTTGATGCCTTCCATGATTGCTGCGTGGGATACGTTGTCGAAGGCCCCTTTGATGTCCACGGCCATGACTACGTTTTCCCCTTTGCTTGGCATTGTTTCTAGTACTTCTTCTTTGAGCTGAAGCAGCACGTCTTGGGTCGATAGATGTTCCCTGAAGCCGAACATGGTGTTGGGGTACCATCATCCGTCTTCTAGGTGTGTTTGTATTCTTTTAGTGATGATTCTTTCGAAAAGCTTGCCCAGACACGATATTAGCGAGATAGGTCTGAGATTTTCTATCTGCAGTTTTTTGCCTGGTTTGGGTATCATAACGACTTCCGCGTGTTTCCACTCTTTCGGAACCGTTCCCTCTTCCCAGAGTTTGTTTAAGTATTTTGTGAGCTGTTCTACCGCTTCATCGCTGAGATTTCTTATCAACGAGTTCTGGATCTTGTCCGCCCCCGCTGCCGTGTTCTTTGTCGTTGCCCTTATGGCTTGACTAACTTCTTCTCTTGTTATCGGTTTGTCCATGTCCTGGTTTTCTTTCCCTTGTTATTCTCCTTGGTAGGCTTTCACCTGTTCTTTTCCGTAGCATTTCTCTTTTACTGCTTGGATTAGCTGCTCCTCCGTCCCTTCGTATTGGTGGATCAGTCTTTGTATCGATTTGTTACTTTCTGCTTTGTTCTTCGATGGGTCCATGAGCTTCCTTAGTATTTGCCACGTTCTGGCCGTGCCTAGGGTGCCATTCAGTGTTGTGCTGAATTGTTGCCATCCCTGTCTAGCCAGTTGTGTTGCGTATTCTTCCGCTCGCTGGGTGATTTCTGCTATCTTCTTTTTTAGTTTCCTGTTAAGCTTCTGTTTCTTCCAGCGTTTGGTTAGGCTTTTCCTTGCCTCCCATAGGCCGCGGAGTCGTTTGTCTACCTCTGGTGCCTGTTCTGTGCGGTTAACTTCTTTGGTATATGTATCTCTTATTTGTTTAAGTTGTTGGCTCCATTCTTCTAAAGACGTGATGTCGCCTTTGATGCTTTTGCAGTGGGTGCGGAAAGCGTCCCAGTCTGTCAGTCTTGCCTTGCCTATTTTCCTTCTGATGCTTTCGGCTTCAATGGCCACTCTGATTATAAAGTGGTCGCTGCCTAGGTTCTCCTGTGTGTTTTCCCACTCTGCTTGTTTAGCTCCTCTGACAAAGGTTAGGTCGGGACACGTGTCTACGCTTACGCTGTTGCCTTGCCTTGTGGGTTGGCTCTCATCCGTAAGTAGCTCGCAGCCTGTGTTTTCTGCTGCTGTACATATGCTCCGCCCTTTTATGTCCTCTTTTTTGCTGCCCCATTGCGGGCTTTTCGCGTTGAAGTCTCCTGCTATAACTAGGGTGTTCTGCCCTGCAAGTTTCTTTGCCTCCGCGAAAAGCTTGATGAAGTCTCCCCTGTTTTTAGGTGGGCTATATATGTTTATAACAAAGGTGCTTTTTGCTTTCCTTTTCCTTTTGGGAATTATTTCAGTTATCACGTGTTCTAGCTGTGTGTCTGCTTTTTCCCCATGATTTATTGCTGTTATTTTGTCGCTAATGAGTGTTGCTGTTTTCCCTTTTTCCTGGCATGAGTAGCCTCTTAGGGTTGGGGTACAGTTTGTTTCTTGTAATAAGATTAGGTCTGGTGGGGTTCCCCTAGCAAAGTGCGTTTCCGCTACTTTTCCTCTTCGCTTGGCGCGCACGTAGAGCCATCAGGATGCGCCCTCTAAAACCACTTCCTCGTCCTCCTCCTCGTAATGTACGCCACTGCCCCAACAGAAAGCGCGTGACCGTAGCGCCCCCCGCTCGTCTCGTTCGGGCTAAGTGGGGCCGTGCGGGGACGCATGGAGGCTGAACTCCATGTACGCGAAAACTCACGCGAACGCGACAGCGGCAAGCTACGAGCGACGCCGTCGCGCGAAGCGAAATGCCCTTGTCGCTTCTCGTGTCGCTCGTATCTGCACTCACAGAAAATTTAGCTCCTCTCCCGGAAGTTGTTTACGCGATTAGCCAATAGCATCTAATCCGGCAGCGTACGTCACTGCAGGTATTTTCGCGCGCTTTCTCGAAAGTGCCGCATTTCGCTTTGGCAAGTTTTTTTGGAGTGCCCGTAGGCATTACACTTGCGCTACCATGGCACACGCCCAAGCCCAAGATGTCATCTACCAATGCTACACGTGTTCTGTCTAAGGGAGTGCTTGAAGATAATATTACGCCAATGAATATTAACCGCGTCAGCATGAAATTTCCCCGGGAGTGCGCCGATGAGGACGACTGCACTCACACTGTTGTTTACATCGCTTGTTTACATAACATAAAACGCAATCTGCGCTTTCGTTCTATTAAACAATCTGTTTTCTTTTTTACTGGTTGTACTCGTGCTTGTTTACGCAGTGCGACAATATGTGGGAAGCGATGATGCGCTCGCACGCCAGAGAAAGCCGGGTTGTTGGCATCGCGCAGGACTGGCGCTTCTCGCTTCTTGTCCCGGCTTTCTCCGACGTGACCAGTACTTTTTTTTAAACTACTTTATCCAGAAGTATGTCTGGCGACTGTTCGCTTTAACTAAAACGGCCTGACGTGTTATCCACAAGCTAGCTACGGCGACGACTGCTGCTGGCCGTAAAGCACGGCTCGGCAGTCTGGGTCACACCGGCGATTCCCGTTCATCGTACGCGTGCCCTGCGATGTAAGCAATAGTTGATTTCAGGTCACTGTTGCCAAAACTACACCTGGTGACCATTTGCATTCGCTAAAGCTTGTGATTCGCTCTTCACAACCGCCGAAATCACAGATCCAACCCTGCGAACTCGCTGGGCGTAGTCGTCGCGGAAGGGAACAGAGCCGTCGTCGATTGAAATTTATTTGGCAAGCTCTTATCGCTGGTGAGTGTTCAGGTGTGCACACGTGAAATATAGCCGTTCGTTTCGCTCATTTAGAAGCGCGAGCATATACACACCGCCGCCTCATCACCGTGCTGTCGCTCAGCCGCCGACAAGGCTGACCGTCCGCCGACCGGATTCGTCGGTGTCGTTGGCCTGAAAAACGTGTCCCTCTAGAATCATATTATAGTAAACTAGATATTTCACTATAATTACATGCTGTTGTTCAGCGTGATATATACTGTCGTTGTCGGACTAGTGTGACCGCCGTCGTCGTCGTCGCTGTGCACTGAAAACGAGCTGAGGCTTTCGAATACGTTTCGAAAGTGTCGTGCAGCACCGCGGCAGTCCGTTGAGTCCGAATGTCGTTCCTATTCTCGAATGTCATTCCACTCAATGTCATTCGAACATTTCCGTGTGAGAACGTGATAGCATTATACCAGAAAAAGCGCCTTGTGTACTTCAGGGTCCGAATAAGCCAGCGGAAAGGACCCCGTCTGGCAGGGCAGACCGGCTCCCTTACACACCAATGTATCTGTTGGTTGACAGTTCGACTCCTGGCCTGTGCCTGACGCAAGTTTCAACTAGCAATTCCGTTCTCCATTAACCCCAGATTCGAACGCGACCAGTAGGGTACTTCTGCGATAATCTGGCAGCCCACAATATTTGCGCAAAAAAAGGCCTCACCGTGCAAAATAGTGCGTCGCTTTCGCTGGGTATATATACCGCAAGCCAAGTATAGCGCTTGTCGTAGGATTTGTTGTTTGCTGTGTCACTGTCGTCTTGGTATGCTGTGTGTAGGTATCTGCCGTTCCCATTCAATCACGTGACCTTATAATATCAGACTCCTGTTGATTAATGATAAGGACCCGTGTACGATTTGTTCTCCAGTTGAAGAATTAACCCGTGTCATTCCATGGAGCCGCCCAGTAGACTTTTTTTAAGCCCGAGTAAACACATTTTTAATGTATTAAATGTATATTTTAGTAT